>NC_083431.1:47834396-48456479 GCF_020745735.1 Hemiscyllium ocellatum
AGCATCTCACACTGTGCAGCACCTCACACTGTGCAGCACCTCACACTGTGCAGCACCTTCACACTGTGCAGCACTTTACACTGTGCAGCACCTCCACAGTATGCAGCACCTCACACTATGCAGTACCTCCACACTGTGCAGCACCTTACACTGTGCAGCACCTTACACTGTGCAGCACCTCACACTGTGCAGCACCTCACACTGTGCAGCACCTTCACACTGTGCAGCACTTTACACTATGCAGCACCTCACACTGTGCAGCACCTTCACACTGTGCAGCACCTCCACACTGTGCAGCACCTCACACTGTGCAGCACCTTCACACTGTGCAGCACCTCACACTGTGCAGCACCTTCACACTGTGCAGCACCTCACACTGTGCAGCACCTTCACACTGTGCAGCTCCTTCACACCATGCAGCAGCTCACGCTGTGCAGCACCTCACACTGTGCAGCACCTCCACAGTATGCAGCACCTCACACTGTGCAGAACCTTACATTGTGCAGCACCTTCACACTGTACAGCACCTCACACTGTGCAGCACCACACACTGTGCAGTACCACCACACTGTGCAGCAACCTCATACTGTGCAGCACCTCCACACTATGCAGCACCTCACACTGTGCAGCACCTTACAATGTGCAATACCTCACGCTGTGCAGCACCTTACACTATGCAGCACCTCACACTATGCAGCACCTCACACTGTGCAGCACCTCACACTGTACAGCACCTCACACTATGCAGCACCTCACACTGTGCAGCGCCTCAAACTGTGCAACACCTCACACTGTGCAGTACCTCACACTGTGCAGCACCCTCACATTGTGCAGCACCTCACACTGTGCATCACCTCACGCTGTGCAGCACCCCACATTGTGCAGCACCCCACACCCTGCAGCATGTTCACACAGTGCAGTACCTCACACTGTACAGCACCTCACACTGTGCAGCGCCTCACACCGTGCAGCCCCTCACACTATGCAGCACCTCACACTGTACAGCACCTCACATTGTGCTGTACCTCACACTGTGCAGCACCTTCACACTATGCAGTACCTTCACACTGTGCAGCACCTCACACTGTGCAGCACCTCACACTGTACAGCACCTCACACTGTGCAGCACCTCACACTATGCAGTGCCTCACACTGTGCAGTACCTCACACTGTGCAGCACCTTCACACTGTGCACCACCTCACACTATGCAGCACCTCACACTGTACAGCACCTCAACTGTGCAGTCGCTCACACTGTGCAGCACCTTCACACTGTGCAGCACCTCACACTGTGCAGCACCTCACACTATGCAGCACCTCACACTGAGCAGCACCTCACACTGTGCAGCACCTTCACACTGTGCAGTAACACACACTTTGCAGCACCTCACACTGTGCAGCACCTCACACTGTGCAGTACCACCACACTGTGCAGCAACCTCATACTGTGCAGCACCTCCACACTATGCAGCAACTCACACTGTGCAGCACCTCACACTGTGCAGCACCCTCACACTGTACAGCACCTCACACTGTGCAGCACCTCACACTGTACAGCACCTCACACTGATCAGCACCCACACACTGTACAGCACCTCACACTGTGCAGCACCTTCACAGTGTTCAGCACCTCCACACTATGCAGCACCTCACACTGTGCAGCACCTCACACTGTACAGCACATCACATTGTGCAGCACCTTACACTGTGCAGCACCTTCACACTGTGCAGCACCTTACACTGTGCAGCCCCTCACACTGTGCAGCACCTCACACTGTGCAGCACCTTCACATTGTGCAGCACCTTACTCTGTGCAGCACCTCACACTGTGCAGCACCTTCACACCATGCAGCAGCTCACACTGTGCAGTACCTCACACTGTGCAGCACCTTCCCACCGTGCAGCACCTCCACACTGTGCAGTACCTCACGCTGTGCATCATCTCCACACTGTGCAGCATCTCACACTGTGCATCATCTCACACTGTGCAGTAACTCACACTGTGCAGCACCTCACACTGTGCAGCACCTCCACACTGTGCAGCATCTCACACTGTGCAGCACCTCACACTGTGCAGCACCTTCCCACCGTGCAGCACCTCCACACTGTGCAGTACCTCACGCTGTGCATCATCTCCACACTGTGCAGCATCTCACACTGTGCATCATCTCACACTGTGCAGTAACTCACACTGTGCAGCACCTCACACTGTGCAGCACCTCCACACTGTGCAGTACCTCACGCTGTGCAGCACCTGCACACCGTGCAGCATCTCACACTGTGCAGCATCTCACACTGTGCAGCACCTCACACTGCGCAGCATCTCACGCTGTGCAGCACCTTCACACCGTGCAGCATCTCACACTGTGCTGCATCTCACACTGTGCTGCATCTCACACTGTGCAGCACCTCATTCTGTGCAGCATCTCAAACTGTGCAATACCTCACACTGTGCAGCCCCACAACAGTATGCAGCACCTCACACTGTGCAGCACCCCACATTGTGCAGCACCTTCACACTGTGCAGCACCTCCACACTATGCAGCACGTCACCCTATGCAGGACATCACACTGTGCAGCACCTCACACTGTGCAGCACCCCACATTGTGCAGCACCTTCACACTGTGCAGCACCTCACACTGTGCTGCACCTCACACTGTGCAGTACCTCACACTGTGCAGCACCTCACAATATGCAGTACCTCACACTGTGCAGCACCTCACACTATGCAGCACCTCACACTGTACAGCACCTCACACTGTGCAGCGCCTCACACCGTGCAGCCCCTCACACTATGCAGCACCTCACACTGTACAGCACCTCAAATTGTGCTGTACCGCACACTGTGCAGCACCTTCACACTATGCAGTACCTTCACAGTGTGCAGCATCTCACACTGTGCAGCCCCACACACCGTGCAGCGCCTCACACTGTGCAGCACCTCACACTGTGCAACAACTTCACACCGTGCAGCACCTCACACTGTGCAGCACCTTCACACTGTGCAGCACCTCACACTGTGCAGCACCTCACACTATGCAGCACCTCACACTGTGCAGCACCTCACACTGTGCAGCACCTTCACACTGTGCAGTACCACACACTGTGCAACACCTTCACACTATGCAGCACCTCACACTGTGCAGCACCTCCACAGTATGCAGCACCTCACACTGTGCAGCACCTCACACTGTGCAGTACCTCACATTGCGCAGCACCTCACACTAGGCAGCACCTCACACTGTTCAGCACCTCACACTGTGCAGTACCACCACACTGTGCAGTAACCTCATACTGTGCAGCACCTCACACTGTGCAGCACCTCACACTATGCAGCACCTCACACTGTGCAGCACCTCACACTGTGCAGCACCTCCACAGTATGCAGCACCTCACACTGAGCAGTACCTTACATTGTGCAGCACCTTCACACTGTACAGCACCCTCACACTGTGCAGCACCTCACACTGTGCAGCACCTCACACTGTGCAGTACCACCACACTGTGCAGCAACCTCACACTGTGCAGCACCTCCACAGTATGCAGCACCTCACACTGACCAGTACCTTACATTGTGCAGCACCTTCACACTGTACAGCACCTCACACTGTGCAGCACCTCACACTGTGCGGCACCTCACACTGTACAGCACCTCACACTGTGCAGCACCCTCACACTGTACAGCACCTCACACTGTGCAGCACCTCACACTGTATAGCACCTCACACTGTGCGGCACCTCACACTGTACAGCACCTCACACTGTGCAGCCCCTCACACTGTACAGCACCTCACACTGTGCAGCACCTCACACTGTATAGCACCTCACACTGTGCAGCACCTTACACTGTACAGCACCTCACACTGAGCAGCACCGTCACACGTACAGCACCTCACACTGTGCAGCACCTCACACTGTATAGCACCTCACACTGTGCGGCACCTCACACTGTACAGCACCTCACACTGTGCAGCCCCTCACACTGTACAGCACCTCACACTGTGCAGCACCTCACACTGTATAGCACCTCACACTGTGCAGCACCTTACACTGTACAGCACCTCACACTGAGCAGCACCGTCACACGTACAGCACCTCACACTGTGCAGCACCTCACACTATGCAGCACCTCACACTGTGCAGCACCTCACACTGTACAGCACCTCACACTATGCAGCACCTCACACTGTGCAGCGCCTCACACTGTGCAGCACCTCACACTGTGCAGTACCTCACACTGTGCAGCACCCTCACATTGTGCAGCAACTCACACTGTGCAGCACCCCACATTGTGCAGCACCCCACACCCTGCAGCATGTTCACACAGTGCAGCACCTCACACTGTACAGCACCTCACACTGTGCAGCGCCTCACACCGTGCAGCCCCTCACACTATGCAGCACCTCACACTGTACAGCACCTCACATTGTGCTGTACCTCACACTGTGCAGCACCTTCACACTATGCAGTACCTTCACACTGTGCAGCACCTCACACTGTGCAGCACCTCACACTGTACAGCACCTCACACTGTGCAGCACCTCACACTATGCAGTGCCTCACACTGTGCAGTACCTCACACCGTACAGCACCTCACACTGTGCAGCACCTCATACTATGCAGCACCTCACACTGTACAGCACCTCAACTGTGCAGTCGCTCACACTGTGCAGCACCTTCACACTGTGCAGCACCTCACACTGTGCAGCACCTCACACTTTGCAGCACCTTCACACTATGCAGCACCTCACACTGTGCAGCACCTCACACTGTGCAGCCCCTCACACTGTGCAGTACCTCACACTGTGCAGCACCCTCACATTGTGCTGCACCTCACACTGTGCAGCACCTCACGCTGTGCAGCACCCCACATTCTGCAGCACCCCACACCCTGCAGCATGTTCACACAGTGCAGCACCTCACACTGTACAGCACCTCACACTGTGCAGCCTCTCACACTATGTAGCACCTTCACGCTGTGCAGCACCTCACAACATGCAGCATGCCAAACTGTACAGGTCTATCCCTTGACTGTACAGCACTATCCCTTGACTGTACAGCACTTCACACTATGTAGCACCTCCACACTGTGCAGCACCTCACACTATGCAGCGCCTCACACTGTGCAGCACCTCACACTGTGCAACACGTTTACACCGTGCAGCACCTCACACTGTGCAGCACCTCACACTGTGCAGCACCTCACACTATGCAGTGCCTCACACTGTGCAGCACCTCACACTGTGCAACACGTTTACACCGTGCAGCACCTCACACTGTGCAGCACCTCACACTGTGCAGCACCTTCACACTGTGCAGCACCTCACACTGTGCAGCACCTCACACTGTGCAGCACCTCACACTTTGCAGCACCGCACACTGTACAGCACCTCACATTGTGCTGTACCTCACACTGTGCAGCACCTTCACACTATGCAGTACCTTCACAGTGTGCAGCATCTCACACTGTGCAGTCCCTCACACTGTGCAGCACCTCACACTGTGCAGTCCCTCCACACTGTGCAGCACCTCACACTATGCAGCACCTCACACAGTGCAACACCTTCACACTATGCAGTACCTTCACAGTGTGCAGCATCTCACACTGTGCAGCCCCTCACACTGTGCAGCACCTCACACGGTACAGCACCTCACACTATGCAGCACCTCACACTGTGCAGCACCTTCACACTGTGCAGCACCTCACACTGTGCAGCACCTCACACTGTGTAGCACCTCACACTGTGCAGCACCTTCACACTGTGCAGTACCACACACTGTGCAGCACCACACACTGTGCAGCACCTTCACACTGTGCAGCACCTCACACTGTGCAGTACTTCACATTGTGCAGCACCTCACACTAGGCAGCACCTCACACTGTTCAGCACCTCACACTGTGCAGTACCACCACACTGTGCAGTAACCTCATACTGTGCAGCACCTCACACTGTGCAGCACCTCACATTATGCAGCACCTCACACTGTGCAGCACCTCACACTATGCAGCACCTCACACTGTACAGCACCTCACACTGTGCAGCACCTCACACTGTGCAGCACCTCCACAGTATGCAGCACCTCACACTGAGCAGTACCTTACATTGTGCAGCACCTTCACACTGTACAGCACCCTCACACTGTGCAGCACCTCACACTGTGCAGCACCTCACACTGTGCTGTACCACCACACTGTGCAGCAACCTCATACTGTGCAGCACCTCCAGACTATGCAGCACCTCACACTGTGCAGCACCTCACACTGTGCAGCAACTCACACTGTGCAGTACCTCACACTGTACAGCACCTCACACTGTGCAGCACCTCACACTGTGCAGTCGCTCACACTGTACAGCACCTCACACTGAGCAGCACCCTCACACTGTACAGCACCTCACACTGTGCAGCACCTTCACAGTGTTCAGCACCTCCACACTATGCAGCACCTCACACTGTGCAGCACCTCACACTGTACAGCACCTCACACTATGCAGCACCTCACACTGTGCAGCACCTCACACTGTACAGCACCTCACACTGTGCAGCACCTCACACTGTGCAGCACCTCACACCGTGCAGCGCCTCACACTGTGCAGCACCTCACACTGTGCAACAACTTCACACCGTGCAGCACCTCACACTGTGCAGCACCTTCACACTGTGCAGCACCTCACACTGTGCAGCACCTCACACTATGCAGCACCTCACACTGTGCAGCACCTCACACTGTGCAGCACCTTCACACTGTGCAGTACCACACACTGTGCAACACCTTCACACTATGCAGCACCTCACACTGTGCAGCACCTCCACAGTATGCAGCACCTCACACTGTGCAGCACCTCACACTGTGCAGTACCTCACATTGCGCAGCACCTCACACTGTGCAGTACCACCACACTGTGCAGTAACCTCATACTGTGCAGCACCTCACACTGTGCAGCACCTCACACTATGCAGCACCTCACACTGTGCAGCACCTCACACTGTACAGCACCTCACACTGTGCAGCACCTCACACTATGCAGCACCTTCACACTGTGCAGTACCACACACTGTGCAACACCTTCACACTATGCAGCACCTCCACACTATGCAGCACCTCACACTGTGCAGCACCTCACACTGTACAGCACCTCACACTATGCAGCACCTCACACTGTTCAGCACCTCACACTGTGCAGCACCTCACACTATGCAGCACCTCACACTATGCAGCACCTCACACTGTGCAGCACCTCACACTGTGCAGCACCTTCACACTGTGCAGTACCACACACTGTGCAACACCTTCACACTATGCAGCACCTCACACTGTGCAGCACCTCCACAGTATGCAGCACCTCACACTGTGCAGCACCTCACACTGTGCAGTACCTCACATTGCGCAGCACCTCACACTAGGCAGCACCTCACACTGTTCAGCACCTCACACTGTGCAGTACCACCACACTGTGCAGTAACCTCATACTGTGCAGCACCTCACACTGTGCAGCACCTCACACTATGCAGCACCTCACACTGTGCAGCACCTCACACTGTGCAGCACCTCCACAGTATGCAGCACCTCACACTGACCAGTACCTTACATTGTGCAGCACCTTCACACTGTACAGCACCCTCACACTGTGCAGCACCTCACACTGTGCAGCACCTCACACTGTGCAGTACCACCACACTGTGCAGCAACCTCACACTGTGCAGCACCTCCACAGTATGCAGCACCTCACACTGACCAGTACCTTACATTGTGCAGCACCTTCACACTGTACAGCACCTCACACTGTGCAGCACCTCACACTGTGCGGCACCTCACACTGTACAGCACCTCACACTGTGCAGCACCCTCACACTGTACAGCACCTCACACTGTGCAGCACCTCACACTGTATAGCACCTCACACTGTGCGGCACCTCACACTGTACAGCACCTCACACTGTGCAGCCCCTCACACTGTACAGCACCTCACACTGTGCAGCACCTCACACTGTATAGCACCTCACACTGTGCAGCACCTTACACTGTACAGCACCTCACACTGAGCAGCACCGTCACACGTACAGCACCTCACACTGTGCAGCACCTCACACTGTATAGCACCTCACACTGTGCGGCACCTCACACTGTACAGCACCTCACACTGTGCAGCCCCTCACACTGTACAGCACCTCACACTGTGCAGCACCTCACACTGTATAGCACCTCACACTGTGCAGCACCTTACACTGTACAGCACCTCACACTGAGCAGCACCGTCACACGTACAGCACCTCACACTGTGCAGCACCTCACACTATGCAGCACCTCACACTGTGCAGCACCTCACACTGTACAGCACCTCACACTATGCAGCACCTCACACTGTGCAGCGCCTCACACTGTGCAGCACCTCACACTGTGCAGTACCTCACACTGTGCAGCACCCTCACATTGTGCAGCAACTCACACTGTGCAGCACCCCACATTGTGCAGCACCCCACACAGTGCAGCACCTCACACTGTACAGCACCTCACACTGTGCAGCGCCTCACACCGTGCAGCCCCTCACACTATGCAGCACCTCACACTGTACAGCACCTCACATTGTGCTGTACCTCACACTGTGCAGCACCTTCACACTATGCAGTACCTTCACACTGTGCAGCACCTCACACTGTGCAGCACCTCACACTGTACAGCACCTCACACTGTGCAGCACCTCACACTATGCAGTGCCTCACACTGTGCAGTACCTCACACCGTACAGCACCTCACACTGTGCAGCACCTCATACTATGCAGCACCTCACACTGTACAGCACCTCAACTGTGCAGTCGCTCACACTGTGCAGCACCTTCACACTGTGCAGCACCTCACACTGTGCAGCACCTCACACTTTGCAGCACCTTCACACTATGCAGCACCTCACACTGTGCAGCACCTCACACTGTGCAGCCCCTCACACTGTGCAGTACCTCACACTGTGCAGCACCCTCACATTGTGCTGCACCTCACACTGTGCAGCACCTCACGCTGTGCAGCACCCCACATTCTGCAGCACCCCACACCCTGCAGCATGTTCACACAGTGCAGCACCTCACACTGTACAGCACCTCACACTGTGCAGCCTCTCACACTATGTAGCACCTTCACGCTGTGCAGCACCTCACAACATGCAGCATGCCAAACTGTACAGGTCTATCCCTTGACTGTACAGCACTATCCCTTGACTGTACAGCACTTCACACTATGTAGCACCTCCACACTGTGCAGCACCTCACACTATGCAGCGCCTCACACTGTGCAGCACCTCACACTGTGCAACACGTTTACACCGTGCAGCACCTCACACTGTGCAGCACCTCACACTGTGCAGCACCTCACACTATGCAGTGCCTCACACTGTGCAGCACCTCACACTGTGCAACACGTTTACACCGTGCAGCACCTCACACTGTGCAGCACCTCACACTGTGCAGCACCTTCACACTGTGCAGCACCTCACACTGTGCAGCACCTCACACTGTGCAGCACCTCACACTTTGCAGCACCGCACACTGTACAGCACCTCACATTGTGCTGTACCTCACACTGTGCAGCACCTTCACACTATGCAGTACCTTCACAGTGTGCAGCATCTCACACTGTGCAGTCCCTCACACTGTGCAGCACCTCACACTGTGCAGTCCCTCCACACTGTGCAGCACCTCACACTATGCAGCACCTCACACAGTGCAACACCTTCACACTATGCAGTACCTTCACAGTGTGCAGCATCTCACACTGTGCAGCCCCTCACACTGTGCAGCACCTCACACGGTACAGCACCTCACACTATGCAGCACCTCACACTGTGCAGCACCTTCACACTGTGCAGCACCTCACACTGTGCAGCACCTCACACTGTGTAGCACCTCACACTGTGCAGCACCTTCACACTGTGCAGTACCACACACTGTGCAGCACCACACACTGTGCAGCACCTTCACACTGTGCAGCACCTCACACTGTGCAGTACTTCACATTGTGCAGCACCTCACACTAGGCAGCACCTCACACTGTTCAGCACCTCACACTGTGCAGTACCACCACACTGTGCAGTAACCTCATACTGTGCAGCACCTCACACTGTGCAGCACCTCACATTATGCAGCACCTCACACTGTGCAGCACCTCACACTATGCAGCACCTCACACTGTACAGCACCTCACACTGTGCAGCACCTCACACTGTGCAGCACCTCCACAGTATGCAGCACCTCACACTGAGCAGTACCTTACATTGTGCAGCACCTTCACACTGTACAGCACCCTCACACTGTGCAGCACCTCACACTGTGCAGCACCTCACACTGTGCTGTACCACCACACTGTGCAGCAACCTCATACTGTGCAGCACCTCCAGACTATGCAGCACCTCACACTGTGCAGCACCTCACACTGTGCAGCAACTCACACTGTGCAGTACCTCACACTGTACAGCACCTCACACTGTGCAGCACCTCACACTGTGCAGTCGCTCACACTGTACAGCACCTCACACTGAGCAGCACCCTCACACTGTACAGCACCTCACACTGTGCAGCACCTTCACAGTGTTCAGCACCTCCACACTATGCAGCACCTCACACTGTGCAGCACCTCACACTGTACAGCACCTCACACTATGCAGCACCTCACACTGTGCAGCACCTCACACTGTACAGCACCTCACACTGTGCAGCACCTCACACTGTGCAGCACCTCACACCGTGCAGCGCCTCACACTGTGCAGCACCTCACACTGTGCAACAACTTCACACCGTGCAGCACCTCACACTGTGCAGCACCTTCACACTGTGCAGCACCTCACACTGTGCAGCACCTCACACTATGCAGCACCTCACACTGTGCAGCACCTCACACTGTGCAGCACCTTCACACTGTGCAGTACCACACACTGTGCAACACCTTCACACTATGCAGCACCTCACACTGTGCAGCACCTCCACAGTATGCAGCACCTCACACTGTGCAGCACCTCACACTGTGCAGTACCTCACATTGCGCAGCACCTCACACTGTGCAGTACCACCACACTGTGCAGTAACCTCATACTGTGCAGCACCTCACACTGTGCAGCACCTCACACTATGCAGCACCTCACACTGTGCAGCACCTCACACTGTACAGCACCTCACACTGTGCAGCACCTCACACTATGCAGCACCTTCACACTGTGCAGTACCACACACTGTGCAACACCTTCACACTATGCAGCACCTCCACACTATGCAGCACCTCACACTGTGCAGCACCTCACACTGTACAGCACCTCACACTATGCAGCACCTCACACTGTTCAGCACCTCACACTGTGCAGTACCACCACACTGTGCAGTAACCTCATACTGTGCAGCACCTCACACTGTGCTGCACCTCACACTATGCAGCACCTCACACTGTGCAGCACCTCACACTGTACAGCACCTCACACTGTGCAGCACCTCACACTATGCAGTGCCTCACACTGTGCAGTACCTCACACTGTGCAGCACCTTCACACTGTGCACCACCTCACACTATGCAGCACCTCACACTGTACAGCACCTCAACTGTGCAGTCGCTCACACTGTGCAGCACCTTCACACTGTGCAGCACCTCACACTGTGCAGCACCTCACACTATGCAGCACCTCACACTGAGCAGCACCTCACACTGTGCAGCACCTTCACACTGTGCAGTAACACACACTTTGCAGCACCTCACACTGTGCAGCACCTCACACTGTGCAGTACCACCACACTGTGCAGCAACCTCATACTGTGCAGCACCTCCACACTATGCAGCAACTCACACTGTGCAGCACCTCACACTGTGCAGCACCCTCACACTGTACAGCACCTCACACTGTGCAGCACCTCACACTGTACAGCACCTCACACTGATCAGCACCCACACACTGTACAGCACCTCACACTGTGCAGCACCTTCACAGTGTTCAGCACCTCCACACTATGCAGCACTTCACACTGTGCAGCACCTCACACTGTACAGCACATCACATTGTGCAGCACCTTACACTGTGCAGCACCTTCACACTGTGCAGCACCTTACACTGTGCAACCCTCACACTGTGCAGCACCTCACACTGTGCAGCACCTTCACACTGTGCAGCACCTTACTCTGTGCAGCACCTCACACTGTGCAGCACTTTCACACCATGCAGCAGCTCACACTGAGCAGTACCTCACACCGTGCAGCACCTCCACACTGTGCAGTACCTCACGCTGTGCATCACCTCCACACTGTGCAGCATCTCACACTGTGCATCATCTCACACTGTGCAGTAACTCACACTGTGCAGTACCTCATGCTGTGCAGCACCTTCACACCATGCAGCATCTCACACTGTGCAGCATCTCACACTGTGCAGCACCTCACACTGCGCAGCATCTCACGCTGTGCAGCACCTTCACACCGTGCAGCATCTCACACTGTGCTGCATCTCACACTGTGCAGCACCTCATTCTGTGCAGCATCTCAAACTGTGCAATACCTCACACTGTGCAGCGCCACAACAGTATGCAGCACCTCACACTGTGCAGCACCCCACATTGTGCAGCACCTTCACACTGTGCAGCACGTCCACACTATGCAGCACGTCACCCTATGCAGGACCTCACACTGTGCAGCACCCCACATTGTGCAGCACCTTCACACTGTGCAGCACCTCACACTGTGCTGCACCTCACACTGTGCAGTACCTCACACCGTGCAGCCCCTCACACTATGCAGCACCTCACACTGTACAGCACCTCAAATTGTGCTGTACCGCACACTGTGCAGCACCTTCACACTATGCAGTACCTTCACAGTGTGCAGCATCTCACACTGTGCAGCCCCACACACCGTGCAGCGCCTCACACTGTGCAGCACCTCACACTGTGCAGCACCTCACACTGTGCAACAACTTCACACCGTGCAGCACCTCACACTGTGCAGCACCTTCACACTGTGCAGCACCTCACACTATGCAGCACCTCACACTGTGCAGCACCTCACACTGTGCAGCACCTTCACACTGTGCAGTACCACACACTGTGCAACACCTTCACACTATGCAGCACCTCACACTGTGCAGCACCTCCACAGTATGCAGCACCTCACACTGTGCAGCACCTCACACTGTGCAGTACCTCACATTGCGCAGCACCTCACACTAGGCAGCACCTCACACTGTTCAGCACCTCACACTGTGCAGTACCACCACACTGTGCAGTAACCTCATACTGTGCAGCACCTCACACTGTGCAGCACCTCACACTATGCAGCACCTCACACTGTGCAGCACCTCACACTGTGCAGCACCTCCACAGTATGCAGCACCTCACACTGAGCAGTACCTTACATTGTGCAGCACCTTCACACTGTACAGCACCCTCACACTGTGCAGCACCTCACACTGTGCAGCACCTCACACTGTGCAGTACCACCACACTGTGCAGCAACCTCACACTGTGCAGCACCTCCACAGTATGCAGCACCTCACACTGACCAGTACCTTACATTGTGCAGCACCTTCACACTGTACAGCACCTCACACTGTGCAGCACCTCACACTGTGCGGCACCTCACACTGTACAGCACCTCACACTGAGCAGCATCCTCACACTGTACAGCACCTCACACTGTGCAGCACCTCACACTGTATAGCACCTCACACTGTGCAGCACCTTACACTGTACAGCACCTCTCACTGAGCAGCACCGTCACACGTACAGCACCTCACACTGTGCAGCACCTCACACTATGCAGCACCTCACACTGTGCAGCACCTCACACTGTACAGCACCTCACACTATGTTTCACCTCACACTGTGCAGCGCCTCACACTGTGCAGCACCTCACACTGTGCAGTACCTCACACTGTGCAGCACCCTCACATTGTGCAGCAACTCACACTGTGCAGCACCCCACATTGTGCAGCACCCCACACCCTGCAGCATGTTCACACAGTGCAGCACCTCACACTGTACAGCACCTCACACTGTGCAGCGCCTCACACCGTGCAGCCCCTCACACTATGCAGCACCTCACACTGTACAGCACCTCACATTGTGCTGTACCTCACACTGTGCAGCACCTTCACACTATGCAGTACCTTCACACTGTGCAGCACCTCACACTGTGCAGCACCTCACACTGTACAGCACCTCACACTGTGCAGCACCTCACACTATGCAGTGCCTCACACTGTGCAGTACCTCACACTGTACAGCACCTCACACTGTGCAGCACCTCATACTATGCAGCACCTCACACTGTACAGCACCTCAACTGTGCAGTCGCTCACACTGTGCAGCACCTTCACACTGTGCAGCACCTCACACTGTGCAGCACCTCACACTGTGCAGCACCTTCACACTATGCAGCACCTCACACTGTGCAGCCCCTCACACTGTGCAGTACCTCACACTGTGCAGCACCCTCACATTGTGCTGCACCTCACACTGTGCAGCACCTCACGCTGTGCAGCACCCCACATTCTGCAGCACCCCACACCCTGCAGCATGTTCACACAGTGCAGCACCTCACACTGTACAGCACCTCACACTGTGCAGCCTCTCACACTATGTAGCACCTTCACGCTGTGCAGCACCTCACAACATGCAGCACGCCAAACTGTACAGGTCTATCCCTTGACTGTACAGCACTATCCCTTGACTGTACAGCACTTCACACTATGCAGCACCTCCACACTGTGCAGCACCTCACACTATGCAGCGCCTCACACTGTGCAGCACCTCACACTGTGCAACACGTTTACACCGTGCAGCACCTCACACTGTGCAGCACCTCACACTGTGCAGCACCTCACACTATGCAGTGCCTCACACTGTGCAGCACCTCACACTGTGCAACACATTTACACCGTGCAGCACCTCACACTGTGCAGTAGCTCACACTGTGCAGCACCTTCACACTGTGCAGCACCTCACACTGTGCAGCACCTTCACACTATGCAGTACCTTCACAGTGTGCAGCATCTCACACTGTGCAGCACCTCACACTGTGCAGCACCTCACACTTTGCAGCACCTCACACTGTACAGCACCTCACATTGTGCTGTACCTCACACTGTGCAGCACCTTCACACTATGCAGTACCTTCACAGTGTGCAGCATCTCACACTGTGCAGCCCCTCACACTGTGCAGCACCTCACACTGTGCAGTCCCTCCACACTGTGCAGCACCTCACACGGTACAGCACCTAACACTATGCAGTGCCTCACACTGTGCAGCACCTCACACAGTGCAACACCTTACACTGTGCAGCACCTCACACTGTGCAGCACCTTCACACTGTGCAGCACCTCACACTGTGCAGCACCTCACACTATGCAGCACCTCACACTGTGTAGCACCTCACACTGTGCAGCACCTTCACACTGTGCAGTACCACACACTGTGCAGCACCACACACTGTGCAGCACCTTCACACTGTGCAGCACCTCACACTGTGCAGTACTTCACATTGTGCAGCACCTCACACTAGGCAGCACCTCACACTGTTCAGCACCTCACACTGTGCAGTACCACCACACTGTGCAGTAACCTCATACTGTGCAGCACCTCACACTGTGCAGCACCTCACACTGTGCAGCACCTCACACTATGCAGCGCCTCACACTGTGCAGCACCTCACACTGTGCAACACGTTTACACCGTGCAGCACCTCACACTGTGCAGTAGCTCACACTATGCAGCACCTTCACACTGTGCAGCACCTCACACTGTGCAGCACCTCACACTATGCAGCACCTCACACTATGCAGCACCTCACACTGTGCAGCACCTTCACACTGTGCAGTAGCACACACCGTGCAGCACCTCACACTGTGCAGCACCTTCACACTATGCAGCACCTCACACTGTGCAGCACCTCCACAGTATGCAGCACCTAACACTGTGCAGCACCTCACACTGTGCAGTACCTCACATTGTGCAGCACCTCACACTATGCAGCACCTCACATTGTGCAGCACCTCACACTATGCAGCACCTCACATTGTACAGCACCTCACACTGTGCAGCACCTCACACTGTGCAGCACATTCACAGTGTGCAATACCACACACTGTGCAGCACCTCACACTGTGCAGCACCTCCACAGTATGCAGCACCTCACACTGTGCAGTACCTTACATTGTGCAGCACCTTCACACTGTGCAGCACCTCACACTGTACAGCACCTCACGCTATGCAGCACCTCACACTGTGCAGCACCTCACACTGTACAGCACCTCACACTATGCAGCACCTCACACTATGCAGCACCTCACACTGTGCATCACCTCACACTGTGCAGCACCTCCACACTGTGCAGCACCTCACACTATGCAGTACCTCACACTGTGCAGCACTTCACACTATGCAGCTCCTCACACTATGCAGCACCTCACACAGTGCAGCACTCCACACTGTGCTGCATGTTCACACAGTACAGCACACCACACTGTACAGGACTATCCCCTCTCTGTACAGCACTTCAAAGTGTGCAGCACCTCACACCGTGAAAGCACCTCACACTGTGCAGCACCGTCACTCTGTACACTCCCTCACATTGTGCAGCTCCTCACATCGTGCAGCACCTCACAGTGTACAATACCTCAGACTCTGCATCACCTTCACACTGTGCAGCACCTCCACACTATGCAGCACCTCACACTGTGCAGCACCTCCACAGTATGCAGCACCTCACACTGAGCAGTACCTTACATTGTGCAGCACCTTCACACTGTACAGCACCCTCACACTGTGCAGCACCTCACACTGTGCAGCACCTCACACTGTGCTGTACCACCACACTGTGCAGCAACCTCATACTGTGCAGCACCTCCAGACTATGCAGCACCTCACACTGTGCAGCACCTCACACTGTGCAGCAACTCACACTGTGCAGTACCTCACACTGTACAGCACCTCACACTGTGCAGCACCTCACACTGTGCAGCACTTCACACTGTACAGCACCTCACACTGAGCAGCACCCTCACACTGTACAGCACCTCACACTGTGCAGCACCTTCACAGTGTTCAGCACCTCCACACTATGCAGCACCTCACACTGTGCAGCACCTCACACTGTACAGCACCTCACACTATGCAGCACCTCACACTGTGCAGCACCTCACACTGTACAGCACCTCACACTACGCAGCACCTCACACTGTGCAGCACCTCACACTGTGCAGTACCTCACACTGTGCAGCACCCTCACATTTTGCAGCACCTCACACTGTGCTGCACCTCACGCTGTGCAGCACCCCACATTGTGCAGCACCCCACACCCTGCAGCATGTTCACACAGTGCAGCACACCACACTCTACAGTACTATCCCCTCACTGTACAGCACTTCACAGTGTGCAGCACCTCACACTGTGCAGCACCTCACACTGTGCAGCACCTCAGACTGTTATGCATGTTGACACAGTGCAGCACACCACACTGTACAGGACTATCCCCTCACTGTACAGCAGTTCACAGTGTGCAGCAGCTCACACTGTACAGCACCTCACACTGTGCAGCAGCTCACACTGTGCAGCACCTTCACACCGTGCAGCACCTCACACTATGCAGCACCTCACACTGTACAGCACCTTCACACTGTACAGCACCTTCACACTGTACAGCACCTCACACTGTGCAGCACCTCACACTGTGCAGCAACTCACACTGTACAGCACCTCACACTGTGCAGCACCTCACACTGTGCAGCACCTTCACGCTGTGCAGCACCTTCACATTGTGCAGCACCCCACAACATGCAGCATGCCAAACTGTACAGGTCTATCCCTTGACTGTACAGCACTATCCCTTGACTGTACAGCACTTCACACTATGCAGCACCTCCACACTGTGCAGTACCTCACACTATGCAGCGCCTCACACTGTGCAGCACCTCACACTGTGCAACACGTTTACACCGTGCAGCACCTCACACTGTGCAGCACCTCACACTATGCAGCGCCTCACACTGTGCAGCACCTCACACTGTGCAGCACCTCACACTATGCAGCGCCTCACACTGTGCAGCACCTCACACTGTGCAACACGTTTACACCGTGCAGCACCTCACACTGTGCAGTAGCTCACACTATGCAGCACCTTCACACTGTGCAGCACCTCACACTGTGCAGCACCTCACACTATGCAGCACCTCACACTATGCAGCACCTCACACTGTGCAGCACCTTCACACTGTGCAGTAGCACACACCGTGCAGCACCTCACACTGTGCAGCACCTTCACACTATGCAGCACCTCACACTGTGCAGCACCTCCACAGTATGCAGCACCTAACACTGTGCAGCACCTCACACTGTGCAGTACCTCACATTGTGCAGCACCTCACACTATGCAGCACCTCACATTGTGCAGCACCTCACACTATGCAGCACCTCACATTGTACAGCACCTCACACTGTGCAGCACCTCACACTGTGCAGCACATTCACAGTGTGCAATACCACACACTGTGCAGCACCTCACACTGTGCAGCACCTCCACAGTATGCAGCACCTCACACTGTGCAGTACCTTACATTGTGCAGCACCTTCACACTGTGCAGCACCTCACACTGTACAGCACCTCACGCTATGCAGCACCTCACACTGTGCAGCACCTCACACTGTACAGCACCTCACACTATGCAGCACCTCACACTGTGCAGCACCTCACACTGTGCAGCACCTCACACTATGCAGCACCTCACACTGTGCATCACCTCACACTGTGCAGCACCTCCACACTGTGCAGCACCTCACACTATGCAGTACCTCACACTGTGCAGCACTTCACACTATGCAGCTCCTCACACTATGCAGCACCTCACACAGTGCAGCACTCCACACTGTGCTGCATGTTCACACAGTACAGCACACCACACTGTACAGGACTATCCCCTCTCTGTACAGCACTTCAAAGTGTGCAGCACCTCACACCGTGAAAGCACCTCACACTGTGCAGCACCGTCACTCTGTACACTCCCTCACATTGTGCAGCTCCTCACATCGTGCAGCACCTCACAGTGTACAATACCTCAGACTCTGCATCACCTTCACACTGTGCAGCACCTCCACACTATGCAGCACCTCACACTGTGCAGCACCTCCACAGTATGCAGCACCTCACACTGAGCAGTACCTTACATTGTGCAGCACCTTCACACTGTACAGCACCCTCACACTGTGCAGCACCTCACACTGTGCAGCACCTCACACTGTGCTGTACCACCACACTGTGCAGCAACCTCATACTGTGCAGCACCTCCAGACTATGCAGCACCTCACACTGTGCAGCACCTCACACTGTGCAGCAACTCACACTGTGCAGTACCTCACACTGTACAGCACCTCACACTGTGCAGCACCTCACACTGTGCAGCACTTCACACTGTACAGCACCTCACACTGAGCAGCACCCTCACACTGTACAGCACCTCACACTGTGCAGCACCTTCACAGTGTTCAGCACCTCCACACTATGCAGCACCTCACACTGTGCAGCACCTCACACTGTACAGCACCTCACACTATGCAGCACCTCACACTGTGCAGCACCTCACACTGTACAGCACCTCACACTACGCAGCACCTCACACTGTGCAGCACCTCACACTGTGCAGTACCTCACACTGTGCAGCACCCTCACATTTTGCAGCACCTCACACTGTGCTGCACCTCACGCTGTGCAGCACCCCACATTGTGCAGCACCCCACACCCTGCAGCATGTTCACACAGTGCAGCACACCACACTCTACAGTACTATCCCCTCACTGTACAGCACTTCACAGTGTGCAGCACCTCACACTGTGCAGCACCTCACACTGTGCAGCACCTCAGACTGTTATGCATGTTGACACAGTGCAGCACACCACACTGTACAGGACTATCCCCTCACTGTACAGCAGTTCACAGTGTGCAGCAGCTCACACTGTACAGCACCTCACACTGTGCAGCAGCTCACACTGTGCAGCACCTTCACACCGTGCAGCACCTCACACTATGCAGCACCTCACACTGTACAGCACCTTCACACTGTACAGCACCTTCACACTGTACAGCACCTCACACTGTGCAGCACCTCACACTGTGCAGCAACTCACACTGTACAGCACCTCACACTGTGCAGCACCTCACACTGTGCAGCACCTTCACGCTGTGCAGCACCTTCACATTGTGCAGCACCCCACAACATGCAGCATGCCAAACTGTACAGGTCTATCCCTTGACTGTACAGCACTATCCCTTGACTGTACAGCACTTCACACTATGCAGCACCTCCACACTGTGCAGTACCTCACACTATGCAGCGCCTCACACTGTGCAGCACCTCACACTGTGCAACACGTTTACACCGTGCAGCACCTCACACTGTGCAGCACCTCACACTATGCAGCGCCTCACACTGTGCAGCACCTCACACTGTGCAGCACCTCACACTATGCAGCGCCTCACACTGTGCAGCACCTCACACTGTGCAACACGTTTACACCGTGCAGCACCTCACACTGTGCAGTAGCTCACACTATGCAGCACCTTCACACTGTGCAGCACCTCACACTGTGCAGCACCTCACACTATGCAGCACCTCACACTATGCAGCACCTCACACTGTGCAGCACCTTCACACTGTGCAGTAGCACACACCGTGCAGCACCTCACACTGTGCAGCACCTTCACACTATGCAGCACCTCACACTGTGCAGCACCTCCACAGTATGCAGCACCTAACACTGTGCAGCACCTCACACTGTGCAGTACCTCACATTGTGCAGCACCTCACACTATGCAGCACCTCACATTGTGCAGCACCTCACACTATGCAGCACCTCACATTGTACAGCACCTCACACTGTGCAGCACCTCACACTGTGCAGCACATTCACAGTGTGCAATACCACACACTGTGCAGCACCTCACACTGTGCAGCACCTCCACAGTATGCAGCACCTCACACTGTGCAGTACCTTACATTGTGCAGCACCTTCACACTGTGCAGCACCTCACACTGTACAGCACCTCACGCTATGCAGCACCTCACACTGTGCAGCACCTCACACTGTACAGCACCTCACACTATGCAGCACCTCACACTGTGCAGCACCTCACACTGTGCAGCACCTCACACTATGCAGCACCTCACACTGTGCATCACCTCACACTGTGCAGCACCTCCACACTGTGCAGCACCTCACACTATGCAGTACCTCACACTGTGCAGCACTTCACACTATGCAGCTCCTCACACTATGCAGCACCTCACACAGTGCAGCACTCCACACTGTGCTGCATGTTCACACAGTACAGCACACCACACTGTACAGGACTATCCCCTCTCTGTACAGCACTTCAAAGTGTGCAGCACCTCACACCGTGAAAGCACCTCACACTGTGCAGCACCGTCACTCTGTACACTCCCTCACATTGTGCAGCTCCTCACATCGTGCAGCACCTCACAGTGTACAATACCTCAGACTCTGCATCACCTTCACACTGTGCAGCACCTCCACACTATGCAGCACCTCACACTGTGCAACACCTTCACACTGTGCAGAACCTCACACTGTGCAGCACCTCACATTATGCAGCACCTCACATTGTGCAGCACCCCACATTGTGCAGCACCCCACACTGTGCAGCATGTTCACACAGTGCAGCACACCACACTGTACAGGACTATCCTCTCACTGTACAGCACTTCAAAGTGTGCAGCACCTCACACTATGCAGCACCTCGCACTGTGCAGCACCTTCACACCGTACAGCACCTCACACTGTGTAGCACCTCACACTGTGTAGCACCTCACACTGTGCAGAGCCTCACACTGTGCAGCACCTCACACTTTGCAGCATGTTCACACAGTGCAGTACACCACACTCTACAGGACTATCCCCTCACTGCACAGCACTTCACAGTGTGCAGCTCCTCACACTCTGCAGCACCTTAAGACAGGGCACCACTACACAGTGTGCAGAACCTTTGTTTGACTGTGAAGCACCTCATCTTGTGCAGCACCTCACACTGTGCAGCACCTCACACTGTGCAGCACCTCACACTGGGCAGCACCTGACACTGCACAGGATGTTCCTCTGACTTTTCAGCACCTCATATTGTGCAGCACCTCACACCGTGATGCACCTCACACTGTGCAGCACCTCACACTGTGCAGCACCTCACACTGGGCAGCACTTCACACTGTGCTGCACCTCACACTGTACAGCACCTCACACTGTGCAGCACCATCACACTGTGCATCACCTCACACTGTGCAGCACCATCACACTGTGCAGCACCTTACACTGTGCAGCACCATCACACTGTGCAGCACCTCACACTGTGCAGCACCATCACACTGTGCTGCACCTCACACTGTGCAGCACCATCACACTGTGCAGCACCTTCACACTGTGCAGCACCTCACACTGTGTACCAACTGGTCAGTGAAATGGTTGAATCTTCAATGTAGTACGAGTTTGCAAATGGCTCCTTTGTGAATTTGTTCCTCGATTGTTGCAGTGATCGGCAAATGTGGATTACGCACTTTGACCCTTCGAACTGACAGGGACTCTGACACCTCTGGGCATGTCTCAGCCATTTCCCAGCTGTATATCACATCGAGGGAGCAGTAAGAGATTCCGGGAACACAGCTCAGGGTGGACACTGTTAGCACTGGACTCTGCCTGGTCTCTCGGTACCCCACCCCCAATGAGCCTTCATGTTCCCTTTCACCTTACATACCCTAGGCAGCTTATTAACCCTCATCTCCCACTCTGCTCACCACACCACCACCCCCAACCCCCCTCCCACCCCCAGGGGAGAGACCCATCACATTTACCTTCAACTACACCCGAACCATGACATTACACCTTAGTGATGGGCCACCTCTGCTCTTCCATGTATCCCCTGGTGGTGGTCACTGACACTAACACCCCCTCTCTCTCATTGTCTACTGTGCTACAGATGCTGTTCTACATACCCCCTTACACCTTGAGTTTGCCCCTAACTGTCCTTGCCCTCACCTTTCTATAAATGCCCCCTGTTTCCTCCTCACCTCCTGACCTTGACTCCCCACCCCTTCTGGCATTGGGTTCTCTGCTGCCTGTCCAGGTTCCCCCTTATACCCTCCTGATCGATTGATAGGCTCAGGGCTGGATTTGCTTCTGATCTCGGACCAGCTTCGACACGTGGCCCGTGGTGGGCTTGAAGTCCTCTCCCCCTTAACCTGACAATACACCATATCCCTGAGTGCTGGGGCTGGCCCAAAAGGACTGACCAATACCCATTGCCCAGGCTGGAGTCAGACAGATCCCTGTCCGGGACCATTCCAAGTGGACAACTGACTGTAGCCAAACCCCTGGATTGTGTGTGGACTGTGCCCATGATGGATGGCACTGAGACTCACTGATCAACAGCAGGCCCCTCTTTTGAATGGACAGAGGACTCACCCACTCTCTGCCATGGCTATTTGATTGAAGTAACGTACACTGTGTTTGGTGCTCAAGCGATTGTGGGTGTGATATGGATTTCTTGGAGTGTGCCGTTCAGCAAAATATTCCCCGTCCCATCTGCAGGCAGCTCCTGGTTGACCAGTGTCTGTGCGGAAAACCGCATCTCTCCAGCAGGGCGGACAGCTTTTGGCTCTAATGGGCTAACAGATGTGGCACAGCATGGCAATGACACTGCCAGCAGGCAGTCAGGTACCAAGCAAGTGAGCATGAGCGAGTAGGCCTGAGGTGCTCCAGTCCATGGGCTGAGTCTCCGCCAGTGGGCACAGAGTGCAACCATCTCAATGCTTATGGTCAGTGCACCCTGCAATGTCCATTTGTACTCCCTGCCACTCTGTCAGAGAAGTGCCATGATGGCCATCAAGGGGTGGTCAATGCCAGTGTCCATGGACGAAGGGGTGTGTGCAGCTGGATCGTGTCCTGTGACGCTGTCTGGTCATATGCAGCAGGAAGGTCGTTTGGAGACTGTGGTGAGCTGAATGCACCAGATAACTTGCTTCGATTTCCACCTCAGGTTTTCATGAAATTTAGAGTCAAGAATGTGGCGCTGGAAAAGCGCAGCAGGTCAGGCAGCATCCGAGGAGCAGGAGAATCAACGTTTCAGGCATAAGCCCTTTGTCAGGATTCTCCTGCTCCTCCAATGCTGCCTGACCGGCTGTGCTTTTCCAGCACCACACTCTTTGACTCTGATCTCCAGCACCTGCAGTCCTCACTTTCTCTTCCTTTCTATTAATTTAGCTCATTTGATAAAATAGAAAACGGAATATTAATAAGGTGGGTTGGGCCGGGGATCCAAGATGGTGGCGACTCAGCAAGTCTGAGTCTACAATGCTCCCCCCAAGACTTGGGCAAAGTGGGTCACCCGCCCCCACCACACTCAACAAATTGCTTAAAATAGATTTTACTTAATGTAATTAGTTGCTCAGTACTGAATTTAAATAATCAAGTCTCCTGTAAAAATGACTAAAGGGAAGGGAGCCCACAGCTCTCAGCAGGAAGGAGCCCCTCCCCGCCCCTCCCCAGCTGCAGCAGAGGCGTCCGCAGTCACCCCGGGGGACTTACCTACGGTGACGAGTCTCACGGAAATAATCTCCAAACTTGACACGAAGATCAACGCCTTCATCGAAGAGTCCCGAAGTCGGTGAGATTCACTCTCGGCCGCGCTACAAAAGCACGACCGAGACATCAAGGAAATTGAGCGCCGAGTCAGAGAGGCGGAGCTAAAGGCCGTGATCTCGGAGGCCATTGCAGAATCGGCCGTGGATCAGGTCCGGTCTCTCGAACAGCGAGTCCGGACCTTAGAGAATCACATTGACGACCTCGAGAATCGAGGTCATTGAAAAAACATTCGTTTGCCGGGCCTTCCCGACCAGGAAGAAGAAGGCCAGCTTACAGTGTTCCTTGAACAGTGACTTCCACAGTTATTGAATCTGGAGGCTGGATCAGGCCAGGTAAGGGTGGAATGGGCCTACTGGGTTGCAATATGTGGGCCCGGCTCGAACCAGCGCCCCGCCCGGTCCTGTTCCGGCTGCAGAGCTATAAGGAGAGGCAGATACTCTTGGAAGCCTCCAGAAATATTGGGAAAAATCCCCAAGCCATGATCTGTAAAGGATCCAAAATCATGTTATTCCAGGACTTTTCCCCAGCTCTGGTCTGAAAGAGGAAGACGTTTGAAGAAGCGAAGGAGTGTTTGAGGGACTTGAATATTCAGTACTCCTTACAATACCCAGCTATCCCACCACTGCCATTTCAGCTGATCAACTCCAACGGTGCAGCTTGTTGAAATGCTGTTCCGATCCTTGCTGTATTGATGTTCAAAACAGAAGAAAAATGAATTTGCTTCCCGGGGATTAACTGTGGTGTGGCAACGTGCCGAATTTTCCAAAGTGGCTCTGCTGTCATGATCGTGTTCACCTCCCGCGTGGAAAATCGCAAGCAGATCTTCTTTGAGGAAAGACATTCTGGATATTGAGGGAGTGCAGCGTAGGTTCACAAGGTCAATTCCTGGAATGGAGGGATTACCTTACACTGAAAGACTGAAGCGACTGGGCTTGAATACCCTTGAGTTTAGAAGACTGAGAGGGGATCTGATTGAGACATATAAGATTATGAAAGGATTGGACACTCTGGCAGCAGGAAACATGTTTCCGCTGATGGGTGAGTGCCGAACCAGAGGACACAGCTTAAAAATACAGGGTAGACCATTTAGGACAGAGATGAGGAGAAACTTCTTCACCCAGAGAGTGGTGGCTGTGTGGAATGCTCTGCCCCAGAGGGCAGTGGAGGCCCACTCTCTGGATTCATTTAAGAAAGAGTTGGATAGAGCTCTCAAAGACAGTGGAATCAAGGGTTATGGAGATAAGGCATTTACTGAATAGGAATGATCAGCCATGATCATATTGAATGGCGGTGCAGGCTCGAAGGGCTGAATGGCCTACTCCTGCACCTACTGTCTATTGTCTACACTACACTTCAGCCATGAAGGGTCCGTCTACAACTTCGGATCACCGGAGAAGGCCAAGGAATTTTTGGACTCTCTTAGATAAATTGTAAAAGTTAATTGATGTTATTCTGCCCTCCCCCCCCATCCCAGTTTAACCCCTTTTTTTTCCTTTCATTATCTTACTGTTTAATATTATCTCCGGGGGGTGGGAAGGGGGTTTATTTATTTATTCTTCACTTAGCGATTTTCTTCTCCTTTTTATATATATAGACTGGGGTGGGGGAGGGGGGGGGGGCGGATAGTAAATGTAGGTGGGGGAGGTGGTTACCTTATCCTATTTTATCTCTGTCCTTAGGTGGGATTGTGTTCCCCTGTTATTTTGTATTACTATATTTAGTTACTATTTGCTGAGACTGTAATTTTATAGTTATATATGTTCATATGGTATTAACATTACCAAATAAATCCAGGTGTTGGTGTGGGTGGGGGGAGGGGGGAGTGGGACGGTAGGGTACTCACTGTTAATTCTAGCTCTGTAGTATATTTGAATTCTTCTGTATTCTATCGTGGGGTGCCTGGGTCAAGGGTGGGGCACTGGTTGGGAGAGGATATGATGGACTTTTGGAAAGGAAGTGATGCCCCCTGGGAACAAGGGGGAAGATCTCCGTTTAAATATGTTTATTTTTTTTAATTTAGAAATAGTTTTTTATTATATTGATCTGAGTGTATTAAAGAGCCTTTATTTTTGTGAATTTTATATGCTCTATGCTCAGGATGTTTTGGATAGGGTTTCCTCTCCCGAGGGGTCTCGGACTTGCCCGGTGATTATGGGTAATCGGTCGGTTAAATGGTGCACCTGGAATGTCAAGGGGAGTAATTCACCAGTCAAAAGGAAGAAAATATTATCAAACCCCAGGAAAGAAAGGGTTGATATAGCTCTCCTACAGGAGACACACTTATTGGATAAAGAACACCTGAAATTATGACAGGGAAGAGATTATTTTCCATTCTCTCTCTCTGTGCAAGGAAAACCATTTTGGTAAACTGGGTGGCTGAGGTCCCTCATGGATTTTCGAGTTGACACAGAATAATTGTGGAATATTACTCCCCCTGACTTGCTTACAAATATGGTGAGCCAAAAAAAAACCAAATTAATCCATAAAATATGGCAGTCCTTCTTGAATTACACAAATACAGATATCTCGGTCATCCTAACAAGGGCCTTTATTTAATTGAGAGGGTGAAACTGGCTGGTCTGGGGCCCCTTAAGAGCGGAATCCTGTACGAATACGGGTTTCATTATGATCTGATGTTAACACATTCTGAGCATATATGTCACTACTCAATTTCTGTGTTATCAGTTGTTTGTTTTCTCTTGAATAATGTAAGAGATTTAATCATACACTCTGGTTAGTTGTAGATTAGATGAGTAGTTAGTTTGAGTTTTTTTTTCTTTTTTTCTGTTTGATCGATTTTGGTGATTATTTATTTAAGATTTATTTGTATATCAATGTTTATACTTGGTTTTTTTTAGTTTTCTTTTGTAAACGTGTAAAAACATGTTAAATTTTCAATAAAAATAGCTATTAAAAAAAGGTGGGTTGGGCAGTTGCATTGCCTAGAGAGAACCTCAATATGATACTTGTGAAAACATCAAAGATACAGCAATATCCTCCAAGATGGTCCTTGCTGCACCTGTTGCCAGAGTATGCGACATGTCCCACTGTAGTTTATGTCTCTCAGACTCCTGTAATATTCCACCGAACATTCTCATTTAGAGTCCAATATGACTACTCTTTGTAACTCCTCACTACAAGGAGTCATATTGGACTGAAAGCATGAACTCTGTTTCTCTCTGCATCGATGCTGCTGATCCCAGACATTTACATGATTTCTCCAAAAGTGTTCTTTACCTCTCTGAAGAACTCTACGAGGGGTCAAGCCTTTTTTTGAAAGGTTGAGTACCTGTGAATAGTGCTTGGAAATCTCACAAATGAAAATACCTTCCGTTTGAAGGCAACTACCGTTTTTATGTTTGGCACTGCCTCAGTGACTTAGGGAGATGTAAATTATGGCCCACCCCCTACAATCAACAGACTGCCAGAAAAGGGAAGGCCATTGGGCTCTGGTTTTGGCACTGGGACTCCCAGATTCCAGCCTAGGGAACACAGCCCTGCCATCTTTACAAAACATCTAGTCTGTGTTTGTACAGTAAGAATATCCCTGCAGCCCTCCTTGTCCTCTTAGGCTGCTTTAGTTCATGGGATATTCTTATAGATCATAGAATCATACAAAACAGAACCAGACCTTTCTGTCCAAATCTTTCCCCTCTCACCTTAAACCTATACCCTCTGGTTTTGGACTCCCCCACCCTAGGAAAAAGACCTTGACTATTTATCCTATCGATGTCCTTCATGATTTTAGAAGCCTTTATAATGTCACCCCTCAGCCTCTGACAGGCCAGGGAAAACAGACCCAGCCTATTCAGCCTCTCCCTATAGCTCAAACCTCCAACCCTGGCAGCATCCTTGTAAATCTTTTCTGTGCCCTCTCAAGTTTAACACCAAGCTTCTCATTGAAGGGTGACCAGAATTGTATTCCGTATTCTAAACATGGCCTCACCAATGTCCTGTGCAACCGTAACCTGACATCCCAACTCCTGTACTCAATGTTATGATCAATGAAGGCAAGCGTGCTAAATGCCTTCTTCACCACCCTGTCTACCAGGGAATCCACCTGTCTGCACCTGTCCCTCTAGATCCCTACCATTTACCGTATAAGTCCTGTCCTGGTTTGCTTTACCAAGCTCAGGAAGCCCACGTTGCTGTCATAGCAATGCAACCACATTGAGCTCCATCAACAGCAGAACACTTATCAATCTATTTTTACTCCATGTTCTGTTTTATAATTTAAAATTGATCTCTTCACATTATGTAAAATGCATGGCTTGTTTAGCATTAGTAAAGACGATATCTAGTCTACTTGACACTTTTGACCTGTGTCATCTGGGAAGGTGTGACCTGTAGTTAGTGCACATTTTCTTTATATCTTTTGCCATGTGGTATCATGACAAGAGCTTTCTATGTTCTAACTATGACCTAATTACATTCAGAATGAAACCTCAAAATGACCCCTTTTTTGGTCAGATTCCAAGTTGCATTAGAATGACTTCACGCTGATTTGACTCCATTAAAGGTAACCATTTGACATGAGTTCTCTGCAATCTCCTTTACACTTTGGCCACAGTAGACATTATAATGAGGTAAAGGATGAGAACCAGCACGACCTGGCATGTCAGTGTGAGTGTTTTATTCAATCATGAGATGTGGCTATCGCTGGTTGTGAATCCCTCATTGTCCTTGAGAAGGTGGCGGAGAGCTACTTCCTTGTGATTCATCTACCTGTGCTTTACAAAAGGGTTTTCCATGACTTTTGACCCACCGACAGTGAAGGAACAGTGATATATTTCCAAACCAGGGTGGTGTGTGGTTTGGAGGAGAGCATGTAGATGGTGGTGTTCCCATTTTCCTGTTGCTCATGATTCTTTGAGATGGTACAGCTCATAGGTTTGGAATGTTCCATGCTGAAGGAGTATTGATGCTGCGCATCCTGTTGGTGGTACACACTGCTCTTCTGGGTATGTCAGTAATGGAGGGAGTGAATGTGGAAAGTGATGGTTATGGTGCAAGTCAAGCAGGTTATTTTGTCCTGGACGGTATCAAGCTTTTTGAGTGTTGTTGGAGCTGCACCCATCCAGGTGGTGGACAGGCTTTGGGAAGTCAGGAGGTAAGTCAGGATATATTTCAGCTCTGATGTTGACCCTATCAATGGTCATGAGGTCAGAGAGAAAACACCTAACTCAGGAGAGTTGCACATGGCTTCCCACTTTCATGAAGAATCTACAGACTAGAGCAGACACTGGGGGCATGGGACTTCCAAGATGCAGGCCTACTTTCTCACGATGCATTCTGGGAGCATCTTCTTAGCTCCCTGTTTATAAAGCGGGGAGGGGTGACAAAAGCTCAATTTTCCATAAAATGATAATGGGGGGTTGCTTGCCTTTAGGCCTCAGACGCCCAACTCTCCCAGGTTGTAACCATTGATTGATTCGGCAGGACAATAAAACTTCTTTATCTCCTGGCCCTGGCCTGGCCACAGTCTCGATGAGGTAGCCCAGGCTTCAGTGATTGATTTACTCTGTCATACCATTGCAAACTCTGCAGGAGCTACTGGGTTTGGTTGGCACCCACTCTGACTCGACTGCAGTGCCACTCCCGTTAGACTGGGAGGAAGTCAGAAGGTTAATAATTTCTTCCGTTCCATTGTATTTAGTTGAGTCTGCAATTATATATCAGCAAGACACACATAGGGTCTTTGTTTCCTGTGATGGTGACATGAGTCCAGGGCCCCAGTGTCAGTCTTGAAGAAGGGTTACACCCGAAACATTGACTTCTCTACCTCCTGATGCTGCCTGGCTTGCTGTGTTCTTCCAGCCTCCTGCCTGTCCCTCCTGAAGCTGCCTGGCTTGCTGTGTTCTTCCAGCCTCCTGCCTGTCCCTCCTGAAGCTGCCTGGCTTGCTGTGTTCTTCCAGCCTCCTGCCTGCCTACTTTGGATTCCCGCATCTGCAGTGTTTTTTGTCTCTAGCCAGTGCCTTAATGAGCAGTTGTGTTGTGAAGCAGTGTGATGCTTTTTATTCACCTCTCAGTAGAAGAAGAGCAGAGATTCCTCCCATTAACCATTGTGAAGACCAATCATTTTATTTTAAGACTCCCATAAAAAATTCTAGTTCGGAGCCATCAATTCCATCCCTCTCCCTGAGAGCTCTGCAGACTGAATCAAATTGCTTGCAACCAGAGTGGATCCTCCAACCCCATGTTGTCTCCATCATCAAAACCGACTACTGCCATCTTCATCCATCACCCATGTCCTCTCTGCCTCAACTCATCAGCTGCTGAGATTCTCATCTGTCGTTTTGTTACCTCTGGACTGAACAAAGGTGACTTGAGTTAGCTCAGTTGATGAGGTGGTACGTGGGTCAGGGTACTGCCAAGCTGTATGGGTGTGAATCTTACTGACATGAAATTGTCTTTACTATGAAGGGTACAACAACACTGCAATACTATATGTAAGTCAGGAGTTGGGAAGATGGAGACAACAGGCCATTCTAGGGACTGGCTTTGAGCTAGCTGGTCAGAGCCCATGGGCAGTGCACACATAAATGAAAGGTGACTTGGTGCCAGGATACCAGCCTCTGAGTGATTATTTCAGGTTACAGCAGACCAGAGAGTGACAAAATAAACCTCTTTGCTCAAGAAGGGAGGGAGGCAGTAAGCAGGAAACTGAATCAGCATGGTTTTGTCAAAGGAAAATCATAATGTTTAACCAATTTATTGGAGTTATTGCAGTGCACTTTGAATAACAGGGAGCCTGGAGGGATACTGTACTTGGATTTTCTAGATGCTTTTGACAAGATGCCCCATAAAAGATTATTATGTAAAGTAGGAACCTATGGTATGGGGGGGGGGGGTAACATATTAGCATGGATAGAAGATTAGAATTCCACTCAGTTTGTGCTGGGGCTTCACCCTTTTACAGTTTATATCAATGACTTTACTGTGGAGAATGAAGGCTGAGGCAGAGTCACTAGGCCCAAAACATTAACTCTGCTTTCTCTTCACAAATGCTGCTAGACCTGCTGAGTTTCTCCAGCAATGTCTATTCTGACACCCCGCTGGCTAGCCCCCCACCATCTTCCATAAGATTAAGTTTATCTAAAACTCTGCTCCTTGAATCCTAACTCACTTGAAGTCTCATTCACCCATCCACCTTATGCTTATTGATCTACATTGGCTTCTGGTCTGTTTGCCTTGGTTTTAAAACTTTTGTTCTCGCTTTTAAATCACTGAAGAACTTTGTCTCTCCCTATCTCAGTAACTTTGTTCAACCACACGTCTCTCTGAAAACCCTGCTCTCCCCCGGTTCTTGTGATTTGTGCACCATTAGCATTATTCCCCTCCATTAAGGCCTTCTACTGTTCAGACCTTAAATGCTGGAATTCCCTCTCCTAAAACCTTACGGCCTCTCCACCTCATCCTCCTTCTTCAAGATGTCGCTGAAACTGATCAGTTTGATCAATTTTTATCTAACTGTATAGCTGTGAGCTGCCTTCGATGTTTTAATATTTTAAATATATGAATATTGGCTGTTGCTGTGAGATCCATTAACCTTTGACAAAGTGCTGCACAGGAGGCTGTTAAATAAAACCTATAGTGTTAGGGGCAAGGTAGTGGCATGGATAGGAATTGCAGACAGAGATTGGGGATAAAGTCTTTTACATGGTGGCAGCTGGTAACTAGTGGATTTCCACAGGGGTCTCTGTTGAGATCACAACTATTCACGTTCCACATGAACGATGTGGACGAAGGAACTGTGGGCATTGCTGCTAAGTTTACAGATGACACAAAGGCAAGTGGAGGGATGGGTAGTATTGAGGAAGTGGGAAGGCTGCAGAAGGACTTGCACAGGCTGGAAGAGTGGGCAGATGGAATACAATGTGGGGAAATGTGAGATTGGGCACTTTGGTAGGAAGAATGAAGGCTAAAACCAGCTTTGAAGTGGGGAAAGGCTTTGGAAATCTGAAAGCATAAAGGGACTTGGGAGTTCTAGTTCAGGATTCTCTTAAGATTAACATGCAAGTTAGTTGGCAGTTAGGAAGGCAAATGCAATGTTCGCATTCATGGTGAGAGGACTAGAATACAAGAGCAGAGATGTACTGCTGAGTCTGTGTACGGTTATGGTCAGACCACACTTGGAATACTGTGAGCAGATTTGGTACTTAAGGAGGGATTTGCTGGCCTTGGGGGTCCAGAGGAGGTGGTTTACAAGAACGATCCCCAGAGACGAAGGGCTTGTCACATGAGGAACTGTTGAGGACTCTGGGTCTCTACTTGGAGTTTAGAAGATAAAGGGGGATCTCATCGAAACTTACACAATCCAGAGTGGCCCGGATAGCGTAGACATGGTGAAGATGTTTCCCCAGTAGCAGAGACTAGGATTTGAGGCTAAGGCCTCAGAGTGAAGGGACATTAGAATTGAGGTAAGAAAGAATTTCCAGCCAGAGGGTGGTGAATCTGTAGAACTCATTGACACGGAAGGAGGCTGAGTTACTGAATATATATAAGGTTGAGCTAGTTAGGCTTTGGTCAGTAAGGGGATCAAAGGTTATGGAGAAAAGGCAGGAGAATGGGGTTGAGAAACATTTCAGCTATAATTGAATGGTGGAGGAGACTTGATGGGCCAAATGGCCTGATTCTGCTCTTATATCTTATGTTGTTATTTTATGGAGCTACTTAAAGAAAGAGCTCGAGCGTTTTACAGCATTAGTTTTGAAATGTGCCGTGTCATGTAGGAAAAGTGATAGTCAGAACTGACACAGATTATCTGGTCATTGACATCATCACTGTGAGTGGGAGCTGCTATGTTTCCGACATCAAAACAAGGATTACACCTTTGTTGGTTTACATTGCGATGTGAAGTTGCTATATTAATGCCTAGCTTTCTTTCTCCCATATTCTCAGAGCCAGATGCCACAAACAGCAATGTAATAACCACCAGATCATCAGCTTCAATGATGAGGGAGCCAGACTGGCCAGGACATTGAGGATAATTGCCTGATACATTTTTTTGAAAGTGATGACAGATGCATCACTTTTAAGGCCAGACATGGCTTCACTTTAAAGCCTCATCCTTAAGGTGGGACTTCTGCCGGTGCAGCACTCTGTCAATATGGTGCTGAACTGTCAGCCCAGGGCATGGTTACCCGGCACAGGGCCCGAACTCATATTGTTCCAACTCACCAAGTGAGAACATTAGGATATTCACATGAGCGTGTTGGATGGCCGCTTTTGGAAGATAGAATCATAGTGGGCGGCACAGTGGCACAGTGGTAGGCACTGCTGCCTCACAGCGCCAGAGACCCGGATTTAATTCCCGCCTCAGGCGACTGACTGTGTGGAGTTTGCACATTCTCCCCGTGTCTGTATGGGTTTCCTCCAGGTACTCTGGTTTCCTCCCACAGTCCAAAGATGTGCGGGTCAGGTGAATTGGCCATGCTAAATTGCCCGTAGTGTTAGGTGAAGAGGTAAATGTAAGGGTATGGGTGGGTTGCGCTTTGGCGGGTCGGTGTGGACTTGTTGGGCCGAAGGGCCTGTTTCCACACTGTAAGTAACCTAATCAGATGTGCAGTATGGAAACAAACCCTGTGGTCCAACCCATCCATGCTGACCAGATATCCCAAACTGAAAGTCTAATTTGCTTGTGTTTGGTCCATATCCCTCTAAACCTTCTCTATTCATGTATATATTCCATGTCTTTTAAAAGGTGTCATTATACCTGCTTCTCCCACTTCCTCTGATGTTGGGAACTAGCTGGCCACCTCTATAATCTTCCATCAATAATTGATATTCATTTCCTCCTTCTCCTAAAATGAAGCTTTCGCATCACAAGTGATGAATCATTAAGTATCACTGTCATTACATAGAATCCCGAAGTGTGGAAACAGGCCCTTCGGCCCAACAAGTCCACACCCACCCTCCAAAGAGTATCCTACCCAAGCTCATTGCCCGTTACTCTACATTTGCCCCTAACCTACACGTCGCAGAACACTATGGGCAATTTAGCATGGCCAATTCACCTAACCTGCACATCTTTGGATTGTGGGAGGAAACCGGAGCACCCGGAGGAAACCGTACAGAGAGGGGGAGAATGTACAAATTTACCCAAAGCTGGAATCGAACCCAGGTCACTGGTACTGTAGGGCCATGGTGCTGACCACTGAGTCACCATGCCGCCCTCGGTTAACACAGTCGCCAGTTTACTCAAAGCAAGCTGTGGCTAACAGCAATCAACTGAATAGCAGGTTAATCTACCTTTTGTCATATTATCTGAGTCAGGACACAGGGTAAATTCTCTACTGTTCCTCAGATACCTCTCTCACAATGCAGCATTACTGCCGTGAACTGCCACCCCTAGTCTATAAATTAATTAAAGCAAATATTTGTTTGCATGAAATATGCATAAATATCTCAGCATATATGTATTGTTAAGATAATCACAAGACTAAACCATAAAGACTGCAAAACATGGATCAATGGATTTTCTTTGATTATAAGGAGGATGAGGGTAAGAAGTGTGGCTGCCTAACTACAACCATACCAAGCATTGGTGAGACTGTAACAAACACAGAGAAAACTGGAGAAACTCTGGCAGCATCTGTAGAGAGATGACAGAGTTGAATTTTGAGTCTGGTATGACTCCCTTCAATGGGAGAAGATTGCATTTGGAATAATAGATGCAGTTTTGCTCTTCTAACTTGATGAGGTACTTCAGAGAAGGTTCGTTTGGTTGATTCCTGGGATGTGGGATCAGATACAGAAAGAGTGAGAGGATAGACCCTTTGTTGTTAGCCGAATGGAAGATAATCGTATTGAAATACAAAAAGTGCTAATAGGTTTTGAGCACAGAAGGAACTGGCAGAATATTTTTGTATGTGGGGGAACCTAGAACTGGAGGTCACGGTTTGAAAAGAAGAGGTTTTTCCAAGTTGGAGGTGAGGGATTTTTTCTCTCAAAGGCTTAGGCATGTTTGGTATTCCTCCAAGATGGCGGAAGCAGGGAAGGGAGTGTATGGGCTCCTCAGCCTGGGGCCTACCCATCCGCCTGCTTTTTTCTTTCTCTTGCTCGCTTTTTTACCAAAGGTTTTAAAGTTTTCTTTAATAAAAGAACTTACCGTGGAGCAGCTGAGAGCTGGGGTGAAGCGGGCTGGAGGTCTGGAGTGTTTTGGAGTCGCTGGGAGCCGGAGTGAAGTGCGCTGGAGGCCTGGAGTGTTGTGAAGTGGCTGGGAGCTGGAGTGATGTGGGCTGGAGGTTTGTGGCATTGCGGAGTGGCCGAGAGCCAGAGTAAGCGGGCTGGAGGCCTGTAGTGTTGTGTAGAGGCGGGGAGCTGGAGGGCTGCAGTGTTGTGGAGTCGCTGGGAGCCGGAATGAAGCGCGCTGGAAGCCTGTGGTGTTGCAGAGTGGTTGAGAGATGGAGTGAAGTGAGCTGGAGGCCTGGAGTGTTGTGAAGTGGCTGGGAGCTGGAGTGAAGCGCGCTGGAGGCCTGGAGTGGAGCAGGGATGGTTGTTGTTCGTGGGTCTCACATGGATGCTCTGCAGTATGCGAGGCTGGTCAAACTTTGTACTGAAGCCCTTGTGCTGATCTATTACAATGTAATGCTTACGTGTAATCTGGTTATCTGATTGTAATGTTTATCCTTTTAACTGTATCTTATTTCTAACTTATACAATGAATCACTGTGAGGTAATGCACCTTATTATCTTCTTTATTCCTCTTTTAGTATCTAAGATTTGTACCTCAGTACTTTGTACCAAAGGCAGCACCGTGTGGGGCAACGTTGTAAACTTTTTACTGTACTCCTGTACTTGAGTACAGGTGACAATAAAACCTAATTCTAATTCGCTTCCTCAGCAAATAGTGGAGACTGCGTCAGTGAATATGTTTGTTTGAGTTACTGAGATTTCTTGAGTGAGTGCTGAGAGGGTAGGAAGGTAACTGAACAAGTTCTCCTCAGTAGGTCTGGTAGTGTTTGATTTTTTTTTGTTATTTTATTCACTCATTTTTCAGGCTACGTCTTTGATAATGGTGCACTGACTAGCACCCCCCCCACCCCACCCATTCTCTTCCCTTGAAAACACCCATCCTAAGGGCTATTTCAGCTGTGGTTGGTAATGGGCATAGTTGGCACGATCTGACAGCATTCACTTTAGCCTGGCATGTGGCTCATGTAAAGACAGTTGTGGGCAGACAATGCCCATGGAGCAGTAAGAATGACTTGCATTTACATAGCGTCTTTCACCTCAGAAGATCCCAAAGCATGTTATCACTATTACTTCCGAAGTGTGGTCACTGGAAATAGTAACCATGATAATGACAATTGGTTCTGTTTTTATTGATGCTGGTTGAGGGATAAATCTTATTCAAAACCCCATCCCTGTTCTTTGAAAGTGTACCTTGTCGGTTGCCCAGAGAATGCAGAGGGGCCCGTGGCTGAAAAGCAGAGTGAAAATTAGAGCAGAAAGTCAGTAATATAAGGGGCCTTTCAATGTCTCTGCCTCTGCTGCAGAAATCAAAGAATTGTCACATAGTCGTCATATACTTTTTATTTCATTTAACTAGTTACACTAATTTCTAAGTCATACACAATCTCAAAATGCATTCTACAAATTGCTGCAGAATTGTAATTGATCGATCTCCTTATCTTGTTTAACATCGTAGGAGACAAAAAGAAAACACAGGAATTGATCAAGTTTGAGGAAGACTGAGAATTCCCTGATTCGTCAGCAGTCTTTAGAAATACCTGCTGCAGCATTGTGAAGGTGGCAATGACTGGGAAGGATTTTCATTGGTGCTAAATTGTGCAGGTCCTGTTGTGTCTTTTGTTAAAGCTGCAGATCACCATTTGTTTATTGCTTTTTTGATTTATCAGCCTTTCAGAGTAAGAGTACATAAGAGCTAGACGATTTGAGTCAACCTGTTATTACACATCTCTGGAGTAGATGGGACTTGAACTCACACCTCTTGGCTCAGAGGTAGATATGCTATCACTTTGTCACAAGAGCCCTAAGGTAGGCTCAATACCTTTTAATAAATTTGTTCAGAGATGTTATTACAAACCTCTGAACCAGACAGGACTTGAACCAAGCAGTCACAAATTAGCAATGCTTGGGTTATTTTGAACTGAATTATTATAAGAAATGTGCTGAGAGCACCACGAATTCTAATTTGAAGGACCGATCAATTGATGGTCTCTGGACAATTTTAAACTAATCTGTGGTCAATTGGTAAAGACAAATTAGATAATCAGCCCCATTACTCAGTAAAGAAAAAAAATCTGCAAAATTGTTTCATTTCTTTTTTTTTTGTATATCATAGCTCAAAGAATGCACTGTGTGATTTTGCTGCTTTTACATTGGTAAATAATGAATGGTGTTAAAAGATCTGCTCCAAATTAAAACAGCACATGTTTTTTGCAAATAGTAAGTGTGTTGACAAGGATTCATTTCCATCTACTGCTACAGTTAGCCACTACACAGTATTAAATATTTAACATTTCATTAGATTATGGTTTTATTTTTATATAATACAATATTATTGAATACTTTCCTGCAGGGGGATTGCTGTAAACCATATGAAATATTCCAACCAAGGGAATGCTGGATAGATTTTAGCCCAAATTCCCAGTTATTGAAGGATCCATCAGCTAATGAACTGATGGTAGCCTTGGGTGATGTGGGTAACTTACTGTGTTTGACCTGCTGAACAAGTGTAAACAATAAAGCATTATTTATTGCATTGTATCTTCTCCTGCTAAAATATATTAGGTGTGGGATATCTGGTAGATCTTGATTTTTTGCAATAGTGGGGCTGGATGATAGTCGATAGGCAGTCCTTTTCATCTCTCTACCCTGTTTTGTTTCTGTTGACTTCACTAAAACAAAAACCACAAAGAGATGTGCACTGAACTTCTGAATTACTATCACACACAGCCAAAATGCTATCTCCCAGGACCAGAAACTGTACATGGTTACATTTTGTATCATGAAACAAACTCAATATGAAATTTTATACAAATACATTTGAGTTTATTGTTCAAAATTGTCTCCAGCTATGAGATCAGCAACCTATAAGTTCCTTTCAAACTGTCATTGGATAAAACCGTTTAAGTTCTGAAGAATTGCAAAACTTCTTGTTTAAAGTCACCCATGATTAATTTGAAATATTCCACTTTAGAGCCAGTTTATTTATAATGTATGCAGGATGTAACATTACACTGCCAGGCTATGGATGATCCATGCTTCATCGCAGTTTATATATGTAAACCAATGGACTCAGGACAAGTAAAAAGTTTTACTCCCAGTCCTGGCAAGATATAAGATCTATTGTGGGTGCCTGAAATCAAAGCAGTATCTTCATAATCATTGATTTGGGGATGGGGTAGGCCAATATTAACCTAACCCATTGGTCTCTTGGTAGACAACAACATGATCTGCTGTGAAGGACGTGTTTTCAGATGTATTGTATGTAAATGGATCTAGACATGACAAAGTATGTCACATGGACACCCTAGCCAAGTTTTGATTGTTACACTGTTGGTTATCACCAGGTTCAGTTCAGGCCTCCATTACCCTAGCCTCCTTTATCCAAGAGGCTTTTACTGCGTTTCATATCGAGTTGGGTTGGTTCAGTTTCAGATGTTACAAAGACAAAGACTGGGAGTCGGTTTTCTCTAATTACAACAAGGATGTTAATGAGGCAGAGGGGAAATGGGCAGAATATGTTGAAGCTCTCAGTTCTTCTGTGACACACAGAGTTCTTTATGATCACCAAGTTAAGAGAAACACATTTAATACTGTACAGGAAAAGGAATGCAGCATCTTGGAAATTATACATTGCAACAGTACAAGTCAACATAACACAATCTGTACAGGACTGGAGGAACCATAGAAATGCTTTTTTTAAAAACTTTTTTTTAATGTATAGATTTGCTGGCAATTGCATGGTAACTATCAATATGCATATGGACAAAGGTTAATATGTAACCAAATAAATAGAAGTTAAAGGGGAATCTCAAGTCAAACAGCAATGTTTCTCTGACTGCAGTAAACAGGAGATTTATGTTTGAGATTAGTGCAATACACTGACAGATTTGCCAAATTTCTTTTGTACAGGTATCCTTCAACACCTATTTTAAAATACATCCTATCCGGGGAAAATGTAAATCCTGTATTGACAGACTATTTGAGTATTAAGCTATGACATGCAGTGAAAAGAATTACATTGCAATAAAACTCCTATCTCCGCCGTCCCTCCTCCCATGGAATCAGTGTGAGCTGACGTTGATCTATTTAATAAGGAGACGGTAATATTGCATTACATTTTAGCATTGTGGTGTTAGCACGATAATGTCAGGATACATGATATACTTTGTAATATATTATCTTTTCAAATTGTGTTTTGTTCTTTTATTCCCCTAAATGTGGCCAACATTATTTGTTTTTTTTTCCCTCTTTATTCTTTCTTGGGAGATTGAGACAAGTTGGGTAGCTGGATGGTATATGTGAACTATGACTTCTCTCAATGCCCAGTTAGGCATTCTCCATCCCTTTACAAGCAAATAAGAAAAACACCTTCTCCTCCAAGTCTCACACAATCCCAAACTGGACAATATTATTAGTGTCATTTCACTGTTGCTCACTCAACATTCTGCAATTCCACACGTGGGATTGGAAATAAATATAGATCTTTCCAATGACACTTTTATTTCAAAAGTGAATATTTTAAAGTAATGCTGAAGAAGTGATTGGCAAGAAATATTAAAGCGATTAATTCTTTCCAAATCCTCGGGTCCACACTTCATGAATCTGTGTATTTCTTCAGAAATCTAAGCTGACTGGATGAAGGCAGATTCATTTGTACACTTGCGGTACAGATTTGCTATGGTTATTCATGTTTTACTGCAAATATAAAGACTTGCAGTTCAATAGGCACAGAACCATTGCATCACAAAAGTTATGGTGCAGCTGGAAATTTTGTGGACTCGTCTTTTCTGCTTATAAGGGTTGAGTCACTATGCTCTGACTGTCCAACATTCATGTGCTTGTATGAATGATGAGATTGAACGCTGAGGCATCTCCTCACAACCTGTCCACCTTGCCCTAGGCAGCTACTGATCCAGAAAGAAGTTTGAACAGAATTCCCAGGGATATTTGAAGATTCGCTTTCTCCCACCCACTCCAACTCCTTCGTTAAGCTACACTGATGCTGGATCACCAACAGCCTCGAGCTAAAGGGACTCAAGGAATTTGGGAATCGTACCAGAACCACCCACCAGCATTGCTGCCAGCAGAACGAGAAGACACATTCAACAGAGATTGATAGATCGAACTAGCTAAGGCTTACCATAATCTACTGGATCTGTTGTGAGTTTAATAATGGAGGGTAACCTAGAATCATCAACATACTAAGTCAAACTTGATAACACTGGAGTGTTTAGAGATTGTTTTAAAAAGTTGCATCTGAATAAACTACTGGTTTATGGCTGCCTTTCTACACTTTATAAGGACATAAGGATGCATGAATTAGGAGTAGTTCAGCCATTTGGTCTCTCAGGCCTGATCTCAGTAAGGCCATGGATGACCTGATCGTGATCTTAAATCCATTACCACATGGATCCCATAACTCTCGACTCCCTTGTCAATCCAAAATTGGTCAAACTTAGCCTTGAATATATTTGGTGCTGCCTCCCCCCAACCCCCCGCCCCACACACACAGCTCACAGGGAAGGAGAAGTTCAACAATTAATGACCCTCTGAGAGAAAAAAAATTCCGCTTCATCTCCACTTTAAAGGAGACCCCTAATGTTGAAAGAGTGCGCCTAATTCAAGATTCCTTGATGAGGGAAAACATCATTTCAGATCTACACTATCAAGTCCCCTCAGAATCTTAAAGGGCTTCACTGATTATCCCCTTAGAGTCTTAAAGTTTTCATAATAAGAGGTTTGGGAGGAGCAGGAAAAATGGAAGACACAGCACAGCTTGTCCACAATAAATAGGGACTCCCCAAAGGTTCCATAGCTTTTCTTCTCTCTGATTACACAGCCCTTCTGGCCTCACTGTTCACATTAAGGTCATGACAAAAAATATTAATCAAAATTAATAAATTAAACTGAAGGCAGCAAGATACATGGGCAACACCATTTACAAGTTGCCCATCCTGACGTGGAAATATATCACCGTTCCTACAGTGCCACTAGGTCAAAACCCTGGAACCCTCTCCCTAAAAGGCTCTGGGGTGGGGGTGGGGGTGGGAGGCTCCTAAATCCCAAGGCCTACAATGGTTCACCAACTGCTTTTCCCAGGACTTGAAGAATGGGCAATAGGTGCTCTGGGCCAGTGAAGCCCAGATACCCCTGAATGAATAATCAAAATATAAACTGCGAAAATGTTCCAAGGTGCTTTCTAGAGGGAAGAAAATGCAACAGAAAAATGGAACAGATGAAGGAAACTATTTGCCAGGAGGTAATAGCAGGGAGTTAGATGAGGTGACCTTTGATGAAATAGGTAGATTTTGACAATGTTTTTAAAGGAGAAAGTGAGGTCTGCAGATGCTGGAGATCAGAGCTGAAAATGTGTTGCTGGAAAAGCGCAGCAGGTCAGGCAGCATCCAAGGAACAGGAGTTTCCTGATGAAGGGCTTATGCCCGAAAAGTTGAATTTCCTGTTCCTTGGATGCTGCCTGACCAGCTGCGCTTTTCCAGCAACACATTTTCAGCAATGTTTTTAAAGGTAAAGGTAAAGTTTTAGGAGGGACTTTCAAGACAATAGGCTGAGTCACTCATTTATTTTCAGAGATTGTCTACTTGCACTCTAGTAAAGCCTTCAACAAGGTTCTACAATGGTAGACTAATTAGTAAAATTAGATCACATGGGATTCAGAATGAGCTTACTAATTGGATCCAAAATTAGAGCCAGATGGTGGTGGTTGAAGCTTGGTTTTTCGGACTGCAGGCCTGTAACTAGTGGTGTTCCACAGGGATTAGTGCTTGGTCTACTTTTGTTTGTCATTTATATAAATTATTTTGATGAGAATTTAGGAGGCATGGTTAGTAAGTTTCCGGATGACGCCCAAAATTGGTGATATAGTGGGCAGTGAAGAAGGTTGTCTAGGATTACATAGAGATCTTGATCAACTGGGTCAATGGGTGGAGGAGTGACAGATGGAGTTTAATTTGAATAAAAACTAGCAAAACAATGGCAGGAGTTACATAATTAATGGTAAGGCCCTGGGGAGTATTTCCGAATAGAAAGACTGAGGGATTCAGGTACATAATTCTTTGCAGTTTGCGAGATAGGTAGACGGGGTGATTAAGAAGGTATTTATTTTGCTTGGTTTTATTCCTCAGACCTTTGAGTATAGGAGTTGGCTCATTATTGTTGAGGTTGTTGGTCATTGGTGAGGCCTCTTCTGGAGTAATGTGAGCAGTTCTGATTGCCCTGTCATAGGAAGGATATGATTAAACAAAAGGGTTCAGAAAAGATTTACACGGATGTTGCCAGGAATGGATTGCTTGAGTTATAAAGATAGACTGGATAGGTTGGGACTTTTTTCACTATAGTGTAGGAGGCTGAGGGGTAACCTTTTAGAGAACTATCAAACTGTGAGGGGTATAGATAAGGTGAATAGCAAAAGTCTTTTCTCTAAAGTAGGGGAGCTCAAAACTAGGGAACATATCTTTCAGGTGAGAGGAGAAAGAATTAGAAAGGACATGAGGGGGGCAACATTTTTACACAGAGTGATTAGTTTGAGGAATGAACTGCCAGAGGAAATGGTGAATGCAGGTACAGTTACAATATTTAGAAAACATTTGGATAATTTAACAGGAAATATTTGGAGGGATATGGTGGGACAAGTTTAGTTTGGGAACATGATCAGCATGGACTAGTTCGACGGAAACATCTGTTTCCATGCTGTATGACTCTGAGATTGCAAACCAGGTGAAAAAGTGCATCAAGCGTATGTAAACTCAGTTTTAAATATGGATTTGATGTTCATTGCAAAGCAATGCAATTGCCTCATTTGGTTAAAATGGTAACTATTTAAGGAGCTGAATGTCATGTTGGTCAGAACGTGTAAACACTGAGTAATTATGCCATTTAATTTCTTAGATGTTGATTTTTATGAGAGGATGATGGATTTAAAGTTTGAAAGTGAAAACAAATCAATGAACCAATTCTTGGCATCTGTCTTGATAAGTAGGTCCCTGCTTCCAAAGGGGATAAACTCGCAGTCATCATAACAAAAAATGAGGCCAGATAAAGTAATCTGCTAAAACAAAAGATCTTCATTTGTCAGTGACTAAATGTAAAAAGCCCAATAAAAAGTTGACTCTGTATCAGCTGTTAAATGCTGACTTCTACTGTAAATTATCTGTTGTTGGAGCCTGTCCCATATGGGGGCTACAATGATACACCATATGCAATCTTTTGTGACAAATGAATCCTTGATCCATCTTTCACTGTGGCATTTTATTCCTGGAATGTACCCTTCTCTTCAATTCACTTCTTCAGGATCTTTCAACAAGAAACAAATTACAAATGGCAGCATTTGCAAATCATTAACCTTAAATGCAACAGAGCAACTAGTGGGCGGCATGGTGGTTAGCACTGCTACCTCACAGCGCCAGAGATCTGGGTTCAATTCCCGCCTCGGATGACTGACTGTGTGGAGTTTGCACATTCTCCCCGTGTCTGTGTGGGTTCCGTCTGGGTGCTCCGGTTTCCGCCCACAATCACAAAGATGTGTGGGTCAGGTGAATTGGCCATGCTAAATTGCCCGTAGCGTTAGGTAAGGGGCAAATGTAGGGGTATGGGTGGGTTGCGCTTCGACGGGTTGGTGTGGACTTGTTAGGCCGAACGGCCTGTTTCCACACTGTAAGTAATCTAATCTAACCTAAAAGGTTGCCTGAAAAGCAATGTCTACAGGACTTTGCAAAATAGATTTGCTTCCCCTAAGAATATAAATAAACATCTAGACGTCACTCACTAATTAATCCCTCACAGCTCAGGTGAAGGCAAGGGCACTGAACTAACCCCTAAAATGAGTAACTCTGGAAGGATAGTGAATATTATTGTCATCATTCCCAAACTGTGGAAGAATCTTCCACATTTAACCTACATTTTGAGTAACTGAATTTAAACTCGTCCACATGCTTAAGGCTGTTTTCGAAATGTGTGCCCCTTTCTCCAGTTTCAAATAACCAAAGTATCAGAATTGGCTGTCTAGCCGTCCTACTTATTTCAAATTGTCTATTGGAGTCCCTTCAATGGATTTGGACACCAATTTAGAATCAGGAAACCATCTGGTGCTCTACACCTTGCAAGCCAACTATACAAAGAGGCAAAATGTTGTTAGCAGTTTGGGTGTGGGCAGAGTGGCAGGCTTGCAGAGTATTTGTCTCTGGAAAGACCTGACTTGGGTTGATTATTTGGTATAAACGTTACCAGATCTGCGTAAATAAATTACGCACCATGGCTGTAGTAGAATTGCAGATAAAGCAAAGCCTAAACAGGTGTGAATGGGAAAGCCATTAAATGAAGGTTGATCACTTTAGGTGCACAACACTGAGACAGCTCATATCTTTATGAGACACTTCCAACATTGCTGGTTGAAATAGGCCTCAACTAGCATCTAGTAGAAAGCGACTAGAGGCATGAATACAACTCTACATAGTTTGCTGTGTTAGTACAGCATGTGTTATATAATTCCCCATTGAACTCTTGGAGCCACACTGTCCCCACCCATACACACCAACATGTGCTAGTGGTATTATATTTACAGTGCATAGTTTTCTGTGTTTGCAACCATAGTGTTGACTTAAAATTGTTCCCCTTGCAACATTACAAGGTCAGTGTAGGATGGATCGGAGGAAGGAGAGCAGTTCGTAGCTGGTGCTTGCTGAATGAAGCCGCGGAAAGCAGATTTCTGTGCCTCCCCATCCACTTGTTCATCTGACGCTTTCTTCTTTGTCCAGAGGCTCTTTCAAAAAGTATCTGCAGAGAAACCCCTGAAGAGTTGATCGATGCAAATTTCAGTCAGCCACAGAGGGGAAGGGAGGGGAGGGGAGTAAGTGTATTTAAATAGCTGCATGTCTTCTGTTTGGAAGAAATTGCTGACGTTTGGTTCAGTTGACTTCATGGAAGAATTATTTTGCAGAGGTTCATAATTCATGTTTTTTTTATATATAAAAGTGTTCCATTTAAATCTCAGCACCAGGCAAATAGTTTTAAACTCCTGAATGATGTTGAGTGGAGAAACACAGGATGGAGGCTGTGCAAAGACTGCAAGATCTGTCCGTCTCAGCATCAGTGCTGAATGATACATAAGCCTGGATCTAAGGATTTATGAACGTCAGGGCCCATCTTGATATAAATATATAACTGTTATAATACAAATCTGGTTGCAGTGGCCTAATGGGACTGCTGACACTCGCTGTTTCATGTCTCCTATCTTGGAGACAGCTCTTGTTTATAATTGTGACTGTTTGCTTTTAGTTGTATCTCATGGAGCTTTTGTTTGAATCCCTTCTAAAAGCCAGTACTTTCCGAGCTGCTCCGACTGTCGTAGCTGGCGGTCCGGCTGCGAGTCCGGCTCCGGCTCCTGCTCCTGCTCCGACTGCGACTCCGGCTCCGGCTGTATGAGCTGTAGCTGTCGTAGCTGCGGCTTCGGCTCCTGCTGTAGGAGGTGTAACTGCTCAGGGAGCTGGGCGACGAGGGACTGGGCCTGTAGTAGGGGATAGGCCGCTTACGTGCACTGACCAACCAAAAAAAAAACAAAAGTGGGAAAGGAGACAGGAATGAGTCTGGGTTAGATAACACTGTAGAAAACGGCAAACACACGTCAGGCAGATTTTCCTGTTCAGGCACCTGGGGCTTTTTCGGAATCTTTCCCAAAGGAAAGCTGGGCAGAAAGGAACCAACTGCCCCTCTCCCCAGTTAGTTAGGATCCACTAAGCCTCAACAGTAACAGGTGCAGCATCAGGGAAATTTGCCCATTTATGGATGCTCCTTGGCTGAATAATGTCCTTCCAACTCAGTCAATGTTAATTGCAAAAAGCACGTGTTATGATCAAATTAAACTCTGCTATGAATATATACAAATGTTACCAAATCCATTCAGTCTTTGAGTGCTGGGGTATCCAGTGTTTTAAGCAAGTCTGACTCTTTAGAACCTGGCCCGATCCCCTTCAATTTCTCATCACAGCTGATTTATCTTATGCCAAAAGAACACAGGAACTCACTGTCTGAGGAGAGTGGGGAGAAACCGAACAAACAGTTGCTTTTAAAGGGGATCTGAATATATAAGGTACACTGAAAAATACATAACGGCAGCACAGTAGACAGCTTAGATTAAATAGACAGCTCTTTCAAAGTGCTGCAGAAGGCCAAATGGGCTGTGTGGCCTCTTGCTGTTCTACCATAATTTTCTTGAACCCTTGCACCTATTTGAAGCACCACGGCCCATTTCTCTACACACATTTACGTCCCACTTTTAATCAATGTGATTAAGGGTATTAATATAACTGAATACTAGTATTGCAGTTTGAGCAAAAACATTGAAATCCTTTTCTGGGAGACTAAACACAGGGCTCTATTATTGTTCTGCGTTATTTATTGTTTTTTTATTTCAGATGACATTTTTTTGGCACATCAACCAATAATAGCAGGGAAGCAATATCACCCAGAGCTCAAACTGTAGGTTTTCTTGACATGGGCCGGGGCTCGGGGAGGGGGGGGGTTGGAGGGGGGTGGGGGAAGAGTCATTATGGCTGATAAAGTTGTGGAAAAGGATAGGGAGCTATTAATTTGGCCTTTGTGGTGCAGTGGTATCAGCCCTACCTCTTGGTCAGGTGGTCTAGGTTCAAACCCTGACTTGGGATGTTTTTACATTGAGGTGTGTCAGAAAATGCCCTGCCAAGTTGATTAATTTTTAATGAAGGCAACAATGAAAACTTATGTCCCAAAGAGATTAGAGAGAGAGCAGGACGATGCTGTAGAAGTCAGGGATATCTTGGACATTCAAGAATTGAAGGAAAGTTCAGGAATCTACTAGGAATGTTCCTTAACATTTGAGAAGCCTCGATTTGATGTCATTTTGCAGACTTTTCAAAGACATGTTGGTGATACATTAATTCTGGTTTTAAAAAAAAATGAATAAGACACATGATTTTGGCCGTTTGTAAAGTGATGCTTTCAAGTGAACATCTGGCACTGTAACCAGATAGGAATTTCTGAATTATAGTCAGAAATTATGTGGGGATGAGTAAGGAAAAGGAACCAGAGGAAGAAATGCCAATGACCTCACAGCCAAAGCCTCTCCCATCTTTCAGAGTCACCTCCCAAATGTGCAGTCAGATATGTGGCCCTCGGATTGGGCCTATCAACACACTCGGTCCGACAGAACTCATGAACAGTGACACGGAATTTTCCAGATGGACCATCATATTCATTAGTGACTTATTTCCAAGTCAGGAAGGTCTATTCCTGAGGAAGGGCTTTTGCCCGAAACGTTGATTTTCCTGCTCCTCGGATGCTGCCTGAACTGCTGTGCTTTTCCAGCACCACTCTAATCCAGAATCTGGTTTCCAGCATCTGCAGTCATTGTTTTTACCCTGTGATCATAGAATCCCTACAGCGTTAAAGCAGGCCATTCAGTCACATCCCTAACCTATCGCTGTAACCCTGCATTTCCTACGGCTAATCCACCTAGCTTGCACTTCCCTGGACACTATGGGACAATCAGCATGGCCAATTCACCTGACCTGCACATCTTTGGACTGTGGGAAGAAACCAAAACATCCGGAGGAAACCCACACAGACACGGGGAGAATGTGCAAACTCTACACAGACACTGCCAGAGGCTGGAATCAAACCCGACTCCCTTGGCAGTGTGAGGCAGCAGTGCTAACTACTGAGCTACCATACTGACCCATGGAGAAGAGCGAGGTGATGGTCTTCCTATTTGCTTGTGATTTTTTTTCATTCACCTGTGGGGTGTGGACCTCACTGGCAGGCCAGCATTTATTGTCCATCCTTAGCTGCCCATGAGCTGAGTGGCTTGCTCAACCATCTCAGAGGGCAGTTGAGAGTTAATCATATTGCTGTGAATCTGGAGTCACAAGTAGGCCAGGCCAGGTAAGGATGACAGATTCCCTACCCTGGAGGACATTAGTCAATCAGATGGATTTTTCCATCAATCGACAATGGATTCATGGTCATCAGTAGATTCTTAATTCCAGTTTTTCTTTCTTTATTGAGTTCAAATTCCACCATGTGCAGTGGAGGGATTCAAAGTCGGGTCCCCAGAAAATTACCTGAATTTCTGGATTAATAATCTAGCAATAATACCATTTGGCCATCACCGCTCATTTCCCTTTTCATTCTAGATGACAGAGATGAAGGGTTTGGAAAGTGCTATGAACGGAGCCTTGGCAAGTTGTTGGTACACATTGCAACTACAGTGGTGGAGGGAAAGAACATACAAGAGATGGTTGGGTTAGCAACCAAGTGGATTGATTTGTCTGGCTTGGTGTTGAGCTCCATAATTTGCATTCATCAAACACGTGGAGAGTATTCTGTCACACCTCAGATCTGTGCCTTATAGATAGGGGAAAGGTTTTGGGGATTTAAGAGGTGGATACGCCACCTCTGACCTGCTCTTGTAACCAACAACATTTGCTTCTGGTCAATAGTGCCTCAATCCAACCCAGGATTTTGATGGTAATGCCATTGAATATCAAGGAGAAGTAGTTAAGATTCTAGTTGGTTGGAGATGGTCATTGCATGGTAGTAATGTGATTTGAATGTTATTTGTCACTTAGCAGCCCAGGCCTGAATGTTATCAAGGCCTTTCTGCATGTGGGCACAGACTGCTCCATTACCCAAATGGATCTAAACAAGGTGAAATGATCAGAGAAGAAGCTCACTTCTCATCTTTTGATGGAGGAAAAGTCATTGATGAAGCAGTTGAAGATGTTTGTTCTCAGGATACCAGTCTGAGGAATTCCTGCAGCCATGTCCTGGGACTGAGATGGTTGACCTCCAAAACCACAATCATCTTCCTTTTTATGGGATATGCCTCCACCCAGTGGGGAATGATTCCTGCTGACTTCAATTTTGCCTTGATACCATACTTGGTAAATTGCTGCTTTAAGCTCGTGGACAACCAGGCAGACCTCACTCAACCGTTCAGATCGTTTGGTCATGTCTGAGCCTCAGCTTCAGTGAAGTGTGGAGTTGGGTGATCTTGGCAAAATCCAAGTGAGCGTATGTAAACAGGTATTGCTGAGTAAGTGTTGTTTGATAACATTGTCAATTACACCTTCCATTACTTTACTGATGATTGAGGCAAGGAATACCATGAGAACAAGGCATACCTGAGTAATCTTCCACAATGTTGGATGGATGCCAGCGTTATAGTTGTACTGGGACAGCTTGCCTGAAACTACAACTTGGAGAATAAATTTATTGGAGAATAAACCTAGCATTATAATTGGAATGCTATCAGGACTCATTTTCTTTTCCTCATGTAGTTCCATGTTGCAGCTTTACCAGGTTGGCACCTCATTTTCAGGTATGCTTGATACTGCTCCTGACATTCTCCAATACTCTGCATTTCTGTTGATTCCCCTGATGTGATGTTAATGGTTGAATTAAAGGTATAATGGGTTATTCAATTACAGATTGTGGTTGAATACAATTCTGGTGCTGCTGGTACCTCCTGGATGTCCAGTTTTGAGCTGGATCTGTTCAGAAGCTCTCATTTAGCACACAGATGAAGAGAATGCCTTTGTTTCAACAGGAACTGAGCAATGGTCACATCCACAAATAACGTCATGGTCTGATAAATACCATCGGTAAAGAAGAGATCTTTTTCTTTTCATTCATTGGCTGTGGGCAATACAGAGTAGGGCTCATTGCTCGTTGTCAATTGCCCTTGAGAAGCTGGTGGTGAACTGCCTGGTGTGGGTACACCTGGACAACTGTCAGCAAAGGAGTTCCAGCATTTTGGCCTCGATGCAGCAATGCTGATATAGTTTCATGCCAAGATAGCGCGTGGCTTGGAGGTGAACTTCCCATCCATCTGTTACTCCTGTATTACTGGGTGATAGAAGGCACAGCTGATGTCGAACGATAGTTGGTGAGTTGCTGCAGTGTACCATGTAAGTGGTACAGCTTTTCCTTCATGTCTATTCTCATAACCTGCTGCAAACCTACTGTGCTCGACAGGAATCAACCAACTCAGTCAACAGCAGTGGGTACTGAGTCATCCCGAGTGGCAGACATTGTGTGTCAGTGCTATCATCAATGTTTCTTCCAAGTGTTGCTCAACATTTAGAGAAATACGTATAAGCTGAATGAAGGCGGTTGATGGTATTCGGCAGGAGGTTTCTTTGTCTGTGTCTTACATTGAACCTTCATGATATCTGGCGTCAATGTTGAGAGTTGCCTGGGCTATTCCACTCTGATTGTATACCAGAAAGCCTTCCCCTCTGATGGGCCTATCCCACTAGTGAAACAGTATATACCCAAGAATGGTGATGAAGATACCTGGGATTTTGAATGACAGGTATGATTTTGGAGTATGACTACACAAAACTGTTTGGCTACTCTGACTGACAGCTCTCCCAATCTCAGCACAACTACCCAGATCTTATCATAAACCTTGCAGGCTCAACTGGGCTGGGTATGCCTTTGTTGTTTACTGTTCCTCACTTAATGTTCAACAGTTTGTATTTCCTTCACATCACACTTAGTGATTTGGTGCAATGAGTGGCTTGCTAGGCCATTTCAGAGGGCAGTTGCTGTGGGCCAGGAATCGCATATCAGTCAGAGGAGCAGACTGGATTCATAGTCACCATTACCAGTACCTCCTTTTCCAAAATGTATTTAGATAATTGTATTTTAAAACCCTCCAGCTATCTCCTTGGGATTGGTTTTCAGATGATTGGTAGAAACACCTGGATTATGGGTCCAGTGGTGTGACCACTGAGCAGCCAACCCAGCAAACCCAGAATTCCTCTATTCTGACTCAGAATTCCATTAGTTAACCTTACCTCCGATTGAAAACCAGAATCCCACCTATTAGACACAGAACTTTAAGCTTTGGCCTTAATCTTGGTTTTCTCCTCTTCTTGTTTTCGTTTTTTATTCACACATCCTCTGGATCAACATTTTGTTTCTCTAACTTGTATTGTTTTCGGGATCTTTGGTTCTGCCCACCCAAAATAAATTGTTCTTGGTGTATTGTCTAAAGTCAGTGGAGCTGGGCCACAGTGCAGATTCTCACATTGAAATCTTTGATCAGCTTTAGACTAGGTGTTGACTCTGCTTTTAAACTCCATTTTGAAGAGGAGTCATAGGGACTCAACATGTTAACTGTTTCTCTCTACACAGATGCTGATGAGTATTTTCAGTTTTTATTCTGGATGTCCAGCATCTGTAGTATTTTGCTTTTATCTATTTTTAAATTAGTGGCTGGCTCGTGTCAGACTTGCCAAAAGACTGGATTATATTTAGAAAAAAAACCCCCTCCCGTGTGCAAAGGCATTGCAGTTAACAAGCCTCCCAAAAGTTACACAGAGCTCACGTAAAACAAAATTAAATAATTGAAAGGCATCGAAGTACATCGTTAGTGGAGGTAACATTTTTTCATAAGCACAGTGGTACTAAAATCATTATTAGTTTCAGAATCTCTTTACTAAGAATGAGTGGGATTAGAATTTATCAAAGCCCGATTAGTAGGTTAACAAAATCTTAATTTATGTGTTAGCTTTTAATAGTTTTATAAACTAATCAGATTTGTCAAATGATCAGAAACAGATAAATACAGTGAGACCAAGATTATCTGCAGCCTACATCACATCAGTGCCAGTCTTCTCCACAACACTTGTTACCATGGTAACTTACCACCTCCTCAAATTCCTCACCCGCACCTTTCAGAATTACCAATGTGTCTTGAAAGGGAAGTCAACGTTTTGTGAAAACTCATTACAAATTCGCGAAAATAAGAAGCACATTAAAATTAATTGTGCACCCAGTTAATTATATCCAATCAAAAATATTGACTTCAGTAAGTAACTGAGGAATGAATTCTGTGTGGAGAATACCGTAATATTGCCCGTATTATATCACTGCAAGAGAAGAGTGCATTGAAAGCTAATTTTTCATATTGAGAAAACATAGGTTAAGTTTCCCATTGCTTAAACTTCCAAGCAAGAAAATGGTTAGTTGCAAGCTGTGCTAACCTTCTGAGAAAGTCAGGTACCCCAAGTCTGCAAGAGGTGAACAGAATAGAATGATGGTTAGTAGGCATGTTAGATTAGACAAGGAAAGGTCTGCTCATTGGGAATGGAGGGCAATTTCAGTGACTTACCAAGTTGACTGGGGCGGATCTCTGTCCCACTGGAAAGACAAACTCAATATACTTCCAGCAATGGGAACATCACTAAAACAATGCTGGAAGCTTCTGCAGGTTAGAACTCCTGCTGACAGCATTTGTACTCTTAATTCCAGTGCACAGTTCAAATAAAAGTATGGCTGATTGCTGCCCACATTCTGGAACTGGTGTACAGTACAGTAAAGCATACACACAAATGGTTTGATGGACCTTTAAAATGATAGCTCATATACTGCTGTTAAATGTGAGCAGGATTTGCAGCATTTGGCAGGAGAGTTAAAGTAGCATTGACTCTCCTGTCATTAGTAGGGCAATACCAGCAGTACAATATGGTCATATGAAATCACACTCTTGCTTGAACCAACAAGATGGAGCATGGCATGGCAGGGGGTTAGCTGCAGGATTACTTTCTTCAGTTTTCAAAAGTGGGGATTCTCAGGAATTTGGTTCACCAGTGAGCAGCCTTCTTCAACTTGTAGTCCTAAAGTACAAGACCACAATCTGTTAGTTGGCTGTGTAGGCTGCTGTTAGCAAAGTAGCAAGGATTCCTTGTGATACAATGGCAAATTTGCATCAAACTCAGATGATGTCCATGTAAGATACGCTTTACTCCACAATCTGCCCTTTAGTTTTGATAATACATGAAGAATTACCTTCCAAGAATATGGACCAATCAAATTAAATATCCCAGTGAAATAGATTATTATTCTATCTTGTCTGTGTTAGCAGATGCTTAGTCAGATTGAGCCAAATAACCAATTGATTTTCACAATATGATCATTAGCAAATCACTGATTACAATTTATTTTCAAAATAAGGTAATGAGAATTTTTCTATAAGGTCAAGAGGGGAAATGGCAATAGTCATCATTTTAATCTAACATGTATGGTGAGAATAAAGATATTTGAGTTGGATGTCTGTTCAACATTTACAGGCAATGGACAGTGTAGACTATCATTGGGCTGAATTTAGTTTCTAGAAATAAAGTTTAGTGTGCTTACTGCTCAATCTTCCCTCAACATAATGTAATTCTTAATCAACAATTTTAATAAGGTTTTGAGTAACTAAGGTAACACTTTGCTACTTGCACCCAATGCTTTACCATATTGTTATCCACGCAATTTATTTGATTTGTAGAAACTTGAAAGATTATGTTAAATTGTGGATAAAATTGGACAGGAACAGCACTGGAAGATAGGGAGCAGCCCTGAAATCTAGCACGGTGACATCAGCTGAGTTGTGAGTACATATTAAACATTTTGTACAATAGGTTAGATGAACAAGCTCCATCAGCAGAGATGCTTGTGCTGTGTTGAACCTATTTGACTCAATAAAGAGAGAGAGAGAGAGAGAGAGACAGAAAGAGAGTGAGAAGGAGAGAGAAGTGTTGGCCGTACAGAAATGGGATGCTCTTCTTTAACAGCCTCACAAAACGGTTTCAAGGTGGGACAGCGTCAATCCAATGCAGAGTGGTAGTTACCCGGGTAACTACCATTGGCGTCAGCACTCTTCAGCAAACCTTGAAATGGGAAGGAAAAATGAGAGACACAAGATAAACTGAGACAAAGTTATACAATTTTGCAAAGGCACTTCAGTGACTTGTATTTAATTACCAGCTTGAGTAACATATAGGTGAAGGATGTCAATGTCCTCAAATCCTCAGCAATAAAACATACTCAAATTAATGGTATCCCAAAAGATATAAATGGAACATAACACAAATATGCCCCCCAGAATCCAGCTGGTGTAAACATTTATTACATCTCAATTTCATTGGTTGACACATCAGTGACCTTATGTGTTCACTAATGACCTTCAGCCAAAAAGGAACAAACATGTCTTCTTGCAATTGTTCAGAGCCTTGGTGAGACCATTCCTCAAATAGTTGTGCCCAGATTTGACTTCTTTACTTAAGGAAGGATAAACCTGCCAGAGAGAGGGGAGCAGTAGAGGTTCACCAGACTGATTCCTGGGACAGCAGCATCATTTTACAAGAAGCAATTGAGGAAATTGGGCTTGTATTCTCCAGACCTATTGAAGAATTATAGGTGAATTAGAGTTGAAACTTGTAGAAGTTTTACAGGCCATGACAAGAAGATAGACTGTTTCCCCTGACTGGTGAATCAAAACCAGGAGACGTGGTTGCAAGGTGAAGGAGAGGCCAATTAAGACAAAAAAGATGAGGAAGAATTTCTTCATATAGATGTGAATATTTGGAATTCCCTACAGAATTCCAAACAGAAGAGTAGAATTGAGGTCATCAAGGTAGGAAACAATAGATTTCTTAATATCAAAGACGTCATAAGTGAAATTGAGGTAGGTTATCAGCCATTAGCTAATTGAATGGTGGGGCTGGCTCGATGGCCTTTTGACAAAGTTGTCGCATTTACAAGGTTATTTTGTCCTTGGGCTTTTTTAAAAGAGAGGTCGTAAAGGCAGAGGTACTGAAATGTCTCAAAATGAGCAGAGTTTAACAATGGCAGGGGAGTGGCCAGTTCACCCAGTCCAGATTTTTCTAGTTTGGTTTAGATGCAGCACAGAAGCTGCTGTAGCAAAAAAGTTCCATGCTTCAGCAGATTATTCTTGACTGGCTTCTCTCTCCTGCCTGTATGAATCTGTGTTTGAATTTATCTTTAGCCAAAGGATGTGTTTATGGGATGTTACAGGAATTGGAACAGCTCTTTAGTTAAGTTGCGGTATCGAGTCAGTTGAATTTTCAAATAATTCAGTTATTCTAAACTCTGCTTTCGTTTGTTTGTGTTTAAATAAATACTGTTTTACTTAAAGCTGAGTGGTTTGACCAGCTACATCACACCTGGAATATCCTCTCTACACCTATTTTTAAAATAAGAATAAGTTAGGGTCTGGGCTACCTTCCTAAGAAACTTTGAGGGGGTCTGGCCTGGTCCATAACAGCCTGTATGACTGTTCACATTATTCTGTTTTTATAAGTGCCTGATGTCAACCTCCATATGTCCAAAGTGGCCTTTTGTTGTTGCATTCACTGTGGTTATGTAGTTGTCCCTGTTAAGTAAGGGGTCCATTGATCAGCCTTAACTTAGATTAAAACAGTCTTTATTCCATGTACCAAAGCTCTTGGAATAGCTACACTTACCCTGTGTATTATATAAATATGCACTTACGCTGTGTATTATATGAATAAAATCTATTTTTGTTAAACTGCGTACATGTGACTTGTTTTTGTTTTGCATTCAACTCCCTAACTTGTGTCAAAACCGTGCATTCTGAGTGAACTTTATGTAGGTAGGACAGCTGAAGGAAGTTAGAAAGAAAGACTGGAGAATGGCTGCCACAAGCACGAGCTCCTTGGTGTAAGAAGGTCACCTGAGACTGTGTGAGGCTTTGAGTTGAGTCATCTGTTTTGCAAAGTTTTATAGTACAAGCTTTGAATTGTCTCATACCCTTATTTTATCTTGAAACAAAAACAGAAATTACAAGAGAAGCTCAGCAGGTCTGGCAGCAACTGTGGAAAGAAAGCGGAGTTCAAGCACCCTGCTTCCTCTTAATAGATGCTGCCAGATCTGCTGAGTTTCTCCAGCAATTTCTGTTTCAGTTTTAGATTTCCAGCATGTGAGGTTCCTTGGGTTTTTCCCCCTTATTTTATTCATTCCATTTAGCTTTAATACAAACAAGACTTTGGCAAAGAGAACAGGTTACTTGATTCAAGATAAACTTTTAGTTGGAGATAGATTGGGGAAGTGCCCTCATAGTTAGGATTGGCATGGTTTGACTTTTCCAAGTTATTCTGCAACTATTGTGGCAGCACGGTGGCACAGTGGTTAGCACTGCTGCCTCACAGAGACCCGGGTTCAATTCCCACCTAAAGCGACTGACTGTGTGGAGTTTTCTCCCGTGTCTGCATGGGTTTCCTCCCACAGTCCAAAAATGTACAGGTTAGGTGAATTGGCCATGCTAAATTGCTTGTAGTGTTAGGTGCAGGAGTAAATGTAGGGGAATGGGTCTGGGTGGGTGTGCTCCGGCAGGTCGGTGTGGACTTGTTGGGCCGAAGGGCCTGTTTCCACACTGTAAGTAATCTAATCTAATCTATTCTGATTATGCACCTAGACTGTCAGCCTCATGTGTAAAGACATTGGAGTGTGTCTGTGTCTGTGTCTGTTAGGGTGTAATTTCATATTGATGTTGGGGTGCATATGGTCAAAGTTCAATCCAGATTCCGTTAACTGTGAAGCCCTCAGCACAGAGATATGTTAGCAACTTTCTTACTCTGTGTAGAATTACAAACAGTAATTATACTGTATTGAAGCCACCCCCACCCAGCATTGTCCATCTGACTCCTTCAGCATATCTTTAATTTCTTCCTTAACTAGCTTTGCCCTTAAGTGAGTCAATGCTATTCACTTCAACTACTGTGTGTGTCAGCAGCTAAATGTGACCTTTCACTTAAAGGTCAGCTGCTGCCCAATTCCTTTGTATCTCAATAAGCCTGAACATTATACACCAATTTATTCTGGGGTTCTACATTGTAATCATTTCGTGTCTCCTAAATTTCTTTCTTAGGCTTTTTTTTAATGACTATCCTATGTCTCCTAGTTTTAGACTCGCTCACAAGTGAAAAAGTCTAATTGTAAATTCGAAGCTGTGCAGCAGAGGGTGACCTAAGCCTGCTGTGAAAGCTGTCAATCCTGAATACCTGAAACAAAATCAAGGACTGGACAGCATGCTGGGCTGCCTTACTGACCTTCACATCCCTGGTGTTCATCCAAGTTCTTTTTTCTGTTATTGACTGGGTTGCCCTGTATGTTTTACTGCAGTGTGTAATTCAAGATGAAAAGCTTTCACCCCTCTTGACTTCAGACTGATGGAAACTTGCAACAATGTTTGATAAAGGATTGAGCCAATTGGCCTATCCATCAGGAGTATGATGTTCGGGCTTACTAAGCTACAAAGGAATTGGTAGTAGTTGAACTCAAAATGAAAGGTCATATTTAGCTGCTGTCATTCTGGTTGTAAACAATACCATTTCTTGTGAAGCTGGGTTGACAATATTAGCCATGAGTGGAAAAGGAATCACCTGGGGATGCTGTAGGAAACTAGGAGCAAAGTAGATCTTCATATCCAGCTGCTCTGAGTTTGCACCACTTTATGGTAACCCAGTAAAGTGAACCTACAATCCAGTCCTGTGATTTAACTGAAATTGCAAATTGTAACTACTAAGTGTTCTGTTCAGTTGATGTAATTTAAATTCCTCTGGTAAATTTGAAGTAGTCCAAACATTGCCAGGTGCCAAATCCCATTCATTTCCCCCTCTGTGTTCACCCTTCCTTCATTCTGTAAACTGCCTCCAAAACTAATCATCTGAGATTTCGGTGCTCCTCCAGTTCTGGCTTCTTGCATGCCCATCATAATTTCCATCTTTTGCAACCATGTCTTTGGTTGTACACTCTGGAATTTCTTCTTCAAACTTCTCTGGCTCTGTCCCTCTCTTGTCCTTTATCTTTTACCTTTTCAAACGTGCTTTTAGTCAGCTGTCCAAACATCTTTTGTGCCAAATAACAGGTTCTGTGAAGCATCTTGGGATGTTTTAGAACTTTAAAGCCACTATATAACTGCAAGGTGCTATTGTTAGGAGATTAAAACCATTGATTCATGCTGGGCACTGAGCCACTCTCACCAGTTGTCATCAGGTATCTTGCCTACTGTACATGATTTTGTTCTGCAATCTCCTTCCAAACAGGGAGTCTACATGGGGAAAGAAAGTAGCGAGATGGTGACATTTTTATCCAGATGGATATATATGCCATGTGGAGTCCCATAAAACTGGCACTTTTTGTCCAAGCATTAGGATAAGTCAGCCAGGTGACTTCGGATGACTTGAAGTTTATTGCGAGGAACACAAAGCTTATAAGTTGCAATTGTTACAGATTTGGAGATGCCGGTTTTGGACTGGGGTGGACAAAGTTAAAAATCACACAACACCAGGTTATAGTCCAACAGGTTTAATTGGAAGCACTAGCTTTCAGAGCACTGCTCTGAATACCTGATGAAGGAGCAGCACTCCGAAAGCTAGTGCTTCCAAGTAAGCCTGTGGACTATAACCTGGTGTTGTGTGATTTTAAAATTGTTACAGAGATGAAGTGTCATTTCAACATTATAGCAAAGAAACACTGTTTGTCTCAGATTATATCTACGTCATTCCATTTGTTATGCAACAGGAAGTGAGTAGAATGTTATTATCACGTTATTTTTAATCCCCTTACACATTTGGGGATCTTTCTATCCATTCTCACCTGATCTGACTTTGATTGAATACCTTCCTGCTCTACAGACACAATGGGCACCCAGTTTGCATTCCACCACAATAGTTGGCGTGTGGGAGCGGCAGAATGACAGCTCTCAATTATTCACCTTATGAATTATAGAAGACAGGCAAAGTGTCATGGGGGGGAGCAACAATTTTCATTCCTATCAGGGTGGTACCATAATGCTGGAAACAGGCTCCCGAACATCGGACATGGCATCATTTCTAATGACCTTTTTGCATGAGTAAAGTTTGGTATAAAACACACACACACAGACACACAAAGATCATGTGCTTCTTGCCAGAAATGACTGCAGCTAGGAGGAGTAGATCAGGGTTAGAGAAACCAGTCAATTGTTTGAACTGTATGCTGTATACAGACGTCTCAGGCTGGAAATGTCACAGTCAACTGGAACAAATAGAAGTTCAATTCTGAATCGGGGACACAGCACCATAGCAGAACCATTGATCAGTAATGTCTTAAAACGCACAAGCTAATTTATGAAGCGTACATTCTTCTCATCCCCCCAATACATGTACTGCAGAAGACTATTCAGATTCTTATCTGGATTACAAATGAATAGTAAAGGGGGGAAAAAAACACAAATTGCTGTTCGCAGCTTTAACATGCAGGAATTCCATCATAATATTCTGTATAATTGTGCTGAAATATCACTGTACTCACGATATGAAGAATTAGGTATACATCTGAATAGCTGAAATGAATACAGAGTCAGTGAATATTCCTTCTTTTTTGATACTTCCTTCCTTAATTCCATGCCTAAAATCCTAAAAAGAAAATCCCATAAAAAAAAACAAAAACTGAAGGCTCCCGGTGTTGTACCTTGTAATTCGCCGAGGTTCCATAAAACTGGGGGAATCTCGTCTCCTTTTCCGAATTGGTGAGTAGCTTCTGGAGCGGCGACGATGTCTCTCAGCCTCAGAGTCATGATGTCTCGCTCCAATGTCACCATCTCTTTCTCTGTGACAAAGAGGAAAGGACATGGATGACCATACAGGCAGAATTTGAAGACACTCTCTGCCATCTAACTCTAACTCACTGCATCTCTTATCATCTTTGGTCAACTGTCCATAAATATTAATGCACCAGCTCCTTTGATGGTTAATTGAAAGCCCAAGGTGGAAATGAGCAATATATAATTATTTGAGTTCTGCTCTGTATTCTGTCAGATTACCTCAGCTAGGTGCAGGAAGGATTAGGAGGGGATTGCTACAAGGTTGGAGAGAAACAACTTAAAACTGCAAAAGATCTCACAACTCACTATTAAATGACAACTCTGGCAATGTGGGACGGAACGGAAGTGGACCTAGCTCTGATGTCCCCATAGATGAACAACCTGTTAACATTTAGTGCCCAAACTTGAACATGGGTGAGTACTTAAGCCATGCTAAATTGCCCTTAGTCTCCAGGGATGTGCAGGCTAGGTGGGTTAGGCATGCGAAATGCAGGGTTAGAGAAGGGGGATGGATCTGGGTGGGATGCTCTCCAGAAGGCAAGTGTGGACTTAATGGGCTGAGTGGCCTGATTCCACACTGTAGGAATTCTATTATTAGGGGCTGTAACATGTTAGAACAATAAATATATCTGGTGATATTCAGTGTTCAAGCTGAAACAATTTTCTACAAAAGCTGAACTCACATTAATGGAAAATCATAAATCAGGGAATGTTCAGTATTAAATGAGGTCTGCAGATGCTGGAGATCACAGCTGAAAATGTGTTGCTGGTTAAAGCACAGCAGGTTAGGCAGCATCCAAGGAATAGGAAATTCAATGTTTAGGGCATAAGTCCTTCATCAGGAATTGAAGGGCTTATGCCCGAAACGTCGAATTTCCTATTCCTTGGATGCTGCCTAACCTGCTGTGCTTTAACCGGCAACACATTTTCAGCAATGTTCAGTATTAGTTGTGCTGGGTAATGCAGTGTTGGGTTAATTAACTCTTTCAAGTCAGTATTCTATGGGTTAAAGATTGATAGAACTAAAGGAATCATAACTTTAAAAAGACAGGTGATTTAAAAAATATTTGTGGGCTATTGTGCTGTTATCGATGTTTCTGAGGCCAAATGTGGGAAGTGATAGAAACCAAATGGCACAATTCAGGAGAATCTAGAGTCGTAAAGTCATACAGCACAGACACAAACCCTTCGGTCTAACCAGTGAATGCCGACCATAATCCCAAACTGAACTGCTCGCACCAGCCTGTGCTTGGCCCATATCCCTCCAAACATTTATTATTCATGTACTTATCTAAATGCCTTTTAAACATTGTAACTGCATCCACCACTTCCTCCAGAAGCTCATTCCACGCACAAACCGCTCTTTGTGTTAAAAGGTTGCCCCTCACGTCTTCTTTAAATCTTTCTCCTCTCACCATAAAAATATGACCCCTGACCTTGAAATCCCCCACCCTAGGGAAAAGACACCTGCCATTCACCTTCCTTACAACCCTCATGATTTTATTAACCTCTATTAGTTTACCCCTCAGCCTCCTACGTGGAAAATGTCCCAGCCCAACCAGCCTCTCCTTATAACTCAACCCTCCATTCCCAGTAACATCCCGGTAAATCCCGTCTGAACCCTCTCCAGCTTAATAATTTCCTTAATAATAAGTTAATAATAACTTAGATTAGATTCCCTACAGTGTGGAAACAGGCCCTTCAGCCCAACCTGACTCTCCGAAGAGTAACCCACCCAGACCCATTTCCCTCTGACTAATGCACTTAACACTATGGGCAATTCACCATGGCCAATTCACTTAACCTGCACATCTTTGTTACTGTGGGAGGAAACTGGAGCACCTGGAGGAAACCCACGCAGACACAGGGAGAATGTGCAAACTCCACACAGGAAGTCACCCGAGGCTGGAATCGAACCTGAGACCCTGGTGCTGTGAGGCAGCAGTGCTAACCACTGAGCCACCATGCCACCCACTTAATAGTAAGTCATCCCACATCTCAGTTACAGCCTGACTAAGTGTTGTGATATCTTGTGCATAATAAAGCGGTGACTTCAGATTTAATTTAGGAAGATGCACAAAATACAAAAGAACCAGTGCATTTTTATAATCCAAATACACTGCCTGAAAGAGCGACAGAAATAGATTCAATAGTGATTTTCAATAGTGAAACCAAATACATACTTTCAACCAGCTAGCACAGGTAGAATGGGATGAATGGCCACTTTGGTGCCTCAACTGGCCCAGAGGTATGAAGCACCCTCCTGACAGCACCCCTACTGAGGGTAGAATACTCACAGAGGCAGGTAGGTACGGATAGGGGATAGGCATGGCACCTAATTCTATATGCTAACTGCTTACTACTACACCCCTGATTTTGGCTGTAAATTTCTGTCATGGGTCAAACTGGGCAGCCTTTAATATGATGCAATTACTGCGCTGCTTCTATAATCCAGCAGAGGGAGGCAGCAAGCACTTTGTATGGCATTGTTTTGTATCAAGGTTAACATTTTGAAAAGTGCACAAAGGTATTTGATCATTCACAGAACTGCACTGCAGCAAACAATGGGACCTGACACCAACAGTGACAAGGAATTTGTCATGTGTTTTATCAGATTTCAGTGCAGCTTTAGGACTACATTAATGGAGTTGGGATCCATTAAATGAAATGGAATAGATTTTTTAAAAAAAATCACATTTGAAAATCTGACAGAAACACCAAAAACACTACAGATACGTCATGAATAAAACAGCATTTAGGGAGGGATAAGACAAGTTTCAGGTGAAAACTTTTTTCCAGAACTGGAAGAAAGGTGAACCCATCAATGAGACAGACCAAAGTAAAATTAAGAGCATGGGGATTGAAGATAACACAAAGGCCAGCAACTGTTCTCACCTAACGGAGGTGAAATTAAAAGGATAACTGACCAGCTAGTCAACTCGTTTCAGAGAGCTCATATGAAAAAATGCTTCCATTGGTAAGTGGGGAGTAACTACAGGATTTAGATTTAACACAATCAACAAACAATCCAGAGGGAAATGAAGACAAATGCTTTTACACAGCTGGATGTTAAGATCTGGAACTCCCTGCCTGAGAAGGTATTCAATAGGAATGTTCAAAACAGAATTGGCTAAATAATTGAGGGGGGAAAATTGCAGGGATATGGGAAATGTGCAGAGCCTTGAATTGATTGGATATTTGTTTCAAAGAGCTGACATTGGTAAGTTGGGCCAAATGACCTCATTCTGTGCTGAATGATTCTAAGAAAATGTGGAAAAAGTGGCTAATGATATAAGAAGCTCAACCTGACAATGAAACATATTTAAAGTAAACTGATGATAAAAGCTACACGGTATGGCAGCCATAAAAAAAGATAACATATAAGAAAAATAGCTCTCTATTTGGAGAAATGCATTGTATTTCATGGAATGGATGCTGTAAGTGCCTTTGTGTGCAATCTGTGGCAAGCTTTAACAGACATCACCTGAATCATGGTGTTAGGAATGTCAGCTGCAAAAGGTATGGGTTTTCAGAGCTATATGAGAGCCAGCTACTGAAAGAAGTAGTTTAAAACAAACAGCAATCTGCAACTTTGAATGACTAGTTGAGTCAAAATAGCTGTACATTTTCCACTCCTTACTGCTATGAAAACTGTGATTTATCTATGTATAATTAAAACATATGGCACACAGTGGCTCAGTGATTAGCACTGCTACCTCACAGTGCCAGGGACCTGGGTTCATTTCCAGCCTTGAGCGACTGTGTGGAGTTTGCACATTCTCCCCGTGTCTCCATGTGTTTCCTCTGGATGCTCTGGTTTCCTCCCACAATCCAAAGATGTGCAGGTTAGGTGAATTGGCCATGCTAAATTGCCCCATAGTGTTCAGGGATGTGTAGGTTAGGTGCAACAGTCAGTGGTAAATGTAGAGTAATAGGGTAGGGGAATGGGTCTGGGTGGGATATGTTTCGGAGGGTCAGTGTGGACTTGTTTGGCCATATGGCCTGTTTCTACAATGTTTAGGTCTTCGGTTTTGAGTTGTAACATATGGTTTTTCATGTATCTGAAATTAATAATTTACTTACAGTTATTTCTGCAGTCAAGGTAATTTATTTTAAAACCGTTTTTGACACCTGGCTTTAGAGTGAATGGGTTTTTGTTCACTGTGAGCTTGCTTATTTTAGATTGTCTTGTGACCCAGCAAGGTGAATAATAGGGCATCAAGGTTTAATACAGACTTCTGGAATTTTCTTTTAGCATAAGGAAAATAGCTTAGAGAAGGAGACTTTTGGTTTCGGTATTACTTTGAGTTTTGGGTAGTCCTGTGAAGTCCTTGAATAGGAGTGCTGTATTAGTCCTGTGTTCCTGAGAAGGGATGGATATACAGTGAAAGAGGTTACCTTTCAGCAAAGAGTGAGTTTACTCCCAGACTACAAGTGTTGTGATAAACCCCGAAGAGGTTACTTAAAGCTGATTACATTTAAGCTCTAATGTATATTGGCTCTATGAAGAAGCTATCTGCAGTTCCAGTCTAAACATTGATGTCACAAGTGATTTAAACCAATCAAAGTATTAGGTACAGGCACTCTGGCGTGAGTATTGAACAAATGATGTTTTCAATTCTGTACCAGAAATGTGTTTTGTGTACCATATGAAAGCTGTTTTATTTCTTTTAATTTATGAAGGGGTGTTTTGGGATTAATGTGATTATATTTTTATTGTTTTCAAAATCTTTGAACATATTTATAAGTAGATGGTTTGCGTTATTCAATTATATGGTCTTTGCTTTTGTTAATAAAGTTCTGTTTTGTTCTGAAAGCAAAATCTGCAGAATTGTGCACGAACGTTTCAGTAAGAGATCACTTTGTTCAAACTAAACAAAATAAAATGTGATCTATCAACCCGGCTTTCAGTCTGGGATCTGACATGTCCAGTAAGAATATCAGCTGGGATCATAACCAAATGAAAGGAGATATGAGACAAAACTGATATGTTTTCAACTCAGCAACAAAATAGCTACAAAAAAACCTGAGCAAATCTAAGTGACCTTTCAATCAGTGCTGGAGAATGAGTGCTGCGAGATGTCTCTCACTGAGGAGCAGAAAAGCCAGTCTGCAGAGATTCTGAAGGCCTTGAAGACACACTTTGAACTCCATATTAATGTTACTTATAAACAGTATGTGTTCAACATCAGAGCTCAGCATAAGAAAGAGACTATTGATCAATAAGTAACTACAGCAATATTTTGAATTTGGCTGAATTTTGAATTTGGGCAACCCCTTCAACTCTATCCCTGTAGCCCTGTATTTCCCATGGCTAATCTATCTAGTTTGCACATCCCTGGACATTATGGGCAATTTAGTATGGGCAATCCACCTAACATGCACTGGATTGTGGGAGGAAACTGGCGCACCTGGGGAAACCCACATGGACACAGGGAGACTGTGCAAACCCCACACAGTCACCCAATTCTGGAATTAAACCCATGTTCCTGGCACTGTGAGGCAGCAGTGCTAACCACTGAGCCACCCTGTCACCCCAAGGTATTGAAGCAAACTGAATGTGCTACCTCAGAGTAAGAGTGACTGGCTATTGTCTTTGCTTGTGAGCATTTTACTCAATACCTTTTGGAAGAAACAACGTGACAGTGGAGTCTAACAATAACCCAGTTCAAAGCATCTTCCTCAAACTGCTTCTATCTGCTACAAAGCATCTGCAGAGATCGTTATGCCATTTGCAGAGATACCATCTGGCCGTGACAAGCTAAGGAAACAGATGTACACTGCTGACGTACTGATGAGACCAGGACTCCCATTGAAGAAAGGTGAGGATGCTAATACAGAACATGAAACTTCCCAGATCAACACATGAAACAACAGCTTGATATGTCCCTGGGAGTTACCCACCCAAACGAGATACTGAATCTGAAAGACAAGCTCCTTGTTCAAATCAAGCAAATTACACAACAACAAGTAGTACTGAAAGGATGGCCTGAAAGTATTAAAGACACAGAGGTTGCTATGAGATTATTTGGCATGTAGAGATGAATTGGTAGCCCAAGACAGTATCTTGTACATAGGATATAGTCACTACCCCTACTGAGATGAGAAGACATTTGCTGAAGTGCATCCATTAAATGAGTTTCCTCTCAATAAGGCAACAAAAATGCTCTCATTGCCAAGCATGACCAATCAGATTAAGGAACACAACAGCCAGTGCATTGCTTAAAATGTGTAACATGTTAAGCAAGCTAAAGAGCCACTCGTAACACATGATCCCAGTCAGATCATAGCTCAAGCTTGTAGATCTCTTCACACTTGCTGGAACTGACTGTCTTATCACCATCAGTTATTATTTTACAAGTTTGAGCAGCTGGCATCAATGACTATAAATGAGATTGTAGAATGCCTAAAAATACACTTCAGTCATTACTGCATTTCCAGACGTTGTGATGAGTGACAATGGTCCTCAATTCATGAATGAAAAGTTAGGTCACTTCATGAAGGATTGGGAAAATTCAGACATCAAAGGTGGTATGGTGGCTCCGTGGTTAGCACTGCCACCTCACAGTGCCTGGGACCCAGGTTCGATTCCAGCCTTGGGCGATTGTTTGTGTGGAGTTTGCACATTCTCCCCGTGTCTGTGTGGGGTTCCTCCAGGTGCTCTGGATTCCTCCCACAATCCAAAGATGCACACGTTAGGTGAACTGGCCATGCTAAATAGCCCGTAGTGTTCAGGGACCTGTACATTAGGTGCATTAGTTAGGGGGAATTGGTCTGGGTGGGTAACTCTTCGAAGGGTCGATATGGACATGTTGGGCCAATAGGCCTGTTTCCATACTGTAGGGATTCTATGAGTCTAAATTCACACTATCCTCAGTCAAATGGAAAGACTGTCAAAATTGCTAAAACGCTACAAAGGAAATCAAATTCAGCACAGTCTTCTAAAAGACAATTAAGGTCATGCTGCATCCAAACTATTCTTCTAAAAGGGAAGAAGCACTAAAGCCAGAAATAGTAGCAGGCATGAGTGACAAAATCGAGGCAAGATGACAGTGTCAAAACTGTCAAAATCATCGCCGGTGCTGAAAATTTAAGAACCATTGAAAGTGTAAACCTGCACCATTTTGAACCAGAGTTAGCCCAACATGGCAACTTGGGACCTGTGCTGAGCAGTTGTCACTATGGCTGTATATAGGGAATGCGGTCAACCAGATATATTGCCATTCACTTATAAGTAGATAGGATGTGCTTTCAGTGCAGAAAGCTCATGAGGAAGATCTAACCACCTGCACAGAGTACAGATATCCACTGATCCTCCAGCAGAGAGGGATCATCACTGATTGTTACCATGGAAAAACCACTCTCCATAACTGGAAAAGGAACACCACCATAGGAAGAAGTCCATATCAGGGACAATCAATGACAGTGCATGTGCACACCATTAGGAAAGCTCCACGATTTAAAGCTATGCAAGCTATAAATATACAAAGGCTAACAAAAATGGAACTAACTGGAACTAACAGTCGTGATAATTTTCTTCATGAACATGTGGAACTTATGACTTCAAATGATAATGCAAGCCACATTCTTGGAATAAAGGGGATGTTTAGTGAAACTTACTGTACTGGCTGGCTTGCCATAGTCATGTGACCTCTCCCTCTGTTGTAAATGTCTTTGTGTGCAGTCTGTGGCAACCATCAAAATACATTACTTGACTGTGCTGCTTGTTCCACCATATTTTTAGTTGCCTTTATTTACCTTCCAGCTTGAATGGAGGCTGTACAACCGAGTCATTATTCTACAGGGTAGATAGACAAGCTGTGTATTTGCGGCACTGACGGTTTCTTTCCTCTTCCCTTGGCTTTGTAAAGCAATGTGTGTGAAGGTGTTAAATACTGGTGTCACAGTGGAATCAGTTTCCAGCAGCCTAATTTTTCAAGGCTATGGGTGAGCCAGGAATGTAATGTTGGCTTGGATAGCTTTTCTCCAGTTGGACAGAAAGGTCCAGGATCAAGGGCAAGTAGCAACTTTTAACTTATTAGGAAGGAACTAGTTCTTTTCTGATTGTACTGAATCTTCTACATTGAATAGATGAGTTATACCTTGAATATGCTGGGTTTATTAACCATATGTTTTGTCTTCCATTTCCTTACACACCAAAGATTAAAGACCATTTAATGAAGGTGATTTAAAGATCTTGTGGCATATACACACATAAACTAAGCCATGTTTAATTATATTGAGCAGATTCAAGAGACTCTGACTGCATTTTTATTGTGAATTGTCAGTGCTTCACAACACTTGCATTTGCAAACTTATTGTCATATTTCTTACTACTATTTTGCTTTCATTCCACTTCCAACAGCCAAACTATAAGGTAGGATAGACAGCTCCTCAAACAAGATGCAAATTCTAGTTTCAAAGAAAATTGAATGGATAAATTCAAAACTAGGCCAAACAATTTCAGGAGAAGATGCAAAGAATCCCTACAGTGTGAAAACAGGCCTTTTGCCGCACCAAGCCCACGCCAACCCTCTGAAGAGCATTCTCCCCACCCCCCCCAATCCCTGAAACCTTGCATTTCCCATGGTTAATCCACCTAGTCTGCACATCCCTGGACACCATGGACAATTTAGCATGGCCAATCCACTTAACCTGCACGTGTTTGGAATGTGGGAGGAAACCATTGCACGTGAAGGGAATCCATATAAATACAGGGACAACTTGCAAACTCCACACAGGTAGTTGCCCAAGAGTAGAATCTGACCCAGGTCCCTGGCACTGTGAGGCAGCAGTGCTAAACACTCTGCCACCCCAAAGTCCAGCAATGAAGTTAAAAGTGGCTCCTCGACTGCTCCAATTGACAAGAAGAAACTCAGACTGAAAGGAAGAAAAGTAAGTTTGTTTCAAGTTGCTGTTTTAAACTGCTCTCCATTGAAGCCAGGCATTTTGTGGGAATGTGTTCACATTTTAGTGTTTGGAGTTTCATTTTCAAATTTTGTCATTCTGGGTGTCACATAGAGTCTTGCGACCTGATTAGTGCCATTTTGGAGTGGCCTCTCCCCTTCTTGACCCTACCCTCTTACTGACCTCTGCCTTGCTACTGACTCTACCTGTCACCAACCCTCACTCTCACTGTCAACCCTTCCTCTTACCGTCTCTCCAGGGCTCACGACTTATCTCCTCTAAGTCAAAGTTACTGTTCTTTTCTCTTGCCATTCATCTCCGGGTCTCTTGCTCACAGTGAATTGGAGGTTAGGGAGTGAGAAGGTCAGACAGAGGGAAAGGTAGCAAGTTGAAGGGCCAGTGAGCAGGAACAAAGGCCAGCAGAGGATGTAGCAAGCAGCAGGATGTAGAAAGTTAGCAAGTTTCTTCTATAATTGGTGGATGAAATAGCTTTTCAAATAAGAACATTTTATAATGTAGGAAATTAGCAATGTATAGTGTTTTCAATTTACAAAGTATAGTGTTTTAACTCTGCTTTCTCTCCATAGATGCTGTCAGACCTGCTGAGCTTTTTCAGCAACTTCTGATACTGTTTCTGATTTCCAGCGTCCACAATTCATTGATTTTTTTTTGCTTAAGATTTTGTTGGATGGCACCAACCTGGACAGCTCCTTGTGAGGCGATGACCGTGACTTGCTGCGCCCATCTCTCTTGTCATGGGATCGGGAGCAGGAGCATGACAGAGACCTGCTAGAGCTCCTGGAGCTGCTCTTGCGGCGAGGGCTGTAGGAAGAGCTCTTCTTCTTGTCCGAGTTGTGGCTGCTAGGCTGTTCACGTTTCCCTGGTGACCGAGTGCGGCTCTTGTTCCTGCTTGTGAAATGGCTTCGATGGTGGCGGTGTGGTGTCTGCCTTAACCTGGGATAATAAAAAGTTTTTGTTGTTTTATCACCAAAGAAACAGGAGAAGGAAAAGGCCATCTGGCCAATCCAGCTGGTCCCATACAACCATCACATCTTGTACATTAAACAGACTTCCTAAGTATCACTGAAAATGCTTGAAGAAAATGCTGCAGTGAAAAATTAATCTTTTAGACACTGCTGGAATCAGACCAGGGGAAACATTGGGATATTAAAAAACGAAAATGGATTTCTTTATCATTTTCTTAAAGGACTTTATCACAATGTGCATAATAAACCAAAATTCCTCTTATGGGTACATTACATCCATAATTATAAATGTGTCTGGATACAAATTTGAAAGATATTTCATGCTGACTTTTGAATGTTTTATTGAGAAACTAATTTTCCTTCAGTATTGCAATCTGGTCGTTTGCAAAATTCTCACTGTCTTTCTCATCAACCTCTTTTCTGGCAGTAGCCAAAGAGGGCAGGATAGGAATTGCTTTGACAGATCGGGCAATGTTGCAGATTTGGTTATGGAAGAGCAGACATACTGGCTACAAGGTAAGCAGGAGTAATTGAACCTCAAACATCTTTACCCTGAGGCTGCTGGCTACTAACCCAGAAGATCCTTCCTTGATCTGTCTACTGATACCTACATACTTCCCAATATGGAATCTCTTGGAATCAGAGAAAACTGTACCAAACGGATGAAACATTCAACGATGTGAAAGTCATTACTGCATTTGGTTTATGCTCCGGTGGGTGTTTCCAAACTGTTATTGGTAACGTGTAGTTTAACTGGCCACACATACAGTTAAAGAAAGGGCAGAAATTTTGTCAACCAAAGGCAATGTATTGATCACTTCCTTTGGAAAAAGAGCACCAGTTGAATTCTTGAACTGTGGCAAGTTCAAGAATGTAAAGCATCATGGATGATGCCTGTAACTTCACAAATGATTAAACATAGTCAAGTGAGTCTTAAAAATCAAAGTGTAATGCAAGGTCCCGGGATCATTACTCCTCATTTAGCAAACACCAGAAACTCTCCTTACATACATCTCAAGTAGTATTTGTTCATCATCAAGGGGGCTAGATAGACCCATAGAGTCATGCAGCACAGAAACAGACCCTTTGGTCCAACCTTCCATGCTGACTAGATTTCCAAAACTAAACTAGTCCTATTTGCCTGCTGTTAGCCCATATCCCTCTAAACCTTTACTAAGACGTACCTGTCCAAATGTCCTTTAAATGATGTAACTGTACCTGCCCCTACCACTTCCTCTGATAGTTCATTCCATATGCATCACCCTCTGTGTGGAAAAGTTACCCCTCAGGTTCCTTTTAAATCTTTTCCCTCTCACCTTAGAACTATGCCATTTAATCATTGAATCCCTACAGTGTAGAAACAGGCCACACCGATCCTCTGAAGAGTATTCCACCCTTACCCTATTACTCTACATGTCCATTGACTAATGCACCTAACCTACTCATCCTTGTACAGTATGGGCAATTTAGCATGGCCAATTCACCCTAACCTGACATCTTTGGAAGGCAGGGGGAAACTGAAGCACATGGAGGAAACCCATGCAGACACAGGGAAAATGTGCAAACTCCACGTAGACAGTTGTCCGAGACTGGATTCAAATTCGGGTCCCTGGCGCTGTAAGGCAGCAGTGCTAACCACTGAGTCACCATGCCGCCCCTAGTTTTGAATTCTCCTACCCCATGGAAAATATTTTTGCTGTTCACCTTATCTATGCCCCTCATGACTTTATAAACCACTATAAAGTAACCCCTCAACTTCCTATGCTCCAGAGAAAAAAGTCCCAACCTATCCAGCCTCTCCTTATAAGCCAAACCCTGTAGTCCTGGTAACATCTTGGTAAATCTTTGCTGTGCCCTTTCCAATTTAATAATATCCTTCTGTAAGCAGGGTTACCAGAGCTGTATGCAGTATTCCAAAAGTGGCCTCACCAGTGTCCTGTACAGCTGCAATATGACATCACAACTCTAATACTCAATGCATTCACTAATGCAGGCAAGTGTGCCAACATCTTTTTGACCATCTTGTCTACCTGAAACTCTGCTTTCAAGGAACAATGTACCTGAACCCCAGGTCTCCCTGTATGACAACATTCCTCAGGACCCTACCATTAACTGTACAAGTCCTGTCCAAATTTGTTTTAGTAAAATGCAACACTTTGCATTTGTCTAAATTAAACTCCATCCGCCATTCCTTGACCCAACGGATCAAGATCCCATTGTACTCTTAGATAACTATGTTCACTGTTCACTATACCACCAATTTTGGTGTCATTCACAAACGTACTAACCATGCTCCCTAAATTCTCATCCAAATTAGTTATATCACTGACAACAATCATCAACCCAGCACCAATCCCTACAGAAAAATGCTGGTCACAGGCCTCCAGTCTTGAATATTGAACTAGTTTGGTGCTTCACCTTTAGATTTTTTTCCATGTTATTTTTAGTTACCTAGTTGATTACAAAGTTTATCTGCCCCTGCCTGAGGCAGCAATTAGATGTGCTGTGGGCTCATTTTCCCAAGGCAACCAGCAATCCTTGGATTAAACTCCTGTGGCTGTGGAAAACCTCACAGTGCCCAAAATGAGTTGTAAATATGCAACTGAAGGGAGAGTCAGGGACATCCAGGGCTACTTGCAGTGTATTTCCATGTTTGATACTTTCCACCTTGCTCATTTTTATCCCCCCTCCCCCCACTCTGGGCAAGTGAAATTTATGTTACAAGTGGCTGTGTAGAGTAGCAGCATGTCATAGAAATCCAGTGGAAAATTCTGCAATCGCTTCGATACTCGGTTTAATATGATCACTTTGAGTATCTTTGTAAATTACACAGAGCGAAAAATAACACACTTGTCTATTTGAACAGTGTAAAGAAAAATGTCCTTGCGTGCTTTTAAGTGAAGGTGGGCACATGATATAGGATCCAAGATGGAATAGTTCAAGCTGGATAAGAGGGAGCATGAAACTCTGGTTTGAAGTGAGGGGTTGTTCAGAGGCTCTGTGCCAGTGAGGGTGCTCCAATGCACACTGGCATAATGACTGAAAGATAATAGTTGGATAACTGAAGCAGGCTTTCCATTCTCATACATGGATACATTGAACCCATTATTTTAAAAGAACAGAAAATCAGTCCCTGGTGGCTATATGACACTCCTAACCTAATTTTCCTCATTTCATTGGGGTCTCAGCGACCTGGTGAACCGGGTTCAGGAAATCCTACTCGAATATCTTCAAAAGAAAACTAATAGTTACGGGACTTTGTTACAACAAGCAGAGATTAACCAACAGCTGATTTTGGGGTGGGGGGCACGAGAGTTAATGTTCAGTGATAATGTTGTTAAGGACACGTAAGTGATTGGTATTGTTGATTAGGGACTGAGAGCACAAATAGGGGCTCTTGTGGCCTGGGTTGAAGTCCCACCTTCTCCAGAGATGTGTAATAACAGGTCTGAACAGGTTGATTAGAAAATATCTGGGAACTCAAATAGACAGTCAGCTGGGATGCTGGGTGGATGGTTCGGAGGCGGTGATGTGTAAAGTTGTGTCCTGTAAATTAACCTACTCTCATGGAAAAGATCTGTGTCTCGTTTTGTACTTCTTCACCCGGCTTAAATCCATTTAACAATGAGCTTCATGTTCCATCAACCTCTCACTGGAGGCTGTTTCCACACATTCGAGTGGGAAATTCACCTGACGAAAAGGTTAGAGACAGCAAGGAGAATAAGCAGAGGTGCAGGGAGAGAAAAGTATTACACTGCTTTGAAAACAGTGAATGAATATAAAATCTGGCCAGTGACAAAGAAACATGTGAAATGTATGTGAATCTGGGTTAGAAAGAAAGAAATTGCATTTTTGCAATATTATTCACACTTTCAGGATGTGACAAATTGCTTTGTTCAAACCCTCAACCTGAAATGTTAACTCTGCTTCTCTGTCCACAGTTGCTGCCAGACCTGCAGAGCTTTTGCAGCAATTTCTATTTTTGGTTCTGATTTACAGAATCTGCAATTCTTTTGGTTTTTATTATATTGAAAGGTACCATTCTGCTGTAAAATACTGAACGGTAAGTGGGTGAGAGATGTGCCATGGTGATGAGGTGAGGCTTGTGCATATTCAATTCAGCCAGTTTGCATTAGTTTCATATTTCATGTTAAAGACTGGGGAAATACCAACACTGAGATAACTCAGAATGAAGAGCAGGTTATAAAATGGAATGATGCAAAAACCCTTTGCTTTCTAGGCCTTGCTAGTTCCACTATGTTTGTACTTTTTTTTAGATTCTCTACAGTGTGGAAACAGGCCCATCGGCCCAACAAGTCCACACCAACCCATTCCCCTACATTTACCCCTGACTAATGCACCTAACACTAGGGGCAATTTAGCATGGTCAGTTCACCTAACCTGCACATCTTTAGACTGTGGGAGGAAACTGGAGCATCCAGAGGAAACCCGGGGAGAATGTGCAAACTCCACACAGACAGTTGCCTGAAGTGGGAATTGAACCCAGGTCCCTGGCGCTGTGAGGCAGCAGTGCTAACCACTGAGCCACCGTGCCGCCCACTGACCAACAAAAGTCCAAAAGCTATAATCACCTTGTGCAATAAGGCAAATATTTCAGGCATCAGTGCCAAAACAGCAACGAGAAAAACCTTGTATCATGAAGTGGTGCCTAAGAAAAAGTGCACTTTAACATATCCCTATATACGAGGCTATGCAAAGAGTTGGCTGGGTTTAAACTTCTCAGAAGTTTTTTGCTCATTGCTAACCCCACACAGATGAGTCAAAATTAACATGGCTATCATCAATTCAGGAACAAACGGCACAAAGTGAAAAAATGGATGGAATAAAGACTTGGTCCTTTTACATTTTGAGTGTGATTTGCATTGAATGTATGTCAGAATTATATGCCCAGCAAAGTATATTAATTCCTCATCTGGACAGAGTTTTGGGCAGCACCTCCCTTGGGTAATGCTTGAGAAGAGGGGCACTCTCTACCTGCTTAAACATATTATCTCATGTTATAGTAGATAATCGTGTGGCAGCAAAACATATTTAAGTTGATTTTCTGTTGGACTGCTTGACCAGACTGAACATCAGAACATGGATTGAACTCAAATCATTTGCAACTGTTTGAGAAAACACTACTGAATCCAAATTTGCCAATTGCACTCACATTATCCTGCTGCATATAGTCAGGGCTGCATTGTTCCATTTCAGGGCATGGGGTGGGGGTGGGGGGATGAGGTGAAAGGTAAGCACGGGAGAAATTGAAGTCATGGACATAATACACTTTCTTTCAGTCACTAACATGGATATAACTAGGGAGAGGTTGGCGATGTGTTCCTGACTTGGTCTTTGGAGGGGAATGTCTTGAGCATGGAGGACCATTTGGGGTGGTGGTGGGGGGCGGGGGGGGGGGGGTGCTGGAAAACAGCACATCTTTTAAAAACCGGAAAACAAATGGAAGACTAACTTCTTTGCTCGCGTGCTTTTACTCCACCCTGACACGTGGTGCGACCGTGAGCGACTGCCGACAGATTCCGCAGAGTCACTGCTGAAGTCTGACTGGCTTGGAGAGCGTGGAGACCCTTTGTGAGCTGGGAGGGGCGGCCTCCGTCGGCTTGAGCCCCTATGTGTGGATGCTGACCTTGACCTGTGCTTTGCATGCCTGCCCTCGGTGGAGGATCTCCTGCTGTGGCCTGGGGACCTGGACCTGAAATGCCTGGAGCCATGCTTCGACTGCTTGCAGTCCTTGGTCTTGGGAGATATCGACGCAGATCTGGGTTCTGCTCCTGGTGACAATGACCTGGAGTCCGTGCTCTGTAGCAGGAGAGAAAGACTAAACTTAAAGCCACTCTGACACAACAGCAATGATATTTCAATTCTTGCCACATCCCTAAGACACAGCCTACGTCAATAGTTTATCTAACACAGTCCTCTACAGTGCAGCTCATGCAAGAGTTTGCATGCAAACCAAAAATTAATTCAAAATAACAAACCTGGAATGGGAAAATAAACAAAAAATTAACCAGTCAACCGAAGGTTAAGAAGGAACAGAATGGAATAATAAATAAATTAAAGAGTGAGCTCAATAGATTGCTGTATTTTTGAGGAAAGGACAAAGTTTTTTTTTAAACAATTCCTGGTTTTAAAATAAAACAAGGTGAAGATAGACAACTTGACTGAACAGCACAGAAATGGAAGGCAAAAATTGAAACAAAAATCCACAAATGTATTAATTATCACTCAAACAAAACCCTCTGAATAATACTCTGTTTTCTTTTTGTGCTTTTCCTGCAGAGAACTGCTCATCTGTCATCAGCGACCCAGATTATTAATGTATTTTTTTTGTACCCCCGTTTGGTTAACATACACTTACCAATCAGGTAGCATTTCCTCCATTAGTAGGTAAGGTGTGAGGAAAAAGGGAAAAGCGGGGCAACATAAGTGCATCATTAGAGTCACAAAATGCAAGAGAAAAAAAGACACAAAAAAGCCCTTTCCAAGTAGTGAAATATGAACAATGTATGAAATTAAGAATGTGCAAAGGAATTTATTAATAGTACAATAATGCAACTGCTTCAAAGCCTGAGTACTGATGCACTAAAGTAAGGCCAGTCTGGGGTCTCTGGGCTACCATTCCACAAAAGGGACATTTATATGTAAATATATACCCATGGAATGTCAGATTTTACCTGTAAAGTTTCGGACAAGAGGTTATGGGAGACAAAGTGAAATGCAGTATGTCTGCCGTTCCTTAAGTGCAGAGAATGAGCCTCTCCCAGTCTCTGTGACCTTTAGCATTCTTCAGGGCTGTACAGTGATGGGCAGAGGACAAGGTTTCCAGCTGATGTTAAGAACTGGTGTGTCCAATCTTCCCCCTTCAATTTTCAGTTCTGAAGTGTCAATCAGGTTTTGTACTTTGGTGTGGGGGAGTGGGGAGGCAATTGGATAGGAACTCTCCAAATTATTTTGACTTTGACACATTTCTCTTAAGTCTGGAATGGATATTGTTGGAAAAGTATGCTGGTTCCCTATTTTCTAGCCAGAGCTTCAGTTGGTGTAGTTTAAACCAGTTTCGTTTTTGTTTTCCTGTTTAATTTGAGCCTTTTTGTAACTGCTCAGTATCTACCAATACCCTCATGGTGGATACTAGATTGCATAGGATTTCAATCTCTTTGCAATAAGACAATAGCTTTTTTTTCCCATGGCCATAAATCACACTGGCCATTTGAAAAGCACCTTTACTGCAAAAATAAATTAAAATCCCAAGGTGCCACACAGAAGAAAACAAGGTGGTTGAGATCTGACTACACTGTACTGAGCCCAGCTGAGTTTTGGCCACCCTTACTGTGTGATTGTTAATTGCTGAATTCCTGTAATGTTCTCCCATGTCAATATGCACTTTGTGGTTCATTATAAGTGACCTGTAATCACATACTCAGATGAAAGTGTTGTGACAGCCATAAAGCACATTTCTCATTCTTCCTAGCATTTACTTGAGCTTTATCAGACCCATTTTATCATTAAAATGACCACTATTTGGCTTAAGCACTTTACGATGTTGACTTCTGAGCACAAATAACCTGGTATTGCAGGTAACATTTTAAAGTGTGCAATGTTTCATTTTTCAAATGTAAATATTTAGTGAGAAAATTAATTTTACTACTGACTTCAAAATAAGTAATACTTGATAACCTTTGAATAGATTTTATATTCTAAAATAATTATAGGAACAACTTTTAAATTTATTTTACATTAAATTCTAACCCCAGCCCCCCATCATTTAGAACAGTTTAACCCACTGGTACTGTGTGGTGGTCTCAATCAAATACGTACTTCATCTAGCCACTGTGGGAGTGGAGGAATGGGAGAGACGATGTGAGCAACCCACAGGGATCCACCTCTGCTTTGTGTTTCCCTCTTTAATCCTTTTGGCATGGGTCATATCAACATAAAGATTGGAGAATTGGTAGGCAAATGTTGGCACTTAGATCATTAATACACTGTTGCATAGTCACTTTAAGACTTTGTTATTGCATACTAAACTTCTTTAAAAACAGGCAGTTTAGAAACTCATCCGTATACACTCATTGCTAATAAGATTTTCAAATTTACATGAATGTAGACTAATTTGGAATCAGGAAAGTTATCTTCAGACACTGTAAGTGGATTGCATGATGGAGCAAACCCAAGTTTCTCATTAGTAGCAATACTCCAAAAAGAGAGCTCACTTGAGTAGTAAATTCTTAAAGTCATTGATTGTCACTATAAAAGAAAGAGATGAAAAGAAACCAATTTAATTTTTGAAGAAATGAACTGTTAACAGGGTAAACAGCACTGGTTTAAAGGATAAAATGGGCCTGACTTTGTGAGGAGATTGTGTTTTCATTCCCCTCATGGTTTAGTGTTTTGTTGTGACTCATCAGATAGGCATTGTGGACTGGAAGCCATTGCTATTCTTGACCACGCTTCCAAGAGGTGCCATGATCCTGTTACAGTGACCATTTTCTCTTCTGGTTTTGCTCTCTTTCTCCTTCACTAGGGCCAAATCTAATCATCAGTTGAGAACATAACTAAAAAAGTCACCTCCACCATGTGAGGGCATGTATTACAAGGTGACTATTCCAACCTTTTGTCTACTTGAGCTTCAATTTCCCATTTACGTAGTGTCTCCAATGCTCAACTTTAATTTTATAATTCTGTACATTTCCTTCACACAGTTTCGTGAATGACTTTACAAATTCCATCAGTCTTATGATTTGATTTCAGCTCAATTATTCACAGAACTCTTGTGGCTCCTGACATTGTGAACTCAAAGAATGACAAACAGTAAGTATCACGTCAGACAACTGGCCTTGCATTTACACAATGCTACAGTCAATTATCGATGAGTTTCCCCAAAATATTCAAAGAAGGCTAGTATCAAAGTTGCTGAGGAAAAATGTATTTTCTTGATTACCTATTTTTTCCCAAACTGGATGTTATGTTTTCTAATCAGTGATGGGAACTGGACAAGGACTCCATTTCTAAATAACCCTTGTGTGGCTCATTTTCCAAAAAGACTGTAGAAAATGGAGGCTAAAGGTCAAAGGTTATGAGGGATGCTCATTATAGTCATATGTCACCCATTGCTTTTTCTCTATAAATTGAGTTTGTTTAAAGAAAATGACCATGCAGAGGTGTCCCAAGCAGGGAACTGAAGGGACTATGATAGCAATGATTCTGCTGAAGAACTGACAAAACACCCAAACGTCTTATATGTAAATATGGCCTTTGTCTTCTTTGATTTTTTTTTCCTTTTTGCTTTCTGCAGCTAGACAGGAACAAACAGCCACTATATTCAGGGACACCATATATGTTAGTACAGCTACTGACAAAATAAAAACAGAGCAAAAGAAAATGACTTAAAAGGCATCATTCATGGATCAATGCTACAAACAACACAGAGATGCATCTTAACAACTCTACAGAACATGAAGGTCAGAAAATAAAATGAATCCAGAGCAGGGGCTAACTGGAGATTTTATAATGAAACAGACAACCAAAGGAGTTTCTTTCTTAAATAAAAAGCAACAAAAAAACCCAGAAAATGGAAATCAAATAAGATTTAACTTCAAGCCAGGGTGCTTTAACAGACTCATCTGCAGATGTGTTGCGTGCCAAGGCAAACAAATACCTACCTTCCAACCACAGATAGGAGTGCAATAATAAAAGAAAACAATATCTCCACATTGGAGTGCAGTATGGGAAAGAGACAGTGACTCTTTAGTAATGTGCCATTGACTTGATGCTAAGTGTTATTTTTTTCCTCTATTGTTCTATATGCTCAAACATTGCAGCCATGATGTTTCATATGCAAAAGGTTCAGAAACAAAAGAATCTCATTAAACATAAATGTCCAATCACGTGCAGTGCAGTAACTTTACATGACAACTGACTAAGGAAAACAGAAAACGCACATTGGATTATATACACAAGGAAAAGCTCACAGGGAGGCAAAAGCACACACAGAGCAGGAAGGGAAGCTGTCAATGAAAGGAATGGGTGGTAACCAGAACACCCTCTAGGTACTCTGTCTTCAGGCTCATTAACCCTTGGAGGACTGTTTGAATATTTTCTTGTCAAAACTCACCATTCTCCCTATCTCTAGCCAAACAAAATGTACATCAATCCAATTTCCCTGAATGCAAACTTCACATCATGCCAATACAGGGTAGGGGTCTTTAGTACTCGTAACCAAAACTGAGCCTAATTGGACAAAGTCTAATATAGACAAGGTGGGGAAAGGCCGTCCTATAAAGGAGGAAATTCGAAATGGATTTTTTTCCCATCATTTACGTAGTAATCTGACAGTATAGGTTGTCTGCCCATTACAGAAGTTGCCTGTACCTTATTCTGTTAAAATGTACGAACTGGCAGGGTTTAGAAAGAGACAGTGGTTTGCACTGGCACAGGCTTGACCAGACAGTGATGCTCAAAACTTTCCCTGTTCTTCTTCCATGAAGTTTCCCTTCTTAAAATAAACTGATCAAATGTAAGTGAAGCAAAAACTTGGCTTAATATTGTGAAAATGCAAAACATTGAGACCTGTGTTAGAGGGTTTCCTTTGCTTTTAATTATAATTATACATCAAAATGATGCTTGTTGAATTTGTTTTGGCTTTCCAAAAGAAAATGTGCGGTACTCAAAGGGTTAATAGCCGTCACACCTGTAAAAACTGCAAGAGAAGTCTGGGGAGGCTATTAAATAAAGGGATTCAGGTAGGTCTATGATGTTATAGAAACACACATTAATAGTTCAGAATTGCTATCATTCCTCACCTGGGACGGGATTGACATCTTCAATATTAGCTTAACAAATATTTCTGAGATGTGGGTGCCATAGGCAAGGATGTCATTTATGGCTCACCCTTAATTTGTGTAAGAAGAATATGGGGGACCTTCCTGTTGAGGTGTTGAGGTGATGGCTTGCTAGGCCAGTTAAGAATATTCCAGAGTATAGTTAAGAATTCCTGAGGTTGTGTGTGGGACTAATGACAGATTTAGAAATGATTCGGTAAAGATGGCAGATTTCCTTCCTTTAAAGAATGTGACTGAATCCTATTGGTTTCTTTTCGGCAGTAATCCAACTGCCTCATGGTCACTTATTACTGGCTACACAAGTCATTTAGGGGCCTACATTTGTTATCATCATGGCTCTTCAAAGTTACATTGCTTTGTTATTTATGTCCATTGTGATATTACCATTTTAAACTTGTGCAACAGACCATAGGATAGTGATTCTATTTAAACTGGAAATTGATAAGCTTTTTAAAAGTGACTTCTATTTCCATCCATGTTTATCTGCTGAATGTAATGTTAATGGCCCTTCTCTTCTTTCGTAAAGTTTTTAGATGTTAATTGTATCCATTTATTCCATATATACTACATGTAATTCGAGGTGGGGGGGGGGGGGGGTGTTGATTAACTCAGTTGGCTGGACAGCTAGCTAGCGATGCAGTTGATGCCAACAGTGCAGGTTCACTTCCTGTTCCAGATGACATCACCATGCATCTTCTCATCCTCATCCCTGCCTTCAGTTAATCCACTACCAGTTGTCCTTCTCTACTGAGAGAGCAGTGCTATGGTCTTGTGGGACCATGGCAATTTTACCTTTATTTGTAATGAACTATGCCAGCATTGGCTTTGATGTTGCCAGTACCATGTGAATTGAATAACTGGAGAATCTTGATGGAAGATGATATTTTTAGCAGCCATGCTATATGTCTGTGCAAGCAAGAGTGAGCGGCCCATTAACTTACATCACCAACTTAGGGATGAGCTGGTGATTATGGTCACTCTGCTATCATGCTTATTATTTCTATGATGTGAATTTGTAAAGCTGAAATTACTGTTAGCAAACTTTGAAAATAACTATATTTGAGACCTTAATGTATTTTTTACAAATACTATAATTGGAACTTTTTCACAAAATTAATTCCCATTTGGATCACTGTGCGAACATTTTCAAAAGTTATCTCTTGGGTTTCTAAGGGAGGTTTCTGAGATTAAACTGGTCAACATTAGATTAATGACTATCACTAATCAGCTTATCTTGATGCAATTTTTCAAATAGTAACTGTGTTAAAAATTAATAACAATTGTAAAGAATTTCAATTTGATTTATTTTGAAACCAAATGGTTTGAACCAGAAATCCATTTGTGTTGACCAGTACAGAGAGTGATCTTTAATCAAATTAAGAATAATTTTAATATGCACTTGAACAAAGCCAATGTTTTCTGCCTAGGTTCCATGCAGTAAATTGGCTTGATTGATGCACGTTAATTTGTAAATGATTTCCCCACAGTTGTTGTCTTATGTTGCTTTGTAATTGCACGGGTACTTAGCAATCTGTTTGTATCAAGTTTGGTTTTGGGTGAATAACATTGTGATAATAATGACTGGGTAGCAGAAACTAAAACTGCACCGACCCCACAGTAATGCATGCAAGTCCTGGGCCATGCAGGGTGAAGGACTGGGCTGGGTTCAGCTTGCCACATGAAGGAACTGACTTGATGTAATAGACAAATAGGAATAACTATTTTCAATTTCACGTTCGCTAGCAGGTTTTAAACGTCTGTTAGGTATGTTGAGAGGAATACACATTGTCAAATTGTTACATGCCCTAATTTTTCAGACCTGTGGCCAGTATCGTCCAGAAAATTAGACCAATAGGACAGTGTTAAAGTTTTGTGACATACCAGCAGACACTCACTGCAAGTACCACATTCACATGAGACGAAGATCTTCCTGCTGGCCTCCAGCAGCTTTAATTAATATTTGTACTTCGTGTTTTTTAAAATCTATAAAACCTTGAACACCCACTCAATTCTTTTCCTGCACTACGCAGGATAAAGGTGGAAATTGGTGTGTTTCAGCAAAAGAAATCAGACTATAATTGGCTGAGCCACATTGATTCAAAGCAAATCACCCACAACAATCAATAACTATTACCTTACCTGCAAGGAGTCATGGAATAACACAAATAGATACATTTCAGTTAGCACTCTACTTGATGGAAAAGGAAAGCGATCAAATCTCTTCTACGTTTCATTTTAATCCCATGCGGATTCCAAACCATATCCTATAAAAATCCTCTTGTAAAGTCTCTCGTCAGTTGGTATTTGAAGTGGATTTGTCTCCACTGCTTCAGCCCCCTTGTCTATGATTGATAGGACACCTTTTGAATCAGACAGTTTTTGAATGGGATGCCTGAAACAAATCCACGAAGAGAACCTAGGAGACGGGAATTTTGGGAACTGGACTCAGATTTCCCTCTCAGGATGTGGATATGGTGGTTAATAATCTTGTATCAGTTGAACAAAGTTCAGACTTGAGCCCTAATTCTACACCCAGCGTATACTTGTCAGGTTCTGCATCTGACTGCAAGTGGCAAACCTGGAATGAGGAGTTTTCAGATTTACCACTCCCAGAGGGACAAGTGGATGTAGCTTTTGACAAGATTTGAAATGAAGCAGCTCTTGGGTTTATTGTGTCTGTTCTGTTTCTTCATGCAAGTCTCAAGCCTTAATGTTTGTGGCTTGCATAACTGTATTATGCAATTATATTTTCATGCTGGAGATTTTTGAGGATGTTATTAACAGAATAGAGAGGAGCTAGTAGATACGGCGTATTGTCATTTTCAGAATACCTGATAAGAACCCATAGGATTGCGGGTAATATACTGGCATTGGTTGAGGACAGAATACAGAATAGGAATAAATGGGTGATTCTCCTGTTGGCAGGCTGTGACTAGTGGGGTACATAAGGATCAGTTGCCCCCAACAAGCCTGCAATCTACATCAATGATTTGGATGTGGGGATCAAATGTAATATTTCAAAGTTTGCAGATGACACATACCTAGGTGGGAAATTGTAATGTGTGGAGGATACTATTGGGGTTGGACAGGTTGAGTGAGTGGGTTAGGATATGCAAATGGACATAATGTGGAAAATTAAGAGGTGACACACTTTGGTGGGAGGAAGGGAGGTGGCAAAGTATCTTTAAATAGTTAAGAGATTGGGAAGCACTGATTTCCCCCAAAGCGACCTGGGTGACCTTGTTCACAAGTCACCGAAAGGTAACAGCAAGCAATTTGGAAGGTAACTGGTATGCTGGTCTTTAACACAAGAAGATTTAATTACAGGAATAAAGATGATTTGCTTCTTTTCTGCTCCGTGGTCCAGTAATAGAGAAGCAGGTGAACGTGAATTCATTTTAAAAAAAGAGAACAAATCATTAGATAAGAAAATCAGAGGGTTAACTCGGGTGGACAGTGAGAGCCTTTTTCCTCCAATGGAGATGGCTAACATGAGGGAACATTGGGGTAAAAACAATGACTGCAGAGGCTGGAAACCAGATTCTGGATTAGTGGTGCTGGAAGAGCACAGCAGCTCAGGCTGCTTCTTGGATGCTGCCTGAACTGCTGTGCTCTTCCAGCACTACTAATCCAGAATGAAGGAACATAGCTTTAAACTGAAGGGTGATAGGTATAGGACAGATGTCAGAGGTAAGTTCTTTACTCAGAGAGTAATAGGAGCATGGTACACACTGCTTGCAACAGTGGTAGACTCCCCAACTTTAAGGGCATTTAAATGGTCATTGGATAGGCATATGGACGAAAATGGAATAATGTAGGATAGATAGGCTTCAGGTTGGTTCCACAGGTCGGTGCAACACTGAGGGCCAAAGGGCCTGTCCTGCGCTGTAATATTCTGTTTTATTGGCCACATGGTGACTATATAACCACTTGCAATTATTGTAAATACCCCTTACCTAACACTGCGGGCAATTTAGCGTGGACAATTCACCTGACCCGCACATCTTTGGACTGTGGGAGGAAACTGGAGCACCCGGAGGAAACCCACACAGACACGGGGAGAATGTGCAAACTCCCACAGTCAGTCGCCTGAGGCGGGAATTGAACCTGGGTCTCTGGCGCTGTGAGGCAGCAGTGCTAACCACTGTGCCACCGTGCCGCCCGTGAGCTGTTTTACCCAAAATGATGCAAAGGTTTGGCAATCTGTAGATGATGGGCAAGTTTTTGGGAATGAGGACGTGAGTTACTTGGTGCAGAATTCTCAGCCTTTGACCTGCACTTGAGGGACACCTGTCTGATAAGCAGTACCAGACTGTTCTGGGAACTCCTCAGCATAGCCTGTACTGTTTGGGTGAGGCAGGACAGTTGGTTGTATCACTTCTCTGCTACTGTATTGAGGATTGGGTGGATATATCAACCAATGGGTACTGATTGCCATAGTTAACAAAATTAAAAAAAACAGAAATGGAATTGACATTTATTTTCCACAAGCACGTTTCCAACTTGTTGAGGCATCAGCAGACCAACTAGGGCATTATTGATTTTTTATTATTACACGATCTTTGCAGTTTCTATGTTTCTGCGGTTATGTAATGTATGTTCGAATTGTTTCAGTCAATGACTATCCACATATATTTGCTCAGGTGGTTTTTTGGTACTGATGAAAAAATATAAAAGAGGCTTTTTACAACTCCATGTTGGAAAACACCTGGTTGGGAGTGAGTTGCTTATTGACCTTGGTCAACATCACTTTTGGGGGGTATGATTTGTCCGAAACTCTTACCAAGTGCTTGCAGAAATTTATTGAATGAGATTTCCTTCAAAACGGAAAAGGAGAAACTGCAAACTGAAGAGTCTACCACTGGAATACTGGAATGTTGGTACACTGGTGTATTGGAATACAAAACACTGGCATGTTGATTCACGAACAAATTGCAATAGCCTTGCAACACTACTAGATCCTAATATCTCAGTTAATTGTCAAATTACTGGGCTGCAGAATGACCATCCTTACTCAGACAACTGTGCAATAAAGAACAAACTGAATAGAGCTCCTTGATAAAGCATTCTGGTGAGGCCTGTATAAGGAGAAAGTAAGGACTGCAGATGCTGGAGATCAGAGTCGAGAGCGTGTTGCTGGAAAAGCACAGCAGGTCAGGCAGCATCTGAGGAGCAGGAGAGTCAACGTTTCAGGCATAAGCCCTTAATCAGAAATGTGGGGTGGAAGGGGGGCTGAGAGATAAATAGGAGGGGGTAGGTAGGCAGAAAGGCAATAGGTAGATGCAGGTGGGGTGGTAGTGATAGGTCGGAAAGGAGAGTGCAGTGGATAGGTGGGAAGGAAGATGGACAGATAAGACATCTCGAAAGGGTGGAGGGTTGTATCTGGGATGAGATGGGGGGAGGGGAGATGAGGAAACTCGTGAAATCAATGTTGATGCTGATTGGAGGGCCCCAAGGCGGAAGATGAGGCTTTCTTCCTCCAGGCGTCAGATGAGTTGGATTTGGTGGTGGAGGAGGCTCAGGACTTATATGTCCTTGGCAGAGTGGGAGGGGGAGTTGACATGGTCAACCACAGGGTGGTGGGGTTGTTTGGTGCATGTGCCCCAGAGATGTTTTCTGAAATGTTTCATGAGTTGGCATCCTGTCTTCCCAATATAGAGGAGACCACATCAAGTGCAACGGGTACAAGACTTGAGGTGCTTCGATGTGCAGGAAAATCTCTGACGGATGTGGAAAGATCCTTTGGGGCCTTGGATGGAGCTGAGGGGGGGGGGGGGGGGGGGGGGGGGGGGGGGGGTGCAGGTTTTACACCTCTTGCAGTGCCAAGGGAAGGTGCCAGGAGTGGAGTGTGGGTTGGTGGGGGGTATGGACCTAATGAAGGAGTCAAGAAGGGAATGGTCTCTGCGAAATGCAGATAGGGGTTGGGAGGGAAATATATCCCTGGTAGTGGGGTCTGTTTGTAGGTGGCAGAAATGGCAGAAGATGATGCGTTGTACCCGGAGATTGGTGGTTGAAGATGACGACCGGGGGGTGTCTATCCTTGTTGTGGTTGGAGGAGTGGGGTTCAAGGGCGGATGTGCAGGAAGTTGAGGAGATGTGCTGGAGGGATTGTTGACCACATGGAAGAGGAAATTGCGGTCCTTGAAGTAGGAGGCCATCTGAGATGTTCTGGGGTGGCATTGCTCCTCTTGGGAACAGATATGGTGGAGGCGGAGGAATTGGGAGTAAGGGATAGTGTTTTTACAGGAGGGGTTTGGAAGGAGGTGTAGTCCAGATAGCTGTGGGAGTCAGTGGGTTTGCAGTAGATATATGTATTGAGTCGGTCGCTGAAAATGGAGACGGAGAGGTCCAAGAAGGGGAGGGAGATGGTCCAGGTGAATCTGAGGTCAGGGTGGAAGGCATCAACATCGATTTCACCAGTTTCCTCAGCTCCCCTGACCCCACCTCATCTTAGATCGAACCACCTAACTCTGCACTGCCCTCTTGAACTATCCCACATGTCCATCTTCCTTCCCACCTATCCGCTCCACCCTCCATTTCGACTTATCACCATCACCTCCTAACTGATCCACCAGTAGTCTTCCAAGCTACCTTCCCCCAGCTCCACCCCCCTACTATTTATCTCTCATATCCCATGCCCCCACATTCCTGATGAAGAGCTTCTGCCCAAAACGTTGACTCTCTTGCTCCTCGGATGCTGCCTGACTTGCAGTGCTTTTCCAGCATCCCACTTTTTGATGACAACTGAGGTCTGTATAAGTCTGAAACACCAGTAGCATCAGGGGAATGACCCATATCTTATGCCATGAGCATTTTAAATGCCACCTCATATTCCATCAAATAAAGTATTATCTGTCATGTACCCAGGGAAATAATATATCTGTCTGCCATTCCAGTTATTGAAATACATTTGGTGCAGAATACCATTTCACAACTTTTTTTTTAGGCATACATCGGTACATTGAAAATGGTGGCAGATGAGGAATTACCAATAAAATTAGTGATGTCTATCTGACTGGCTGTAACCCCTGGATACTCCCTTCATTCACTATCATGTGCCTTCAGATGGTTTCTCTTGTATTTTGCTTCACAGTAAATGAATGATGGAATACATGAAGCACTAGACCATGTGACCCTTGCCTCTCTTGCACTGAAATGAGGCAAATAGGTGTTGCATAATGCATTAGTGTAGATGTAATGTTATTGGGAGAGGCTGTCAAGCCAGACTTCTGCATTTCCCCAGAGAAGACTGTTTATTAGGGTGTGAGGACAGAGTGCTTTCTGTTGAATCGCTGTTGCAAAACCAGTTGGCAGCTCATGACAAAAAATGCCTGCTCCATAGAATGATAGAGGAGGCCATTTACACCATCATTTTACCCAGATGACATTTTGGAAGAACTATCTAATACGTTCCACTGCTGTTATGCTTCACCCTCAGCCTACAAAGTGTTTTTTCATTTTAAAGATCACAAGAGCATTTATCGAAATCCCGTTCTGCATTTTTTTTAACCTGCTTCCAAATCCCTATTGAGCGCATACTCCAGAAAATAACAATTCCTGCTGTGGATTGTTTCTTATCCTAGTCTCTCCCCTGGGACTTGTGCTAGCGAGCTTTGTCAGTGGAAAGAATCATTCCTCATTTATTCCATCAAAACCCTTCAGAATTTTGAAGATCACTATTGATTTTCCCCTTAACCTTCCCTCCCGAAGAACAATCCCGAAGAATTATTTATTTCACAAATGCCGAAAGATGCAAAATGTCACTTCTCATGCTTAGTAAAAAAAACGAATTTCTCTGACTATGTCTACTTTAGAATTCACTTTAGCTCTCTCCATATCTCTATAATAGTCTTCAAATTATACTCCGTTGAATTCATCTCCAGTTCAGTCTACACTTTCCAGAATAGTGAATGCTATTTGTAGGGAGCGAAGGGAGCTCTACACATTCTCTGCGAAATTACAGCCTTTTGGAATTTGGATTCTCGAGTGCTTTATTGCTACAAGTAATTATTGGTATTTAATGATTGCACAATGCAGCTCAGATGGAAATGAGAAATCGAAAACAATGGTGGACAATGGAGAGCACACGCAAGATTCTGAGCAGAAACTGACTTCACAGCTCCCAGAGAGACCAAGAAAAAGAGAGAGAGAGAAAGCAAGAGAAAGAGGGAGAGATAAAGCAGAGAAGGGAAGGAAAAGATTACGTACATCCTGTGATCTGTCTGGAGGATGCCTGTGCCTTGGACTGTGCCTGCCATTCCACGAAGCTCCCTTGTGCCCGTTCTGCCTGGGAGTCACTGATCTGCTGTGCCGGGCTCGCAGCGGGGATTGATTGGGACTGGATCGAGCACAACATAGCTTCCGCCCATTAGTATCGTTCCTGGGGCTCTGCCTGGGCACAACACTCTGCTTGTTCTTGTTGTGTGATGTTCTGCGCTCAGACGGTGGGCTGTGGCAGCTGGAAAAATCAGAAAAAAATAATCAGTGACTTTGGGAGGGTGGGAGCAACAGATTCCAGCAAATCAACCACGACCACTTTAGTCAGTGAATTCAATTCACGTTCGACTTGGGATTTTCAGTGATATTTCTTGCAGTGTCTCACCACTGGGCTGTTTAAATTGCAGTTTCAAAATGGCATCAATTATCTTCTTGATGTGAAACCATTCGAGCCATAGAGAGCAGAACTGAAGAAACCATGAATGTCATTACAGACAATTAATTTTCTTTGGGGGTGAGCTGAACCTGAACCCCTTGGAAAGACAGTGGAACATCAAGTCAAGAGGAAGAAGGAAGATTACTTAAGGTTGAAGAGGCAAAGATCAGACAGGGCTCTAGAGGGTTACGAGGTAGCCAGGAAGGAACTGAAGAGTGGACTTAGGAGAGCTAGAAGGGGGCATGAGAAAGCTTTAGCGAGCGGGATTAAGGAAAACCCTAAGACGTTCTACACTTATGTGAGGAATAAGAGGATGGCCAGAGTGAGGGTAGGGCCAATCAGGGATTATGGAGGGAACTTGGGCCTGGAGTCGTATGAGGTAGAGAAGATCCTTAATGAGTAGTTTGCTTCGATACTGACTGCTGAGAGGGACCTTGACGTTTCTGAGGACAGATACGTTAGAACAGATTGACGATAGGAAGGAGGATGTGCTGAAAAATTTAAAAACACAAGGATAGATATATCCCCTGGATCAGACAGGATATATCCTAGCTTATTAGAGGAAGCGAGGGAAGAGATTGTTGTGCCTTTGGTGATGATCTTTGCATCCTCACTGTCCCCTGCAGTAGTGTCAGATGATTGGAGGTTAACAAATATTATTCTCTTGTTCAAGAAAGGGAATAGGGATAATCCGGGAATTACAGACCAGTCAGTCTTACGCCAGTGATGGGCAAATTATTGGAGAAGATTCTGAGAGAGGATTTATGATTACTTGGAAAACAATAGTTTGATTAGAGATGGTCAACATACTTTTATGAGGGGAAGGTCATGTATCACAAGCTTTATTGAATTCTTTGAGGATGTGACAAAACACATTGATGAAGTGGATGTGGTATACATGGATTTTAGCAAGGCATTTGCTAAGGTTCCCCATGGTAGGCTCATTCAGAAAGTAAGGAGGTAGGGGATACAGGGAATCTTGGCTGTCTGGATACAGAATTGGCTGGCCCATAGAAAACAGCAGTGGGTGGTAGATGGAAAGTATTCAGCCTGGAGCTCGGTGACCAGGGGTGTTCTGCAGGGGTCTGTTCTGGGACCTCTGCTCTTTGTGATTTTTATAAATGACTTGGAGGAGGAAGTGGAAGGGTGGGTTAGAAAGTTTGCTGATGACATAAAGGTTGCTGGAGTTGTGGATAGTGTGGAGGGCTGTTGGAAGTTACAATGAGACATTGACAGGATGCAGAACTGGACTAAGAAGTGGCAGATGGCGTTCGACCTGGAAAAATGTGAAATCATTCACTTTGGAAGGTCGAATTTGAATGCAGAATACAGGGTTAAAGGCAGGATTCTTGGCAGTGTGGAGGAACAGTGGGATTTTGAGGCCACATTCATAGATCCCTCAAAGTTGCCACCCAGATTGATAGGGTTGTTAAAAAGGCATATAGTATGTTGGCTTTCATCAGCTGGGGGATTTAGTTTAAGAGCTGTGAGGTTATGCTACAGGTCTGCAGAGTCCTGGTTAGACCATACTTGGAATATCGTGTTCAGTTCTGGTCGCCTCATTATAGGAAAGATATGGAAGCTTTAGAGAGGGTGCAGAGGAGATTTACCAGGATGCTGCCTGGACTGGAGGACATGTCTTATGAAGAAAGTTTGAGGGAGCTAGAGCTTTTCTTGTTGAAGAGACGAAGGATGAGAGGTGACTGGATAGAGTATTCAAGATGTTGAAAAGCAGAGATAGAGTGGATAGCCAGAGACTTTCATCCCAAACGGAAATGTCTATTATGATGGGGCACAATTTTAAGGTAATTGGAGGAAGGTTTCGGGGAGATGTCAGAGATAGGTACTTTACACAGGGAGTGGTGGGTGTATGGAATGCATTGCTGGCAGTGGGAATAGAGTCAGAGACATTAGGGATATTTAAGCAACTCTTGGATAGGCACATGGAAGGGAGTACAATGAAGAGTATGTAGGTTAGTCTGATCTTAGAGTAGGATAAAAGGCTGTCACAACATCGAGGGCCAAAGGGCCTGTACTGTGCTGTACTGTTCTATGTTCTATTTTCAAGTCTTCTTGCCGTAGTCTTTATGCTTCCCTGACTTGAATTGAAGGTCAAATTGGATGTAAGATAGGACCCCATCCAAATTCTACCAATGGGGTTTGGTTAAAAATTCTTGCCCCACAAGCTGACACATATAAGGTCTATTTGACTTGGAGATAGTAACTACAGCAACAGGTCAGCCACTGAGAATTCTGCAGCAATGAGCTCACCTCCTGACTCCTCAAAGCCAGCCCACCATCTACAAGGTTCAAATCTTCCATCACGTTGATGGAATACTCCACAATTGCCAGGAGGAGCACTGCTCCAAACAACATTCAAGACACTTAACAATAACAAAGCACTACTTGATCAATGTTCCAACCACCTTCCTGAACATTTACTTCCTTCACCACTGACGCACAGTGACAGCAGTGTACATCATACACAAGGTGCACTGCAGTAACTCACCAAGACTCCTCAATAGTACCTTCCAAACCCTTTACTACGTAAAAGAAGATAGGCAGCATATACATAGGAACACCTAACAGATCCACCACCTGAAAGTTACACAGACCACCCTAACCTAAAATTATTTTGCTGTTGGACATCTAGGAATGGGAGTTGGTTGTTGTTCTCTTCCTCCCTGGTAAACCTGATAGTGGGAGTGTACTGTTGATGAGGTGGTGTGTTTTGCTGTTGGACAAAAGACTGGAATTTATTTTTATTCATTCAAGAGACCTCAACAAGATTCTGCCAGTTAAATAGAGATTCATCAAAGGTTAACCCATAAAAAATATCACTTACAAATTCTAGGAATTAATCATAATGGAGAAATTTAACAACATTCTTTAAAGTTTTCATGAAGATCTATAGCTTGGGTTGTAGATGAGGTAGTTGTTTAACTCACTGAGCTGCTGGATTATCTGCAGATGTTTCGTTACTATACTGGGTAACATCATCAATGCGGCTTCCAGGAAGTGCTGTTATTCTGTCCCGTTTGGTTTTTACATGGGTCCGGTCTGTTGTGGTGAGTGTCACTTCCAGGTCTTCTCTGCAGCGGTTTGTACACCAGGTCTATCTCTATGTGTCTGTTGATGGCCACCCATTTTGTCTTCATTGGCCAGATATACCAACAAGTCAATGGCACACCAATGGGCTCTCCCATCTCAGGATTAATAGCCGAAGCAGTCATGCACAGACTTGAAAACACAGCCCTTCCCCGATCCAATAAAAACTATGGATATAATACGTGGGTGACACATTTGTCATCACCAAATGTACTAGACTGAAAGAAACACTGAGAGAAACACACCACCTCATCAACGATATATTCACCACTATCAGGTTTACCAGGGAGGAAGAGAACAACAACCAACTCCCATTCCGAGGTGCTATGGTGAAACAGATGACCAATGGAGGATTTACAACCAAAGAATACAGGAAACCCACTCACATGGACCAGATCCTCAATTACCATAGTAACCACACCAACATCCACAAATGGACCTGTGTCAGGACACTATTCAAAGGAGCGGTGACACACTGCAACACACCAGAACTGCGCAAAGTCCTTATTAATAACGAATACCCCATCAGCTTTGTCTGCCGATGACAGACACTGTCCCAATCAACACACTGACCACCCTACCCTATGTGAAGAACACATCTGTTACAACATTAGGTATTATGGTGGCACGCCAACCAACAACCACAAAACACCTGCTACTTATCAGGACTAAGAATCCCATACCACAGCACGCAGGACCAATGTGGTATACAAAATCCTTTGCAACAACTGGAACAAGCACTACATTGGACAAACAGAATAGCAACTAGTTACTAAATGACACGATCCACTCTTCCTCATCACTGTACACATAGACTAAGGGGGCCATCAATTCAACTATGACACAGTTACTATCCTAAGACAGGCCAACCAGAGACATGCAAGAGAGTTCCTGGAAGCCTGGTCTTCAACCAAAAAGGCCATTAACAGATACATAGAGATAGACCTGGTCTACAAGCTGCTGCAGAGAAGACTAGGAAGTGACACTCACCACAATAAACTGGATCCACATAAAAACCAAGTGGGACAGAAAAACAATGCTTTGTGATAAGTTGCACTGATGCTGTTACCAATGAAATGTATGCACGATAAGCCAGCATCTTGGCGAGCTAACTAACTACCTTAACAACATTCTACTTCTCAGGGCTAATTCATTTTTAAAAATTTTCTTGAGGGATGTGGGTGTCACTGGCTGGGTCAGCATTTAACGTCCATCTCGAGTTTCCCTTGAGAAGGTGGTTGTGAGCTGCCTTCTTGAACTGCTGCAGTCCACATACTGAAGGTTAACACATACTGCCCTTAGGGAGGGAATGCCAGGATTTTGACCCAGTGACAGTGAAGGACTGGTCATAGGTTTCCACATCAGAATGATGAGCGTTGACAGAGGAACTTGTAGGTGGTGGTGTTCCCATGTATCTGCTGCACTTGTTCTTCTGGATGGGAGTGATGAATTTAGAAGGTGCTAAGGATCTTTGGTGAATTTTTGCATTGCATCTTGGTTTTCCACACTGCTGCGTCTGAGCATCAGCGGTGGAAGAGACGAATGCTTGTCGATGTGGTGCCAATCAGGCAGGTTGTTTTGTCCTGGATGGTGTCAAGCTTCTTGAATATTGTTGGAGCTGCACCCATCCAGGGAAGTGAGGAGTATTCCATCACACACCTGACTTGTGCCTTGTAGATGGTGGATAGTTTTTGAGGTGTCAGGAGGTGAGTAACTCGCAGAAGTATTCCCAGCTTCTGACTGGCTCTTGTAGCCACTATGTTTTTGTGGAGAGTCCATCATGTTTCTGGTCAATGGCAGCCCAAGGATGTTGATAGTTTGGGATTCAATGATGGTAACACCTTTGAATGTCAAGGGGCAGTGGTTAGATTGGCTCTTGTTGATGATGGTCATAGCCTGGCATTTGTGTGGTGTGACTCTTACTTGTCACTTGCCGGCTCAAACCTGAATATTCTCCATATCTTTTTGTATTCGAACATGGATTGCTTCAGTATCTGAGAAGTTGCAAATGGTGCTGAACATTGTGCAATCATTGGCAAACATCCTCACTTCTGACCTTAGGATGGAGGGAAGATCATTGATGAAGCAGCTGAAGATGGCTGGGCTGAGGGCACTACCCTGAGGAATGCCTGCAGAGATGTCCTGGAGCTGAGATGACTGATCTCCAACATCTTCCTATGTGCGAGGAATGGTGCTAACAATCGGAGAGGTTGTTCCCAGTTCCCACTGGCTCCAGTTTTGTTAGTTGAAGAGTGTGGCACTGGAAAAGCACAGCTGGTCAGGCAGCATCTGAGGAGTAGGAGAATCGACTTTTCGGGCATTAGCCCTTCATTAGGAATGAGGTTTGTGGGCCGAGGGGGCTGCGAGATAAATGGGAGGGGGGGTGGGGCTGGGGAGAAGGTAACTGGGAACGTGATAGATCTTTTGGTTTGCTAGGGCTCCTTCACAGCACATGGTTGAATGCAGCCTTGCTGTCAAGGGCTCTCACTCTCATCTCACCTCTAGAATTCTGTCTTTTGTCCATAGTTGAACCACTGCCATAACATCAGGAGCTGAGTGACCCTGGCGGAACCCAAACTGGGTATCACTGAGCAGGACATTACTGAGCAGGTGCTGCTTGATAGCACTGTTAATGACTCCTTCCGTCACTCTACTGATGATCAAGAGTAGACCAATGGGGCAGTAACTGGCTGGGTTGGATTTGTCCTACCTTTTGTGTACAGGACATTCCTGGACAACTTTAGGGATTACTCTGTGAGACAACTCCCCCTGGGTGAGCATTAGTCCCCAGATGTTATGAAGGAGGACCTTGCAGGGTCAACAGGGCTGTTTCTGCTGTGGTCATTTCTGGTGCCTAGGCGGACGTCCACTGGTGCGACTGGCTTCATTTCTTTGTTGAGACTTCATAGCCATTGATCACAACTGAGTGGGCCATTTCAGAGGGCAGATGAGATTCATTGTTGTGGGTCTGGAATCTAAAGTAGGTAAGGATGGAAGACTTCCTTCTTATATTAGTGAGCTATGTGCGTTTTTCTAATAATTGATAATGGTTTCATGTACTGAAAATGTGTTGCTGGAAAAGTGCAGCAGGTCAGGCAGCATCCAAGGAGCAGGAGAATAAACGTTTTGGGCATGAGCCCTTCTTCAGGAATGAGGAGAGTGTGCCAAGCAGGCTAAGATAAAAGGTAGGGAGGAGGGACTTGGGGGAGAGGCGTTGGAAATGCGATAGGTGGAAGGAGGTTAAGGTGAGGGTGATAGGCCGGAGTGGGGTGGGGGCGGAGAGGTCAGGAAGAAGATTGCAGGTTAGGAAGGTGGTGCTGAGTTCGAGGGTTTGGACTGAGACAAGTTGGGGGGAGGGGAAATGAGGAAACTGGAGAAATCTGAGTTCATCCCTTGTGGTTGGAGGGTTCCTAGGCGGAAGATGAGGCGCTCTTCCTCCAGCTGTCCTGTTGCTATGTTCTGGCGATGGAGGAGTCCAAAGACCTGCATGTCCTTGGTGGAGTGGAAGGGGGTGTTGAAGTGTTGAGCCACGGGGTGGTTGGGTTGGTTGGTCCGGGTGTCCCAGAGGTGTTCTCTGAAACGTTCCGCAAGTAGGTGGTCTGTCTCCCCAATATAGAGGAGGCCACATCGGGTGCAGCGGATGCAGTAAATGATGTGTGTGGAGGTGCAGATGAAATTGTGGCGGATATGGAAGGATCCCTAGCAACACATTTTCCAGCAACACATTTTCAGCTCTGATCCCCAGCATCTGCAGTCCTCACTTTCTCCTAATGGTTTCATGTAGATGGTTTCAATGAATTCTTAAGTTCAGATTTTTAATGAATTCAAATTCCAGCATCTGCCGTGGCAGGATTCAAACCTGCGTACCCAAAAAGTTTCTAGGTTTCTAGCTGAGTTTCTAGATTATACCTCTCGGCCACTGCCTCCCCAGTTTAGCAGTGGTTAGTATTCACTTTGTCATGAAACATCCAATTACACCTTACTGAACAAAGATTACAGCTTTGTAGGACTTTTATTGGTAAAATATGAGAGTGGAAAGGGAGAAATCCTCACCAAATCAATGGATTTCATGATTGCCAGCTCTTGGTGATTGTGCTGAGGGATTGGATAATGAGGAGTGCATGATGCAGCCCCTGGCAGAACATTGAATGGCAGATTGAAACTTCAGGATATCCAAATTAATCTTCGCTTGCTTAAATCATGGACTTGTGATCATATTCAGAGGGATAATAATGGGGAATGTTAACAGTTCACTGTTTCAAATTCCGCAAATCCAGACTAATATAATTTGAGTATATCTGCATTACTTTGCTTTTGGTCTTTCTTTTTCTAAACTAGTTTTAAAGACCATTAGATATTGAAATAGAATTAGGCCATTCAGCCCATTGAGTCTGATTTGCCATTCAATTATAGTTGAAATGTTTCTCAACCCCATTCTTCTGCCTTCTCCCCATAACCCTTGATCCTCTTACTAATCCCCTTAATATTCCTTTTACTAATCCCTTTATTCCATTCACCCAAACTGTTGCATTGGAATGGAAAGTAAGGTTCTGGTTCTGTGCTTAAAGTTTGATGCAGTGTAGGTACAACCTAAACAGAAGAAAATGCAACCTCAACCTCAGACACCAACCACAATATGCTTCTAATTTTAAGATTTTGAACTTGGGTTCCCTGGTACTTTCTGCCGTTCAGTGTTCTTTGGTACTTTTCCTTTGCTTGATGAAATTAAGCCCACTGTATGTTGTTCCAACAAACCTTTTTGTTAATTAAAAACGAACATATTTCCCATGGTATAGGACACAATACAAGGAGGATATCCCCTATTATATCAACACTTGCATGAACAACAAAATTACAGGAATTGAAGAAAGTGTGACATTTACATGAGATGCGTGTTTTCAGCAAGGCAGTTTAATATAGTACTGCACACACAGATCAACTCCAACTGCTGTCTTCAGATGGAGCAAGGTCAGATAATGGGTAATAATTGAACCAAGATGCACACCTACATATGAGTCCTCAGAATTCAGTCCTATTTTGAAATCTATACTTTTTATTGTTATTGTTTTAAAATACTGCAATATTATAATGTCATTATTCACTTACAATAGATAGACTTGGACATGTGCATGCTGGCACAATGCAATGTCTGTTTTGAAGTAATTTTATACAACACGAAGATATCATGTAATAAATAACAAACATTGCAGCAATTTTGGAGGTAGAGATGGGAGGAAAATTGACTGATACTTGCTCATCAGCGTGTTCAGTGATGTTATTGCACATCTCTGGAGCTTGAACTAATGGGACTTGAACCCTGACTTCCTGGCTCAGGGAGTAGGACACTAGCTCAGATCTATTCGTTAATGAAGGTTTAGGAGATGTAAAGGAGGATGTGTCGCACAACAACAGCAATAGAATGCAAATCCCATACAAAATATTTATGGGGAAATTCCTATTCTAAATATAGACACAGGACGTTATAGTGGAATAGTCTTGCCAAACATTAAAGTCATGTGAACTCCCTTCCTAACAGCATTGTGTGTGTCCCTGTAACCTAATAAAAAGGCAGGGATTCAAGAAGATGGCTTACCAATTCCTTCTTCAGGCTAGTTGGGGATAGGCAATAAATAATGGACTGGACAGCAATTTCCTTTGAGTGAGCTAAAGGATCAGGAAGCTATTATAGGCAGTCTGTGGCTAGTCAAATGATTGTTTTAAATACTTTCTTGACAAACTTTTGGTTTTAAAAATTTGTTTACAATGGTTTGTTATATTCACTTATGTATAAGGAATGAAAAATAAGTGTGGAAAAATGAGGAAACAGACTGCAACTGAACAATTCAGTATTGCAGCAGAATGAAATACACTAACCTGCTCAGAGATTTGGAGGAACTGTGTACTGAAGATGCAGAGATGCTACGAGAGCTGCAGCAACTCCGTCCTTTGTGTGACTTCCGTGGTGGTGATTCACTGGGTGATCTATTTAGGAAAGGAGTAATGTATGAGGTGTCGATCATTACAAAACAAAATTCTTCCACGACAGTGGAATTAACAAAGGGGGTTCAGGATAATAAGAGACTATTAATGATATAAAACAGGAATAGGCTATTCAGCAAATCAAAGTCTGTTCTATTATTTTATTGGGTGGCACAATTCTTATTCATAATATCAAAATGTGATTCACCATTATAAAGATCACCAGAAATACCATCAAAAATTCTTCATATTATTGTGTAAATTGGCTTCCATGTTTGTCAAGTCTCTATGAACATGTTATATTTTTTCTGCCAAAATGGGCAATTTCATATTTTCCCATAATATACTTTATTTGCCAGAATTTTGCCCATTTACTTAACCCATCTTTATCCCTTTATAACCACCTTAGATCATCTTCACAACTTATTTTCCTGTCTATCTTTGTGTCACCAGCAAATTTTCCAATCCTATCTTTGGTCTGTTCATCTACACCATTTCTATAAATTGTGAAACCTTGAAGCCCCAGCACTGATCCCTGTGACACATTAATTGAACAGATTGCTGAACTATCAAACAAAGCAGTTGGATATCTTGCCAAATAGAATATTAACTCATTCATGACTCCTCTGTTTACTGTTAGCCAGCCAATCTTCAATCCATGATAATATGCTGCCTCCCCATATCAACAGCTTCCATTTTCCATAATAATCTTTGATGTAGCACTTCATCATAGAGTCAGAATCCTACAGCATGGAAACAAACCCTTCAGTCCAACTTATTCATGCTGACCACTTTTCCCAAACTAAAGTTGTCCCATTTGCCTGCATTTGGCTCACATCCCTCTGAATATTTCCTATTCAAGTACCTGTCCAAATGTCTTTTAAATGTTGTAATTGTACCCACCTCTACCACTTCCTCTGGCAGTTCATTCCATACTGCAACACCCTCAGTGTGAAAAAGTTTCCCTCAGGTCTCTTAAAATGTTCCCCTCTCACTTTAAAAGTATGCCGTCTAGATTTGAATTATCATACCCGAGAGAAAAGATCTTTGCTATTCAGCTTATATATGCCCCTCATGATTTTAGAACCCTACTTTCACCCCTCAACTTCCAATGCTTCAGTGAAAAAAATCAACCTATCCAGCGGCATCCTTATGAATCTTTTCTGTATCCTTTCCAATAAATAAGATCCTTCAGGGTGATCAGAACTGTTTGCAGTACTCCAAAAGTGGCCTCCCTAATATCCTGGGTAGACAAGCAAGTGGTTAGAAGAACACAGCAAGCCAGGCAGCATCAGGAGGTGGATGTCCTATACAGCCACAACATGAAGCCTAACCCCTATACTCAATGGTCTGACCAATAAAGGCAAATCAAGGGCCTCCTTCACCACCCTGCCTACTAGTGACGCCACTTCCAAGGAACTATGCACCTGAACCCCTCGGTCTCTCTGCTCAACACTACCCAGGGCCCAAACATTAACTATTTAAATCCTGCCCTGGTTTGTCTCACTAAAATGCAACACCTCACATTTAGCTGAATTAAACTCTACCTGCCACTCTTCAGCCCCACTGGCTCAACTGATCGAGATCCTATTGTACTCTTAGATACCCTTCTTCACTGTCCACTATCCCGCCAAATTTGGTGACATCCACAAACTTACTAACCATGCAAACATTACAACTTGCTAAAAAATGGTTGTAAAGGTAGGTCTAGAAATTACAGATCAGTCAGCTTAATTTCACTGATGTACAACAATTATTTGGGATAGAATAAATAGTCACACTGGAAAAAATGTGGGTTAATTTGGAAATTGTTATGGATTTATTAAGGAACATTGTGTCTGACTAACTGATGAATGTTTGAAGGCAACACAAAGGTTGAGTGAGGGAATGGCTCTTGATGTTCCATACATGGACTTCCAAAATGGTTTCAATATTGTGCCATTGGCGAAGAAAGTAATAGTTCTGGAATAAAAGAGACAACAGAAATATGGATACAAAACTGGCTGAGTGATGGAAAACTGAGAGAAATAGTCTTTTCCAGGCAGAGAATGGTTTGTAACAGAGTTCCAATGTCTTGGGACCCTTGCTTTCCCTGATATAGAGAAATAATAAAAATCTTGGTGTGTAGGGGATAATTTGGGATAACACAAAATTTGGGAGAACTCTAAACTAGGAAGAGGACATTGTAGAACTTCAAAAGACATTAACAAGTTGGTAGACTGGGCAGATAGACGAAAGTGAGTTCTGCAGATGCTGGAGATCAGAGCTGAAAATGTGTTGCTGGAAAAGCGCAGCAGGTCAGCCAGCATCCAAGGAGCAGGAGAATCGACGTTTCGGGCATGAGCCCTTCTTCAGGAATAAGGAGAGTGTGTCCAGCAGGCTAAGATAAAAGGTAGGGAGGAGGGACTTGGGGGAGGGGCGTTGGAAATGCGATAGGTGGAAGGAGGTCAAGGTGAGGGTGATAGGCTGGAGTGGGGGTGGGGTGGGGAGGTCAGGAAGAAGAATGCAGGTTAGGAGGGCGGTGCTGAGTTCGAGGGTTGGGACTGAGACAAGGTGGGGGGAGGGGAAATGAGGAAACTAGATAAATCTGAGTTCATCCCTTGTCATTGGAGGGTTCCTAGGCGGAAGATGAGGCGCTTTTCCTCCAGCCGTCATGTTGCTGTGGTCTGGTGATGGAGGAGTCCAAAGACCTGTATGTCCTTGGTGGAGTGGGAGGGGGAGTTGAAGCATTGAGGCACGGGGTGGTTGGGTTGGTTGGTCCGGGTGTCCCAGAGGTGTTCTCTGAAACGTTCCGCAAGTAGGCGGCCTGTCTCCCCAATATAGAGGAGGCCACATCGGGTGCAGTAAATGATGTGTGTGGAAGTGCAGGTGAAGTTGTGGCGGATATAGAAGGATCCCTTGGGGCCTTGGAGGGAAGTAAAGGGGGAGGTGTGGGCGCAAGTTTTACATTTCTTGCAGTTGCAGGGGAAGGTGCCGGGAGTGGAGGTTGTGTTGGTGGGGGGTGTGGACCTGACGAGGGAGTCACGGAGGGAGTGGTCTTTTCGGTTGATAGGTTGTAGATGAAGTTCAATGCAGAAAGTGAGGGGTGATATACTTTGATACAAAGGACACGGGGAGGCAGTATAAAATACAACGTAGTATTCTAAAGGGTGTACAGGAGCAGCGAGTCATGGGCATAAATGAGTAAAGGTGAGAGGAGAGGCAGAGAGAGCTGTTAGAAAAGCATGCTGCTTTCTATTGGCTTGATTAACAGGGGCATGGACTTCAAGAGAAGGGAGATTATGATGAACCTACGTAAGACCTCAACTGGAGCATCACGTACAATACTGCACATACACTGTAGGAAGGTTGTGAATTCATTGGAGAGAGTACAGAAGAGGTTTACAAGAATGGTTCCATGGATGAGAAACTTCAGTATGAGGAAAAATTAGAGAGGTTGAGACTGCTTTCTTTGGGGAGGAAATTTGATAGAAGTTTTCAAAATCATGAGAAGTCTGGAAAGAGTAGACAGAAGCTGTTTGGTAAAAGCTGTTTTCACTCGGAAAAAGATTGAGTATTCAAGAGCATAGTTTTAAAATACTTTGTAAAAGAAGCAAATGCAGGGAGATGGGAATTTTTTTCACACAGCAAGCAGTTATGTTATGGAATACACTGCCTGGAGAAATTGTGGAGGAGGGTTTAACTGAGGTATTCAAGAAAACATTGGCTGGCTGTTTAAATAGAAACAATTTACAGGGCTATGGAGAAAAGGCAGGAAATTTGCACAAAGTCAGAACGCACAGAGAGCCAGTGCAGACATGATGGGTCAAATGGCCTCCATATGCAGCATTGAAAAATAGTAACAATCATAGACTTACAAAGTGAAGACCAATACAAAATCCCTATTCAATTCAAACACCATCTTCTTATTTTCCACGGACTCTTTCTTTTTGGGACAAAAGCTCACTTTCTTAACTCTCTTCTATTTTAAGTATGGATGGAACGCCTTACCAGGAAATTCAACTTAAGATTTATTTTATCAAGATTTATTTATTTATAAAAAGGAAAGCAGAAAATTTGAAGGGAGTCATCCATCAGGCTGTGAATGTTAGTACAGTTGACACTGTTGGAGTTTTGCCATGTACGAGTATCAAAGTTTCTGGGACAAAGGAAGGAAAATGGTGTGGAAGTGATAAGGGCAGTTTGAATAATGTTGCAAGCCCTAGGGGGGGTGAGATAGCCAATTCTTTTTCCTAATGATATGTCAGCACATGCATCTAAGTGAGGTTAGAGATGGAGTTTCTCACCTGTGTATAAAACACATGCTCTCAGGGTATCAGACTGATTCATGTTGGTTTCTCCCAATAGCAATCAGAAAAAGGCGGACATTTGGAATGAATAGTGCTTTTCTCCCTGCTGTGTCATTCAGACAGCCCTCCACTGCACCTCTTCCATTCCCTGCTCCACTGGTCGAAACGCCTCCCCTCGCCAAACATAATAGACAGGGTCCCCTTTGTCCTCACTTTCCACCCCACCAGTCTACACATCCTCAAAAGCTTCCATCAACTCCAACTGGATCCCACCACCCAGAACACCTTCCCCTCCCCACCCCTCTCTGCCTTCCACAAGGACCATTCCCTTTGCCAATCCCTGGTGCGTGCCACTCCCCTCACTCATACCGCTAACCTCCTCCCCTCCCCCTGCACCAGTAGCTTCTCTGTAACCATAAAAGATGAAAACCTGCAGACACACCAGCCCCTTCACCTCCATCCAGGGCCCCAAACAGTCCTTCCAGATGAGACAGAGGTTCCCCTGCCTCTAATTCAACATAGTTTACTGTATCCAGTGCTCCCAATATGGTCTTCTCTATATCGGTGAGATCAAATGTAAAGTAAGGGCACATTTTGCCGAGCATCTCAGCCAGGCCCGCAGGGCTGACCTGACTTCTCAGTCACCGCCTATCTTAATTCCCTTTTCCACACCTTTCTGACATGACCAACCTTGGCCTCCTCCATTGCCACAGTGAATCAAGCTGCAAATTGGAAGAACAACAACTCATCTTCCACCTGGGCAGCTAACAGCCTGGAGGACTCAACACTGAGTTCTCCAACTTCAAATAACCTCCCTTCCCAGCTCCCGACCCCTTTGCAGCCCCTCCTCCTCCCTTCCATTTCGTCCACCAACTCCTTCTTCCAGCTACCAACCGGATTCATCGGCCATCGACCAACGACCAACCAGGTTCTACCCACCAACTGCATTCCTCAACATTCTGCCTCTCTCCCCATCCAAACCACCTCTCCCCATCCCACTTTATCTGCAGCTCCCTCTACCCCCACCTCCATTCCCAAAGAAGGGTTAAACCTGAAACATTGACTTTAGCACTTTCTGATGCTGCCTGGCTTGCTGTGTTCTTCCAGCCTCTGGCTTGTTTCATTTGGATTTCAGCATCTGCAATTTTTATTGTCTCCAATTTTAAATGAAACAGCAGCTGACTGATTGCCAACACCCTTCAATAGGTTACATGTGACTGTGTTTGGTCTCCATTGATAACGCTACTTTTAATCAATCTGTTTGGACATGCTATGACATATCTCCAAGGCAGATGGGATTTGAAACCAGACCTTCTGACCCAGAAGTAGGGAGACTACCACTGTCTCACAAGACGTGTTTGGATTGTCTGATGTTTATATACTGTCTCTGTTGTGAAACCACATTAATCCATGTTACTTCGATTCTCTCACTTACACAGTCATTTTCACACTGCTTGCTGCAACACGGTTAAAAATCACGCAACACCAGGTTATAGTCCAATAGGTTTAACCTGTTGGACTATAACCTGGTGTTGTGTGATTTTTAACATTGTACACCCCAGTCCAACACCGGCATCTCCAAATCATGGCTGCAACACCAGTACTCTGAGAACACTGGGCCTAGTACAGATGCCAAAGTGGAGATCAGAAGGAAGACTGTACTGTACCAATTGGTACTAAGTGGGATGTTCTCACAGAACCGTGCCTCTCTAACACCACCCTCCAGATTGTCGGTGTAACTGATTCACCAAAGATTTGCGTAAAATAAAAAAAAGTTATTGATAGAAACTGAGCTTGAAATGAAAGATTAAAAAGGAGCACAAAAATACATTATGGAAAAAAAACACAAGTAAGTGGAAAAGCAGAACCTTCTCCAGGTAGCAACAGGAATATGATGGCATGCGATTCAGAAGATTGAAGGTGAATTCAGTCCCTGGATCTAACTGGTGTTGAATTCTGTTGCTCATATTCAAGCATTGTCATATGACGTTTCCAAATTGACAATTTATATTCTTCATCATATAAGATTCTTGTGTTTGGATGAACATGCATTGACTGAAAGTTTTTAATTAATTCCATTAAAACCAAAACAAAGAATAAAAGGTTACAAAGCTGATTATTAAATAATTCAACCTACCGCTTTCTTTGTTTGTTTCTGTCTCTGCGTTTGCTTTTAGGAGTTGTAGACCTACAAGACAAATTAATACAAATTATGGTACAATACAAAATTTCCCCAGAATGTCACAGCCACAAACCTGCCGCCTCTGATGTCAGTGCACAAACCTTTCAGCAGGAGGATTTCTTCTGGTAAAGTTCATTTTAAAAAAAAATAATGTTTGTGCTCATCAGAGTTGAAAATGCTAGCTTTGGAAAATAGAATATTTTGCATAATTCATTTTAAATGTTAGCACCAAATATTTCTAGCTCAGAGAAGGATAATCAATCCAATGGACCATTTGCATAGTTGAACACTTCCTCCTGTTTCTCACCAACCTTATTGCATTTGTAGCTACTCACTATAATGTATACAGAGGTTTTCAGCAGAAACTGTAATTGTGGCAGTATACACTGTGAAGGTTCTGATGTAGTGGTGCTGGTGTTGGACCGGGGTGGACAAAGTCAAAAATCACACCACACCAGGTTATAATCCAACAAGTTTATTTGAAATCACAAGCTTTTGGAGGAACACTCTTTCATCAGGTGTAGTGAATGGGGACACACTGACACAGAGTTTACAAGCAAAGGGATCAAAGGATCATACAATTGGTGCAAGTGGAGTGAACAAACCTAAAATGGCTGAAGGAGAACTCTGTTGGAAAGGAGATGAAAGTTTAGATTGATTAAGATGCAAATTTAGAATTTGTTCCAAGTCACTGCCCCGAGATAATTAAAGATTTTATTAGTGTCTGTCTACTTTCCAAATTTCAATCAGGCAGAGATACAGAAGTGACATCTCAGGTCAGTCAGGCACTGAATTGTAGGTGTGAAACCTTATTCAGAATCTGTTGCCAAGTTCTATCCCAAAAGCAGGAATTTATAAAATGCCACCCTGACTGACAGTAACTACAAATTATGTGTTTTTTGAACAAAATAGAATGTATCTGTAAATAAACAAACAGCTTGGATGAAATGATTCACCCCATAGATTTTATACATAAATGTGCTTGTGTGTGCGCGGCGCTTGAGAGACAGTCTGTGTGTGAGACAGAGTATATATGTGTGAAAGAGCATGTGTGTGAGAGTGCGTGTGAGCAGGGGTGTGTGTATGAGAGAGAGAGAGAGAGTATGTAGGGGTGCATGTGTGAATGTGAGTGTGTGTGTCAGAGAAAATGTGTGTGAGAGAGCGTGTGTGTTTGTGTGTTTGAGAGAGAGATAGTGTGAGGGTGTGTGTGTGTGTGTGTGTGTGTGTGTGTGTGTGTGTGTGTGTGTGTGTGTGTGTGTGTGTGTGTGTGTGTGTGTGTGTGAGAGAGAGAGAGAGAACAATTTTTCAAGGTCATGCTATCAAAACAGTGAGGAAGATTTTACAGATACAGAACAGTGTGGTGTGCTCGGTGATCCTGCATTGATGTGTATCTTGAAGTCCACTTTGAAGGATGCTAGCTCGAAGAACAGAGGCTGAATGTCCTTCACTGCTGAAGTGTTCCCCGACTGAGAGAAAACTGGTATTCTTGTCTGGCAATTGTCTTTGTATGTCTGCATTGTCTCGCCAATATAGAGTCAGAGGGTCATAGAGATGTACAACATGGGAACAGACCCTTTGGTCCAACCCGTCCATGCCGACCAGATATCCCAACCCAATCTAGTCCCACCTGCCAGTACCCGGACCATATCCCTCCAAACCCTTCCTATTCATATACCCATCCAAATGCCTCTGAAATGTTGCAATTGTACCAGCATCCACCACATCCTCTGGCAGCTCATTCATACACGTACTACCCTCTGCGTGAAAAAGTTGCCCCTTAGGTTTCTTTTATATCTTTCCCCTCTCACCCTAAACCTATTCTGGATTCCCCGACCCCAGGGAAAAGACTTTGTCTATTTATCCAATCCATACCCCTCATAATTTTGTAAACCTTGATAAGGTCACGCCTCAGCCTCCGACGCTCCAGGGAAGCCAATCCTATCCTGTTCAGCCTCTCCCTGTAGCTCAGATCCTCCAACCCTGGCAACATCCTTGTAAGTCTTTTCTGAACCCTTTCAAATATCAAAACATCTTTCCGATAGGAAGGAGACCAGAATTGCACGCAATATTCCAACAGTGGCCTAACCAATGTCTTGTACAGCCGCAACATGACCTCCCAACTCCTGTACTCAATACTCTGACCAATAAAGGAAAGCATACCAAACGCCTTCTTCACTATCCTATCTACCTGCGACTCCACTTTCAAGGAGATATGAACCTGCACTCCAAGGTCTCTTTGTTCAGCAACACTCCCTAGGACCTTACCATTAAGTGTATAAGTCCTGCTAAGATTTGCTTTCCTAAAATGCAGCACCTCGCCTTTTTCTGAATTAAACTCCATCTGCCACTTCTCAGCCCATCAGCCCATCTGGTCCAGATCCTGTTGTAATCTGAGGTAACCCTGTTCACTGTCTACTACACCTCCATGCCTTGGGGCATCCTTGCCTGGGCGTAGGAGATAGACAACATTGGCTGAGTCCCATGAGAATTTGCTGTGTATGTGAGGATTGTATCCATGTTGATGACCTGATAGGTCTTACAGTGGGTTGCTGTGGCAGGGTTGTGCAGTGTCAATATTGTCCTAAAGGCTGGGTAGTTTGCTGTGAACAATGGTCCATTTAAGGTTTAGCAGTTATTTGAAGGCGAGAAGTAGAGGTGTAGGAAAGATCTTGGCAAGATGCTTGTCGCCATTAATAATGTGTTGAAGGCCACAAAGAACATGGCATAGTCTGTCTGTTCCTGGGAACTACTGGATGCTGAAGGGTCCTCTGCCTTCTGAGGAGGTTGCTATGATTTTTCGCTGTGGCACATCAGAATTGGTGATTGGTGAATTGAGCATTGTATCCCATTTTTATGAGGGTCCCTTCAGGTGTCAATCCCAGATCCTGAATATGCATCTTAATCATTCAAAACTTGCATCTCCTTTTTTTTAGATAAAAGCAAATTACTGTGGATGCTAGAATCTGAAACCAAAAGAGAAAATGCTGGAAAATCTCAGCAGGTCTGGCAGCATCTGTAAGGAGAGAAAAGAGCTGACGTTTCGAGTCTAACTGACCCTTTGTCAAAGATAAAAAAAAGGGAGAAATAGGGAGGTATTTATACCAGGCTGAGAGAAGGGGAGTCATGGCTCCAGAAGCAAAGGTAGCAATAAAGAGGTGATAGTGACAGTGCACAGAGAGATTATAGGGAGATTAGGAGCTGTGAATGACCAAGGCTGAAGTCAGTGCTATAAGACAAAATATGTGGGGGATGGGTGGAGGGGGAAGGGTGAGGCAAATGCAAAATGGAAAATAGGGGAGAAAGGTAGATTGTTCCCTCCATGACAACCTAGTCCACTCCTCCATCACTCCCACTCTCTCATCACCTTTTTTCTCTCCTCTTCCTCCTTTGCTTCCCTTCTCCCCTGTTTTCCATTTTGCCTCTGCTTCATCCTCCCCCCCCCCCCCCAAACCCCACATATTTTGTCACATAGCACTGGCTTCAGCCTTGGTCATTCACAGCTCCTTTTGCTACCTTTGCTTCTGGAGCCATGACTCGCCTCCTCTCAGCCTAGTATAAATACATCCTTATTTGTCCCTTTTTTTAAGCTTTGACAAAGGGTCAGTTAGACTCGAAACGTCAGCTCTTTTCTCTCCTTACAGATGCTGCCAAACCTGTTGAGATTTTCCAGCATTTTCTCTTTTCCTTTCTAATAGAATTTGCCATCAACTTTGTTTGTTCATTGCACTTACACCAATTGTATGATCCTTTGATCTCTCTGCCTATGAATTCTGTGTTGGTGTGCCCTGTTTCACTACACCAGATGAAAGAGTGTTGCTCCAAAACCTTGTGATCTCAAACAAACTTGGACTATAACCTGGTGTCATGTGACTTTTGACTATATAGGTCCTAAAAGCATCTTGGAAAAGTTTTATGGATCAAGAGAGGCCTCAGGGATACTCAGAGGCCTCAGTTCACTTCTTGACTGAACTCGAGGAAGTGACTATGTATGAAAACTGTTCATTTCTCTGTGTAAAGAGATAAAATGTCAATAATTTATTTTTCTCTCAGACAGTCATAGTCAGTGCAGTTCTGTTTCCCAGGAGGCAGTGGAGTTTGTGTCACTCAATTCATTCAGGGCAGAGTGGATATAATTTTGATTTAGTAGGGCATCAAGGTTTATGGGGACAGACAGGAAAATGGGACTGAGTCCACTAAGAGATTACTCATGATCTTACTGAATGATGGTGCAGTCCCAAATGGCTCATTTCTGTTGCTAAGTCCTGTGCTTCTTCAACTTTAGATGAATGCCTCTTGTCCATTCAGTAGTACCATGATACACAACTTCCTTAATAATGCTGAGGAATTGAGTTTTATGTAATGGAAGCCTATCAATGCAACATAAATATGATTATTGCACCAAGTATCCATGATACAAAACCAATGCTCATTTACAGGATGGACAATACATATATAGGGTCTCAAAACCGGCAACTTTAGAACAAAGGACTACTGGAGTTTGGATCATGCTGGATTTTTGGCAAGCTTGGTCAGATGGGGTCAAGGGTCACTTGCAATGCGGAAATAAACCAGCCAGCAAGTGAAGCAGGTGCTAACTAGTCTGGAGCTGCATCGTGTTAATGCAGCGCCTAGCTGAATTATCCAGATAGGTTTGTTTTATCTTAGGGAGAAAGTGAGGACTGCAGATGCTGGAGATCAGAGTCAAAAAGTGCGGTGCTGGAAAAGCGCAGCCGATCAGGCAGCATTCGAAGAGTCTTACCAGCTGTGCTTTTCCAGCACCATACTTTTTGACTTTGATTTCCAGCATCTGCAGTCCTCACTTTCTCCCAGTTGATTCTCACCTTACTGCAAAGCCTCTTCCAAGGATGCCCACCTTGGAGAAGTTCTCCATCTACAAAGATTGCGGTGAGTCTCTCTCTCACTGCACCCCTCCGACCCACCAACCCCAAGAGCCTCTCCTACCTACCCCCAGCCCCACCCACCTCCCATTTATCTCTCAGATCCCTACGGCCCCCCATATTCCTGATAAGAGCTTATGCTCGAAACATTGACTCTTCTGCTCCTCGGATGTTGACTGACCAGCCGGGCTTTTCTAGCACCACACTTTTTGACTTTTTTTATTTTACTTAACTGAAACTGACATTATCAAAATGTTTGTTTTTCTGACTCTCTGGTGTTTGGACAGTTGAATTTGATATGTTACACCTGTATAAATAAAGTCCAAAAGCTTTTCACAAGTAGGCAAGAGGAAACGGTGTGCCAGTCTAGGAAGGGAACAATTAAATTAGGTGGAAGCTAGAATTGAGGGAAAGGTATTGAAGACGTCTATTGAAGGCAGACTGAGATTGAGATGTATTCAGAGAAGTTTAGGGAGATCTTTCCAAAGATTAAAACTAGGGTATCTGAATGTTGTGTGAAAATGGTTGATGGGTGAGGTGAGGCACCAGATCGGGACTGGACTGAGAGTTGGAGTTGGTGAATCTTTTGATCTCCTTCTCTAATACCTCCTATGTGGCACTATGTCATTTGTTCTCTCTTTGTATTCCCATGAGGCACCTTAACATACTCACTATGTTAAAGGCACTCTATAAATGCAAGTTATTAGTAAAGAATTTTAAAATACAAGCATAATATTACCTCACCTAATTATAATATTCTTTTGGTTCAATCAAATTTGATAGGGGCCTGCATTGTTGCTTTTAACTGTACCTCTGGGCAAAATTTAGATCAATTATTGTCATTTTTTATAGTACTTGAGACTTATTAAAATTCTGACAATGTTCTCGTAACTGTAATATCATATTTGAATATGTCAATGGAATTATAACTGATTTAAATCTCAATTCGAAAAGCAATGACACAAAGAGCAGTAAAGTCCCACACTCCTCGAGTTCATTCTAACTGAAAATACAATCAGATTACTTTGTGCAGTTCACCCAAATTGCTTTCAGTCTAAGGAGAGAAGTGAGTCATTCACATGCAACAGGTAAATAACCAATCCCAATGCACAAATTTTCTTATACCTTCAGAAATGATACCATCAATCATTCTGGCTACTGAACAGACGTTTGGCTATTGATTGCAAATTTACAGCTTTCACGTTTGGAAGATGATGTCTACCTTTCCCGCCACTTAATTTTCCTGTCTGCTGAAATGGACTCATTGGTGATTGAAAGTTCAATGAATTTCAGTAATAAAGAAGTCTCTGGACATTATCCATAATCTCACCAGCCAAGAGTAGAGTTTCAGACTTAGGAAGAGGCGGCAACTTTTGGAACACTGAAATTTGATTTTCACTGCAGATTAAAATAAGATCCTTGTGAATGGAATGGTTGGATGGGTGAGCATTAGCAATGAACACTGATATGAATATTTTACAACCGTATCGGATGGTTTTCTGTGCTTACCTATGCCTCCTCTTTTTTCTGGAGCCTGAATCAGACCTGAACAGGATGAGAAGTAAGTAAATACAGGTTTCAATTGATGCTATCTCTGGCATAATGCACAATAATACCTGAACAAACTATCTTCAATAGGAACTTGCAGAGGATTTCAGTGAGTGGTTCATTTCAAATAAGAAAAATCATTTTCTTTATAACCAGTTTCTGATCGTTAGAATGCAACATTTAGCTATTTCTCAAGATCTCCTTCTACTGCCTTAGAAGCTGCCATGCACTAGAAACACAAATGTAATTTTCTCTCAGATGTATATTTAATGGTGGAAAAAGTCTATTCACAAGGCTTCAGTAGAATATTAAAAGGCTATCAGACAGGATGCAGGCCCCAATTTCAAGATATTGGGATTCAACTGTTGAAATGTTTTTTACAATAATTAGATGACATTCCAATTAAAGGTTTTTCAAACTATAACACTTGCATCCATATTTCCTTATTATTTTATCTGTCTTCTAATTCAAAGAGATAGGCCAAAATTCCCTGGGGTGTGTAAGAGCAGGGAACATGGCAGGTCTCAATTAGATCAGGGTCAATATCTTGGTTTCTTGGCTGAGACATAGAGATGAAGTCAGTGGTGCTGCAGTGGCAGGTTGGGTCTCATATCATCCAGTGGTGTGTTCCTAGTTTCAATATGTCTACATCTCATGAACACTCAATATTTGGGAGCATTTTCAAATTAAGTTAAGTCCTACTTTCAAGATTAAGTCGATAATGCCAAGAAACTGCTGGCACCAAATATGGTTGATTAAAGAAAATATTTCAAACTAGTTGAGCTTGTGTCTATGGATCAGACTCCCAGTGGCAGGAAAACTATAAGTGATTAAATCAGAACAGGAAGGGAACAAAATGTAAAACTCACCCATAATCTTACCTATATGTTTAGCTGCCCTGTTGCTCATGGGTATGCTATTTTCTTCTGTGTAGGTCCACCATTATATATCCATTGTAACTTGTCGGCAACTGCTCTGTTAAGTCCATCAATGAGCTATGCCTAAGTCGTTCCCTCTTTCTGCTGCCCTCCCCTCCACTTTACCTTATAGAAAATTGCTTGCCCATTTGTATATACTTTAAGTAAAATTCAACAGTTTAGTTTGCCTCTCTGCTTTATCTGTCTGCTGCAGCCCAGTAAAAGTTGATGTCTTGTATTTGGCTACATTGACTGACTAAAAGTGCTTTGAACTACCAGGAGACTGACTCATGGGACACAGTATTGATGAGCTTCAGAACCTTGCAGTTCTTGGTCTAAACTTTAAAGGGTGAGCACACAACTGAAGTAAGGAGAGACCATCCCTTAAAGTGGTAACATAGGTCTCACTCATTAAAAGGGAACACTTAGGAGGCTGCTTGCAGGAAAAGGGAGAGGGAATGGCAGGGTGAGAGACACCAAACCAAGCTTGATGAACACTACCTTCTCTCAGAGTTGAAGCTATATGCATCGTATCAGAGGCCATCACACCACGGAGTGTTATAATATTGTAACAGCTGAATGCACAATACTGTGCTCCAACATAACTGTTAGCAAGATCAAAAACCTAATCCTCAGAGCAGAAGAGAAAGTTTTCCAGTCCCAGCAGCTACAGCATCTCTCCTTGAACCAACAATGTGGAGATGTTTCTCATACCACTGGTCTTTGGGTGAGCTGAGTACATGAAGTTGATTGGACCAGTTTTCCTTTCCCCTCTTATTCTTCCTTCCCAAGACAAAATGGTTGACAGCTGTGTCAAGTATCATCAAGGCTGGATCAAGACTCCATGAACTTTTGAGTTTTGGAGGTTAATCATCTCCAGCACATCTCTGCAGGAGTTCCTCAGAAGAGTGTTCTAAGCCTAACTACCTTTAGCTGCTTCATCAATGATTCAACCTCCATCATAAGGTCAGAAGTGGGATGTTCACTGATGATTGCACAAAGTTCAGCACTATTCACAACTCCTCCAGTACTGAAACAAAATGCAGCAAGATCTTGACAACATTCAGGCTTGTGTCAGGTGATGACTATGTTCAACAAAAGTTAACCAACCAATCCTTCCTTGAAATTCAATGGCATCACCATCACTCAATCTCTAACCAGCAAAATCCTGGGGATCAGCACACTGATCAGAAACTGAATGGATACAGTAGTGGGACAGAGGCTAGAATTCTGCAGTGAGTAACTCACCTCCTATCTCCCCAATGTCCATAAGACCATAAGACATAGGAGTGGAAGTAAGGTCATTCGGCCCACCGCGTCCACTCACCATTTAATCATGGCTGATGGGCTTTTCAACTCCACTTACCCGCATTCTCCCCGTAGCCCTTAATTCCTTGTGACATCAAGAATTTATCAATCTCTGCCTTGAAGATATTTAGCGTCCTGGCCTCCACTGCACTCTGCGGCAATTAATTCTACAGGCCCACCACTCTCTGGCTGAAGAAATGTCTCCGCATTTCTGTTCCGAATTTACCCCCTCTAATTCTAAGGCTGTGCCCACGGGTCCTAGTCTTCTCGCCGAATGGAAACAATTTCTTAGCGTCCACCCTTTCCAAGCCATGTATTATCTTGTAAGTTTCTATTAGATCTCCCCTTAACCTTCTAAACTCCAATAAGTACAATCCCAGGATCCTCAGCCATTCCTTGTATGTCAGACCTACCATTCCAGGGATCATCCGTGTGAATCTCCGCTGGACACGCTCCAGTGTCAGTATGTCCCTCCTGGGGGGTGGGGCCCAAAACTGGACACGGTATTCCAAATGGGGCCTGCCCAGAGCTTTATAAAGTCTCAGTAGCACATCGTTGCTTTTATATTCCTCTTGAGATAAATGAGAACATTGCATATGCTTTCTTAATCACGGATTCAATCTGCATGTTTACCTTTAGAGAATTCTCGATGAGTACTACCAGATCCCTTTGTACTTTGGCCATATGAATTTTCTCACCATTTAGAAAGTCGTCCATGCTTGTATTCTTTTTTCCAAAGTGCAAGACCTTGCATTTGCTCATATTGAACTTCATCAGCCATTTCCTTGACCACTCTCCCAAACTGTCTAGATCCTTCTGCAGCCTCCCCACTTCCTCAGTACTATCTGCCTGTCCACCTAACTTCGTATCGTCAGCAAACTTCACTAGAATGTTCCCAGTCCCTTCATTCAGATCATTAATATTTAACGTGAATAGCTGCGGCCCCAACACTGAACCCTGCGGGACACCGCTTGTCACCGGCTGCCATTCCGATAAAGAACCTTTTATCCCAACTCTCTGCCTTCTGTCAGACAGCCAATCCTCAATTCATGCCAGTAGCTCACCTCGAACATCATGGGCCCTCACCTTACTCAGCAGCCACCCGTGTGGCACCTTATCAAAGGCTTTTTGGAAGTCTAGATAGACCACATCCACTGGGTTTCCCTGGTCTAACCTACTTGTCACCTCTTCAAAGAATTCTAACAGGTTTGTCAGGCACAACCTCCCCTTACTAAATCTATGTTGACTTGTTCTAATCCGACCCTGCTCTTCCAAGAATTTAGAAACCTCATCCTTAACGATGGATTCTAGAATTTTACCAACAACTGAGGTTAGGCTAATTGGCCTATAATTTTCCATATTTTGTCTTGATCCTTTCTTGAACAATGGGGTTACAACAGCGGTCTTCCAATCATCCGGGACTTTCCCTGACTCCAGTGACTTTTGAAAGATTTCAACTAATGCCTCCGCTATTTCCTCAGCTACCTCCCTCAGAACTCTAGGATGTAGCCCATCAGGGCCAGGAGATTTGTCAAATTTAAGACCTTTTAGCTTTTCTAGCACTATCTCTTTTGTAATGGCAACCATACTCAACTCAGCCCCCTGACTCCCTTTAATTGTTGGGTTATTACTCATGTCTTCCACTGTGAAAACTGATGCAAAGTACTTATTAAGTTCTCCTGCTATTTCCTCATCTCCCAGCATTAGCTTTCCAGCATCAGTTTGAAGTGGCCCAAAGTCTACTTTTTGCCTGTCATTTGTTTCTTATGTATTGAAAGAAACCTTTACTATCATTTCTAATATTACTGGCTAGCCTACCTTCATATTTGATCTTCTCCTTCCTTATTACTCTCTTTGTTATCCTCTGTTTGTTTTTGTAGCCTTGCCAATCTTCTGATTTCCCACTGCTCTTGGCCACTTTATAGGATCTCTCTTATTCTTTGATACATTTCCTGACTTCCTTTGTCAGCCATGGCTGTCTAATCCCTCCCCGGATAATCTTTCTTTTCTTGGGGATGAACCTCTGTACAGTGTCCTCAATTATACCCATAAGCTCCTGCCATTTTTGCTCTACTGTCTTCCCCGCTAGGCTCTGCTTCCAGTTGATTTTTGTCAGTTCCTCTCTCATGCCCTCGTAATTACCTTTATTTAACTGGAACACCATTACATCCGATTTTGCCTTCTCTCTTTCAAACTGCAGACTGAACTCTACCATATTATGATTGCTGCTTCCTAAGTCTTCCCTTACTTTAAGATCTTTTATAATAACTGTCCACCTTCTTCAAGGCATAAGTCAGGAGTGTGGTGGAAAGCTCCCCACTTCCCTGGATGGGTACAGCTCCAACAATACTCAAGAAGCTTGACATCCAGGATATAGCAGCTCATTTGACTGGTAATCAAACCACCACTTCCTACATTCACACCCTTCACACCAGACACACATTGACAAGATGCACTACAGTAACTCACTAAGTCTCCTCAGAAGAAGCTCACAAATCCACATCCTCTACCATCCCAGAGGACAAGGTCAGCTGATGTACGAGAGCTCCCCACCTTCAAACACCCTTCCAAGCCACACGACACCTTGGCATGGAACCATACCACAGTACCACTGTGTCAATCCTGGAACTTCCTTCCTAATAGCTCTGTGGTGTGCTTCCAGTTCAAAGACTGTATCTGTAAGAACTTTGTAGCTATTCAAGATGCAGTAATTGGGAAGGAGAATAACTGCTGGGCCAGCCAGCAACTCCCATACTCCATGAATAAATATTTTAAAACGTAGCTGCAGCAATTGAGTGTTAATGTCTGCCACTCAAAACTCGGGTGTGAGAAAGGTGAGAAAGGCTCAATTTATCGCTTTTACAGCACTGCTTATGGGCTAAGAAGAGCCAGAACTTCCCAACTGTTTACTCCATCCTCTGCTCCGAAAACCTGCCCCAGTCAGTATTGGCATCTTTCGAACTGGGAGTCAGCTCATGTCCAAGGTGGTCTTGTGGCTAGGGACCAATTGGCATTCTACTAAAATTCCACGTAAGAAAGATCCAAGCTGCTCAAACTGGCCAACGGAAAAGTTCCCTGATTTAATGTCAACTATACAATTTGCAATTACCAAGTTAACATGAAAAAGCATGTCAAAGATACGTGGAGATAAAACCCTAGATTTTCTGATTGGCAATATTTTAATATTGGTATTGACCAATCTTTTTAAACAGCGTGGGCAGCCATTAAAATAATGATCATCATAAAGTACTCACCATCTGGTCTCCTCTACATTGCGGAAATGAAGAGCAGACTGGGTGACTACTTCCTACATTCTGTCAGCAAAAAGGGACCAGCTGCCTGCCACTTCAGCGCACTATCGTGTTCCCTGGCTAACATCTCTGTCTCAGACTTGCTGCATTGCTTCAACAAAGCTCAGTGCCAGCTGGAAAAAGAACACCTCATTTTCCACATGGGAACCCTGCAGCTTTCTAGCCTCAATGCTGAGTTGAACAATTTTAGCACCTTTGTATCTGAGCACCTTTCCCCATGCTGTCCCCCACCCCACACACCAGGCCTCTTCACCACATGGGCTGCTACCATACACAATCATTGTCAGCTATTAACTATCTCTATTAGCAGCTATTCACTCTTCTGGCTGGTCTTTATCCACTCCTTTGCCTGACAACTTGGACTCCTTTGGGCTCTGCCTCCTTGCTTCCTATCTTCTGGGTAAAATCCATGCTTTCCCTAGCTACCATCAATTCTGAAGAATGGTCACTGGACCTGAAACATTAACTCTGATTTCTCTCCACAGATGCTGGCAGACCTGCTGAGGTTTTCCAGCAATTTCTGTTTTTGTGTTCATATAGTACCTCTGAATGGCATGGCACTAAAGGATTGAATGGTCTTTATCTGTTCTGCACTTTGAATATTCTTAATATCTTTGGTGACGAAAACAACCTAGCACTGGATTTGTGGAAATTTCTCAGTCTGACAATTGTCTGTAGAAGGTGGGAGGTGGATCTTCCACAATTAACTATTGCTAAAAAAAATCAGTATGAGTATGAAAGGGGGAAGTACACTCGTTTCATTAATTAGCTAAGGGAATATAAATATATCAATATTTATCAGAAATTACTTGCTAATGGGGTACTTTGAAAGCACTGTCTGTTCATTTGCACTGACATGCCCTGTAACATTTTCCAGATAATACTATTAGCAATCACTGGCTAAATATTTTTAAATAATGTTAAATAGACAGAGACCTTCATGACAGCTTCATTTTATTCAAGGGCCTTAACAGCAAGACCTACTTATTGAAAAGGTTGCTTTTTATGACCATGTTCTTGTTCTTAAAAAGCAACACAACATTAATTTATTCTTTAACACAGTCTTTTATCTGACTGAGCGGTTTAAGGATTTGAAGGAAGGCCACATGTGAGTCTATGGTTGTCTTTCAGTAGGTTCTGTGGAAGTTAGTAAACTGTTCCTTGGCACATGTGAACTCATACACACTGAAAGCGTTCTGTTTCTGATGGTGACATACCCATTTGTCTATTCAAGACCACCAGTTTCTCAAAACATTGAATAAAAGACTCTGCATTACATTTGTAAAGTGTGCAGGAGGTCCAGCAATCTGACTGGACGTCAGTGCATGTTGTGGGTCTGTGACACATGGGACAAGTCCAAGATGTGGGAGGCAGTCTGCCTGAGGCTCTTCAATGTCTACTTTCCTGAGTCAGAGTACAACTTGATTGTAAAATTACAGCCCCGCTTTTCTGGTGAAATATAGTGCATTCACTCAGAACTGGCAGTAGAGCTGTGTCCTGGCACATCAAACTGGTGAAAAATCTGAATATGTTTGTCAGGGAACAGTAAACTGCAATCAAAGTTATAAGTAAAATCTTAAAACAACGTAGCTCCTTTTAGTGACGTGATTCAGACTATGTGCTGCAAGACAAGGTCTCTGTGGGTGAGAATTCAATGACTTTTTTCATTTGCAGCCTGGAGTGATTTTCCATTAAAAGCGCTGTTGCTAGTGGGGCCTGACTGATATCACTGCGCAAGAAGCAAACAACTCCACCTGTCTCTCTTGTGTTTCTTCCCACTCTTCTTCTTTCTCTCTTTCCGTGATGATGAGGAACTTCCACAGCTGTGAGATAAAACAACACATTTACAATATAATGATTACCTTTAACTAATGATTAGTGCAGGAAATATCAGACAGGACTTGCGAGCACCACAGCTTTATTTGGAAGACAGGGAGATGAACTGGCATTACACAAACCTTTAGCGACTTCAGGGTGTTTTCGTGTAGGACACAAATTTAATTGGCGTTTTCTTCAGGACATGACCAAATTAGGTGCCGGTTAGAGATTCCCATTCCCCTGGGATTCTAGTAGTGGAACTTACAAAAGAATCTAACTTTGAAAATTAGAGCTGGCCAGGGTGATCTCAAAATTAGAGAAAATGTGGAAGTCTTTGCCTCAAATACTGATAAAACTGAGTCAATTTAAAATTGCAAACCTGAGATTGACGGGTTTTTATTCGGTTAGAGTATTAAGAATTACAGAGCTAATTACAGAGTAAATTGAGCTAAGGTAAGAACAAGCCATCAATGATTCAACGGCAGAACAGGTTTGATTGGCTGAGTGGTCCATTCCTGTTCCCCTGTTCTTAAAGAACTGAAAGCAATAAACATAAGAGAGAGTTTGGGCTGAATTTGTCCATGGACCTCAGGATGGCAATGGGGGTCCTGAGATGAAATGGAGGTCCTGATATCACACTTGCTGTCTGGGATATTTCTGGGGTAGCCTTGTAATTGGTTGCCTCTGAGCTTGCATGACACTAAAGGATTGAATGGTCTTTACCTGCTCTGCACTTTAAACATTCTTAATATCTTTGGTGACGATAGCAATCTGGCACTGGGTTTGTGGAAATTTCTCAGTCTGACAATTGACTGTAGAAACTGGGAGATGGATTTTCCTCAAGTAACAATTGCTAAAAAATCAGTATGAGTATGAAAGGGGGAAATACACTCATTTGATTAACTAGCTAAGGGAATATAACTTTATCAATACAGTATTTATCAGAGATTGCACTGTCTGTTCATTTGCACTGACATGGCCTGTAACATTTTGATTGTACCAATTAAAGATAGTGGGTAGCCTCCCATTGCTTCTGTACTAATCAGAAGTCCAGCAGCTCCACTGTAAGAGGTTGGTGCTGCCGAGGTAGATGGTAGATCAAGGGGGTATCCCAAATGGAGGTGCTCCAAAAGAGATAAGTTTTCAAAAAAAAGTTCAAGGGGCTGAACAGATAAGTCACTAGGAGTTGGACGGGAAAACCCTCTGGATAGTTTGAGAAAGGGTGTCCTTCCCTGCGAATGGCCTCATTTCTGCACCATCAAACCCTCCTGAGGCCCTCACAGACTATCATTAAGAGGCTGCCTCCATCTAAAATCCCTTCCATGAAGATGTAATGATGATAATTGGCTGCCCACTTCCATGAGAAAGTGAGGACTGCAGATGCTGGAGATCAGAGCTGAAAATGTGTTGCTGGAAAAGCGCAGCAGGTCAAGAAGCATCTAAGGAGCAGGAGAATCTATGTTTTGGGCATGAGCCCTTCGGATGCTGCCTGACCTGCTGCGCTTTTCCAGCAACACATTTTCAGCTGCCCACTTCCATGCAATGAGCAAGTGATCCTGATCGGAGCCCACTGCTGGCAAAGCTTCAAGGGGCCAGGGAGCCATCGTGACGTAGCTCTCTACTTTTCACCTGTCCAACCCTTAGTGTCAATTCCTCCCATCAATCTCTCCAATTCTACTTGCTGCAGCCTGTGGTTGAATAGTCACTCATGATGTCGGTCCAAATGTGGGATTATGAGAGTAGAACAAGAACACATTTACTGTATTTCACCAGATTGTTACAGTCACACACAATGCCAAGCCTTGCCCTACTACCCTGGACACTGCTCTATTAAAGCAGGCAAACAAACAGAGAAGGGGTCACTGTATTGTGAGGTGGAGAAGGGGTGGGTGGAACTTGAACAATGGTAAATGGACGACAGATAGAAGTGATGTCTTTATTTGTGAACTGTAAAAATAAATATTTTCATTATTGGAATGTTGTGCAAAGGGAGTCCACCACCTTACTGTGAAGGAAATCTTTTATCAGCTTTACAATCAACATGCATTAGTAGAAGGGAGAATGTCCTTTACTGAAATACAGAACTTCTGAAGAAATTATGTCATTTAAAGAGAGCACAGATAAATTGCAACAATTGTTCATTCCTTCTGTGTGAAGTTTGCACATTCTCCCGTCTGCGTGGGTTTCCTCTGGGTGCCCCAGTTTCCTCCCCCAGTCCAAAGATGTGCAGGTTAGATGGATTGGTCATGGTAAATTGCTCATAGTATCCAGGGATGTGCAGGCTAAGTAGATTAGACATGGGAAATGGTAGAGGGGTAGATCTGGGGGGAGGTTGATGCAAACTCGATGGGTAGAATGGCCTGTTTCCATACTGTAGGAATCCTCTGATTCTGCCTGGCACAAAAATAAAGTAGTGGCTCAACCATGGCTAACAAGGAAAATTAGATAAAGGAAGGGGCATACAAATTGGCCAAGAAAAGTAGCAGAGCTGAGGATTGGGAGCAGTTTAGATTTTAGCAAAGAGAAATAAATTAAGCGAGGGAAAATAGTGTATGAGTGTAAGCTTGTGGGGAAACTGATTGTAAAGGCATCTGTTAGTCTGTGAAGAGGAAAGGATTAATGAAGACAAATGTAGATCCATAACAGCCTGAAACGAGTCATGATAATGGGAAACAAGGAGATGACAGACCTTTACATTAAATGTATTCAATTGGAAAGATCTTCACAGAGTAGAACATCAATTGCATCCCAAAAATTGTTGGGGAACACGGTTTAGTGAGAAGGAGGAATGGAAGTAAATTAGTATTAGTAGGGAAATGGTGTTGGGGAAAATGATGGGATTAAAGGGCAATAAATCCACAGAGCCTGATAACCTACATCCCAGAGTATTTCTGGAAGTGTTCCTAGCAATTTTGGATGCATGGTCATCGTTCAAGACTCTCTAGATTTTGGAACAACTCCTATACGTTGGAGAGTAGCTAAAGTAACACCACTATTTTAAGAAAGAGGCAGAGAGAAAACAAGGAATCGTATACCAGCTAGCCTGACATCTGTGGTGGGGAATATATGAGAGTTGTGAGTGTGGTGTTGGAAAATCACAGCAGGTCAGGCAGCCTCCGAGGAGCAGGAGAATCGACGTTTTGGGCAAAAGCCCTTCATCAGGAAGTTTAAAACTTGAAAGCCTTTTGCAGTATCTGTTAGCTATAATCAAATTGGCCCTAAAAACCCATCCAAACCCAGTCTTTTTGGAACCTGTGTTTTTACAACATCCTGAATAAAAAAAGCCAAGGACAGCATAACCTTCTTGAAGGAGCATCATCATCACAAACTGTGATCCCTTCCTGTGGGTAAGTAGAGGTTATTCACTTTGGTAGTGAAAACAGGGAGGCAGTTTATTATCTGAATGGCAACAGATTGGGGGAGGTGTAGTGAGAAATGGGTGTCATTGTCCTAGAGAAACGAATGTTGCTGAAAGTTAGCATGCAGGTAAAACAAGAAGCCAAATGGCTTTCATAGCAAAAGGATTTGAATACAGGAGCAGGGATGTCTTGCGGCAACTGTACAGGGCCACATTGGAGTCCTCTGTGTGCAGTTTTGGTTTCCTTAACTGAAGAAGGATGTTTTAACTGTGGACAACTGACTCTTGGGACGGCAAGACTGACAAATGAACATAGACTGGATTATATTCACAGGAATTTAGAAGAACAAGAATTAGAAGCCTATAACATTGTAACAGGACTAGACAAGGTAAAGGATATTCCCGAGAACTGCGGAATCCAGAAGCCGGGATCACAGTTTGTGATGATGCTGCTCTTTTAACAAGGTTATGTTATCCTTGTTTGTTTTCATTCAGGAGTTCATAAAAACATAGGTTACGAAAAGTCTGGGCTTTTTAGGGCCAATTTCATTATAGCTAACAGATACTGCAAAAGGCTTTCAAGTTAAAAAAGAAACATTTGTACAATGAAAGGGGAGTGGCCAGTTCTCCCAGCTCAGTTTTCTTCTGGTTTGGTTTGGTTTTTGGCAGTCTGGCTATTCACTGAAAGCAATTAACCAGTTATGAAGCTGCAGGACGCAAAGAAGCAGGTCCATGCTGATTCTCTCCCTCTCTGACTTCTCCCCTGTTAGACCCTTGTGTTTGGTTTTACCTTTTGTGCCAAGGAGTGTTTATGTTGCAAGTATTTGGAACAGCTTCATTAGGTTTGGATAATCTGTTGAGTTTTCAGAGAGGGTAAGTCATTGAGTATTCTGTTTTCTGTTGCTTGTGTTTTATTCAGTAATCTTGTAATTAAATTCTGTTTTGTATAAAACTAAGTGGGTTGACCAGCTGCATCCCTCCTGGAATATCCGCATTACCCCTGCTTAAAACAATGAGCAAAGTTAGGGTCTGGGCTACTTTCTTGAAATATTTTCAGAGGATCTGGCCTAGTCCATAACAAGTTTAAGGTGATGGGACATTTAGGATTGAAATAAGGAGAAATTTCTTCAGTGAGAGTGGTGAGCCTGTGGAATTCTCTGCTACAGAAAGTGGGTGAGGCCAAAACATTGAATGCCTTCAAGACGTAGACAAATATAGGTGTCTGGGAAAAAGAATGAAAAGGTCTGGAATAAAAGTGTGAACAAGGTCTTGAGTTGCGTGATCAGCCATGATTATATGAATAAGCAGGGTAGGCTCAAAGGGCTGAATGGCCTACTCCTGCTCCTATTTTCTATGCTTCTTAGTACTAAAGAGGCTCACTGTCATATGTTGTAAACCGTACTCTGTGGGGTAACTCTTATCTAACGACCAGTGTGCCAACTATCTGCGGTAAGACAAGTAGTGAACCCATGAATTAGTGTGCTGTGCCATCAGCATGGGCGCCCACTGCTGGCTCACTCCGGTCAGGTAGCAGGGGAAGCCTTGGAGTGGTATAATTCAAGCCTTTATCTGCCTAATTAAGAGTCTCATCAAAGCACTACTCAGGTTTATCAGGCAGCAGAGAAAGCACAAACTGAATATGTGGCCTGGCATGTTTGAGCTTCCAGGCTGCTAACCAGAGAAAGATGGTGGGCAATACAGGCAGGAGCTGCAGTTTGTGCTGTGGTGCAGAGCTGCCGGCCTTCAATTGCTGGGAGCTCAATGAAGCAGGACTTCCTCCTGGAAATGGATGGTGTCCAGCTGTTGTCCAAACAATTAAGGGAGACAAGCAGGAAGCTGGAAGAACACAGCAAGCCAGGCAGCACCAGGAGGTGGAGAAGTCAATGTTTCAGGCGTAACCCTTCTCCAGGACTAGGGCTAGGTGTAAGGGGAACTGCAGATAAAGGGGGAGGAGGAGAGGGTAGCAGTTGTGGAGATGGGGATAGGTAAACACAGGGAGAGGGTACAACCTGGTTGGTCAATGGGAGGAATGAATCTGGTTGGTAGCTGGAAGGAAGGGTCGATCAGAGGAATGTGAGGAAGGGGGAGGGACTGAAAAGGGAGTTGGGGGATGGGAAGGGAGGTATTTGAAATTGGAGAACTCAAATGTTGAGTCCTCTGGGCTATAGGCTGTCCAGGTAGAAGATGAGGTGTTGTTCCTCCGAATTGCGGTCCGATTCGCTATGGGAATGGAGGAAATCATGTATAGCTGTGTCGGAGAGGGAGTGGGAAGGGGATGTAAATGGGCAGTGACAGGGAGATCAGGCTGGCCCCTGTGGACCTGGCTGAGACACTCGGCAAAACGTGCCCTTACTTTACATTTAGTCTTCCCAATGTAGAGACTACTTTGGGAGCACTGGATACAGTAAACGAGATTGGTTGAGAGGTAGGTGAACCTCTGTCTCATCTGGAAGGACTGTTTGGGGCCCTGGGTGGAGTGAGAGGGGTGGTGTGTCGGCAGGTTTTGCATCTTTTACGGTTGCAGGGGAAGGTACCTGGGGGTGTCGGTGCGGAGAGTGGCACAAACCAAGGATTGGCAAAAGGAGCGATTCCCGTGGAAGGCAGAGAGGAGTGGGGAGGGGAAGATGTTCTTGGTGGTGGTGTCTAATTGGTGTTGGTGGAAGAGTTTAAGGATGATGCATTGGACGTGGAGACTGGTGGGGTGGTAGCTGAGGATAAGGGGAACCCCTGTCTTTAATGCGTTTGGTGGGGGATTGTTACAGCAGTGGAGCAGAGAATGGAGGTGGTGCAGTAGAGGGCTGGCTGAACGACAGGGTAGGGGAAACATGTTGTTCAAAGTAGGTGGACATCTGGGATGCTTGGGAGTGAAACGCCTCCTCGTCTGAGCAGATGTGGTGGAGGCGGAGGAATTGGGAAAACAGGATGGAGTTCTTACAGGATACTGGGTGGGAAGAGGTATAGTGCAGGTAATTATGGGAGTCTGTGGGTTTATAGTAAATGTATGTCTTGAAACTGTTGCCGGAGATGGAAACAGAGAGGTCAAGAAAGGGGAGGGAGCTATCGGAGATGGATCAAGTGAATATAAGGGCAGGGTGGAAGTTGTGGGTGAAATAGATGAACTGATCCAGCTCAGCCTGGGTGTAGGATGCTGCCCTGATGCAGTCATTGATGTAATGTGGAAGAGTTGGCGCATGGTGCCCATATAGGTACTGAAGAGGGACTGTTCAATGTAGCCGACAAGGAGGCAGGGATTTTGGAGGTTTGCTCGCTGAGCGGCAAGGTTCATTTCCAGACGTTTCGTTACCCTACTGGGTAACATTTTCAGTGAGCCTCAGGTGAAGCGATGCTGAATATTCCTGCTTTTTATTTATATGTTTGGGTTTGTTTGGGTTGGTGATGTCATTTCCTGTGGTGATGTTATTTCCTGTGGTGAAGTCACTTCCTGTTCCTTTTCTCAGGGAGTGGTAGATGGGGTCTAACTCAATGTGTTTGTTGATAGAGTTCCGGTTGGAATGCCATGCTTCTAGGAATTCTCGTGCATGTCTTTGTTTGGCTCGTCCTAGGATGGATGTGCTGTCCCAGTCGAAGTGGTGTCCTTCCTCATCCATATGTGAGAATACTAGTGAGAGAGGGTCATTTTTTTTGTGGTTAGTTGGTGTTCATATATCCTGGTGGCTAGTTTTCTGCCTGTTTGTCCAATGTATTGTTTGTTACAGTCCTTGCACGGTATTTTGTAAATGACATTAGTTTTGCTTGTTGTCTTTATAGGGTCTTTCAAGTTCATTAGCTGCTGTTTTAATGTGTTGGTGGGTTTGTAGGCTACCATGATGCCATGGGGTCTGAGTACAGGAACAGGAAGTGATTTCACCACAGGAAATAACATTACCACCGGAAATGACATCACCAACCCAAAGAAACCTAAACATATAAATAGAAAGCAGGAATGTTCAGCCTGCGGCCCACTGAAGATGTTACCTAGTAGGCTAATGAAATGTCTGGAAATGAACCTTACAGATCAGCGAGCAAACCTACATCCAAAACCTCAATCACAGCTACAAATCTTCTCAAAACTCGCTAAGGCAGGGATTGTTTGATGCAGCCAGTACCACATTGAAAGTATCATCCTTAAATATCCTGCAAGAACTCCATCCTGTTTTCCCAATTCCTCCACATCTGTTCAGACGAGGAGACATTCCATTTCCAAGCAGCCCAGATGTCCACCTATTTTGAACAATGTGCCCTCTAAACCCCAAACCCTCCAAATGTAATAAAGACAGGGTTCACCTTGTCCTCACCTACTACCCTATCAGTCTCCACATCCAGTGTATCATCAATAAACACTTTGGCCAACTCCAGCTAGACCCCACTACTAGAACCCCTCCCCACCCTTCTCTGCCTTCCACAGGGACTGCTCCCTTCACCAGTCCTTGGTTCGTGCCACTCTCCCCACCAATCCCACCTCCACCACCTCAATCCTCCTGGTATATTCCCCTGCAACTGCCAAAGATGCAACACCTGCCAGCACACCACCCCCCTCACCTCCATTTAGGGCCCCAAACACTCCTTCCAGGTGAGACAGAGGTTCACCTGCCTCTCCTCCAATCTAGTTTACTGTATCTTCTGCTCCTGATGTGGTCTTCTCGACATCGGGGAGACCAAATATAAACTCAGGGCACATTTCGCCGAACATCTCAGCTGGGCCCGCGGAGCTGACCTGACCTCGAAGTCACTGCCCATTTTAAGTCCCCTTTCCATTCTCTCTTCGACATGACCATCCTCGGCCTCCTCCCTTGCCACAGCGAATCAGACTTCAAACTAGAGGAACAACAACTAATCTTCTTCCTGGGCAGCCTACAGTCTGGAGGACTCAAAATTGAGTTCTCCAATTTCAAATAATCTCCCTCCGCATTCCCTGACTCCCTTTCCAGCCCCTCCCCTTCCCTTCCATTCCTCTGATTACACCTTCCTTCCGGCTACCAATCAGATTCATTCCTCCCATCAACCAACCAGGTCGAACCTTCTACCATGTTTACCTATCCCCATCGCACCACTCTGCACCCCACTGAAAACCCTCCCCCACCCTCACCCTCACACCCACCCTGCACTTTATCTGCAACTTCCTTTACACCCACCCCCTTAGTCCTGAAGAAGGGTTACATTTGACTTCTCCACCTTCTGATGCTGCCTGGCTTGTTGTGTCCTTCCAGCCTCCTGCTTGTCTACCTTGGATTCCAGCATCTACAGTTTTTTGCCTGGTCCAGTGAAGCCAGCTCACTCCAACAATTTACACTGGGTGCAGTGACACCATCATTAGTGTATAATCCAGTTGATGATCTTTAAAACCCCCACTTGGCTGAGAACTAGTAAGTCAATAGACAGTACATTGGAACTGTCCTTAATTTTTTGAGTTTTACAACTGGCCTCTCTCTTGCACCTTAGAATCACTGAATGGGATTGTGACTCCTCTGATCGACCAGATTATCAATAAGCTGAACAACTGAGCCACATTGAGGTGTTAGATCCTATAGAATTGTAGAATCTTTACAGTGCAGTTAGAGGCCATTTGAACCATTGAGTCTGCACTGACCCTATGAACAGCATACCCCCATAACTCCACATTCTCCATCGCTAATCTACCTAGCCTGCACATCCCTGGACACTCTGGGGTAATTCAGCATGGCCAATCCACACAGCGTGCATATCTTTAGTTGTTGGAAGAACCTGCAGGCCCTGGAAGAAAGCATGCAGACATTGGGGGAACATGCAAACTCCACACAGACAGACATCCAAGTGCGAAATTGAATCCAGGTCCCTGGTGATGAGAGGCAGCAGTGCTAATCACTGTGCCACCCATCTCTATAACTTATCATTGTCAGGATGGCAGTAAGGCTGGTATACTTGTCCTTAGGAGCTCTGTGTTCGAGATGAGGAAAATGAAAATGCCACTTCTGGTCACAATTAAAGTCAATGCTAAAATCGTGTACACTTGGATGTGGCATGACAACAGGAGTTCAGCTATGATTTCTCACCTTGTTCAAATATCCTCTGGTACAAACAGTAAAGACTTACATGAAGGGGTCTAGTAGTGCAGTGGTAGTGTCCCTACCTCTGAGTCAGGAGACCCAAGTTCAAGTCCTACCTGCTCCAAAGGTGTGTAATAAAATCCTTGAGCAGGCTGATATAGTAAATATTACGATCTATGTATGAAGAATGGCTACGGAAAACCAGAAAGGTAAAGGGCTAAACCAGCACACGGTAAATGCTTTTTATAAAATGGGGATGGGAAAATTGGCAAAAGACTAAAACATACTATAGACTATACTTGCTGATAGATACTTTTGAACAATTTCTTGAAACTACTCAATGGCAACATTTATTGCTGAGAACATAACTACAATGGTTATATTTCCATACAATTTAACATGATTCATACCATGCTGTGGGATGACATCAATCATTGAGACTGCCATCAGTGCATTTCTTGCATGGAATGGGAAATGTTTCCTCTGCTTCAGGTGGTGATTGGCATGATTTTGGGAATTAAAATTTGGGAAAGATGACAATGCAACCCAATCAATAATTGACAAGGCTGAGAGTGTGACCACAGATTAAAGAGAAAACTTCATGAGTAGAAACATCAGGAGTGTAACTCAATGTTCCATATTATTATTAATAATGACATTTAATTTAGAATAGATAGGTTTAGGCCATTGTTTTATTTATTTGATTAAAGACCTCTATCTATGCTGTTGCATGCAGAATACCCTGGACTTATTCAGCAATCATAGTTAAAACTTAGTTTATAAAATATAATAGACCCTGATTAGTTTGATTGATACAATATGGCATATTGAATCCACGTTGTCAAGTCCAACATTAGACAATGTTCTCCCTTGTTGTTTCTGAATATAGGAAAAAGGTTGTCGTGAATGTCCAATGGGTAAAAAAGGACAAGCTGTGATAACACAACACATTCAAAAACCCCAAACACACACATTCAGATTCAGTGCACTCTCTGCATTCCTTAGTGATAACCAGTTTTAATAAAAAATTCTTTAATAGTGTGAGCACTTTTTGAAGAAACAATATCCCTTTTAATTGATCGACTTAGGCTGTTAGGATCTAAAAAAACATGCATCACAGGATTTTCCAGTTGTGATAAATAAGCCAGCTTGAAGGCTGTTGTATTCTGTTCTTTTCTTTGTGGCATACTATTCTGTTGCTTTGGAAAAAGATCCTTTGCCGTACTAAAACTGATATTCAAGCTTAACATAAGCCAACAGGATCTGCATGAGCCTTTTTAGACCCCTAGGGAGAAAGGACACATTCCTTTTCAGTCCTCAGACTGTACCATGAGGAATGGATAGAGTTGTTTCTTCTCACACTTCTGCCAACTCCTTATCTGAGCGGTCCACCAACCAGAGACACACAAACTTCATTCCATATGAATCCAAATGGAAAGGGGTCAGTATTGGAATTACTATGGATCATTATATATAAATCCAATGTGACTCCAGTGATACTATTTGAGTCCATCATAACTTGATTCCTTACTCATTACATAGTACAAAGTGTTTATGGGCAAAACAAATTCTTAAGCTTTGTAATAGCAAAGGCGTACTTTGTACACCTCCACAGCTTAGTTTTTCAGATGGTTGCTGCATTTTAATGTTAAATGAATAACATTTTTCAAGATTACCCCATCATAGAATCAAAGAATACCTACAGTGTGGAAACAGGCCATTTGGCCCAACAACTCCATACTGACCCTCCAAAGAGTCTCTCACCCAGACCCAGTTCCCCAACATTTTCCCTGACTAATGGACCTAGCCTATACATCCTTGAACATTATGGCCTATTTAGCATGGCCAATTCACCTCACCTGCACATCTGCGGATTGTGGGAGAAAACCGGAGCACCCGATGGAAAGCCATGCAGACACGGGGAGAATGTCTGTGTGGAGTTTGCACAGTCACCCGATGGTGGAATCAAACCTGGGTCCCTGGCACTGTGAAGCAGCAGTGTTAATTACTGAGCCACCGTGCCACCCTGTTGTTCCGTTAAAACATGAAAATAGATCTTGGTCCAGAATAAATATCAGTCCACAATAAAGAGATTTAATGATTTGCCTATTCAGATCTTTAAATGGGACAATGTTTCCACAAATACACTTGCAACATATGACTTCCTTGCTTTGACCTTACCTTCTGTCTGATCCAGGTTTCTTCTTTTTGCTTGCAATTAACAATGTCAGAATGCAGTGAAACAGATGAGCAACATTGATTAGAAATGGAGAACTAAGCTTCATTTCCTAAACCACCTAAACATGAGAAAGTATCAAAGCACTAAAACATGAAACTTGCTGCTTCATTTTCCAACTGCATGCAGCTCCCATTCCTAGGCAGCAAGTGGCCTCACTAATACATGTGGAAGCATCGTTATCTGACACATTCACACACAGGGAAATGTGCTTCAGTAGCTGCACTGCTACATTTTAAGAAGATGCTGTCGGCGGGTCTGCATTCTGTCAAAGATTTCAGGAGCTTGTCAAACCTTTGAGACTTGAATTGGGAAACGTATTTGGCACTGGGCTAAATTCTAAGTTTCAACATCTAGGAAGTCTGGTGCATGCACTATCATTTACTTTACTGAATTCATTGAAACAAATGCAAGAGCATTTCCCAGCCCAGATCAAGTCAATCAGCATGTTCTAACAGCTTTTACTGCAAACAGCTACAGATTTAATGTTATTTGGTTAATTTTAAAATGATCTGTCAGCACTGAATTGGATGAACAGCAGAATGACTTTTTTTCAACCTTTTCTCTATTTCCTGTCCCAATCCATAGGACAAATGACATTGCCAAAAAAATACATAATTAAAAATCACTTGGACTTTTTTATGCCCTGCTGATCGCTGCAGAAACTTGGCAGTAGATTGACTATTCTTAACCTGTTGAACGTTACAAAACAATTGGGAAAGTGTCTGTGCTTACATCTGAAGTTTCATGCAGCTCCTGAAAATCTGCAGTGTTACCAGGAATGCAAGACTGCAGTTGAATACGAACAGGAACAGACGTTCCTCAGAAATTTATCCAAGATCTTTTTCTGAATGGAATCTCAAAGTTGTTGCTTCAAAATGCAGGATATTTATTAATCAGTGAAAATGCCGAAGAGAGATGGGGCTGAGTTTGAATAAGATTGACTCAATAGTTATAGTGTAGGCAGATTAGCTGGGACATGGAAATTATCGGTGGAAATCATTCCAATCAAATGTGGTCCAAAGTTATTCTGAATATTTTGCAGAGTCATTTGAACAACATAAATAAGAGGCTTCTATTGTCATTCCTAATAATCTTCTGAAAAATTCAAAGTGACATTAGGATAAGGAGTAAGCCACTCAATCCCCCAATGTTTGTTTCAAAATTCAATGACACCATGGTTGATCTGCCCCACAACTCCAATTTCCCAACTTTGGTCCATTTGCCTCAAAAGCTTCACTGTACAAAATTCTGTTGATCTTGGTGTTGAAAACTGCAAGAATTTCTGCTTCATTCTTTTTATGTAGACAGTGGATGTCACATTATGTTGAGGTGATTCAGTAGCCCATAACTGCCAGATATGGACATCCATTTATCAATACATATTTGATTTGATTAATCTCTTCCCAGTTTATCTATCTATTCAAAGTTCTAATGTATCTGACTTTTGTGACTTGGGACATTTTATTCCATCAAAGTCTTTCGATAAATGTTCTTTATGTTCATGTCTCTATTTAGAGTAAGGTTGATTGAAGTTAATTCCATTTCAAAAGGATTAGCTTTAAAATGCATCCAGACCTGTCACAAATTACATGCAGTAATCTCAGACTTTAATATCTTTCTACACTGAACCATTTAAATTGATATTACATGGTGAATCAAGTGTCATAGACTTGATTATGAAGACTATCAAGAGTCCTTTCAAAGAGCCATACAGCATGGAAACAGACCCTTCAGTCCAACCAGTCCATGCCAAACATAATCCCAAAATAAACCATACCACCTGCCTGCTCCTGGCCAATATCCCTCCAAACCTTTCCTTTTCATGTACTCATTCAAAAGTCTTTTAAACATTGTAATTGTGCCCAAATCCACCACTTCCTGAGGAAGTTCACTCCACAAGCGAACCACTCTCTGTGTAAAAAATAATGCCCCCATGCCTTTTTAAAATCTCTTTCCTCTCACCTCAAAAAATGCTCCATAGATTTGAAATCTCCCATCCTAGAGAAAAGATACCTAACATTAATCCTATCTATATCCCTCAAGATTTTATAAATTTCTACAAGGTTACCTCTCAACCTCTTATGCTCCAATGAATAAAGGCCCAGCCTTTCTATATAACTCAAACCTTCCATACCCAGCAACATCGTGGTACATGTCTTCTGAACTCTCTCCAGCTTAATAATATCCTTCCTATAACTGGATGACCAGACTGGACACAGTATTCCAGAAGAGGCCTCACCAATGCCCTGTACAACCTCACAGATATTGATTTTTAAATGAAGGGTAATGTTATGCAGAGCAAAATGGTGATAATGAAGGATAGAAAGCAAAGTATGGGAGTCTTTTTGGGCTAGAATATGTAGGTGAGCGATGTTTTCCAAGGGATCTGCGTAAGGGCATCTTCTATTACAATAAATAAAATTAATCTAGTTCTAGTAACTGAGCTAATAATGTTACCACTTTTCAATACACATGCAGGTCAAAATTGTGGCAAGGATTGTGAAAAACTGCAACAGGCATCAAAGTGCCCTCCTAAAGATAGATGCCAGTATGTGGTAGGTATCTAGATTTCTGAAAGCTTTTCTTCAAGAGTTTGCACTTAATAAAAACACAGGATGTATTTTGATGAATGATTTGATTATGAGTGGTGAATACTGCTGACAGTGTTTAAAAACATTAATCAAAGATATTTTAATTTGAAAATTATTGTTATTTAAACCTGGAGACCCTTCATTCCTTCTCAGATGCATTTAATGAATAGAATAGTAATTTAATGTCACTTTTATTTTTACAAAGAAATACAGTGAAAATGGGTGAGAGAAACGAAGTACTTACTTTGAATCTCAACTAGCTTTCAGCTTAAGTCTCTTTAGAAGTCAATATGCCCTCCATTCATTTCCATGGCAGCATGTTGCCACTAAATGTATCCAATTCCTCTGGATAATCTTAATTAATTGAAATGGAAGATGACCTCTACTACACAGAATCAGAATGGATAATTTTTCAAAATTTAATCATGCAATGTGGACATCGCTGGTTGGGCCAGTAGTTGTTGCCCTTGAGAAGGTGGTGGGGAGCTGTTTTTCTGAACATCTGCAGTCTGTGTGCTATAGGTGGACCTCCAAAGCTGTCATGCAGACAGGATTGTGAAATAGGCAACTCTCTACAATCAGAAACTATCAACTAATGCTTACTTTGAAACGTAGAAAAGCTAATTTGTAAAGATAATCAATGCAGATTGACAGGAGTTGCATTATGAATTGCTGTGAAATATCAAAAACAATTTAGAAGATGATTAAACAAGCCTTAGATTAGTCATTTTTTGCTTAAGTGTTAAAAAATGGTTGATGATATAATTGTCTGACAATTGTTCGTATTGGATACATCTTCCTGCCTTAATATGATTTCCGCTGTAAATAAATTTGACTAAGTAGTTGCAGTTAAATATATTATGTAAACCCTTAGACACCCAGATAATATGGCAGATTCAACATATTCCTACTGAGGCATAGTGGGTTAAATTATTGGGACAATTTGTATAAATTTGCGTTTTGCTAAACATCATCAGTTGAAGTGAAAATATGATTAAAAGTATGAAATATGATTCATGTGTGTACTCCCAGACACATACTTTTCCTTGTCTATACTGGAAATGCTGCACCCCTTGTTGTGTATGGGGACAACTATTTTGTAATTCTTTTTTTACTATGATCATATTTGGTTCCTAAATGTATAAACAATATGAAGGAAAATCTATTTGAAGCATCAAAGATGCTTGTTTCTTTTCTTCAGATGCTATGGTTTTTGTGATACATGAAGCCAAATCTTCAAACCATGGCTGAAGGGTTATGTATGAAGGGGTCTGAGCTACAGATGAACCAAATTGAAGCTTTTGGGATTTCTATCCCTGACATTTTATGGAGAATTACATTGAATTGTATTTGCAATCAAAGTGGTCACTGAAAAGCTCAAACTGCATTTAAACTTAGCAAATCTCGAAGAGGTGACCCTGCTGTTTTTTTTTGAAGGGGGTTGGGAAAAGACACTAAGTTCAATTAATTTATTAATGTCTTTAATCATAAATTTAAAAAAGTTATCCTCTCAATTTGCCTGCATGATTAAATCATTCTCATTTCAGCAGGCAGTTCTACTTATAGTTTGTGTGAAATCTCGAATGTGTGGAAAAAAAGTGTCAACCTGGTAAATCAGAACATTCGGTGTCTGATTACGCCTTACCGACCATCTGCTGCTTATTTCACTATTCACTTCTTTAAAGTCTCACATGCAAAATGAATTATGGAAACCAAGTATTAACTAATTGGTCATTGAACATTCAAAGCTATTGGCAACCAAAGAAGTAAGACTCCATAGATGGGTAGTCTGGATATGTCCCATATAATTAAAGATTTTAAAAAATCAGGTGGTCGCCTTTCTGGGGCCCTGTGCATCTTCAATTTCATTTCGGAGACTAGTAGGCACAATCTAACCTCATGAGATCCTCTATGGCTTCTTATGGAAGTCCATCTGCCAAGCATCCCATTCCCCTGCTTTCACTGCTTGTGAAAGACACATCAACTATTCGACTGAAAACCAGAGGGGAATAAAAAAGACAGATGGCTCATTCTTCAAAAACTTTCTGTACACAGACCAATTACAATGATAAGAAGGCACAGGGCTTCAGAACTCCTTTCCAATGATGCCTTCGGTCCTGAACTGGCTCCACAGAGCAGCCTTGTAAATGAAAGAATTTTGTAAAAACAAACACTTTGTTTCAGAATACTTTTGTACCCTAAGATGTAAAATTTCTTCTCTTTACTACAGCTAATTTTGGAGCTCTCTTCCCAACGTATGAAATCATGATGCATCTGTACAATGTTATAAAGAGATATTTACCGACTTTTGTAGTGACCCGATTTCTTCTTCTTTTTCTTCTTGGGTGGTGGTGAAGGAGAACTGCTCGATTTCCTCTTCAGACTTCATTAACAAGGTGAGAGTAGAAAGTTGTTCAGACAAAAAAAAAAGATGATAATTAGTGTTCGTGAAGGAACTTTTAAATGGAATTTACATCACAGAGACCAGATATTCAGCCTAACCAGCCTATATCATTGATTAGGCTTCATACCAGTCATGTTAACTATTCCATCTAACCATATCAATGTATTCTTTTATCCTTTTCTTTCTTATGTACTTGTCTATCTTCCTTTTAGTTGAATTTTTCAGTGACTATCTCAAATTTATGGCAAGTCTTTTTATACTCTCTTGTAAGTCCTCTCTATATCTCTTTCATTATTTTAAAGACCTCCACTGAGTCATCTCTCAGTCTCCCCTTTTCTAGAAATACAACCCCAGCCATTTTCAATCTTATATGACATCTGTATCGGTCAAATCTCAAATAGATTATCACAGTCATGATATAGTCTGCATCGTTTACTTCACAGAAACAGAATTTTACTGAACTTTAATTTCTTTTCCATCGCTAATGCTTGCCACAGTGTTAAATTGTCATTTTATTCAACAGTCGATCAAAGGCACATGGCCTTGATTTTCACAGTGGAGCTAAAATTGCCATGAAGAGATAATGCACCACAGCATATCTGGGCACACACTAGGGCTAGCTCCTCAGAACAAAGATCCAAATAAGATAACAAAAAACAAAGTAGTTACTGTGCTTAGAGCACTTGATTCACCATGTTGCAGAAATTCCAGTCACTTCATAGCGCAAGCTCATTACAATGCTCCTCTGCTTGGAGTTATGGGCTGAGACATGTGTGCTGACAAAAAAAGATTCAAATATCACTCATCATCATTTTCTAAATAGGGTTTTATCCTTCTGCTACCCAAATGATGTGCTTTGAATAACTAGCTCCACTGACAATGGAAGAAAGAAGGATCAGTTTGCCTGTGTAGAAGAAATTATCTTTATATGTTAAGGGGTTTAAGTTCAGGTTATTTTTTCACAAAAAGGGAGGCGTGCTATAACATGCCTAAAGACCTTTATTAAAATAATTATTTTTTTCACAGAAGGGGATTGATCTCTGCTGTACTTTGGAAGTCTTTTGTCTTTGCTAATGACACCATCTGGGGATGTGGCCTCCAAGAGGCACCGAGTCTGATGAAGTCAGTCAAATTGATGTGCTACCATTAATAAAGTCATTAATTCATGGTAGTCTAGCTGCTACCAATCATGTTGAATTCAGACCCTTGCGTAGCCAGTTTCACAGATTGCTCTTTGCAAATACCCTCATGGCATCTTCAGAACCCATGATCAATGTTTGAGAAGAAAAGAAGCGAAAGGAAATTTTTTAAAATGCTGAAATCCTTAACAAAATGACTGAGATCAATGGGAGAAGATACGGAGATTGTTAATACTGAAGGCCGAAAGGCCCTGAAAATGGTTGAATAGATTTTCAGATTTTGACTTGGTGGTATTAAAAGTGGCCTTGTTGACTTTGAAAAGGACATTGGTAAATTTTATGGAACACAGCACGCAGTAATGAATATTCCAAACCCAAAAGCAAATCCAAGACACAGAAAGGATGAAGTAACAATTGCTACAATGGTCTCATGGTTATTATGGACTAAAAGCAGAAACACTGGAGAAACTCAGCAGGTCAGGCAGAGAGAGAGAAGCATAGTTAATGTTTTAAGTCTGGTATTACCACCTCCTTCCATACCAGACTTCAAATCTTAACTCTGTTTCTCTCTCCATAGACGCTCAGTTTCTCCACAGCTTTCTGCTTTTAGTTCTGGTCTCCAGCAGCAGCAGCATTTTGCTTCTATTATTCATGGATGTGATAGTGAATTAACATGCCAAAAAGTGCAACTTTAGTCTCACTGTGTCTAAGGTGTAAATCAGATTCAGCAGATCTGACAATTTGTGTGACAGCTTACATATTGTTGGTTCACTAAAATCCTTTAAAGGAACCTGTTGTTTCTACCCAAACTGGACAGTAGGAGACTTCAGTTCCTAATATGCAGTTGATTATTCTTAAGTATTTAGTTGGCCACTTTGTGATAAAACAACTAGGATGACAAGGTGGCTCAGTGGTTAGCACAGCACCGGGAACCCAGGTTTGACTCCACCCTCAGGCGGCGGTCTGTGTGGAGTTTGCACATTCTTCCTGTATCCGTGTGGAGTTCTTTCAGGGGCTTTGGTTTCTTTCCATGGATCAAAATGTGCAGGCTAGGTGGAGGGGAGATGGGAAATGCAGGATTACAGGAGTAAGGCAGGGAGGGAGGGCGGGGGGCGGGTGGAGGGGGTGGGGCGGTTTGGGGGGCTTCAGAGGGTCAGTGTGAACTCCATGGGTCAAATGGCCTGCTTCCATACTGTAGGGATGCTATGAACTACAGCAAAACAGAACAGAGATATCAATTGGACCTATCAGGAATGTAAAGTAAAACCCAGCGCAGTCAACTCTGTGAAATCTTTCTCATCAACACTTAAGGAGAGATGCTTAAGTTGGGAGCCATCCCATCAAGTGATCAAAGAATAGTTATATTTCAGGTTCTAGGTTTGCTCGCTGAGCTGATGAGTTAGCTCTCAGACGTTTTGTCCCCATGCTAGGTAATATTATCAGTGAGCCTCCATTGAAGCACTGGTGTCCTGTTTCGCTTGCTATTCGTGTGTCTTGATCTGTTAAGGTGGGTGATTTAACTTCTGGTTCTTTTTTCTTAGAGGTTAGTAAATGGGGTCCAAATCGATGTGTTTTTTGGTGGAATTCTGGTTTGAATGTCAGAATGCCAATGCATGTCTCTGTTTAGCCTGACCTAGGATGGATGTGTTGTCCCAGTCGAAGGGGTGTCCTTCTTCGTCTGTAAGGATACCAGTGATTCTGGTCATGTTTTTTGACTGCTAGTTGGTGTTTGTGTATCCTGGTGGCTAGTTTTCTGCCTGTCTGTCCGAAGTAGTGTTTGTTGCAGATTTGTAAATGACATTTGTTTTGCTGGTTGTTGGTATAGGGCCCTTTAGGTTCATCAGTATCTGTTTCAGTGTGTTAGTCAGTTTGTGGGCTACCATGACGCTGAGGGGTCAGAGTAGTCTGGTAGTCATCTCCGAGATGTCTTTCATGTATGGTAGTATGGCTAGAGTCTGGGTGTGTTGAGTCTTCTTGTTTGGGCTTATTGTTTAAGAATCGGCAGACTGTGTACATCAAGTATCCGTTGTTCTTGGATATGCTTTATATACCTTTTAGATTAGATTAGATTACTTACAGTGTGGAAACAGGCCCTTCGGCCCAACCAGTCCACACCAACCCGCCGAAGCACAACCCACCCATACCCCTACATTTACCCCTTATCTAACACTATGGGCAATTTAGCATGGCCAATTCACCTGACCTGCACATCTTTGGACTGTGGGAGGAAACCGGAGCACCCGGAGGAAACCCACGCAGACACGGGGAGAATGTGCAAACTCCACACAGACAGTCGCCTAAGTCGGGAATTGAACCCGGGTCTCTGGAGCTGTGAGGCAGCAGTGCTAACCACTGTGCCACCGTTTTCTTCTGCTGCTCATAGTTCCTGGGTGCTGCAGTGTGTTGAGGACCATTTAAACAATGTCCTGATGCATCATTGGCTGGAAGTTAGCCAGAAATCCAGGCTAAATTGACTACTATTCAGACATAATTTGGTCTGGGAGAAAAGCATCCATAAGGGTGGAAATCCTTTATGTTAAAAAAAACGTTATTGCAAACAACTGTAATAACAAACAAACAATAAGTAAATGAAGAAGGGGAACTAGTTCAGCCCTCGTCATTTGGGAGCTAGGTAGGTTGGGGTCCCATCTAGAACCACAATAATTGGGGACTGGTTGTAACACTATCTAACGCTCATATCTAATCTATCAATAATACATCATCATTATATGCTGTGTGGAGAAACAAATGAAACAACCCTAACTATTCAGAAGTGAATAGTCAGACATGAAAGAGAAAAACTGCTGTTTAGCAATGAGTTGAAGTAGGAAAGGAAACAGTTACTTCAGTGAATTAACGGTTAAGCCTGAAGAGGTTAACTTTGCTCAGCATTAAATGCTAAAAATTACTGCCTTGTTTTAATTCCATTTATCAGTATAGATTAAATGAACAAGATGACCTTTGGAACAGTAAATGTGCAGGTGCTGCAATGGAAGGAACAGAGCAAGGATCAAATAACTCATTTACACATTTTCACAACGAGTTAAAATGTTCCTCACACGTTTGAAGCAAAACATCAAATCCTACGATAATTACTAAACTGTGATCATTCATACGGGCAGAATGACTCACAACATCCCTTATCACCATGGTAATTGTAATTTATAGGAACCAAACTTCAGTAAAACAGTTATAGTGACTATTATGCCATTGCCAAAATTCCCCAGGAGCCGCATGTTATAATTTCAGAGAGGATCCTTTAAGCTGTCAATTACTTTTCATTTTTGGTTTATGATACATTCTCAAAAGACTGACAAAACTACAGCATGGTCTTAATGTTGTATTCTTTAATATTTATGGTAAGCATCCTCAGTTGATTGTGACCTTGTCAGATCCGAAATATGGACATGTAGAGATACTATCTTCAGTAATCAGAGAATTGAAGCACCATTTTTTCTCCTCTTGGTCATTGTATGTGTCAGAAGCACAAAGAAAAATTGGCTACATTCATTTGACCTTCCAATATAGTCCAGTAGAATCACTTCAACTGTGGGTTACCTGAGATCTATGTTGATCCTCTAATACTAAAATATGGACCTTCACTGTTTGATCAACTTGGAGACTCTGATGGTCCAACTCTGGAATAAATTCAAATTCATGACTGCTAAATTGACAAGTAATGTGCAAGTTTTCAACTGAGTGCAATGTGCACAAAACAATTACAAAATATGTCATAAATAATAATACTTTGCCACAGTTTAAGTAAATTATATTAGAGGAAGTGGGGGTTTCATTGGCTCACTTGGTTAATTGGCCGGTGCGTGGATCAGATGGACACCAACAGAATGTGGTTGATCTCCCATTCAGAGTGAACCCCTCAGTTGTTCGCACTAAGGGTTTTTTTTTACAAAGGGTTTATAAAGGATTTCCACCCTCATGGATGCTTTTCTCCCAAACCAAATTATGTTTGAATAGTAGTCAATTTAGCCTGCCTCCGTGTTCTGATCCATAGTTGAATCACAGCATAATCCGTGATTTGGCAACCCTCGAATAAACAAAGATGCTCCTCAGAGAGAGGCAATTGGGAACACAGGATGCGTAAGTGGAATTAAAATACAGAGCAGTCATTATAGAATTGGAAGACTGGACAGGCTCAGGGCTTACTTAAATTCCTACAATCGCAGAATAACAGAAGTAACTTAGTATGGAATGAGGTGATCTGATCCATTGGATCTGCACTGATCCAATGAACTTTATGACTGAGCACCATTTTTCTGCACATTCTTTTTACTCAAATAGCTATCCAATGCCCTCGAGTGCTTCAATTGAACCGGCCTCTACCACACTTTGAGGCTGTGTAGAACTGATCCATTCATTACGTGAAAAGACTTTCTCAGATCAGATTTGCAACATTCAGACTGCAGGCCTGTGACCAGTGGAGTGCCACAAGGACCGGTGCTGGGGCCTCTACTTTTTGTCATTTACATAAATAATTTGGATGCGAGCAGAAGAGGTACAGTTAGTAAATTTGCAGACGACACCAAAATTGGAGGTGTAGTGGACAGCGAAGAGGATTACCTCAGATTACAACAGGATCTGGACCAGATGGGCTGATGGGCTGAGAAGTGGCAGATGGAGTTTAGTTCAGATAAATGCGAGGTGCTGCATTTTAGGAGAGCAAATCTTAGCAAGACTTATACGCTTAATGGTAAGGTCCTAGGGAGTGTTGCTGAACAAAGAGACCTTGGAGTGCAGGTTCATATCTCCTTGAAGGTGGAGTCACAGGTAGATAGGATAGTGAAGAAGGCATTTGGTATGCTTTCCTTTATTGGCCAGAGTATTGAGTACAGGAGTTGGGAGGAGAAAGTGAGGTCTGCAGATACTGGAGATCAGAGCTGAAAATGTGTTGCTGGAAAAGCGCAGCAGCTCAGGCAGCATCCAAGGAACAGGAGATTCGATGTTTTGGGCATAAGCCCTTCTTCAGGAGGGCCATTCCTGACCTGCTGCGCTTTTCCAGCAACACATTTTCAGCTCAGTACAGGAGTTGGGAGGTCATGTTGCGGCTGTAAAAGACATTGGTTAAGCCACTGTTGGAATATTGCGTGCAATTCTGGTCTCCTTCCTATCGGAAAGATGTTGTGAAGCTTGAAAGGGTTCAGAAAAGATTTACAAGGATGTTGCCAGGGTTGGAGGATCTGAGCTACAGAGAGAGGCTGAACAGGCTGGGGCTGTTTTCCCTGGAGCGTCGGAGGCTGAGGGGTGACCTTATTGAGGTTTACAAAATTATGAGGTGCATGGATAGGATAAATAGGTAAAGTCTTTTCCCTGGGGTTGGGGAGTCCAGTAAAAGAGGGCATAGGCTTAGGACGAGGGGGGAAAGATAGAAAAGAGACCTAAGGGACAACGTTTTCATGCAGAGAGTGGTACGTATATGGAATGAGCTGCCAGAGGATGTGGTGGAGGCTGGTACAACTGCAACATTTAAGAGGCATTTGGATGGGTATATGAATATGAAGGGTTTGGAGGGATATGGGCCAGGTGCTGGCAGGTGGGACTAAATTGGGTTGGGATATCTGGTCAGCATGGACGGGTTGGACCGAAGGGTCTGTTTCCATGCTGTACATCTCTATGACTCTATTTCAAATCACTCTAAATCTGTGTCCTCTCGCTTTTGATCCTTTTAAAAGTGGGAACAGTTTCTCCCTCTCTACACTGTCTGGACCTCTCACAGATACGAAACCTTCTATTAAACCTCCTTTTAGCTTTCATCTCTTGAAGGAGAACAATCCCAATTTCTCCAACCTATCCATATAACTGAAGATTCTCATTCCTGGAACCATTCTTGTACATTTCTCTGCACTCTCTCCAATGTATTCAATCCTTCCTTTCATATGGTGTCCACAGCTGTACATAATACTCCAACTGAGGTCTCACAAGTGTTTCAGACAAGTTCATCAAAACCTCCTTGCTTTTGTACTCTATGCCTCCATTAATAAAACCTAGAACCCTAACTGCTTTCTCCACCTATCCTGCTATCTTCAACGATCTATGTACATATACACCCAGTAAATTGGTGGAAGGCATCATCACAGTGCTGACAAGCAGCATCTGCTCAGTTTGGGTTCTGCCAGTGCCACTTAACTCCTGACCTCACTACAGCCTTGGTTCAAACATGGACAAAAGTGTTGAATTCTGGGGCCAAGGCAAGAGTGACTATCCTTGACCATCCTTGACATTATGGCTGCATTTCACTGAATGTGGCATTGAAAAGTCCCAGCAAAATTAGAGTCAATGGAAATTAGGGTGAATCTCTCTACTGCTTGGGGTCAAATCGGCACAAAGGAAGATGGCTGTGGCTGTTGGAGATCAGTGATCTCAGCTTCAGAACAACTCCGCAGGAGCTCCTTAAGCTAAGCTCAACCATCATAAATATAAACATGCACTCCATCTATTTATGACATTCAGTAGCAGCAATGTGTATTAGCTACAAGATGACTGCAACATCTCGGCAAGGCGACTTGGACAGAATCTTCCAAACCCACGACTTGTAACATCCACAAGGTGGAGGAGGTGAAATGGAAGTGCCAAGAGTGTTGTTGGTGGGGTTTTAAAATAGAGAGAACACGGTGAGACTGGATATCATTTATTTTAATGCAAGGAATCCTGCAAAGCCAATGCATTGAGAGCAGTGATGAATAACACATAGCAATATGATATCATTGCTATCACGGAGACATGGTTGAGGGACGGGGACATCTAGCAGCTCAATATTCCAGGACATCGGGTGGGGAGGCATAGGGAGAGGAGGCATGGCGAGTGGTATATATGGTATTGATATATTCATTAAGGAATCAATAACAAGGGATAATATCCGAGAAGGTTACCTCAAATAAGGCCAAAATGTAGAATTTTAAAAAGAAGGGGTAATCACATCATTGGGGTATCCTTTTTTTAATCTCTGAACAGTCAGGGAGAGATAGAGGACAGATATGTTGGCAAGTAATAGGAGGGGATTTCAATTTTTCAGATGTTAATTGAGATAGCCAAACGTGTGAAAGGCTTAGACAGGAGAGAATTTGGAAATGTACCCAGGAGAGCTTTTTAAGTTGGCGCATAGAACATCTTACAAGAGATCTTGGAGTGCAGGTTCATAGCTCCTTGAAAGTGGAGATGCAGGTAGATGGGATAGTGAAGAAGGTGTTTGGTATGCTTTCCTTTATCAGTCGGTGCATTGAGTATAGGAGTTTGGAGGTTGTGTTGCAGCTGTATGGACATTGGTTAGGCCACTGTTGGAATATTGCATTCAATTCTGTTCTCTCTGCCCAAGGGAAGATGCTGTTAATCTTGAGAGGATTCAGAAAAGATTTACAAGGATGTTGCCAGAGTTGGAGGTTTTGAGCTATAGAGAGGAGCTGGATAGGTTGTGGCTATTTTCCCTGGAGTGTCAGAGGCTGAGGGGTGACCTTATAGAGGTTTATAAAATCATGAGGGGCATGGTTAGGGTGAATAGTCAAAGGTAGGGGAGTCCAAAATCAAAGGGTGAGATTTAAGGTGAGAGGGGAAAGATTAAAAAGGGACTAAAGGGGCAACTTATTCACTCAGAGGGTGATGTGTGTATTGAATAAGCTGCCAGCACAAGTGGTGAAGGCTGGTACAATTACAACATTTAAAAGGCATCTGGATGGGTAGATGAATAGGAGGGGTTTAGAGGGATATGGGTCAAATGCTGGCAAATGGGACTAGATTAATTTAGGATATCGGGCTGGCATGGATGACCTGGACTGAAGGGACTGTTTCTGTGCTGTACAGCTTTATGGCTCTATGGGAGGAGGAGTTGCTGGACCAAATGTTAGGGCTAGTCTCCTCCTGGAAACGAGCAAGGCAGCTATCAATGGAGATGGAAGTAGGCTGAACAGCTGTTACTTTCCGAGCAAGTGGGGAGCTAACCTGAGCAAATGAGTGGGTAGCACAGAGGATGTACAGGGTTTGTGACGTTGGGAGTTGAGGTAGGTGACAATGAGGGAGGTGGGGAAGATGTTTCAGGCAATACTGAGAGCGGTAGAGTGTGAGCCTTCTTGGGAGGTGGGTACAGGGAACAGCGACAGTGTAAATGTGAGTTATCAGAGAGAGGATGGTGGAGTGGAGACTTACATTGACCTTTCTCCTCCAATTTGGGCTTTTCTACAGATGGCTGAGACTGCTTTAACCCAGCTAGCAACCTCAGACCACGCTGACACGGTCCGGTGTTGCCTCCTCCACCCCTAGTCCCGGAGGAAGAGAAAGTTCTGCCTCTTCACCACCTGGTCCAGCAGGACTTGCAAGCACTTCCCCATACAGCAGGGTGCTAATTTCCTCATTTGCCATGTCTGGCAAATGTCTGTAACCCTGCAGGCAGCTCTGACTGCTTGTCTAGGTGCACAAGGGATATTAATCGCAAGGGATGTTAATTCTGGGATATCCAGGGAGTAGCACGTTGTTGTGAAAACAGCATGAGATGAGGTGGAGTGGAAATCTCATGTGGGAGACGTTAATGGGGAAAGTTTGGGGGTTAGACCCTGCAACGATAAACCCTCCAAAAAACTCAATGCAATTCAGATGTAGCCAAAACTGTAAGATTTAGCCCTATGACTCTGTACAGTGGTTTATGAAGGCACCTCACCCTCACTTTCTCAAGGGCAAATAGGCTGGACAATAAATACTGGGTCAGCCATTGGCACCGCCTACATCCCATGAATGACTAAAAGTTAAAAAAAAAACCCTCCCAGATCCCTCTGCTCTAGCATCCCCTTAAAACCTGTAGCCCTTATTTTGCATGTATGCCCATGTTGTTAATAATTTATAATTAATAAAGAGTTGGATAATTATACTCTATATTACCAAAATATCACAGTCAGAACACAAAGCTGTGTTGGTGTAGAGGGAACACTACTCGATGTGCATCATGATGCCACAGGCAGCCAAGTGTTGGATGGCAGTGTCTCATAATTTTTCATAGAAACCTGAGGCGCTCAGCAAGCCTGAATGTGGGTGGTGAGGATAATACAGATTTCCTAGTAATCTCATTGGGCTCCCTGACCTCAATGTTAATGAGATTGCCATTTCATAATGTGTTGGAAAACTGCTCCAGGCACACTCATATGGAATGTTCATTGCAGACTGCATTATTTGAAAATTAGGTTCACACCCACTGCTGCCTGATGTCTCTGATCCTCTTCCATGTTATCCTATCTACACTGGTCATATGTCTGGTATGAAGCAGGCAGCTAAGAGCCCTCATCGCTGCTGGCAAATAACGATGTTGCCATGATACACCCAGTGTGGATGTGAGATTGCGGAAACCAGAGACCTTAGAGTGCAGGTTCGTAGTTCCTTGAATGTAGATAGGATAGTGATGAAGGTGTTTGGTATGCTTTCCTTTATTGGTCAGAGTATTGAGTACAGGTGTTGCGAGGTCATGTTGTGGCTGTACAGGACATTGGTTAGGTCACTTTGGGAATATTGTGTACAATTCTGGTCTCCCTGCTATAGGAAACATGTTGTGAAACTTGAAAGGGTTCAGAAAAGATTTACAAGGATGTTGCCAGGGTTGGAGGATTTGAGCTATGGGGAGAAGCTGAATAGATTGGGGCTGTTTTCCCTGGGGCATCGAGGCTGAGGGGTGACCTTATAGAGGTTTATAAAATCATGAGGGGCATGGATAGGATAAATAGATAAGGTCTTTTCCCTGGGGTGGGGAAGTCCAGAGCTAGAGGGCATAGGTTAAGGGTGAGGGGGAAAGATATAAAAGACACCTAAGGGGCAAAGTTTTCACGCAGAGGGTGGTGTGTGTATAGAATGAGCTGCAGAGGAAGTGGTGGAGGCTGGTTCAATTACAGCATTTAAGAGGCATCTGGATGGGTAGGTAAATAGAAAGAGTTTAGAGGGATATGGACCAAATGCTGGTAAATGGGACTAGATTAGATTAGATAAGATTCCCTACAGTGTGAAAACAAGCCCTTCAGCCCAACCAGTCCACACCGACCCTCCAAAGAGTAACCCACCCAGACTCATTTCCCTCTGACTAATGTACCTAGCAGTATGGGCAATTGAGCATGGCCAATTCACCTGACCTGCACACCTTTGAATTAGGTTAGGATATTTGGTCCGCATGGACGAGTTGGACCAAAGGGTCTGTTTCCGTGCTATACATCTTTATGATTCTATAACTGGCAAATTTTGCAGATGAACTTCCCTCATTTAACTTTTGAGAGAGACACATTTGTGGCCAGGCCTTTTGCGTTTTGGATCCCTAAATCAAATGCTTTAACGTTGAAATCCTCCTGCTTCATGTTGACACTCAGTGGCAGCAACAAATAGGTATTTTTATGGCAGTAGCAGAGCATATTTTGATGAACTTGAATTGCACCCTGTTCTGGGAATCCAGAGTTAACTTACATTCATCTTGATGAAAGTATTAATTTAAAAAATCCAAATTGTGACAAGAAACTCACTCACCGTTCAGACAAGTATATTATAACCTGCTGTCACTCTATGATTGCTATCTGTGCCCCATCGCCTGTATTGGCAATTCCATGCATACATGTATATAGCCAAGTTACATATCCTTTGTAACATGGAACAGTAAGGGTGTGGACTTGACCCATTTTCAGTCAGCAAATCTGAAATCAATTGTTTGCAAACAGCCCGATAACAAAGTTCAGAATGGAAAACTGGAAGCAAAATTTCCCTTCCTGAGTTCCCTTAAGCCTGGAAAGTCCATGTCCGAGCATGTGCATGTAAAAGGTCAGGTACGTCAGGCAAATAACTTCATGACATGAGAAGCAAAGAATGAGATACCAGAGTGCTGCTTTACCATTATATCTCAGATTAAATAATACTTGGCATGTGCAATGGAGAACAGGAAGGAAAAAAAATAGAGACAGGATTAACAAATCAGAATGGCTATGATTAATAAAATTACAGACGCATGTCCAATAAGCAGCATGTCCCATCTTTGACAGAGAAATCTTTACATGTTATACTTTGATGATGATCATGGCACATTGGTACATGGTACATTGTTTCACAAAGTGGGGACCCTATATCAGGTATCACACAATGCAATTTTCTCCAGGTAAAATTGTGCCAAAGCTGACTTATCTAATTAAATTCAAACATTTTCATTTACATAAATCCTGAGGTTAAGTCAACATTCATTGTTGCTGGGATAGGAAGTCTACACACCAGCTTATTCCCATCAATTTACTATTAAAAGTCAGAAGAACACAGTGAAAAAAATTATTCCTTTTATATTTGCCTCCTTAACTTTTGAAGGAGAATTTCTGAAGTGTGATGGACATGTGTTGAAAGCACAATGTAATCAAATTGGTTCTGAAAGCTCATTGTTCACGGGTTCATTTCAGAAAGGTTACCTTACCTATGCAGGCAGCAGAAGCTTCAATGGTGGGGATGAAGTCACCAATCTGATGACATCATCTCTCTTTACAGATGGACAGCTTCCATTTCATGCCAGCTAGCCATGCCAACACCTATTTCTAATTAAAATATGGATGAATATATCTTGGCATCCACCTGATCACCATCTGTGAGTGCATCTGATTCTCAAGCAAATATCTCACAAAGGAATTCAACAATCCTTTCACCTGTCAACCTGACTTCCAAAGTTTCATTTCTCTAGTTCCTGTCAGGATTTAACAAGTAGGCATCCATACTGCCAGAGCTGCCAAAAATCCAGATTAAAATTACCTTCCCTATGCCCCTCAAACAGTGCGTGAAGTAATGTTAATATAATTAGAATTTTTGAAATGTCACATTATACAGCAGCTAAATATTGCAACATATTTTAAAGGGGCTCCACATTTTATACTTGAACAATTCCTCTTCAGCTGATTCCAACCAACATCTAATTATTCAGATATTTATATGTGACATGTGGAAAGAAACGTCCAAAATCCACCTGTCTGTTTTAGTGGCCGTCTTTCTCACAAGCAACATCCCTGTCTAAGAAGATTGCGCGTCGAAGAGTGTGGTGCCGGGAAAGCACAGCCAGTCAGGCAGCGTCCAAGAAGCAGGAGAATCAACGTTTCAAGCATAAGCTCTTCGTCAGGAATGAAGCTTGTGGCCCAAAGGGACTGAGAGATAAATAGGATGAAGAGCTTATACTCAAAACATCAATTCTCCTGCTCCTCAGATGCTGCCTGACTGGCTGTACTTTTCCAGCACCACACTCTTCAACTTTAATCTGTATCTGCATCTGCAGTCCTCACTTCCTCCTATGAAGATTGTTAGCCAACTTCCTGTAACCATTTGCATTTCTATACCTAATTCAGTAAACATCCCAAATACATAATCAAGGAAATATAGAGAGGAATGTCATAAATGTGGGCCAGAATCCTGTAGGGGTTTGAGAGAGATGAGGGCTATGGAGAGATCTGGGGAAGAATCACATAAGAAGTTTGACAAGATATACCTCAACAGCAGGAGTTACTCGTGGCATCTTCCATGCAACTGCCAAGTGGCATGGTGTATTCCTCACTGGGCAGAGGTGAGTCACCATTTAAGGGAGATTACTGCTCGTTTGATTCCTTATGAATGCTGTATCTCACATCATCCAGATTAAACTGCTCATCTGACTAAAGACACCGTTGTTGGACATTACTCCAGATGGCTCAGACTGAAATGGTTTGGTTGGTAACTTCTGACCAAATTGGCATGGTCTAGTGTCGTGGAAACCTCTGCTGGTCCTCAGGGAATGGTATGACCCAAATCAGCACCACTGTGATAGCCAAGACCATTAGGTCCCAGATGGGAAAAGCAGGACACCCATGGATCTGGGTAGGATGCTCTTCGAAGTGTCAGTGTACACTAGTTAGGCCAAATGGCTTCCTTCCAAACTGTAGGGATGCAATGTTTGTCCCTTGTCTGCTACGGACAAATATCTAGATTGGTACAGTGCAGTTCCAAATTAACCATGTTTGCTCAGACGCACAACAGCCAGCATCAGCAATATTGATCAATTCCAGGCCATCTTGACAATAACAAGTACTTCCAGCAAAGATTGGAGGTAAGACTAGGCTGGAATTAAACTTGAGGGTAGCCATGGGATAGTGAGGCAGATAATGGAGCGAATTTAGTTAGATATGCTGAGAAAACTCATTAGATCTTGTAGTGGAAAACATTGCAAAACTTTCAACACAACTGACACTTAGCCAATAACTGTAAGATTCGCTCCATGGTCAAAGATATGATTCACAGAAAGGAAATGGAGTGAGAGAGACATTCAATTAAGAATTCAGAGAATAGGACCACGGTTGTAAGGTTGGAGGAAGTTACACAGACAAGGTGGGCTATGAATAGGACCATGGTTGTAAGGTTGGAGGAAGTTACACAGACAAGGTGGGCTATGAAAAGTTTACAAATAGAATAGAGATCTGTAAATTGCAACAAATGTAAGTGAACAAGGAGAAGGATGATGGATGAAGGGGATTGGTGTGAGGTAGGGTATAAGTAGCAGAGTTTTAGATCCTATAAAGCACTGAAACAGTATGGAGATTCTAGCAGTAGAACTGAGTGGATAGCTGAGGTTAAAATAGGTAGTCTTTGTGAAGAGGTGGCTATAACTATAAACTGGGATAGAATGGGATGCTGAGGCTGAGAACTGAACCTTGTCATTTTAAATTAATGATTACCAAAAGGAGTAAGGTGAGTAAGGTCACCCCAGAATAACTCTTTATTTGACTCCTCTTTTGGGGAAATTATTCAATTCATTTCAATGCTTCTTTTATCAATTAGAACTGGTATTTATCTGGGCAAAATGGATTGTAGCCTTATTGATTGGCATCACCTTTGTATACTAGGATGCAGGAATATATTGTAAGACAGTGATAAGCATCTCCAACTTCTGGTTCATGGATAGCAAGAGAAAACTACGAGGTATTTTCAAGCAGTAGCTCTCGGTTAGGCTATAGTTGTGAGGAACCCTTTGAGGGATCCATTCTCATGTTGATACGTGTCTTTGAATATGCTGTCACTTTCAAGTGTGTTAAGTTGCTGGTCCTTGACACAATTCACTCATCATTTGCTTGTCTTCAGAGAGCTTGTGTATAATTGCCCTGGACTTGGGCTCATAATTACACACTAGACTAAGCATAGTACTCGGAACTTAGAATCATAGAGTCATACAGCACAGAAGGTCCGACTCATCTGGGCCGACCAAGTTTCCTCAAGGAAACTAGTCCCATTTGCCTGCATTTTGCACACATTCCTTTAAACCTTTCCTATTTATGTACCTGTCCAAATGTAGTTTATATGTTGTAACGGTATCTGGATCTATCACTTTCACTAGCAGTTCATTCCACATATGCACCACTCTTTGTGCGGAAAGGTTGACCCTCAGGTCCCTTTGAAACCTTTCCCCTCTCACCTTAAATTAATGTTTCTTTGTTTTGAATTGCCCTACCCGAGGAAAAATATAACATCCCAATTCCTCTGCTCAATGGTCTGAGCAAAGAAGGCAAGGGTGCTAAACACCTTCTTCCCCACCCTGCCTATCTGTGTTGCAACTTTCAAAGAACTATGTACTTGAAAGCTGATTAAATATAATGCATGGTAGCACTATTTTAAAGGGCATGTTTCCTACAATGGGAACCTCTGAGTGAATTAAAAAACCCTCATTTAACTTTTTTATAATTTCAAACAAATCTGGCAAGAAGTCTGAGCATTCCCTGGAAATTCAAAGGTCAAGGGGTGATTTGATTCAAGTTTTCAACATATTAAGGGGAAAAGGTTCGTAAACACAGAGGAAGGTGAAGGATTTGTTTGTACAGAAGCAGTTTACCGGTTGTTATGCCAACCCACTGTCCCAGGGGGCAGACAGTGGTGCTGCCCGCTACCAGGGTGCTGACGGCAGCACACCCCCAACTGTAGCAACAGGATCTGCTACTGGCTGATACCCCTCCTCAGCTACTTTCCCAACTGTTGGCAGACAGGCTCTTAATAGAGTTGGTTCTGGAGTGATAGCCATGTTGAAAGATCTTCTGCAATTTATTCCTCCAGGATGTCTGGGAAAACTGCTAACTCTGGGTTTCCGGTCTGAAAACTAGCCCTTTCACTACACATCCCTGAAGGTTTTCCCACATTTGATAATCACAGAATCTCAGGATTGTAATGATGCAGAGGGAAGCCATTTGGTCCATCGTGGCTGCAGTTTCTACTCCCTTGGCCCAAGCTCCTGTCCTTTTCCTCATATCCTTGTACACGATTGCTATCAAAGCAACCATCCAAAGCTCTGTTGAATGCATCAATTGAACCATGCTCCACCACATTTCCAGGCAATGCAATATATTAAATATTTGCTGTAAGAAAAATATTTGCTTCTCAATCACCCTTACTTCTTTTGCATAAATATCAGGGCCATTTATTTTAAAATTTCTGGAACAAAAGTTTGCGACAACATCTGACCTTTCAGTTCGAAGGGTTTAAACTGCAGGCAGCTAAGAAAGGAAGTAAGCTGATCACACCCTCAACACTGTGTGATTAAACAATTACACCGTGATTGATGTGTATGCTTCACCTACCCAGCTTGATTCTGTCGACCTTAATACCCGAGAGTAACAGTTTATCTATCAATCAGTCTCCATCCTCGAAAGCTTTTGAGGAAGAATGTTCAAGATTATCATGTATTTTTTATGTGAAGAAATGCTTCCTGATTTCACTTCTGAATCTCCTTCGGCTAATTTTAAGGTTATGCTTCTTTATCTGAGCCTTTCCTCCAACCACAGGAATTAGCTGCTCTCCATTTTTCCTACTGACTTTAAATCATGCTAAACATCTCAATTAGATCATCTCTGAACCTTAATCTGTGGTTTTCATCTCAACCAGGAATCAACTTTTAGACTAATTGATCACTTGAGGGCAATAGAGAATGATAACTCCTGTACAGCTAAGCAGACAGATGACAACTCGACACAGGCAAGTCAGGCACAGAATGTAGTGTACAAGGATGACAGCGAGCAGTGTTTCATGATCTGGTCCCTGCCAACCTGCACTCTCTTCAATCTTCTCTGCTGTAGCAGTCAAGTTGGCAAACACATTCATCTGTGTAGCTTCTCTCCCACAGTGCCGAGCATTCATTCTCATTAAGTGTTCCCAACTGGTAAGTCTCATGAATGCTGTACTGCGAAGGATAGAAAGAAAGAACAAACGAAAGCACAATAGAATGGAAGACAGAAAGAAAGATGTACACCTGTACAGCTACTTTCAGGACCATTGCAGGTCTCAAAGCACTTTGCTGCCATTGAAGTACACCTGAAGCATAACTACTGTTGGAGCGTAGAAAACATGGTAGTGTACAACAAACTTCAATATACAGCACTGTGATGATGACCTGATAATCTGTTGATTGAAGGATAAATATTGCCAAGGATCCTGAGATAACTCAACAGCTTTTCTTAGATAAGTTTTGCATTTTGGAAAGGCAAATCAGGGCAGGACATACGCACCTTAGGATCTTGGGGGGTGTTGTCAAACAAAGATATCTTGGAGTGCAAGTTCACACTTCCATGAAAGTGGAGTTGCAGGTAGACAGGGTAGTGAAGATGATGTTTGGAACACATGCCTTTATTGGTCAGTGCACTGAGTATAGGATTTGGGATGTCACGTTGTGGCTGTATAGGATATTGGTTAAGCCATTTTTGAAATACGGTGTTCAATTCTGGTCTCCCAGCTATAGGAAAGATGTTGTTAAACTTGAAATAGTGCAGAAAGGATTTACAAGGAGGGTTTGAGCTATAAGGAGAAGTTGAATAGGCTGGGGCTTTTTTTTGGAGTATCGGAAGCTGAGGGGTGACCTTATTGAGGTTTATAAAACCCTGAGGGGCATGGATAGGGTGAACACCCAAGGTCTTTTCCCTAGTTGTTCCCGAAACTAGAGGGCATAGGTTTAAGGTGAGAAGGGGAAACACTTAAAAGAGACATAAGGAGCAACTTTTTCACACGGAGGGTGGTGTGTAGGGAATGAGCTGCCAGAGGAAGTGATGAAGGCTGGCACAATTAAAGCATTTAAAAGGCACCTGGATAGACATATGAATAGGCAAGGTTTAGAGGGATATGGGTCAAATGTTGGCAAATGGGACTGGATTAATTAAGGATATCTGGTCATCATTGACGAGTTGGATGGAAGGGCCAGTTTCCATGCTGAACAGCTCTATGACTTTAGTGACACATCATTCTTTACGGCTGCGTGAGAGGGCAATAGGGCCTTGATTTCATGTCTCATCCAAAAGACAGCATCTTCAACACTGCAGCATTTTTTCAGTACTGTTTTGCACGTTAGCCTTGATTTTTGTGCTCAACCCCTAGTTTGGGATTTGAACACAATCTTTTGACTCAGAGGCAACAATGGTACACAACTGAAACTAACGGAAGGCCAAGAAGCGCTTTTGGTTAATTCACAAAACAAGATGTCTTCCTAAAGGCGGAAGAATAATTCTGTAAAATTCAGCAATACAGTCAAAGGGAGTGCTTCAGCAATTGTTTTCAGGATAGCTAACACTAAGTAGGCAATCTATCCTGAAATAACCTAGTCATCCAAAGAAGCTGAGTGGTAAGAAAATCTGAATGTGCATCACTGCATTAAAAACTTCCGTTGTGAAAGCCGTAATGCTTCAAAGTCATGGCTCAGGTCTGCACTGTTTAATTTTTAATTATATCTAAAAGCCAAAGAGTACTTCTTGTCCTCTTGTGGGATGCTGAGGAGGCCACAAGTTAGATTCTTATGTCAGAGTCAACATTTTACTCTACCTTTCTGAATCGAAAGTTTACTGAGTCAAATTATTCAATTTTATTCAACTACGATTCCATGTTTTGTAGCTTAATTCAAACTACTGAACAATTCAACATTTTAAACAGTACAGTTCTAATAGTACAACAGCTAAGACCATTCAGGATGATAGCCGAGAGATTTAACAAACTATTAAAAGATCTAAAACATTTCTTTTATGTTGTACATAGGAACATGAAGTGCTGAACAGGTAAAACGGACAGTGAAGAAGGCATTTGGTAGGCTTGCCTTTAGTGGTCAATGCACTGAGTATAGAACTTAGGATGTCATACCAAGGCTGTACAGGTCATTGTCAAGGCCACTTTTGGAATGTGCAATTCTTGGGTCTCCCTGCTGTAGGATTGATGTTGTGAAATGTGAAAGGGTTCAGAAAAGATTTACAAGGATACTGCAGAGATTGGAGGGTTTGATCTATAGGGAGAGGTTGACTAGGCTGGGGTTATATTCCCTGGACCATTGGAGGTTGAGGGGCAACCTTTTCGAAGCTTATAATATCATAAGGGGCATGGATAGGGTAAATAGTCAAGGTCTTTCCCCCAGGGTAGAGGAGTCCAAAGCTAGAGGGCATAGATTTAAGGTGAGCATTTCGGAGATAGTGATCACAACTCCCTGACCTTTGCTATAGTCGTGGAGAGAGATAGGAGCAGACAGTACGAGGAAGTATTTAATTGGGAGAGGGGGAATTACAATGCTATCAGGCAGAAACTGTAGAGCATAAATTGGGAACAAATGTTCACAATGCACGACAGAAGTGTGGAGGTTATTGAGGGAGCACTCGTTGCGAGTATTGAATAGGTTTGTCCCACTGAGGCAAGGAAGGGATGGTAGGGTGGAGGAACCTGGATGACAAGGGAAGGGGGGCATCTAGTCAACAGGAAGAAGGAAGCTTACTTAAGGTTGAAGAAGCAACAATCAGACAGTGCTCTAGAGGGTCACAAGGTAGTCAGGAAGGAACTGAAGAATGGACTAAGGAGAGCTAGAAGGGTCATGAAAATGCCTTGGTGGGTAGGATTAAGGAAAACTCCAAGACCTTCTACACTTATGTGAGGAACAAAGGATGGCCAAAGTAGGGTAGGGCCAATCAGGGATAGTGTGCCTGGGGTTGAAGGAGGTAGGAGAGGTCCTTAATGAATACTTTTCTTCAGTATTCACTAGTGTGAGGGACCCTGTTGTTTGTAAGGACAGTGTGAAACAGGCTGATATACACAAACAGGTTGCTGTTAAGACGGAGGATGTGCTGGAAATTTTGAACAAGGTGGGGATAGATAAGTCCCCTAGACCAGATGGGATATATCAAAGATTGCTATGGGAAACGAGAGAAGAGATTGCTGCACCATTGGTGATGATTTTTGTGTCCTCACTGTCCATTGGATTGGTACCAGATGATTGGAGGACGGCAAATGTTATTCCCTTGTTCAAGAAAGGGAATAGGCATAACCTGGGAATTACAGACCAGTCAGTTTTACATCGGTGTGGGCAAATTATTGCAGAAGATTCTGAGAGACAGGGTTTATGTATATCTGGAAAAGCATATTTTGATTAAAGATAGTCAGCATGGCTTTGAGAAAGGCAGGTCATGCCTCACAAGCCTTATTGAATTATTTGATGATGTGACAAAACACATCGATGAAGGTAGAGCAGTGGATGTGGCGTATATAGATTTTAGCAAGGTGTTTGATAAGGTTCTCCATGGTAGGCTCATTCAAAAGTAAGGAGATATGGGATACAGGGGAATCTGGCTGTCGGGATACAGAAATGGCTTTTCCAAAAAAGAGAGGGTGGTGGTTGATAGAAAGTATTCAGCCTGGAGCTCGGTGACCAGTGACCAGTGATGTTCTGGGACATCTGCTCTTCATGCTTGTTATAAATGTCTTGGAAGAGGAAGTTGAAGGGTGGGTTAGTAAGTCTGCTGATGATATGAAGGTTGGTGAAGTTGTGGATAGTGTGGAGGGCTGTTGTAGGTTGCAACAGGACATTGACAGGGTGTAGAGCTGGGCTGAGAAGTGGCAGATGGAGTTCAACCTGGAAATGTGTGAAGTTATTCATTTTGGAAGGTCAAATTTAAATACAGATTACAGGGTTAAAGGCAGAATTCTTGGCAGTGTGGATGAACAGAGGGATCTTGGGGTCCACGTCCATAGATCCTCAGAGATGCCACCCTTTGATAGGGTTGTTAAGAAGGCGTATGGTGTGTATGTTTTCATTAGCAGGGAGATTGAGTTTAAGAGCTGCGAGGTTATCCTGTGGATCCATAAAGCCCTGGTTAGACCACACTTGGAATATTGTGTTCAGTTCTGGTCACCTCATTACAAGGATGTGGAAGCTTTAGAGACATTACAGAGGAGATTTACCTTTGTGCTGCTTGGACTGGAGTGCATGTCTTATGAAGAAAGGTTGAGGGAGCGAGGGCTTTTCTCATTGGAGTGAAGAAGGATGAGAGGTGACTTGATAGAGGTGTACAAGATGTTGAGAGGCATAGACAGAATGAATAGCCAGAGACTTTTTCTCAGGGACGAAATAACTAACACGAGACGGCGTTATTTTAAGGTGATTGGAGGAAGGTTTAGGGGAGATGTCAGAGGTAGGTTCTTTACACAGAGAGTGGTGGGTGTGTGGAATGCACTCCCAGCAGTGATCATTCAAATGACTCTTGTACATGCACATGGATAATAGTAAAATGAAGGGTAAGTAAGTTAGTTTGATCTTCGTGTAGGATAAAAGGTCAGCCCAACATCGAGGGCTGAAGGGCCTGTACCATGCTATACTATTCTATGTTCTAAGGGAAAGATTTAAAAGAGACGTAAGGGACACCTTTTTCATGGAGAGTGTGGTGTGTGTATGGAATGGGCTATCAGAGGAAGTGGTGGAGGCTGGTAAAATTACAACATTTAAAAGGCACCTGAATGGTTATATGAATAAGAAGGATTTACAGGGATATGGGCCAAATGCTGGCAAATGGGACTAGATTATTTTAGGATGTCTGGTCGGCAAGGATGAGTAGGACCTAAGAGTCTGTTTCACATCTCTATGACTCTTTGATTCTAAGACTGGTTCAGTAGGGAGATCCGTAATATGTAAGCATTTATAAATAGAAATTGCTGGAAAACTTAGCAGTCTAGCAATACCTGTGGATGGAAAGCAAATTTAAAGTTTTGAGACCAGTGATCTGCAGTGCAGGACCAAAGCCAATTCCCAAAATTTATGGTTGGCTGAATCCATGAGAACTGATCAACTAAACATTGCATACATGGTGATAGTTGTCAGTTCAAACCATTGTGTTGTTTCCTATATTTCCCATCAGTGTTTCTGACAACATCCTGTCTCATACAGGCAGGAAGATATTACCATGATCAAGATGTAAACTACCAAGAAATCAAGGTATGCACCCAGTGCGGAGTGGACATGATCTCTTCTCACTCACTGACATTAATTCCGGAAAGCATTCCTGCAAGTTGGCAGAACAAAATGTGAGCAGGAACGCTGCTGGAATTTAATCAGAGGAAATCAGCCCAAACCAGCCTCTCTACAGTCAGCACTGGCAGGCTTCCTGTGGCTTATCCAGGCATGGCCAATTAGACCATGAAGATGTGGAGTTGTTGAGAACCATGTACAATGAACCTCAATGCCAGATGACAAATCAAACAACTCCAGATTTCATTGTTGAGTCAGTCCTGTCCATCTCAGGTACTGGATTGTCGAGTCAGCCGCTAAGCTGATTCACTTCAAATTTGCTTGATGCCAAAAGTAGTTAATGTTCTTGAAGTAGGTTATACGAGGTGGGATGTGTGCAACAATGACAGCAATTTCTTATATGACGAGAGCCTCATCATTATATTTATTGAGTATCAATGATTCACAATGGAGCTCTCTTCTTGGAATCATATTGAGCTAAACAGACTAATCATGTCCATATTATCCGCACTACGTCAGTTTCAAGATCTGTGTCATGACTCCTTTACAATCTTCAAAAGCAGTTTCCTAGTCAGTACAGGCTGGTTTTACTAAAGCTCCTCTGTCCCATTTCCACCACACTGTGCCAGAAGGCGAACAGCTTGCATGCTACAATTAAATGACAGAAAAGTGAACATCTGACAGATGGGAAGAATATGAATCCAACATTCATGAGGGGAAAGAAATTTATCTGCATCATAAATAAATACTTAAGTAGGTGGCTGACTGTTCTAGCTTGTCATTATATGTATTCTTAATGCATCGTGTGACCTTACGCTTTTTCAAGGGGTAAATGTAATAAAACAATGATTTTATATACTTAAATTTGAATCTTTATCTTCCGCCCTATCTCTGCAACTTCTTCTAGCTCTACTACCCTCTGAGAGAGCATATTGTCCTCTATTTCTGACTTCTTTAATATTTCCAATTTCCTCCATTCCTTTGGCTGCTGGCAAGAGGCTAATGGGGAACTAGTGAGGCCTGTATAGGAACATCCTCATCAATACCAATTTACGTACAGCTAAAGTTGTTAGACATCCTGCATGTTGCATGTTTACTGTGGATATATTATCTGAGGCAGAGGAACAATGCCCTTAAGTGATGGTAAATTAACTACTGAAGCACCTCAATAACCTCAAGGACCGGGTATTGCCCAATGGCTCCTCTGTCACCTTGTAAAATTTCAGACAGGTATGGGGTAGGTGGCAGGAAGGTTACTGCTGGATTTATTGTGCTCCTGCCTTCAAATACACAAGAGGGGAGTGCAGAATCTGGCCCTTGAATAAAATTACTCCTGGATACCTGAGAGGGCAAGCTGCCAAGTTCAAAGTGGATCAGCCCTCCAGGGTCCTTCTAAATCAATCATAAGTGTTACTGGGCAGTAATTAGGAGTGAATCGATCAGATTCATGTCTGTCTCAAGACTAACATGAGCTGTAAAGTTTCCACTCCATTGCACAGTCTGAAATAGGCTAATTTAGTGTGATTTTGAATTTTGGTCTCAGTGTATTAACTTGCACATGTAATCCAAGCTGCCCATCTAGTGCAGAAGTTAGGAAGCTACACACCAGCAAAGATGCAATCCCTTGGATGTGATATTAAAATTAGAGTCAGGCCCTTCAACAGAGACATTAGAACACATTTCACACAAAGGTCATAGAGAAGCTTGTAAAATCATGCAGGGCACAGATAAGGTGAATAGCAAAGGCCCTTTCCCTGGTGCAGGGGGAGTTCAAAACGAGACGGCACAATTTTTAAGGTGAGAGGAGAAAGATTTAAAAAGGACCTGAGGGGCAACTTTTTCACAAAGAAGGTTGTGGAATGAACTGCCGGAGGAAGTGGCAGATACAAGTACAGTTACATTTAAAAAGACATTTGGACAGGTACATGAATGGGAAAGGTTTAGAGGGACATGGGCCAAAGGCAGGCAAATGGGACTAGTTTAGTTTGGTTTGGGAAACTTGGTCGGTATGAACGAGTTGGACTTTGCTGTTCGACCCTATGACTCTAAGTGTGAAACTTGTTTTTATGAAAAGCAAAATGCAACTCTGTCATTGCAAAACTCCAGGCCAAAGTCACAACTGCATACAGCTTAGTTTTGGCAGCAACGACCCTGAAATGTAAACAGTCTTTCTCATAGCACCCCTGTCAAGGACACATTGAAGAATTACTTCAATTAGAAGTCAGCAATTAAAACATTGCTTTTAAAATGGGATAAATTCTAATCTTTCTGAGATAGCCTTTGGATATAAAACAATCTTGCTTTCACCTCTACAATATAGTGATGAATTGCATTTCCAAGGGTCTGAATGCCAAATGAAAAAAATGCAAAAAAAAATACAATTCAACTGATTTCTGAGGATTATGAGGATTACAAAGATGCCTTTGCCACTTAAAATCTACTCTTCGTTGTAACAGAAGGTGACCTAGCTAGCAGTCTGATATGATACATATTCTGGTCACACTGAATCCTACTTACTGATATACAATATACAGATGAAAGTTACACTTCTGATCATTGGATGGTACATACTTAGCTGATGCTATGTATGAACAAAATTAAGTGTAAGCCTTCCTAATGTATATGTTAAGTGCTGCAGAAAATATCTCAGGATTATTCATCACCGGTGTGCATTGTACAGCCATTTGGGTTCTGACAAGGCACTCAGTTCCAGATCTCATTACAGCCTTGCTTCAAACATGGACAAAGAACTGAATTCCAATAATGTGGTAAAACTGACTGACTGTGACTTTGAGGGAACAGTTGATTGAGTATGGCATTAAGGAATGCATGGTGGCTTGCTCAGTGGTTAGCACTGCTGCCTCACAGAGCCAGGGACCTAGATTCAATTCCAGTCTCGGGCGACTGTCTGTGTGAAGTTGCATATTCTCCCCGTGTCTGCGTGGGTTTCCTCTGGGTGCTCCGGTTTCCTCCCACAATCCAAAAGCTGTGCAGGTCAGGTGAATTGGCTATGCTAAATTGCCCGTATTATTCAGGGATGTGTAGGTTAGGTGCATTAGTCAGGGGTAAATATAGAGTAATGGGGTATCTGGGTGAGTTACTCTTCAGAGGGTCGGTGTGGACTTGTTGGGCCAAATGGCCTGTTTTCACACTGTAGGGATTCTCTATGATGAAAACTGAAATCAGTGAAGATCAGGGGGAAGCTCTGGAGTCATAAAAGGAAAATGGCTGTGAATATATACAAGGAAATGAATTAGGAGCAAGGGGCCATTTTACCACTTAGTTACTTCAGCATTGTCCACTGTTCAATAAGATTGTGCCTCATGTGATTCTCACCTCACATCCGCATTTCCGACTAAGCCCAATAACCTTTCACCTCCTGCTTCCCAAGAAACTATCTACTTCTGCATTAACAATATTAAGAGAGTCTGCTTCCATAGTCTTTTGAAGAAGTGAGTTTCAAAGATTCTCAATCTCTGAAGAAAAAGTTTCACCTCACATCTGTCTTAAATGGGTGACTGCCCTCTGCATCTCCACCTGTCAAGACCCCTTTGGATCAAGGTTGTTGGGGACCAGTTCTTTCAATGCCAGGGGACTGCTGAAAGGACTATCCAGAGCATTAGGCTTATCCATGTTCAGATCACGTTCCCTCCATTGTAAAGTTTCATGATTAGATGTTTGGTGATGATTACACAGTGTTCAATACTCCACATAATGATCTGCATAATGTGGAATATTATGTGGAGTGTGCAAGACTGAGGCAACATTTAATCTTGGGCTGAGAACTGTAAAGTGGTACTTGTCACCAAAGCATCAAATAATGACCATCTTCAACAAGAGAAAATTCAATCTTCCCACCTTGGTATTCACCAACATAAAGATCACTGAATCTTGCACCATCATCATTGCTCTAAATGTTCAGCCTTACAGGGTAGTTATGTTTAAAATATCCCCTTTAACTAGACACAAAATAAACATTCTGAAATGGAGGTTGGGCAAGTCATGTTAAACCATCTCTCAGTTTGGACAATATGATCCAGTTATCTTGGCGAGGAAGGCTAAAACAGCAACTGGATTTTCCATTGACCAGACAGTTGTTATTCCAGTATAGTTGGAAATTGTGCATGGAGACCCAGTGGAATCATAGCATACTCTGAAGGAATTGTCAAGAAAATTGAATTTTCTACCTTTATGCTTGGAAACCTCTGAAAGTCTCAATTTAAATCAGAAACTCTGGAAGGTTCTGCAAAATTAAGTAAAGTAGTTACACAGGAAAAGTTAGTCTATTAATTACATAGTTTAAGTTCTGAGTAAGTACTTACAGACTCCAAACTTATCTCACATACCTGAAGCTACATCTCCTCCAGAGCACTTACACCCCCTAGACCCTTAGACCAGCCAGTAACTCATCTCCTGATCTCATGGCACGATGGAGTCCTCTATGCTTGCTTGTATGAGTGCAGCTCCAACACCAACTTCAGGTGCATCTAAGACAAGACAGTCCACTTGACTGACATCCTATTCACCAGCTCCAACATTCACTTCCCCCATCACTCCTACATAGTTAAGTAGTTCTACATTATATTCAAGATTCACTTCAACAACTTGCCAAGGTTCCTACCAAATTTACCAGCTCTACCACCAAAAGATTTTGTGTTTAGATTAGATTCCCTGCAGCATGGAAACAGGCCCTTTGGCCCAACAAGTCTACACCAACCCTCCGAAGAGTAACCCACCTCCTACATTTACCCCTCACTAATGTACCTAACACTATGGGCAATTTAGCATGGCCAATTCATCTAACCTGCACATCTTTGGACTGTGGGAGGAAACCGGAGCACCCAGAGGAAAGCCAGGCAGACACGGGGAGAATGTGCAAACTCCACACAGACAGTCACCAGAGGCAGAGATCGAACCTAGGTCCCTGGCGCTGTGAGGCAGCAGTGCTAACCACTGAGCCACCATGCCACCCACATTGCAAAGAATGAAGGCAGCAAGCATACAGGAATATTTCCATCTGGAAATATCCTTCAATGCCATACTTTGTCAATGCTGCTCATGTCCCATAAACAATAAAAAAAACGTGAAAAGGGTGGTCAATTCATTATTAACCGTGAACTTAGAAATGATGTTCTCCTCATGTGCAAAGCTCAAATATGTAGGAACATTAATCTAATTTTTTGAGGTCCAGTGCTTTTGGGGTTCCAGACAGAATAGGGTTCAAAGACTGCCTCATGATTTCTGTGCAGGGCTTTGCACAGTTATTTGTAATGGACTGCTACTAACACAGAAATTTTCCATGGCCCTTTACAGCCTGTTTGCCTGTTAATTCCCTCCCCTTCATGATGTATCCCATGTGAAATTAGGCCATCGATATCTACAGCCTGTCATATTATTCCTGTCTGTGTGACTCGTTAATGGATTTCTTTGAGTCTGAAGGCTCTCTATTCAAGTTTCTCTCATTCATCCTTGTATAGACAGCACTATGACTGTGGATGCCAGCTCCCCACTGGGTATGTAGGCACTTTAAAGGTTTCCAGTCTGAACATCAAGTTCCTCATATCAGATCACAACACCCACTCCCATCTTGCCAGGTAGTGGGTGCTGGGGATGGTTCCTCTCTAATCATTTCCATCTCCTTTGAATTTTCTTTTTGCTTTCTTTGCCCAAATTGTCGCCATCTTTGTGCAATACAGTTTTTGAGTGAAGGCGGTGGAGTTCTGCACTCCACTTCGTAGGGAGCATATGCATCTGTGTAGTTTCTGAGAGCCCTTAGGAATTATTCCTGACTAGTAATGGAAGTTGCAATCCTTGCTATCATGCAATGACCACCTTGTTAACTAAGAGCCCTCAAACAGAATAGCCTTTATTGTCATATGCACTCGAATGACTGCAGTGAAAAGTTTGGAATGTTGCCTCTTTGGTGCCATCTTAGGTACAGGGTACCTAGATACAGATACTTTAAGTGTTTGTTACAGAATCGAAAGAGTGAAAAACATAGTCTAGTATAGGAATACAAATGTATAAAAAGTACTCCAATTAATCAAAGTCCAGAATAAGAATAAAAAGTATCTTGAAAAGTACTCAAATTTTTGTGCTTTTCAGAAGCAACCCGTACCTTTTGCCACATACTGGCAGAAGCGACAGACACCATAAGGTGCCAGGAGTGGCAATCTAGGCAAATTTTACATAAATAATTTGTAGCAGTTAAGTGCTCCATTGTACAAAACCAAAGTTCCTATCAGTCATAATTCAGCACAGCATTCTGCATTATAAATCGGTTTCCATCTTTCTTTTATGTTCTATTCCCATTGCAATAATGTCAACATTCCATTTGCTTTCCTAACCATTTACTATATCTGCATACTAACCTTTTATTATTCACGTAGCAGTACGATCTTTAATCTCTGTTAATTTACATTGTCCACTGCTTTTCTTTACTACCTGCCAAAGTGGAAAGTTAATATTTTCTGATATATACTCCAACCTATCCTGTTGTCTTCAACAAATTCAGCTACCATTCATTCAAAGTCATTAATATAGTTTGTAAATAATTGAGGCCCAAATACTAATTTTTGAGGCACTCCACAAGTTACAGGTTGCCTAACTGGCAATAACCCATTTATCCATACTCTCCATTTTCTGTTAACTAACCAGTCCTTTATTTATAATTTTATGTTAGTCCCTACACTTTAAACAGTTATTTTGTACAGAAAACTTGCATGCAAAACTTTATAAAATCAAAGTACAGCACACCTATAAAGTTACCTTGCTTTACATTGCTTGTTACCTTGAGGAGCTCTAATAAATTAGTTAAATGTAATTTCCTTTCTCCAAAACCATGTTGACTCTGCACGATCCCATTATGATTTTCAAAATATTCCACTATATCCTTTTTGACAGTAGGTTCTAGCAATTTAACTATGACAGACGTTAGGCCAACTGGGAGAAAGTGAGGACTGCAGATGCTGGAGATCAGAGCTGAAAAACGTGTTGCTGGAAAAGTGCAGCAGGTCAGGCACCATCCAAGGAGCAGAAGAATCGACGTTTTGGGCATAAGTCCTTCTTCAGGAATGAGGAGGGTGTGCCAAGCAGGCTAAGATAAAAGGTAGGAAGGAGGGACTTGGGGGAGGGGCGTTGGGAATGCTATAGGTGGAAGGAGGTTAAGGTGAGGGCGATAGGTTAGGGGTTGGGGTGGAGAGGTCAGGTAGGTAAAGAAGGCGGTGCTGAGTCCGAGGGTTGGGACTAAGAAAAGGTGGGGGGAGGGGAAATGAGGAAGGTGGAGAAATCTGCATTCATCCCTTGTGGTTGGAGGGTTCCTAAGCAGAAGATGAGGCGCTCTTCCTCCAGGCGTCGTGTTGCCATGGTTTGGCGATGGAGGAGGCCAAGGACCTGCATGTCCTTGGCGGAGTGGGAGGGGGAGTTGAAGTGTTCAGCCGCGGGGCGGTTGGGTTGGTTGGTGCAGGTGTCCCAGAGGTGTTCTCTGAAACATTCCGCAAGTAGGCGGCCTGTCTCCCCAATGTATAGGAGGCCACATCGGGTGCAGTGGATGCAGTAAATGATGTGTGAGGAGGTGCAGGTGAATTTGTGATGGATATGAAAGGATCCCTTGGGGCCTTGGAGGGAAGTGAGAGGGAAGGTGTGGGCGCAAGTTTTGCATTTTTTGCGGTTGCAGGGGAAGGTGCTGGGAGTGGAGGTTGGGTTGGTGGGGGGTGTGGACTTGATGAGAGAGTCGCGGAGGGAGCGGTCTTTCCGGCACGCTGATAGGGGAGGAGAAGGAAATATATCCTTGGTGGTGGGGTCTGTTTGGAGGTGGCGGAAATGACGAAGGATGATACGATGTATCTGGAGGTTGATGGGGTGGTAGGTAAGAACCAGTGGGGTTCTGTCCTGGCCAATTGGCCAATAGTTTCTTGCTTTCTACCTCTTTTCTTGAATAAAGGTATAGCATTTGCTATTTTCCAATCAGCTGGCAAGGAATTTTGGAAGGTAACAATCGTTGCATGTATTATCTTTGCAGCTACTTCTTTTCAGACCCTAGGAAGTAGACCATCAGGTCCTGAGGACTTGTCAGCCTTTATGTGGAATAGATTTCCCAGTGCCTGTGGTGATGGTAATCGTGTTAGGTTCCTTTCGCCCTTTCACCTCTTTTAATCTATTTTTATATTTCGAGCTAGCTTTTAGTCATATTGCAATTTCTACCTTTTTTTAACGTTTTCTTTGCTGGTTCTTAAATCTGTCCAATCTTTTGATGTACTACTAATTTTTGTACTTTTGTACAGTGCTTCTTTCAAATTAACAACACACGAACAAGGAACAAGGAACACTCAGTGCTTTGAACCTGCTTCTCTATTCAACAAGATCTTGCCCGATTGGATTTTAACTTCAATTCTATATTTCTTTTTATTCCCAATAATCTTCCATTCACTTGGTAATCAATAATCTATCTATGTCTGTCTGCCTTAAAGATTCTGAATTCACTGTCTTTTGAGGAAGGGAGTTCCGTCTCAACGCTTTGAGAGAAAATGTTTTCTCATCTAATTGGTGATTTCCTTATTTTCAAATTATGATTCCCCATTCTAGATTCTTCAAGAAGAGGAGACATCCATCCAGTCAAATTCCCTCAGGATTTTGTAAGTTTCAACTAAGTCACCTCTGACTCTTCTAAACTCAAGGATACAGACTTAGACTGTCTATCCTTTCCCCAGAAGGCAATAGGCAGAAATGGAATCCAGAGAGAGAAAGAGAACCTCAGTGAGGGAGAAAAAAGCATGGGTGGTAGTGCGCGCAGGAGTAAGTAAAGCTGATAATGGGGACCATAAGTAGGTGAAAATGGGTCAGCTGTGTTGAAACTGGGTCATCTAATAGCTTGGCCCAGGGTGTTGGGTTGGATAAATAACATGGAAGGGGGTGGTCAGGCTCTAAAATGTTGAACTCAATATTGAGTTGAGAAGGTTGCAGGGTCTCCAAGCGGAAAATGGGGTGCTCTTCTTCAAGCCTGCACTGGAGTACTGCAGCAATCCTGAGATAGAGGCTGGCCAGGGAACATGGTGATGTGTTGAAGTGGCAGACAGCCGGAGGCTCAGGGTCATTTTTGTGGATAGAACGCAGGTGTTCTGCAAAGCGGTCACCCAGTCGGGTGTTTCATCTCTGCAATGTAGAGCAGACCATATTGTAAGCAGCGAATACAGTAGACCAGACTGAGTGAAGTGCAGGTAAATTGCTGCTTCACCTGGAAGGTGTGTTTGGATCGGGAGGAAGTAGGACATGCTGCACATACTGTGATTGCATAAGAAGGTGTGGGGTGGTGTGGGGAGTGGAGGAAGTGACAAAGGAGGAGCATTCATCTAATCTTGCTTACTTAAGCAATAGAGTCATAGAGGTCTACTGATTATTAAAACGCCCATCAGTCCATCGAGTCCACACTGGTCAAAAACCTAGCACCTACCTATTCCAATCCCATTTCCAGAACTTGGCTCTTGTCCTTGTGTGCCTTGGCATCGCAAGTGTAGATCTAAATACTTCTTAAATGCTATGAGGTTTGCTGCTCCAGCACCAATAATCCTGAAATCATTGACTTTGGGGTTATGCCTTTTAATTTAGTTCCTAGGAAATGATACTCCCTAAGCAGAAAATCATTGCAATGTCATTGATATCTAGGTGGCCTACAACAACTGGATTCTCTGCTTCCTGTTAACATCTAGCCCCAGCCACATGCTGTGAACTTTGGAACCAAGTGGACAACAAGTCATTGTGGATCCTTGCTGTTGGTAGTGGAGAACTGTGTTTTCCCCCATCCGTTATAGCCCCTGCATCTCTGTCTCTGACTTACTACCCTCGTGATTCTACCCCTGACTCACTGCCCCCCCCATGACTCTCCCCATTATGTTACTGCCCAGAGTCAGAAATCGCACGACACCAGGTTAGAGTACAAGAGCTTTATTTGGACATGATTTGGAAATGCGGTGCTTCCAATTAAACCTGTTGGGCTATAACCTGGTGTTGTGTGATTTTTAGTTTTATTTGGAATCACGAGTTTTCGGACTGTAGCCCCAATGTCAGGTGAAGTCAGAGGTGAAGCATGCAGAACACAGAAATTACGGGCAGAGAGATCAAAAGATCATACAAATGCTGAGTGAAGTGTCGAATAATAAGTTTCTCCAGATGACCAAGAGTTTTAGACAGTGTGAATAAAGAGTAAAGTGACTCTCACTGTCTAACACTCTTGGTCACCTGTAGATATGTATTATTCAACACTCCACTCACACCATTTGTGTGATCTTTTGATTTCTCTGCCCAAACATTCTGTGTTCTGTGTGCTTCACCTCTCACTTCACCTGTGACATCTGACTTTGTCTACTCCAGTCCAACACTGGCACCTCCACATTATGGCAATTCTAAAACAGAGATTAGGAATTCCAAAGTAGCAATAATGGCTCTTTAAAACTTAAGGGCAGATTGTGATATGGTATTAATAATTGGAAGAAATCAAATGTTAAGGGCAATCAGTTAGTTGTGTGTAGAAATTAGAGAAGTTGGGATTGTTGTCCTTAAGGCAGACAAGTCTAAGGGGAATGTTAATGTAGGCATTTAAAGTCACATTGACCTTGCAAGAGCAGGACAGTCACAATTGTGTGGCTTGCTGTTGTTCCCAGGTTGAACTAGGATCCCCAAGAACATCACATTAATTCAAATTCAGCTGACTTTCTAAAAAAAGCAAAACTGACTTGAAATGTCTCAAGATCCAGGCAGTATTTTTTTCTTTAGTCAACCTGAGGGAGGAATAAGACAGTTGGATTTAACTGTGGGATGCATTACTGTAGGCTATCAACATTAAAAGAATGATTCCAGCTAACATTTGTTCTGACACTCAGTGATTCATAACATTTGAAATTACTTGGCATAATAATAAAATATGTAAATTTCCTGTTTAAAATGCCAGCTCGAGGCTTATAGCATTTCAGCATTAAAGGTTATCTTGCATCCGGTCATTCTGATGATGATGAGCAGGGTGAGGTGACAGCAGTGCTCAGACAATTTTCACTCCAGCTGTGACACCAGTACACCACATTGTCGGGGACAACTGAAAATATTATTTGGCAATAGAAGGTGGAAAATTAAAAAAGGTCATGGCATTCAATAGACTGCGGTGCATTAAGGTGGTATTGAAGTTTTCCAAAAATTGATATGCCAATATTGGAATCAACATTCATTTAGTTATGCTGTCTCTTAACAAGTCAGTTTTTGTTTTGCAGTTACACTGTTTTCCGTGAGTATAACAGGGCATAAATTGTAAATTCCTGAAGAAGGGCTTATGCTCGAAACGTAGACTCTCCTGTTCCTTGGATGCTGCCTGACCTGCTGCGCTTTTCCAGCAACACATTTTCAGCCATAAACTGTAAACTACCATCTTGCGCTGAATCTTTAGGCCAGGCATGATTGAGAATATTGTTGACAGGGGCCCAGAAATGACAATGCTAACATTTCAGGTCCTGTTTCCAACACTGGCCCTTTCTTCTGAGGCAGGTTCTGCATCCAGCAGGTCCACCTGCTTCCCATAAAGCAGTGAGCTATTTAGATTTGTTAAGAGACTTGCTAACAGCACCGAAAGGCAGCTGACTGAAGGATTTTCCAACCTGACCCTTTAAGAAATGGGCACCTGATGGGGTGCAGCTTGTAAGCTGTCTGTGCTTGCCTGGGTATGGATACAGCCATAGGAGCCCTAAAGATAATTATAGGTAACACCAAAGCAGGTTGTAGAAGCTGTATCAGAGTATCAGAGGAAGGAACATTTTCAACTAGCAATTTTAAATACAACTATAAAATGAAGGATCATTTACTCAGCAGTGTAAATAGTATCTTGAATTCGGTGGATTTCGGTGACAAGAACGAATGCCCTTGAGTAATTGCTGGTTGCACACTTTGACATTGAATCTGGTTGAGGCTTTCTGGTACTTTAGGGTCCTCAGCTTTCACATATGCCTCCAAGTAGAAGAAACAACCTGCATTTATAAAGCACTCCTTAAGATCGCCAGATGTCACAAAGCGCTTTACAGTCAGTGAAGTACTTGAAGTGTAGACACTGTTGTCACAAGGGCTGTATAATAGCCAGCTTGTTCGCAGCAAGTTCCTACAAAAAGCAATGTGATAGTGACCAAATAACTTTTTAAGACATTTTTCAAAATCATGGCCATGTCTGCTTGAATAGTACTTAGTATAATGTCTCATCTGAAGGATGTCATCTCAAACAGTGCAGCACTTCTTCAGTACTGCAATGGGAGGTCAATCGTGATTCTTGGGCTCAAGTCCTGGAGTGAGACATAAGTCCAGAACCTTGTGATTCAGAGCTGGGCCAGTGGGCAAATTTTGATACCTTGCTTCAGCCGATGAGCTAATCTAGAGAATAAACAATGCTATTATCAACTTTGGTGCTGCAGAGTGGCATTGCCTGCTCAAGTCTTAGATGGTGGTACAGATGGGTGATCCTCGAGGATCATGGTCTTGAAGGCTGACATGAGCAAATATGTGACAGTTCAAGGGCAATCTCCTGTCAAGAGAGTTTGCAACCTAAAAATTTTGAAAATTTCGAGACTTACCAAATATCATCCCATAATTAGCAATGAAACCTAGTCGCGAGAATGCTGGTGCATACTGTGGAAGTGGCTGATATAACATTGCATCCAACCTATAACAAGAGGAAGGAACCTGGACATGAACTGGGACATCCTCTCCAGGTTACCAATGAACTGCTGTGGTCACTAAACCACCCATACTCAGCATTATCAACATTGTTTTGTCATTGGGGGGAGGTGGAATCTTTGACAAGTGGGTGCAGGGCATCATGACCAGGTGAGGATGGAGGGGATTCCTTAACTGCAATAAAATGTGGGAACAGCAGCTCAAACTTCAACATTGATCATGCTACCCTATACACACTTGTTAACGATTCTACCCCTACATAACTTAACAATACTGGTATTGCTAAGGTTGGGTGGTTTTGTGATCCTCCACAGCACAGCAATTTCAAGGGAATGGATTGGAGATTTTTAAAGAGCAATAAACAGACATGAGAGTTTGATTGATAATTTTGGCCTGATATCGGTAGTGAATACCTTAAGGAGTCACTGCTGTGACATCTGTTGTATGTATACATATGTTACAGTAGAGTGAGAATGTAACTTGGCATGGGAGCACAATTCCTGATGAAGGGCTTATGCTCGAAACGTCGAATTCTCTATTCCTGAGATGCTGCCTAACCTGCTGTGCTTTGACCAGCAACACATTTGCAGATGGGAGCACAATGTCACAGTGCATAGGAAACAATAAAAGAAATTAAATCAGCTATGAAACTTATAAATGGTTTCAAAAGTATGTGAACAAGTTGGAGCGGGCAAATCCATTTTTGCTCATTTACTTCATTAACCTAATACCTTGTCATCTCTGCACTCCTCTCCTCCCAGCCCCTCACTGCAGCTCCAATTGGTTCTGAGATAATTTCAGGGGTATTCCTCCTGCAGCATGGTGGCTCAGTGGTAAGCATTGCTGCCTCACAGCGCCAGGGACCTGGGTTCAATTCTACCCTCGGGTGACTGTCTGTGTGGCATTTGCACATTCTCTCCAGATCTGTGTGGGTTCCCGCCAAGTGCTCTGGGTTCCTCCCACAGTCCAAAGTTGTGCAGACTAGGTGGATTGGCAATGGTAAATTGTGCAGGCCAGGTGCTTTAGCCATGGGAAATGCAGGGTTACAGGAATGGGATGGGATAATCTTCAGAGGGTTGGTGTGGACCCCTTGCGTCAAATGGCCTGCTCCCACACTGTTGGGATTCAACGATTCCTGTATCTAGGAGCCCAATCCATCAGTTAGTCACTTTTTTGGGTTTGGAACAAATAATTCAACATGGAAAAACATAAGGCAATACATTTTAAAACAAAAACTGTGGAGAGGAAATATAAACTAAACAGTAAAGCTCTACAAAGAGCAGAAGAACAGAAATTTAATGAATATTTCAAATCAATAAAAGTGAAAGGTCAAGTTGACAAAAGTGAGTAGAATCTTAAATCACAAGTTACTTACCAAACCTGTAACCTATTCAGTTCAAAGGTGTCGTTAATATAAAACATACTCAATTATTGTTTAGGGCACTGCCAGGCTATGATGTTAATTTGGATGCCTTTGGGAAGCACATCAATGTCATGGACTGGGCTTTAAAAGAGGTACAATAATGTATTAGCAGGGTTGAGAGGCACTGACTGTGAGGAAAGGAAAGAGATCCGCTGGAGGCATTCACAATTTAAACAGGGTTTTCATCAAGCAACTCAGTCAAAAAAAAAGGCTATTGACCATGCAGCAGTAACTTGAAGGCAACCAAATCTCCACAGAAAGAACAGGGAGAAAAGGTAGCAATAGTTTTAGCTCTGAAGGTTAATATCAGAAAGAATGGTGGAAGCAGAATCCATTAATGTTTTGAAAGAAAATGAAATTGATAAACATTCCAAGAAGATAAAATATAACTGAAAGGCTATGGAATCAAGCAAGGAAATGGGAGTTAGCGAAAAACCCTTTCAAACCATTGGTGCTTTCATTCCATAAAATTATATGATATTACCATCAAACCTAACCATTATGGGCAACGGTTTCAGATGTCAGAAAGCTTAAGACTGGCATTATAACCTCTTCAAATCTGCCTTATGATTTTTTTTTGGGCTTTTCCCTGGAAGTCCAAGCACCACATTGATGTACAGGCTAGGAGAATTCTTACTGCCTGCAAAATCTCTGATGCAGAAACAGTCTGCAGAATCTCAACCAAGCAAATGTGAGGAGAGGATTTATGGAGTGGAAATCTTTTGTGGAAGAGTGCTTTTGGCATTTGCCTAAGCTTAGAAAAGCACTAAGTAGCCAGGATCCCCTTTACAAAGCCTTAAAATCTTCCATTAACAAGAGCAAGGGAAGTCACTACCTGATACTTTGGGTGTCCTAAAAACAGTAATCTAAAACTAATGGTGCCAGGAAGTGTTTATCACACATATGCGAGGTAATGCTGATCAACAAATTGGTTAATATTAAACTAAAACATGGAAAATAAGAATAGGAAAGGCCATTGAGCTTATCAAAACCTATTTCTTCAGTAGTCCATCTTATCCCATTGAATATTTTGCCTCTAATCATCAACACTAATGATTTTAACTCCATTATTTTGACTGGCAGGTGCTTCAAAACACATCACTTGATACTGTGATCTTTTAGCAATTTTTACGATTTCCATTCGATGCTCCCTGTGATTTTACAAATGGATTCTTCTAGATATTTATTAGGCTACTTTGTTTTCCTGACATTTTTTATTTTTACCACAATAATAATGCATCCTGTGCTTTTATGGCTTTTGCATTCTGTATATAGTTAACTCCCTCATCCTTCCGTCGTATATATTTCCCTCGTCGTGTCTGCTGGGTACCTTGTCTTTGTCTCAAATTATAAAGAACAATATGGCAAATGGATAGAGCAACCTGATGATAAGACAGATAGCTAACAGTGCTGTTTACCTGTTTTGCAATCATATAACCTGAGACTTGAACTGAACCCAACAAAATAATACTTTCCTAAGAATATCTCTGATTAGTTTTAGTCATAATCTGAGGGTCTGAAATATTCAAATAGGAACTAACTTGCAGTGATATTGAGATCAAGATTGCATTTATTAAAATTCATGAGATCCCACACATACTCGAGGTGCCACATTACTGATTTCCGTTGTCTCTTCTTTTCCCAAAACTAAATTAATTTCTGATCTGGAGGTTCCCTACCATCTTCTGAAGGGCAATTAGGGACAGGCAATGAATGCTGGCCTAACCAAAAAATCCACAGCACATGAATGATAAAAATCCACAGAGGCCACTGCTTGAAGGTCACTGCAGCCAGTGCATCATTTGATGACTATACAGGCTACAGAATGTCGCAAACTCAAAATAAACTGGACATACTTGGGGTGTAGGAATCCTTAGGTCCAATTTTATCCATGTACATCGCATGAAAATGTTGTGGGGATTGGAAGATGTTATGACCATTGTGGACTAACCCATTTATCTCTGAGATTTTGAGAAGCATTAAGGATACTATCACAGGTAGGTTAAAATATTTGGCCATTTCTGATGAAAGGCCACAGAACTGAAAGCTCAGTTCTGTTTCTTTCACCACAGACCTGCTGTGAATCTCCAATTCGTAGTGTTTTTATAACTGAAGTATGTAATTCTCTGGTCCACTAATACAATTTGTAGACAATCACTATTTAAACAGTGAAATGTAGCTTCAAAAATTGTAACTAAGCAGAGGAAATACAAGGGCCACTTAGAAATCTTTATAAGATTTTCATGTGGGGGCGGGGGTGGGGGGACACAGTGCACTGATGTTAAACTTTTGGCAAGAACAAAATAATTATATTTAAACAATAGCTTTCAGAAGTACCTGTGAAGAGCAATGATTGTTCATTCTGTAATAGAACATGACACCTAATTTTCACACATCAAAGTCCTAAATCTGCAATAAGACAAATAATCAAAGCTGCTTTTAAAAAAAAACTGGGATAATATTGGCCTGAACAATGCAAAGAATTCCCTTGCACCTTATATGGCCTGGATTCAGCATTAGAATCTGACCTGACACTGGTCTGAAGGAGAAATTCTGGGAAAGTGAAAGTTCCACTTTATGTTATTTAGAGCCAGCTTTGACCATAACATTCAACTTATATCACTTATGTTTAGCACTTCTACAACTTGAACCACTTCACATTGATGCAGAAATTGTAAAGTATTCTTTAAGGAGAAGCTAACATGACTTAGATCAATTGCTTACATTCTCTTTTCTTATTCAGAGTCCTTCAACCACTTCATCATTATAGTACTACATGATGAGAATTGAATGGGATAGTTGACATGATTCTTTTCAGCCTTGATCAAGGTGTGTTCTTAATTACTGGTGTGGAAAAATTACTGGATGCACATGCACAGCAAGTTTCATTTTCACTCTCTTCATGAATATTTCACAGAATTTCTATTTAGATTAGTAACTTTCTGTTGAGACATGTTTGAAACATTTTTGATTTATAAAATCACCACTGGGCAGTATAAAGGAATTCAACAACATGGCAATCACTATACATTGATTCTACTAACCTTCTAAATATCTCAAAACACTAAAATCTTAGTGGAACAGCTGCCCCATAGTGAGAATGAGATTATCTAGTTCATGCTTATCGCCCTCTCTGTCTGAGACATAATACTTGTCCTCCAAAGTCCTGCTTCAATCCCAGTTTGATTTACAGACAACTTGGCATTTCATACAGAAACATCATTGACTCTATTGTTCAGATTTTTCCAAGGCCACAGTTGTTACTGAAAGTTTGTGCAAGGTTTTTGGGGCTTTTTAGGCCCAATTTTTATCTCACTTATTTCTCTTTCTCACTCTGTGTCTTCTGATGACTGAGAGTGGTCAATGGACTTGTCCCTATGCCCCTACAGAGCACCTGGCCTGAAATGGCCACAAACATTATAGTTTAAAATGTGTTGCTGGAAAAGCGCAGCAGGCCAGGCAGCATCCAAGGAACAGGAAATTCAACGTTTCGGGCATAAGCCCTTCATCAGGCCTTCTTGATGAAGGGCTTATGCCCGAAACGTCGAATCTCCTGTTCCTTGGATGCTGCCTGACCTGCTGCGCTTTTCCAGCAACACATTTTCAGCTCTGATCTCCAGCATCTGCAGACCTCACTTTCTCCACAAACATTATAGTGACCACTTAGGGTGGGCTTTCCCTTCAAGTCTGCAGCGTGTCTTTCATTTTCACTCAGACGACTGTGCACAGTTTTGACAAATGCTTGCTGACAAAATATTCAAGGGAAACTAGTTATTAAATTAAACTAAATTATTTTTAGTTGTGCGTTCTTATTTAAGTTTGATAGTTGAAAATTAAAACAGTAGCTTCCCAAAACGGCACAATTGATTCAAAACAATGGCCTATGCAATGTAGCAGTAACATTTTCCAATCATGCAGCATGCTGCGATGGGAAAAGTGCCTATTGTACATGGGACAAAAATACATACGGAAGACAAAATGTTAACTTCTCCCCTGACATAAAGTCAGCATTGAATATAGATACTTTTCAGAAAAGAATAGCAGAATTTTCAGATAAGGGCAACCAGTTAATATACAGTCGTTGTCATAAGTGATTTAAAATGTATCAACACTAACCTGTTTGTAGGTGCTCTAATAGGCTCTCGGGATTCAGTGCTCTCCATGGTTACACTCTGAGGCCTTGCACTGGCAACTGTCTGTATCGTCCCTTTCCAAAACTGTTGAAAAAGCTGTTTCTCACTGCACTCTACTCTTGTCACGTTTGAGCACATTATGTATGATTTATGTGCCTCTGGCACAGGAGGCATATAAGAACACACACAAACACACCCACCCACACGGATAAAGATGGATGCCTGAGGACTTCCTTGTAGTTGAATGACGAGGGTTAAATAGATCCACAGCTCTATGCTCTCACAGTCTGGTTGTCATGGTGTATGACATGCTGTTAATTGTGCAGCATCTGGATAGGTAAGGATTTCACTCCACACAATATCATCACCACACTAGCTCTAAGGCTTCCATAGAAACCATCGGCCCGAATCCCCAGGGTTTGTCAGGGAGGGATTTGCTCTGCTGACTTGGTGAAGAAATTTCTAGAAGCCTTCCCTTTCCTTTTTAAAGCATTCAAGCTAATCCTGTATCTTTCACACAAAGGACCAGTTGTTCACAATTCTTGGAGCTCCAGTCTCATGCGTGAAGAGAAGATTAAATATTTCTGCCTTATTTGCAATGTTGACTCCTAGTCTCGGAAGAGACCAGGATTTTACTGATGGCTGCAAGGTAGGCATCATCAAGACTGGTCTGTCACAAAACCAGGATTCTGGATTATCTGCTGTTTGGGATTCACAGCCAGCTCTGTGTCTCCATTACAAATCTGACAACATCAATCAGTATATAAATAATATGTAATTGTGGTGATGATAATATACTGATAGGAAATATAACTGGGCTCCAACACACACACACACACACACAAAGATACAATTAGCACTTTTATAGTACCATATTACTCATCAGTAAACACGTTCCAAATAAATTGAGTGTCAATCCACAAACATCTGGTGCAGGCTCTGCCAATGCAATGAACCCACAATATCAGCATGCATTGAGTTCCAGCCACAACAGGCTCCAAATTTTAAAGTAAATATTTATTCTGCTGGAAAAAATAAATGAATTCAAATGATGTTAACTTGAGGAAGCAGTTGACTTTTCCCTAAAACCATACTATGTTCCACCTTTTACACCATATAAAGTTCAACTAGGAGAAAGTGAGGATTACAGATGCTGGAGACCAGAGCTGAAAATGTGTTGCTGGAAAAGCGCAGCAGATCAGGCAGCATCCAAGGAACAGGAGATTCGACGTTTCGGGCATAAGCCCTTCATCAGGAATGAGGAAAGTGTGTCCAGCAGGCTAAGATAAAAGGTAGGGAGGAGGGACTTGGGGGAGGGGCGTTGGAAATGCGATAGGGGGAAGGAGGTCAAGGTGAGGGTGATAGGCCGGAGTGGGGTGGGGGTGCAGAGGTCAGGAAGAAGAATGCAGGATAGGAGGGCGGTGCTGAGTTCGAGGGATTTGACTGAGACAAGGTGGGGGGAGGGGAAATGAGGAAACTGGAGAAATCTGAGTTCATCCCTGGTGGTTGGAGGTTTCCCAGGCGGAAGATGAGGTGCTCTTCCTCCAGCCATCGTGTTGCTATGGTCTGGCGATGGAGTCGTCCAAGGACCTGCATGTCCTTGGTGGAGTGGGAGGGGGAGTCAAAGTGTTGAGCCACGGGGTGGTTGGGTTGGTTGGTCCGGGTGTCCCAGAGGTGTTCTCTGAAAAGTTCCGCAAGTAGGCGGCCCGTCTCCCCAATATACAGGGGGCCACATCGGGTGCAGCGGATGCAGTAAATGATGTGTGTGGAGGTGCAGGTGAATTTGTGGCGGATATGGTAAGATCCCTTGGGTTCTTGGAGGGAAGTAAGGGGAGAGGTGTGGGCGCAAGTTTTGCATTTCTTGCGGTTGCAGGGGAAGGTGCTGGGAGTGGAGGTTGGGTTGGTGGGGAGTGTGGACCTGACGAGGGAGTCACAGAGGGAGTGGTCTTTTCGGAACGCTGAAAGGGGAGGGGAGCGAAATATATCTCTGGTGGTGGGGTCCGTTTGGAGGTGGTGGAAATGACGACGGATGATACGATGTATCTGGAGTTGGTGGGGTGATAGGTGAGGACCAGTGGAGTTCTGTCCTGGTGGCGATTGGAGGGACGGGGCTCAAGGGTGGAGGAGCGGGAAGTGGAGGAGATGCGGTGGAGGGCATTGTCGATCACGTCTGGGGGGAAATTGCGGTCTTTGAAGAAGGAGACCATCTGGGTTGTACGGTATTGGAACTGGTCCTCCTGGGAGCAGATCAGGCAGAGACGAAGGAATTGGGACTATGGGATGGCGCTTTTACAGGGGGCAGGGTGGGAGGAGGTGTAGTCTAGGTAGCTGTGGGAGTCGGTCGGTTTATAGTAAAAGTACCATGTAAAGTTCACCTTACTAACATGAGGGGACTTGCGGTGAAATTGGCAAGGCTGTCTCATAAACGAAACAACAGACCCATACCTTGCAGATGACACCCTGGGGACCAGGGAAAATCCAGTCCCACTACAGGATTGGCCCAGCAGAGGTGGTGGCACAGTGGTGTGCATGCAGGAGAGAGTTGCTCTGGGAGGGCTGAACATTGGCTTCAGACCCTATGAAGTCTAACTGCAGAAGTCAAACATGGCCAAGGTAACCTCCTGCTGATTTCCACCTACTGCATGGCCTCCCTCTGCTGATGAATAGTGTTGAAATCCCGGAAAAGATGTTCAACATGGAGTCTCAGGACATCAGGTCAACATGGTCAACCGCCTACTACACCGCTCACCTCAGCTGATGAATCAGTCAGTACTCCTTTTTGGATTCATTCATGGGATGTGGCATCATTGGCTGGTCCAGCACTTCATGCCCACTCCTCACTGCCCTTGAGAATATGGTGAGCTGCCTTCTTGAACTGCTGCACTCCATTTGCTGTGGGTAGACCCACAATACTATCAGTGAAGGAGCTCTAGGACTTTGATCCAGCATTCCTTCAAGTATTGCTGGTTCAAGAAGGCAGCTCACCTCCACCTTTCCAAAGGCAATTAGGGGTGGACAATAAATGTGGCATTCTGCCACATTCAGTCCTGAATGGTGGGGGACAATTAAACAACTTATTGGAGGAGGAGGTACCACAAACAGCCTCATCCTCAATGGTGGGAGAGCCCAAAACATCAGTGAAAAAGGTAAGGCTGAAGAATTTGTATTCATTTTCAGCCAGAAATGCCAAGCGGATGATTGCTTCTTCTGAGGTCCCCAGCATCACAGACGTCAGTCTTCAGACTGGATTCTATTCATTCCACATGATATCACTGATGGCATTTGATACTACAAATACCATAGGCCTTGAAAACATTCTAGTGACAGTATATTGAAGACAGATGTCCCAGAACTAGCCACACAACCAGCCAAGCTGTTTCCATACAGTTACAACGCTGGCAATACTGGTAATTGTTCAGGTATGTCCTGTCACAAAGACCAGGGCAATTCCAATCTGGGCAAGTGCTGTTTAATCCGTCTTTACTCAATCATTATCAAAGTGATGGAAGGTGTCATTGTCGGTACTGTAGGCAGCACTTTCTCAGCAATAACCTGTCACTGGCCACTCAGCTCCTGACCTCATTACATCCTTGGACTAAACACATAGAATTCAAGAGTTGGGATGTTGTGTGACTGTCCTTGATAGTAAGGCTGCATTTGGCAGAATGTAACATCTCAGACTTCTAGCAAAACTGAAGTCAATGGGAATTGGAGGAAAGCTCTCTACTGGTTGGAGCCATATACAGAAAAAAGGAGGATGATTGAGGCTATTAGAGGACATCACTGCAGGAGTTACTCAGGGTAGTCTCCTCGGCCCACCCATCGTCAATAGTGTCATAATAACTTTCCGTCCAGAATTGGGGATACTTGTTAACATTTGCACAACATTCAGCACCATTCACAACTCCTCAGTTACTGAAGCAGTCTGTGTCTAAATGCAGCAAGACCTGGACAACATTCAGGCTTGTGTTGATAAATGGCCAGTAACATTTGTGTCACAGAAGTGCTAGGTAATGGCCAACTCTAACAAGAAAAAAATCTAACCATTGGCACTTGACATTTAACGGTACTACCAGTGTTGAATTCTCCCATCTTGGAAGTTGTCATTGACCAGGCACAGACTGGACTAGCTATTAAAATACTGTGGTTCCAATATCAGAGGCTTGGCACTCTGTGGTAAGTAGCTCACCTCCTGACTTCTCAAAATCTATACACCATTTATATGGAAAAAGCAATGAGTGTGATAGAATACGCTGCATTTGCTTGGGATGAGTACAGCTCCAACACCACTCAGGAAGCTCAACAACATCTAGATCAAAATTTTGGAACACTGTCTAACAGCATTATCGGTGTAGTCACACCACAGGACTACAACAGTTTAAGAAGGCAGTTCAAATGCAATTAGAGATGGGCAATAATTACTGGCCTAGTGAAGCCCACACCCTATGAATGAACAAAGCAAAGTGCAAATACAGGCTCTTTGGGTTGAATTTGTGCCATAAAATGTCCTCAGCTTATATTAATTCATTCCTGCATTAATTGTCCTTAATGGTGTTGGTTGTTCATAGCGTTAACATCCACCATTCATAATTGCAAGGCTTATTGATTTGATGGTAATTTTAAAATTGTACTTCTTGTTGAAGAGCTAGTCCATAAACATCTACTGACAATGCAAAGTGTAATGTTTAAAATGTAATTATGGCATAAAAATCCACACACACAGGAGAAAAAGCAAATGGGATAATGACCTCTCTTTCTGAAGTACAAAGTTCTCACTGGGTGCAAAAGTAAGAAGAAAATGATGAGAATCTTATTTGACCCAGTGTTCCTTCACATTGGCTGACATTTACTGGGCTGCCATAAAGTGCTGGTGATGTCGTTTGCAAGTCCGGAGTGTGTTTTTCCAGAACAGCTTGATCCCTATGGATATGAGTGGGAGAGCACATCTTATTACCCATTTTGATACTTGATGGAAGGAGTGCCCAAAGAAATGAGAAAGGTCTGCAAGCGTTCAGAGATGGTGGAGTTCCTAAAATAACTTTTCGTGCTTCCACATAATTTTGCGGCTTTTCAACTTTTCTTGTTTAGTTCATTATCATGAAGGTGGTTTCATTCCTAATTGCTCTGAGGGGATCCTGTGTCAGTCATTTCATATGAAACCCAATAGGGTTAGAGCAGTAATGAGGTGGCAGGTTCCTTTCTCGAGATTGAAAGATGAGCCAGTTGGGTTTTTAATAACAATTGCCAGTCATGGTCATGTATTTTTTCACGGTCAATTCACAAATAACCTTATTTATTCTATCGGTTCACAGTGGTAGGATTTGAATTTATAATCTCTGGATTGGTTGTTAAATATCCATAAACTGCCAGACCAATCTTCCAGCTGCTCCAGGCCTGGATGGCCACGTTCATAACACAGCTGAGCAACTTGATTGTCAATCAATCTTCTAATATGCTTCCAGCCAATAACCGAAGTGAGAGAACCATATGGTAGCTGCAGCACCACAGCCTCCTCATGTGCATAGTCTTTTAACAGGTTCTTACCACAGGTTGTACTCAGTTAGAAATACTATCAGAGAGAAAGTAAAGCTAATCAAACACTTCTATGGCATGCATCAATGTGTCTGAAATCGGGAAGCATCGACACAGTCCTCAGTGAATAAGTTGGATCTATGTAGGTTCAGCTCAACCTTTGAGGCGCTGTCAGTGACTTACACAAGCAAGCTGCAATTCTGTATTTCATTGTGATCAGCACTGGCAAATGTAGCTGGTTAGGGAACCATTGCAGAAATGGGAAATGTGAAATTTTAATATAAAAATTCAATAATAGTTACATGAGAAAATGGAAAATTGGATTCTAATTAACAACTTCAAGTCTATATTGTAAGTGCAGAAGTAATCAGAGTAGTCTGTGATATACTGCTGATAATCTCCCAATAGAACTTTGAGATAATTCATTTTGTGCCTTTGGATGGGATAGTTCTGTAACCTCAAGAAGTACTTTCCAAAAACATTGGCCAGGATCCTTTGAACTTAGAAAATAATTGAGACCATTTTTGGGTTCTGGAGGAGAGGTACACTTACAGCATTCATTGTCCTAAATAGTGGCTTACCAAGACAAGGGTACAACAGAGTCTAGATTACAGTGGTGCTGGAAAAGCACAGCAGATCAGGCAGCATCTGAGGAGCAGGAGGATCGATGTTTTGGGCAATAGCCCTTCATCAGACAGGGGTACAGACCACTGCAGTTCACAGGACAGTATTGAGGAATGTAATGTAACATGCTTGTTGCATTGTCAGGCCTGCCAGAAAGCCTGTGGCCACTCTCAAGAAGCGTGGAGGAGCTGGAGTTAGCTCATCACAAGACTTTGCGCTGAGTGTGGAGCCCAACTGTTCCCACCTGGGCATAGTTACTAACTCTGAAAGAATACTTGTTGGCCCATCCAAGTGTGCTGTCTGATAGCCAACGCCTCAGTTTTCACTGTAACAGAAGCAGAAGCTGCCTAATATTTCAGAGTATCAATGGAAGATCTTTTACAAGCTCAGCTTCTTGTCAGGAGAGTGCATGAAGCTCAGTTGTAATAAGCTAGACTTGCATAGTAGTTAGCAACCGGTGCCTGCACTATCTGCGGAGCTCCTACTTATCACATCCTAGGATATAACCCCTTGGCTGAACGGAACATTAGCCCCATTAGTCTCTCTAGTACATTTATTTCTTCCCCAACATATGTTCATCCTTTCCATTTGGCGTACTTCAATCCTTTAGAAAAGAAAATCCACTATCCATACCTGGATCTGGCCTACACGTGATTCCAGACCCACAACAATGTAGATGACCTTACTGCCTGCTGAAATGGCCTAGAGAGATAATCAGTACATAAGCAACTGGGAATAAGCAACAAATGCCATGGTTGCCAATGATGTCCATATTCCATACATGAAGAAAATAGACATAGCCTTTGTCACACAGTAGCCAACCCCTTGTCTCTTATGGTTGCTCAAATGTTGATGATAGAGTGAACTGGCATTGAATGTGGGCATTCTCACAGCTGCCAGGATATCAAGTGTTTGCAAGGGTAATGATTGGGTGTGACACACAGCAGCTCTATATTAAGGGGATGAAATCCCTACCAGTGACACTTCTGAATTTAAATACAACATTCAAATTCTGAATTTAAATACAATATCCATTGAACAACAAGTGTGCCATCAATGACACCCTGTAACCATGAAGTTAGGTCATTACTCTGGGGAATACACATGTATGTGCTACCGCTTCTCTCTGGAAAGAGTTAAGGCAAAGCAATTTCCTCTTTGTATGCAATCTCCTTTGTACACCATTTAATGGTAAACTCCAAGATGTTGGAGATTTTAGTCAGGAACTCCAAACTGAAATAAGCTTGACTTGAAGAAAAATCATAACAGTCACCTTTACACGTAGTGGCAATGCTGTCCATTCTCTGCTCTGAGGTTGGAGGTCTGTTTACGAGAGATGGAAGATTTTATTGACATCTCTTCAACTAAATGAAGTCATTGTATATACTATTTCTGGCTTAAGGTCAGTACAGGATTTAACTTTCTACCTCTTCACCTCCTTGCTCTGAGTCACATGTGTTCATTCTCTGTCACTTGACAGTCGAAGGAGAAAAGAAACTACAGCCCTGGTTAAGTATGGCTTTCACCATGAATCACACATTTCCTACACTTCAGGAGGTTCCAATGACAGTACCAACCAACCAACAAACAGGTTAGCAGCAGTCAAGAGAAATCAACCAGCAACTCACCTGAAGTAATTGATGATCCTTTCAAAAAAAAAACCAAACATTCTACCCAGTCTGCACCTGTAGGCTGCTACCAAGGCCCTGACACCATTTTGGATCCAAACAGGTGTAACACCAAAGGTACTGGCTGCATTTTATACTGTTGTTCTTCAGCACCTGATTGGAAAGTGGAGTATGCTGGACCTAAATATCTCCTTTTGTAACTGGATCCTGGGACTTCCTGACTGGAACACTTCAAATACCCCTCCCACTCCATCAAGGGCACGCAGGTCCTGGGCCTCCTCTATCGCCAAACCCTAACCATCCGACACCTGGAGGAAGAATGCCTCATCTTCTGCTTTGGGACCCTGCAATCACTCGGGTTCAATGTGGATTTCACCAGTTTACTCATTTCCCCTCTCCCCACCTTATCCCAGTTCCAAGTCTCCAATTCGGCACCATCATATTGACCTTTACATCGTCTTTCTAATCTATCCGCTCCACCCTCTTCTCTGACCTATCACCTTCTCCCCCACCTTCATTTACCTATTGCTTTCTTAGCCACCTTTCCCCAGTCCCATCCCCCTCCCATTCATCTCTCAGGCCCCGGTCCTCATTCCTGATGAAGGGCTTGTGCCCTTCTCCTGCTTCTCAGATGCTGCCTGACCTGCTGTGCTTTTCCATCACCACACTCTTTGACTCTGATCTCCAGCATCTGCAACCCTCACTTTCCGCTCCATTCTACTCTACTGATCCTACTGGTGCTCCAACTTGAGGTAAAGGAGGTGTTGGACCACTTTGTGTCATTCACAAATTTTACTGGGTTTTCTTTCTGGATCAGATTTGAATGATTGAATCTCTTTTTTCTGACTCCCTCAGACTTACCTTTTTCACACACTGAGTTACACTTTAGTAACATGGTGGCTCAGTGGTTAGCACAGCTGCCTCTCTGTGCCAGGGACCCAGGTTTGATTCCAGCCTCGGGTGGCTGTCTGTGTGGATTAGATTAGATTAGATCACTTACAGTGTGGAAACAGGCCCTTCGGCCCAACAAGTCCACACCAACCCACCGAAGCACAACCCACCCAGACCCATGCCCTGACATTTACCCCTTCACCTAACACTACGGGCAATTTAGCATGGCCAATTCACCTAACCTGCACATCTTCGGACTGTGGGAGGAAACCGGAGCACCCAGAGGAAACCCATGCAGACACGGGGAGAATGTGCAAACTCCACACAGACAGTTGCCTGAGGTGGGAATTGAACCCAGGTCTCTGGCACTGTGAGGCAGCAGTGCTAACCACTGTACCACTGTGCCGCCCATTCTTGCACATTCCCCCTGTGTCTGTGTGGGTTTCTTCCAGTTGCTCTGGTTTCTTCCCACAGTCCAAAGATGCGCAGATTAGGTGAATTGGCCATGCTAATTTGCTCATAGTGTTCAGGGGTATGTAGATTAGGTGCGTTAGTCAAGGGTAAATATAGAATAATAGAGGTAGGAGAATGGGTCTGGGTGGGTTACTCTTCGGAGGGTCAGTGTGGACTCGTTGGGCTAAAGGGCCTGTTTCCACACTGTAGGGATTCTATGAACATGCTCAGATCTACACTCACTGCTTGAGTTTTGCATAGCACTGATGCTTGCATTGTGTCATCCCTTAATTCACTGGTGTCCTCCCCCAACTTCTTTTCATAATGGTGCATACCTCCAGTATTCCCTTTGACTGGTGTCTGCCCTTAGTGGTAATAAATGAAATTGATATGAAGCTGCACTTTATAAGATGGTTGTACTTTAAAATGCCCTTGTTAGTTTCAACTAAAATTGAGAATTCCAGAAGCATCCCAGCTCAGAGATGTGTCTCTGATCTGGTTGCCACGGAGGGGAAATTCAAACAGAAACCTTGAAATAGCAAGTGACAGCTTTCACATCTTTACACAGTATCTCAAAGAAAAAGGCCAGCTGCTCTTTGTGATAGAGAGAGAATCAAAGCAGCTATTGCAGTGGAGAAGCAGAGAACTGTTTTTGTACTGGGACGGGCAGGAAATGTCCTTTTCTCTTCAAAAGGAAGGGGACAGAAGAGAGGGGAATTTTGGAGATTTAAGGAAGGAGTCGCTATGGTGAGTTTGTTGAAGAAAATTGGATGTAGTTGACTTGTGCTGAGTGGAATGATTTTATAGGAGACTGTAAGTTACAACCTTGGAGTGGCTGGGAGGGATGAACCAGGTAGAGAGCTAGGAGTCTTAGAAGAACTGTCCCTGTGAAGCTATGCATTTCCAAAAAGTAAAATGCACAGCAAGAAGCACTACAAGATGTATCTCAATTATGTTAGTTAATGTGAGAGTACCTTTTCTTTATTGCGATATATTAATGGTCTGATAAGTAATGATTGATCTATGTTAATTTTAGTTCGTTTGTTACAGTACAAGTCTCAAAGCATGAAATGCAGTTATTCTGTCAGTTGCTAGGAAACATATCGCTTATTAACAGATATTGGTCTCTATGGAAATCACAATATAAAGGGTTTTTCAGATATACATAGAAACAGACACTCAGCCCAAACAGTCCATACTGGTATTTATGTCCTATTTGAGCTTTCTTTCCTCTTGTCTCATCAAAATTTAGCATTGCAATTATCTATTGCATTTTTCTTCAAATGCTTGTGTTAACTTTTTTTTTGATATAACTTTCCCTGTAATAATGAGTTCCATATTCTTACCACTCTTTTGATGAAATGATTTTACTCAATGCCTTTTTTGATTTTCTTGGTGACTATTCTGTATTTAAAGCTTCCCGTTATATTCTTTCTCACAAAAGGTAACATGCTCTCTGTTTCTACTCAATGGAGACCTTTCTTTATTTCAAGACATCTATTAACTTCAATTCTTAAAAAGACAAGATATACCAGCCTGTCAAAGCTTTCCGAGGTGTTTACCCATGCACTTTGGTTCTATCCTTGTAGATGTTCTCTGCACATTCTCTAGTATCTCATTTTTGTAACACAGTGACCAGACTGAATAAAGTACTGATCCAAACAAGGTACATTGTTATTTTAGCATAACCTCTCTACTTTCCCACCTCTGATGTTCTCCCACACTTCTTCCATTCACTAGTGCCTCCCAATCTGATTAAAAGAAAGAGGATTCAGTAGAGATTTCCCACTGACTGATAGCCATGGTATATCCAGTCCCAAAGCCAGTGTTAACAATCAAGCCAAGTAATTAATTTCCAGAATGCAATGTAACAATGACTCCTGTAGAGTGGCCCATGTTTTTTTTTCCATCTGACAGAGAACCCAGAAAGTAATGGCAGCCAACAGATTGACAAGAGTTCATTTATTAATAGCCCAGATCTGCCAAATCACACAAAAAAGGTAATTTGAGACATTTCTTGAATTTCAGTTGGTACAAACAAATCTCTTCAGGCAAATTATGAATAGAAAACAATTCTTAAAAAAAACCTGCCATCATTTTCCCTTATTTTCTTAATGACCTGATTACCTTTTGAGATCCAAAACCTCTAAATTTCAAATTCTATAACTAGGGAGTCGATGGAAGCTAATAACATTAATTTACTCAAATGTAAATTAGATTGATTTATTTCAGAAAATAATATTTTGCCAGATAGATCGCCAGAATACCGAAATATACATATGGGACCAGGGAATAACGTATAACAAATAGTTTTGACATATGCTTAGGAAGAACAGATATCTTTGAAATTGAGATTTTCCTGGCCTTGTGTCTGGGTTTGTCTTGGAGGCTGACTGGTAGACAGCAATTTCTATGACCTGTCACCAACTCCATTATTATTGCTTTAGGTATTTATCAGGATGACAGATGAGCTTTTCTCATCTGAAAATTCCTTGTCAATTTCTATGGGCTTCTTCTAAACAATGGACAAATGGGGAAATGAATGTGTTGATGTCAGTATTGGTGCTGCTCAAAGCCAGGTTTAGCAAGTACAGCAGTGTGTTGGTGTCAGGTTTGCTGATGTGTAGCTGTTAATTCCAGGATTGGAATGCCAACTGTGTTGAGAGAGACATAGGCAAATAGACAGACAGGGGAAAAAGAATGTGTGGATAGGTTAGTAACAGTTCTTGCTTTGCCGGAAAAGAACCTATTGGTAACTTTAGACCAATATGATGGTTTGTCCTTAAATTTCAAAAGTAACTTCCAACTGGATACATTGGCAAGCATTAGAAAAAAGAATGCATATATTTGTACTGGCAAATCTTCAATTGCTTGGAGATAGATTCTAATCTATGCTGTTAGCTTGGCTCATTTGCTGGCACTCTAACTTCTGAGTCAGGAGATGGTAGGTTCAATTCCAATTCCAGGAAGTCAGCAACTGATTGGAAAGGGAAATGCCATTGCAATATTGGGGAAGTGCTGCACTACCGGAGATATTGTCTCGTGGAGTCAACAATGAAAAGATAGTCCATTTACTTGTTAAGACTGATGTAAGAATGAATTAAAGGGATAAACTGCCTTCTGTAAATTCTGGTCGGGGAAGGTTGAAGGGATTTATAGGAATGAGTGTTTAAATACACTGAAACACGTGAAAAATGTGATCAGATGTTTTATAGTATCTAAAATAAAGTGTGTAATTAACAGTAAAAATAAAATTCCCATGCCAGTACTCAGAGGTGAAAGCAGCAAGAAATGGAAAGGAGATTGAAACCAAGGATGAGCAGAAGGCCAAGCAACAGGAGGCTTGACAGTACAGACATATTTTTCTAATTCTTGTCTATGTGCCAGAATAGCAAAATACACATACAAGGCCAGAGAATAACATGTAACAAGATGAAATAGGAGTGGAAGTAGATGATTTAATCCCTTCAGCCTGGTCCACCATTAAATGAGATCACGGTCAATCTGCTTGAGTTCTGAATTCCAGCCTCCCATCTACCCCCAATAAAGCACGATTCTCCTGGATACCAGGCTAGCAAGGTGATCCTTTTACACCAACTATTTTGATTTTTGAGGGCTGTTTCCCTGATTATCTCTCAGGGTGAGCAGAAAGAAATGAATAGAATTTCATCACACCATTCGTGGCTTAAAATGTCCAAGAAACTTCATACATTTCAAATGAAGGAACTGTTCGACTGTGGGGAAACAATTATTAACAAGAGGGTGGTATACGTATAGAATGAGCTGCCAGAGGAAGTGGTGGAGGCTAGTACAATTGCAACATTTAAGAGGCATTTGGATGGGTATATGAACAGGAAGGGTTTGGAGGGTGCTGGCAGGTGGGACTAGATTGGGTTGGGATATCTGGTCAGCATGGATGGGTTGGACCGAGGGGTCTGTTTCCATGCTGTACATCTCTATGACTCTAAGAAATCACTAAGCACTGCTAATGCTGTTAAGGTGATTAACCACATGGAAGCATCAGTAAATGGAAAACAGGCTAATGTGCCAACAATTCTCCAAAAGCAAGTGACAAAACAGACATGGGAAATTACACCCTCACTTCAATTCCACGAAAGGTAAAGGGAGTGATCAACAGTAAATGTGAGGTTAATATACGCAATATTAAAAGCAACTAAGTTGATTGTGAAAAATTCTACTGCTTGGTGATATCAAATGGCATCTGGTAGTTGCTGCAGTCATGCAACAACCTGTTAGGAAGATGGAAACTTCACTAAAGGCATCATGGCATATGGACAGAGTACCTTAACAAAATAGATTCGAGGTGGTCAGGGGACTTAACTATGTTTTCAATACTGGAAAGGATTACCTTGTGCCTGAATGTACCTCTGGAATGTTTTTAAATGGCAAATGTCTTTGAGGAGAATCATCCACTGAAGAGAGATATCACAATACAAGGTCACTTGAAAGTGGAGTCGTAGGTAGATAGGATAGTGAAGTAGGCGTTTGGTATGCTTTCCTTTATTGGTCAGAGTGTTGAATACAGGAGTTGGGAGGTCATGTTGAGGCTGTACAGGACATTGGTTAGGCCACTGTTGGAATATCACGTGCAATTCTGGTCTCCTTCCTATCGGAAAGTTGATGTAAAACTTGAAAGAGTTCAGAAAAGATTTATGAGGATATTGCCAGGGTTGGAGGATTTGAGCTATAGGGAAAGGCTGAACAGGCCTGTTTTCCCTGGAGCATCGGAGATTGAGGGGTGACCTTATAGAGGTTTACAAAATTATATGGGGTATGGATAGGATAAATAGACAAAGTATTTTCTTTGGTGTGGAGGAGCCCAGAACTAGAGGGCATAGGTTTAGGGTGAAAGTGGAAAGATATAAAAGAGACCTAAGGGGCAATTTTTTTCACGCAGAGGGTGGTACGTGTATGGAATGAGCTGCCAGAGGAAGTGGTGGAGGCTGGTACAACTGCAACATTTAAAAGGCAGTTGGATGGGTATATGAATAGGAAGGGTTTGGAGGGATGTGGGCTGGGTGCTGGCAGGTGAGACTAGATTGGGTTGGGATATCTAGTTGACATGGATGGGTTGACCGAAGGGTCTGTTTCCACGCTGTACATCTCTATGACTCTATCACTTGCAGAATTTACTGTTACTATTGGCTGGATATTTACTGAAACTCAATAATATCCTTACCCCAGACATGGTGACTGAAATCTTGAAATGTGATTAAAAGAAGGGTTGTGAAGGAATCACTCAATCATAGCAATGTGCAAATTCCATTGTGCCCTTTGGTGTGGTAATTACATCTTCTATTGGACCATTGCATGGATAATGGAAACCGTAGTTACATTTGCAGAAATAAATCTTCACCATAAGAGCCTCAGAGCTTCACCATAACTTTTACTACAAAAGCTAGACCCTTCAACCTCCATTGTCCTCAGTGAACCAAGGGAGAATCACTCACACTACAACTTTTTTTGGGAAAAGGACTGGTGATTTTTCTTCTGGAACCTTTCAGAAATCCAAGTGCATGCTACATCTTTAAAAGTTTTCTTTTCTGGTTTGTGAGTGAGGATAGGATGGTTGTTGCAATTACATTTCTGGTGTTGTGAAAAAATAAACACTTAATCTTTCTTTTGATTTAAACTTAAAAGAAAGCATGTTTTGTGTCTGTTCTTTAAGTCACAGTTGTTAAGGGGTTAAAACATTCCTCTAAAATACATCTTGTTGCATCAGGAAAAGGGAGAACTTATCTGACTTACACAACCTGTCGATAACATAATTAAGAATGATTCATACAGCATTTCATTAAACTTCACCAATCCCAAAGCACTTTCCAGTCAAGAAATAACGTTGAACTGAAGTCACTATTTTAATGCAGAAAATTGAACAATTTATCTACAGCATGGTCTCACAAACAGCACTGAGGTACTGAGTAGATAATTTGTTTCAGCAGTGCTGATTATGGAAAAAATCCTGACCACGGCACTGAAGAGAATATTCCTGCACTTCTTGAAAATAGGGCCATGGACCCCCCCCCCCCCACCCCACCTCCCCAGCTCAATCTCAGAGCTTGGGTTAATATTTCTTCCAAGAGATAATATCTCCATGGAGGTAGCAGTTTGACTTGAGTTTGTGGAGTTTTGGGACAATTCTTGGATTGGCTAAGAAATCAGCTGAAGGGAATGACAAGTTCTGGAGGTATGTCAGGGTAGACAGAGGTACTGCGTGAGATGGTGATATTTGGACCACTTGACACTTCCACTTTACATTCATAGCTTGGATTTATAAACAAAGTTGCCAAGTTGCCTCTGATATCAAAGAAGGAAAGGCAAGGGAAACACTTCAGAATGACTTTGTGGTAGATTTCACATAGGTTTAAAGTGCACCATATAATTAACTTATATTTATATGCAACACATATTTAACATATAAATAACTTTTGGGAAATAATTCTCAATGTTTTTGCAAGTTCAGGCAAGAAAACAAATCCAATATATTTCATTCCCCTATCCATGTTAATCAAAACCAGCTCCCCCTCAATAAGTTATTTTATTGCAGAAAACCTCGGCAGAAGAAATAAATCTTGAACTACAGTTCAACTTCATACATTGATTTTTTTTTAATGCGAATTATACTGGAGTGACCAACCATTTCCTTTTCCCCGCGCTGATGAAGTCAAATGACTTGCACTTATGCATCATTTGCTATTACATATTTTCAATTTTGCAAAGCATTGAGTTTGATTATGTGCTAATAAAAAGGATTTACTAGTCAACTGGCCTTCCGTAAAATATATATTATTTGACAGAGATTACCTTTAAAAAGCTAATTTATAACTTGTGTCAAACCTGCAATTTTTTTTCTTCTCCTTCACTAAAAAGTTAATTATCAGCACAATGTGAATGTAGCAAGTATTAATATCAACACTCATCATATTTATGTATTTTGGCATTCATATTACACTAGGGACAGTTAGTAACATCAAACTGCATTTCATAATAAAAACATCAAACATTGTTTTACTTATTTAGAAACAATCTGTTGCAAGAGAGTACAAGAAAGCCAGGAAGACCACTGAGGTGAACAATGAGGTCTACTTACAGACAATGAAGATTGAAGAAGGTGGTAAGTAGGTGAACAGGTGGGCTTTTGATTTGTCAAAAAAGAAGGGCACTACTCTGTCCAGTGAGCTGGTCCAGTTTCCAAAAGTCATAATGCTCCTGTCTGTATAGGTAATGTGCAAGTAGCATACATGACCCTCGATTAAGGAGAAAGAATGTAATTTAACTAAGGTTGGTTAGGAATTGATGAGGAGGTCTGAAGTAGTGTATTCCCCTTGTTCCAGGAGATTTGTATGACAGGGATGGAGATTGGGGGACAGCTGGTGCATGTGGATTGTACCATGGTAGGTTGGAATAGGGTGAATGGACCAGTTGGTCATTTTTGTAAATTGTGAAGGCCAAAAAATAATATTTATTGTTCAAAAGTTCTTAAGGTTTTCTCAGGGATTTGTTTTTTGATTTTCAGAGCTACTTTCTCATTGTCACTGACTCTTTCATTAGAGGTCGCCGTGTAATATCTTCTGCATTTGTATTGATGCATGAGGTACTTGGACTCACACAGAAGCAGAATTAAAATAATTTATCAATAAAGTTCAATAATCACAACCATCATAGAATCGTAGAACCACACAGAACAGAAGAGGCCCATCGGCCCATCAAGTCTATACTATCAAAAGTACGTTATTGCCTGCATTAGTCCCACTGTCTAGCACCTGGCCCATAGCCCTTAATGTTATGACACTTCAAATTCTCATCCAATTACTTTTTAAAGGTTCTGGGGTTATCCACCTCAGCAATCTCCCCCAAGCAGTGCCTTCCATTCCTCCAACCTCTGGGTGAACAAGATTCCTTCTGAATATCTGATCTTTCATTTTTAAAATGTGCTCTCTTGTTCTTGACTGGGGGTACTCCCTATGTCCATGCCCCTCATGATCTTATACACCTCCATCAGGTCTTCTCTCAACCTTCTCTGCTTCTCCAGCCTCTCTTCATAGCTAAAATGCTCCATTCCAGGCAACATCCTGGTGAATCTCCTTTGCAACCTCACCAGTGCAATTGTGTTATACCTATAGTGTGGTGACCAGAACTACACAGTACTCCAGTTGCAGCCCAACCAAAATTCTGTACACCTTCAACATGACCTCCCTCCTCTTATAATCTGTATTCAACTGATAAAGACAGGTGTTCCAAATGCCTTCTGAACTACCCTATTAACTTATCCAGCCACCTGCAGGAATCTGTGGATAAGCACCCGAAGATCCCTCTGTTCCTCTGAGCTTCCTATTCACTGAGTACTCCTTCATTACTCCTTTAAAGTTAAATCCACCAAACAAATCATTAATTCCTTGACAACAAAATACTAAATTGAAAGAAGAAAACAGGTACAATTTAGCAACAAAAGATTTTTTTCAAATTAACTGACAAGAAGTCTTCATACAAAAAAAACCCATTAGCACACCTTTGAGATTGGTGCAGTGATAGCTAATGCATTAACTATGCAGGTGCATTAGTTGACGAAGCAGACAAATGGTATACTGGTCTTCATAGCATGAGAATTCAAGTACAGGTGCAAGTATGTCTTGCTACAATTGCACAAGGCCTTGGTGATGCCACATTTGGAGTATTGTGTGCAGTTTTGGGTTCATTACCTGAGGAACGATATTCTGGCATGATTCCTCGGGATGGTAACACTGACATGTAAAAAAAGACTGGATCGATTAAGACCATATTCACTTATATTAAGAAAAATGAATGGGGATCTCACATAAATCTATAACATTCTAACAGAACAAGACAAGATAAATGCAGGAAGGATGTTCCTATTGAGTGGGGATTCCAAAGCAGGGATCGCAGTTTAAGGATACAGTTTAGGACTGAGATGAGGAGAAAGTTCTTTAAAAATGGGTGAGGTGAAATCATTGAATGCATTCAAGGAGGACTTCGATACAGTTACGAGGACTAACGGGATCAAAGGGTATGGGGATGAAGCGGGAACAGGTTACTAAGCTCGATACACCACGATCATATTGAATGGTAAAACAGGCTTGAACAGCCAACTGTCGTACTCTCTATATTTCTATAATTCTACATAATGTACTTCCATTGCATTCACAAACCTGGAATATATTAACAAGGATGTTCCTAGAACTTTTGCGGGATCTCAAACGTCAATTCCAGATTTAAATGGGCACAATGCTCATTACAACCGCATCCAATGCATATTTTTTCCATATTCATGGCACTTAAATATATGCAGCCTTAAGCTAGAGATTCAACATTCATTTGCAGTACCAATATCTTGACAAGTGTCTATACTATACAGGAGTTGGTGCTGGACATCTTAAAATGCATAAAGTTGGATGAATCCCTGGGATCTGATCAGATGTAGCCCAGAACTCTGTTGGAAGATAGGGAAGTAATGCTATGCCTCTTGCTGAGATATGTGTATCATTGATAGCCATGGGGAGGTGCCAGAAGACTGGAGGTTTTACAATGTGGTGCCACTATTTCAGAAAGGTGGTAAGGAAAAGCCAGGGAACTATAGACCAGTGAGCCTGACATCAGTGATGGGTAAGTTGTTGGAGGGAATCCTAAAGGACAGGATTTACATGTATTTGGAAAAGCAAGGACTGATTAAGGATAGTCATCATAGCTTTGTGCGTGGGAAAATCATGTCTCACTGACAATTGATTTTTTTGAAGAAGTAATAAAGAGGATGGATGAGGGCAGAATGGTGGTCATGATCTATATGGGCTTCAGTAAGGTGTTCAACAAGGTTTCTCATGGTAGACTGATTAGCAAGGTTAGATCTCATGGAATACAGGGAGAAGTAGCCGTTTGGATACAGAACTAGTTCAAGAGTAGAAGACAGAGGGTGGTCGTGGAGGGTTGCTTTACAGACTGGAGGCCTGTGACCAGTGGAGTACCACAAGGATCGGTGCTGGGTCCACTACTTTTCTTAATTTACATAAATGATTTGGATGTCAGCATTAGGGATATAGTCAGTAAGTTTGCTGATGACACCAAAATTGAAGGAGTAGTGAACAGTGAAGAAGGCTACCTCAAAGTACAACGGGATCTTGATCAGATGGGCCAATGGGCTGAGGAGTGGCAGATGGTTGTTTAATTTAGATAAGTGTGAGGTGCTGCATTTTTCAAAGAAAAATCAGGGCAGGACTAATACACTTTTAATGGTAAGGTCCTGGGGAGTGTTACCAAACAAAGTCAGCTTGGAGTGCAGGTTCACAGTTCCTTGAAAGTGGAGTGCCGGTGGAGGACAGGATAGTGAAGAAGGTGTTTGTACACTTGCCTTTGTTGATCAATGCATTGAGTATAGGAGTTAGGAGGTCATGTTGCAGTTGTACAGGACATTTGTTAGGCCACTTTTGGAATACTTGGTACAAGTCTGGTCTCCCTGCTATAGGAAAGTTATTGTGAAATTTGAAATGGTTCAGAAAAGATTTTCAAGGGTATTGTCAGAATTGGGGATTTTGAGCTATAGGGAGAGGCTGAAAAGGCTGGGGCAATTTTTCCCTGGAGCATCAGAGGCTGAGGGGTGACCTTATAGAGGTTTATAAAATCATGACGGGCATGGATAGGATAAATAGCCAAGATCTTTTCCCTGGGTGGGAGAGTCCAAAACTGAAGGACATAGCGTTAAGATGAGGGGGGGAAAGATTTAAAAGGGACTGAAGGGACAATTTTTTTCACACAGAGGCTGGTGCACGTATGGAATGAGCTGCCAGAGGAAGTGGGAGAAGTTGGTAGAATTACAACATTTAATCTGGATGGGTACATGAATAGGAACAGTTTAGAGAGATATGGGCCAAATGATGGAAAATGGGACTAGATTAATTTAGGATATCTGGTCAGCTTGGATGAGTTGGATGAAAGGATGTGTTTCCATGCTGTACAGCTCAAAGTAATTCATTACACCAGTGACTTCAAGTTTTCATTGTTTTTTTGTGAGCTGAGTGCTCCTTTGTTGAGCCAAACTTCCTTCTAACTGCCTGCAGTGCCCCTCTTCCCCCCCACCTGCAATATCCTTTCTTTCTCCCAAATAACTTGTGATCTCCCCATCTACTCGTTCCATTACAATCTCCCATTAGCTGTCTCGTGGCCTCATTAGTCTCCACCCACAAGTTGCCCAGTGTTGACGAAAACATGATTACGTTGACATGTTGCAGCCAAATCAGCTGCTGCCTCCACGCCCATTGCTTTTGACCTCCAATCTCCAGCAGACCCTCCTCCAAAGACTCCCTCTCATACCCTGCTCACTAATCCTCCAATCACAGATTACTTCATACTCATGTTTATGGTTGACAGGTTGGTTTATTAACCTATCAGCATCAAGCTTGGGAGAGCATCAACTCATGACTACTTCCACGCTACATAGTGGGAGTGGGGGTACTTTGATTAATCAGTGAGTTTCTCGAAGAGATTTGGGGACTTGCTTTTTGCCTACGAACTGCTGACCTTACAATGGAATAGTGACAGGTATTGGCTGGGAATCAAATCCTGAATTGCCTATCATTCTCAGACTGTGTCCTAACATCTTGGTTAGCAATGGTGCAACACCACAGAAATAGAAGAAAAAATTCTGAGGTAATGTTCTCAATTGGGACTTTATCAGGGTGATCGGTCAACATACAAAGAGCAGTGATAGTTGAGTGGGGATCGTCCATTTTAAATTGAGACTTATCCAAGTTGAGAAAGTAGATTCTTCATCAGTTCTGCACTGTACTTGTTTTGACTTTATCAAACACAGGAGAAAGTGAGGACTGCAGATGCTGGACATCAGGGTCGAAAAGTGTGGCATGGGAAAAGGACAGCAGGTCAGGCAGCATTTGAGGAGCAGCAGAAACAACGTTTCACGCATAAGCCCTGTGGCACAGTGGTTAGTACTGCTGCCTCACAGCGCCAGAGACCCGGGTTCAATTCCCGCCTTAGGGAACTGTCTGTGTGGAGTTTGCACAGTCTCCCTGTGTCTGTATGGATTTCCTCCCACAGTCCAAAAATGTGCAGGTTAGGTGAATTGGCCATGCTAAACTGCCTGTAGTGTTAGGTGAAGGGGGTAAATGTAGGGGAATGGGTCTGGGTGGGTTGCCCTTCGGAGGGTTGGTGTGGACTTGTTGGGCCGAAGGGCCTGTTTCCACACTGTAAGTAATCTAATCATGACATTCCCCTGAAACTATTGCAAACTAGTCTCCATGAATGGCTGAAACAAAAAAACAGAAATTGCTGGACATGCTCAGCAGGTCTGGCAGTATCTGTGGAGAGAAATCAGAATTAATGTTTCCGGTCCAGTGACCCTTCTTTGGAACTGACAGTAGCTCCATGAATAGCTAATGATTTTGCATTAGCTGTACTGAAGAATAAATACTGTACGCAGAATCTGATCCTGGGAGCAACTGAACCTTATGGAAAACTCAATACCTGGGGCAGCACAGATTTAAAATAACTAACAGAAAGGTATTAGCGAGGTATTGAGGACAGTTTGATTTTACCCAGAAGTTGATTGAAGTCTGGAATTCACTGCTCGAAAGGACATGAGGAACAGAAACTCTCGTCGCTTTTCAAAAACTCTTGAATATGCACTTGGAGTGGAGTTACCCACCGGCCAATGGAGTCTAAGAACTGAAAGGTGGACTGTTCCTTTTCAGTGCACAAACATGATAGACCGATGATGTGCAGCAAACCTTTTATGTCTCATTATTTCATGAAGACGCCAGGTATAATATCCTATCTATACTGAGTTTTCCACCCATTCAGCAACCAGAACTGATATTTATATGGCACATATCAAGGTACTTCCCTGGAGCATTATGTGTTAAAGTGTCACACTAGAATACCAAAAGCTTGGTCAAATAAGTAAGATTTAAGGAAGAAAGCAAGGCAGAGAGGTGGAGACATTTAGGGAGGGTGTTCCAAATCATGGGGCCTGCTTAATTGAAAGAATGGTTACCAATGGTGAAGATTTTCTGGTCGGGAGTGCACAAAAAGCCAGAACTAGAGGACAGCAGATATCCTGGAGAGTTGTGTTATTGGAGGAGATAATTGTCATAGAGGGTAATGAAGCCATGGAGGGATGTGAAGTAAGAATGAGGATTTTAAACGAACTGTTGTGTGGCTGGTAGCCAATTCCTGATGAAGGGCTTATGCCTGGAACATTGATTCTCCTGCTCCTCGGCTGCTGCCTGACCTGCTGTGCTTTTCCAGCGCCACACTTCTTGACACTGATCTCCAGCATCTGCAGTCCTCACTTTATCCTGGGAGCCAATACAAGTCAGCAGGGTGAGGCGGTGGAGATGGGTCTCGTTATGAGTTAAGAATGAATATCAGATTTCTGAATGACCTCAAGTTTGCAGAGGTTACGGTATGGAAGAGCTGCCAGGACTGTATTGAAATAATCAATCTACCAGTGACAAAGGTATAAATGAGGTTTTCAGCTGGAGATGAGTGAGCTGAGATAACAGGTATAATATCCTATCTGTACTGAGTTTTCCACCCATTCAACAACCAGAACTGATATTTACATGGCACATATCAAGGTGAAGTTGAGCGATATGACAGAGAAAAAGTCAATTTTACAGATAGTGCAAATATAAAGGATCAAATCTGACAACAAAGTAGCGTAAAGACTAGTTTAATCTCAGACTGTTGTTGGAAGGAAAAATTGCACCAATAATTAAACAATAGAGATAGCAGCAAGGATAGAAACCAATGTCTTCCGTCTTCCCAAAATTTCACTGAAGAAAAGTTCTGCTCATCCAGTACAGGATATAGGATAAAGGATCCCAAAAATCCACCAAAAAAAAGTCATGTCTGATGCAGTTTGGAGTTTTGATCATTTCATGGAATGTAGGTGTTACTGGCCAGGCCGGCACTCATTGCCCACCTCTGTTTGCCCTGGGGTAGATATTGGTGAGTCACCTTCTTGAACTGCTGTCATCCTTAGGCGCTGAGACAAAGGGAGTTCCATGATTTTGACCCAATGGCTTTGAAGGAATCATGATATTTTTCCAAGTCAGGATGGTAGTTGGCTTGGAGAGAAACTTGTAGGTTCTGATGTTCACATGTATTTGTTGTCCTAGTCCTTCTAGAGGTCACAGGTTTGGAAGATGCTGTTGGAGAACCCTTGGTGAGTCATTGCTTTATCTTGTAGATGCTTCACACTGCTGCCACTGTAATTGGTGTTGATGGAGTGAACACTGAAGGTGGTGGATGGGGTATCAATCCAGTGGGACTTTTTTGCTCAATGGTGTCAATCTTCTTGAGTGATGTTGGAGCTGCACTCATCCAGGCAAGTGGAAAGTATTAATGACACTCCTGATGTCTATTCACCATCTACAAGGAACAGTGGGGAATCAGTAGGCATGCTACGTATCACAGAATTCCCTTCCTTTGACCTGCTTTTGTAGCTATAGCATTTATACAGTTGGTCCAGTTCAGTTTCTGGTCAATGATAACCCCAGGATATTGCTGGTGGGGGATTCAGTAATAGCTATACCCATCTTGTCAGTACAGTATTCTGAAAATTGATGCTGTGCCTTCAGATGATGTCATCAAGTAATAACAGATAGATAATAGTTCTCCTAGTTAAGGAGTCAGAAGACAGATTGGTGACAGGAAGAATCATTAGTGATGAAGTAACTGAGGATCTAATTAGGTGCGAAGCATTTAAAAACAAATCTGGCTTTTGTATGAATACAATATCTACACATTGAAATAAGCAGGAGGAATTATTTTCCTACTGAGTACCTTGGGAAATTTACTTGAAGCGATGTAACTAAAAAGGAAGAAAGATCGAAATTTAGATTATTCAAAGCCACAGGTTACCCCAAAACACTTTACAGTTGATGAAGTACTTCTGAAGTGTAGTCAATGTTTAATATTGGAAACTCAATACTTAATTTGTACACACCAATCTGTGTGTAATGGTCAGAAAGTTGGTTCTTGTGATGTTAATTGAGGTACAAATATTGGCCGGGGCAGCAGGGACAGCTTCTTTACCATTCTCTGAAGTGGTGGCATTCATTGAGAAGGCAGATACAGCCTCGGTTAACATGTCACCTGAAAAATGGCATCACTGACAGTACTCTACAGTACTGTACTGGAATGCCAGCCTACGGTTTTTGTGCTGACATCCTTAAGAGACACTTGAAATTACAGCCTGCTGACTCAGAGGCAAGTGTGCTAAGAAATGAGCCATGGCTGTCACTATGGCTGTCACAATTAATGAGTGGGTTGCCACATTCTGTAATAAAGCAGATTGAAAATATAGATGACGGGCACTGTCATTGGTAAAAACCTTTTTATGAACATGAGCATTTAGATGTATTATCACTTACACATGTAGATAATGCAATGACTGCCATTTACGTTAAATGCTTACTATAGTAACATTCTACACAAAGCCCATCAAAGATATTGTGGTTTGGCCTGTCAGCAACTTCAGAGTGACTGTTAAGAAACAGGTCAGCACATCTCATAGGAGTGCACTACGTAAATAATATTTATGTATGTGTAGACTTAGAAACAATGGACCCAAATATGCTAATACCATTTTACCCTAAGTAAAGTTTCTGTTTTGAAATTTAGTATGTTTGCACACAGTCAACAGATATGTAGTACTCCCCCTTTACTTGGAGATGTCATCCCCTATTGTGTATTTTTAAGATGGTGGGATGCAAGGATGAAAATTTGAATTCTCCCACACTCACAGAGATGAACATCAAGGTCTTAAAAATGAAGAACAATAACCTGTCATTCCCTGCTAAAACAAAATAAAAACCCAAAACCGGGAGGGAAGGGTCACCTTCAAAATGCCAATCTCCTTGAGGAAATAACCCGGGTCCTGCCTCTAATGGATGCATTGCCTGAAGCCTTTTCTCCTTTTATTAAGTTCTTGCATATGCGTGTCAATGGCATTTTTTAGCCATCCCTAATTATCCCTGAACTAAGTGGCTTGGCATAACTATTTCTGTTTAGAGTCAACCCGATTGCTGTGGGTTTAGAGCAGCAAGGATGACAGATTTTGTTTCTTTAAGGGCACTTGTGAATGAATGCATTTTTACAAAGGACTATAGTTACATGATTGCTATTAGATTAGGTTTTAATTCCAGATTGAAATTGAATTCAGATTTCATCATATGCCATGGTGGGATTCAAACACCTACCCCTAGAACATTTACCAGAGTCTCTAAATTATTAATTCAGTGACATTGCCACATATCCCATTCCACCCTCTCTGATATTACTGTCACTGCAAATACCTCCTCAGTCCTTCTCTATTCACTGTTCTAAATCCATTCACCTTGTACTCCTTAATCGCACTTCAATTTAAGATTACATCCAGGTTGAGATCCTCACATGAGGTGCATTTACCTTGGCAATGCCTTGATCAGTCAGAGTTGACTTTAACAAGCAATTAGTGCTCTCCTTTTCACGCATTATAAATTGTTGCAATTGAAACTTGCCATTCTCGTATCTGTTCATAAGGGAAAGGCAAAGTGCCTCAACAGTCTGTTTGTCTTTTCAGCAATACTCAAGTTCTGTACTAACAATTACTATGTCAACATTTGTACACACATAAACGTATGCATATATATGTTTACACAGCAACGTCAAGATTAGATTACTTACAGTGTGGAAACAGGCCCTTCGGCCCAACAAGTCCACACCGACCCGCCGAAGCGCAACCCACCCATTCCCCTACATTTACCCCTTACCTAACACTACGTGCAATTTAGCATGGCCAATTCAACTGACCCGCACATCTTTGTGGCTGTGGGAGGAAACCGGAGCACCCGGAGGAAACCCACGCAGACACGGGGAGAATGTGCAAACTCCACACAGTCAGTTGCCCGAGTCGGGAATTGAACCCGGGTCTCTGGCGCTGTGAGGCAGCAGTGCTAACCACTGTGCCACCGTGCCGTCAACTTGGGATTTACATGCTTTTTATTACAACTATGCTTGCAGGATCATTTTAAAACAAAACTCTAATTTTTAAACAGTTCCTAGCAATTTATACAGTTCTTCACTCCAGCATGTCTCTGGCTTTGATCTTTTGGTTGGCCATATGGAGACTGGATTACAGTAACTCTACGTTCCAATCAAGTGCAAGGACACTGAACCTACAGATCCAATATACAGGTTTAGTACAGTATAGAAAATTGTCCAGAAAAGAAATGAGGCTGTCTCACAGGCCCTCTCTTTACCTCTGTTCACTTCCTTAGTCACTGAGTGGTGAAGAAGTCATGGGAGAGAAGATGCTGAGTTTACATTCATTGTAGATGTATGAAAATTGCATTGTTGCTGTTAATTGGAATAAGATTATGTCATCCTAAAGTCATAATCAACTGGAAATCTTTAAATCAGAGGTTTGAGTATAGGAGTTGTTGGAAAAGTTCAGCAGGTCTGGTAGCATCTGTGAAGAGAAATCAGATGGCTCATCTGCCCAAAGACCAGTCCAAGAACTTATCCTTCAACAGCATGGAACTTGTCAATGTCATAATTATCAGAACAGTTCTGAGGAAGCGTAACTGGACCTGAAACTCTGATTTCTCTTCACAGATGCTGCCAGACCTGCTGAGCTTTTCCAGCAACTTCTGTTTTTGTTTCTGATTTACAGCATCTGCAGTTCTTTCGGTTTTCTTTGAGTGTCGGAGAGGGATGTCCTGTTAAGATTGCACAGGACATTAATGAGGCCTTTTCTGAAATACTGTGTGCAGTTCTGGTCAAATTCTCATAAGAAGGATACAATTAAACTGGAGACCTTGCAGAAAAGATTTGCAAGGATATCGGCGGGAATGGAGGATTTGAGATATAAAAATAGATTGGAAAGACTGGGACTATTTCATTGGAGTATAGAAAATTGGGAGGTAAACTTACTGAGGTTTATAAAATCATGAGGGCATAGATAAGGTGAATGACAGGGTGTTTTCCCTAGGATAGGGGAGTCCAAAACTAGGGGGCATGTTTTTAAGGTCAGCAGAGAAAGATTTAAAAAAGACATGAGGGGTAACATTTTTATACAAAGTGATTTGTGTGCAGAATGAACTGTCAGAGAAACTGGTAGCTGTGGGTATAGTTACAACATTTAAAAGACATTTGGATAAGTTCATGAATAGACAAAGTTTGGAAGGATATAGGCCAAGCGCAGGCAGATAGGACTAGTTTAGATTGGGAACATGATCAGCATGGACTGGTTGGACTGAAGGGTCTGTCATGTGCTGTATTACTCTATGACTCTGAATATGAGCTGTTGTTCAGGTCAAAGTATCTGTGGATACTGTAATCACAATTAAATGACAAATTCAATTCAGAACTTTTAGATAGCAATTAGATTTTCTATTGGATTTAATCTACAAAGACTTAAAGATATTCATAAAATGTCCACAGAATATGAAGGTCAGACGGCTCATCTGCTCAAGCTCCAGTCCAAGACCTTATCCTTTAACAGCATGGAACTTGTCAGTGTCATTATTATCATCTTTCCTTCAAACATCAACACTTTACTAGAAATTTGAGAAATGCAAAAACAAAAAACACATTTTATTGAAGCTTTTCTTTTCACATTCCTTGGGACAATTCACAAGAAATACCAAAAGAATCGGAAAATAGTGCTTACACTCTCAAACTGCATAAATGTTGTTTACCTTTTCCTTTGACATTTCTTGTGAATGGTGTCGATGAGTACAGCACGAAAAGCTTGGGTAAAATGTAAAATGCATTTTTTTTTCAACAACATGTAAAATCCTGAACTATCAAAATACTAGCAACTTTTCCAATATCGACTCAATAAAATCACACAGGATAGCGCTGATGCCATGTCTGAGTTAGATCTGTCCACTCAGAAATAATTCAGAATGCGGTTCTGCCTTTGAAAGACAGAGGAGTCTTCTACTCTCATTTGCCATCCTCTTCCCTCATCAACTCAAAGCTAATATGGTATCCAGGCCCAACACTGAAATTTATAGTAGGCTTGGAGTTTGGCTTTGATTTCTTGAATAATCGGTCACATAAAATGTTAAATCAAGCCTGTCCAACCTCTCAAGTCAGCATAAACGTCACATGGCATAATTTCTCAGAAAAACAGAGGTGTTCTCTTTTGAGTCCTGGCAATATTTATCCTTCAATCAAATCAGTAAAATAGATTACTTGGCTAGTATTTTCTATTGTTATTGATTCTGTGCACGAATTGACTGTCACAATGTACCATCCTGCCTGCAAAGTGCTCTAGGATGCCCTGAGGTTGTAAATTGCATAGTGGAAATGTAAGCTCCATCTTCCTTCCAATTGTCTCATACTCCTTCCGTTTCGTAATCATCTGTTTGTCATTTATGCACTTTCCAAGATGGTACTTCCAGTCATATAAATCTGTTGCTCCCTCTCTTGTCCTGTCCTGAGCTGAAACACGGTTCATTAGTAACCTGAAGGTAAGTTTCCACAAAGTGCTAACTGATTCCCCCAAAATTTCTTAAGTTCTGCTTTTTGTTTCAGATTTCCAGCATCTGAAGTATTTTGAACTTGGAGATTTTATTTGGCTAATTTTCTGTTGGTTAATGTTACCTTTTTTATGTAAACATGATGCAACCTTAATTTACAACATTCACATAAATCGGAAAAATGGGTAAATATTGCTGCAGACAACTGCTTTGGCAGGAATGATGCTCCAATTTAAAAACTGTGATACTGGGGTTGGTTAGCATGCTCCAATTATGCATAATATTTGATGTGCAGAATAAATAGTGTCCTATTACGTGGCAATTTCTATTAAAGGAGCTGAATCAAAATGCCTTTGCACTGTGGTCTCTGAGCTGAAATTGATATGCCACAGTTTCAGCAAGACATATTTTGATTACAGTTCCATCAACAATAAAACATCCTACAAACAATCACTCTGACATGTTCCTTGGTCTATTTCATTTTTATGTGCCTGCCAAAGACAGACTTGTTTATCTTTCCTATGTAGACACATAATCACTGTGACACTTGTTCAAAGCCAATAGCAATAATTTACAGCAAATACCAGATTAAGAAAGCCCAGTTAAGATTGGGGTTTCTTAATCTGGTATTTGCTGTAAATTATGTTCATAGGCTAAGAAGAAAAATGGAGCTGTCTCAAAGCAGCTGACAATCATTGACTACTACAAGCAACAAGTGTATCACCTTCACAAACAGGTCAATATTTTGGATTTGACCCTTTTTCAGAACACTCAGTGGGTTTTGCTGAAGGACACTTTATGACGTGGTCATGTTTAAGGCAGAATAAATAGTGTCCTATTATGTAGCAATTTCTATTAAAGGAGCCGAATCAAAATGCCTTTGCACTGTGGCCCCTCAGCTGAACACTGATGTGCAACAGTTTCAGTGAGACATATTTTCATTATAGTTCCATCATCAATAAGCTTGATATAGTATATCCTGCTGCTAGTTAGAGCTCAGCCTTGAGTTAAGATGGTTGAGGAGAAGGTGAGGTGAGGACCCTGTGATAGGCAGTCAACGACATCTAGAGGACCGGGCATGGTGAGGCTCCAGTAACGACAGTCAGTATCACCTAGAGGAATGGGTATAGTGAGGACCATGTGATAGTCAGTCAGCATCACCTAGAGGAACAGGCATGGTGAGGACCATGTGATAGTCAGTCAGCATCACCTAGAGGAACAGGCATGGTGAGGACCCTGTGATAGTTAGTCAGCATCACCTAGAGGAACAGGCATGGTGAGGACCCTGTAATAGTCGGTCAGCATCACCTACAGGAACGGGCATGGTGAGGACCCTGTGATAGTCAGTCAGCATCACCTAGAGTAATGGGCATGGTGAAGACCCTGTGATAGTCAGCATCACATAGGTCAGCAGGCGTGGTGAGGACCCCATGACAGGCAGCCAACATCACGTAGAGGAGTAGGCGGGATAAGGACCCCAGAACAGGTAGGCCGCATCAATTGAGGAATGGTGAGCTGAGGACCCTATGATAGGTATGCAGCACCAACTAGAGGAGTGGGTAGGGTGAGGTCCCAATTACAAGCATCTGGTATCATTGAGATAAGGGAGCAGTATAAGAGTTTAAAACATTATAAGGGGAGAGTGGTATGACGCCCTAAATCCAGCAGAACTGGGGAGTCTGCACTGGGAACAGCATCCTATAGTTTGCTGTAATTTCAGTGGTGGGGATAAAGCTAATTGGTGAATATTGGTAAGTTCATCTATTGTTCTAATTGTAATAAGTAGTTTCTAAAGTTACAGGTCAGCTTGACCAAGTAGAGTGTACACCGTGCAGTATACAATAAGGCCTGGACCAAGCATCCAGGAAAAACACATTAAATATACACCAGCTGCACAAGCTTGAGCTCTTAGTTTTCGAATTTGAGAAGTGGCTCGAGTATTGTTGTTCATCTGCGAGGCAAAGAACTATTGGTGAGGATGATGGTTCTGCTGGGGGGTGCACCTGAAGTGAAGTTAGTAGCACCATGGGAGGCTCAACTGTGTGTTAGGGGAGGAAGAAGAGGGGTTTCAATATTCGGGGATCAGACCTGGCATTGCTATGTCAACAGTGACTCCAGGTCAATATAATGCTTCCCTGTTGCCAAGGTAAGGGATGTTACAGAGCAACTGCAGCATATTCCTCTGGGTGAAGGTGATCATCCAGCGGTCATGCCCATATTAAGACCAATGACTTAGTTAGGAATAGGGATTAAGTTGTGAAAGTAGAGCGGCAATTTAAGTTGGCATGGTGGCTCAGTGGTTAGCACTGCTGCCTCACAGCGCCAGGGACTCAAGTTTGATTCCATCCTCGGGCGACTGTCTGTGTGGAGTTTGCACGTTCTCCTCGTGTCTGTGTGGGTTTCCTTCCATGATCCAAAGATGTGCAGGTTAGGTGAATTGACCATATTAAATTAGTGTTTGGGGATGTGTAGGTTTGGTGCATTAGTCAGGGGTAGAGGAATATGTTTGGGTGGGATACTCTTCGGAGGGAAGGTGTGGAATTGTTGGGACAAAGGGCCTGTTTACATACTGTAGGGATTCTATGATACTTCTATTCTATTCTAGATTTTAGGGAGCTATGTAGAAGGTTGAAATGCGCCATCTGTAAATCAGAATAAGGTCAGAGGGGTTGAGCTCAAAAAAAGAGGCACCTACACTCCTAAGTACTGTACACCCCAAAAAGTGGGAGCGAGATAAGAATAAATATATAGGCACATATCTGAGTGTATAGCAATAGGGAGATAAAACTTCACAACTTCACCTATGCAAATATGAAATGAAATACCAGCAGTATGAAAGGCATAGAGAGCATAACATTTTTGAACAACATTTATGAGAGTTTCTTTAAGCCAGCGTGTTACAAGCTGAAAAGAGAGGGTGCACTTCCTGATTTGGTCTTAGGGAGTAGGCTGAGCAGGTGGATGAAGTAGCAGTGGATGACCATTTTTAGAAACAGTGACCATAACATAGTTGGATTAACATGGTTTTGGAAAGAGACAAATATAGAACAAGAGTTAAAGTCCTAAATTGAGAGGAAGACAAACTTTATAAAACAGAGATGATTTAGCAAAAGTACTTGAAAGGATGTCAGCAGTAAATCAGTGGAGGCTTTCAAAAGTAAGTTTCTAAGCGTCCTGTCAAATCTAGAATCCTCTGTTTTCTTCACTGATAGTAAAATAGAAAACCCGAAAAAAAACCAGCTTATAACCATTTCAAAAAAACAATACTTCAGGAAGTTTAGAGGAGTACATAATAGACAATAGACAATAGGTGCAGAAGTAGGCCATTCTGCCCTTCGAGCCAGCACCACCATTCATAATGATCATGGCTGATCAGCCCCAATCAGTGTCCTGTTCCTGCCTTATCCCCAAAACCTTGATTCCACTATCCTTAAGAGCTTATCCAACTATTTCTTGAAAGTATCCAGAGACTTGGCCTCCACAGCCTTCTGGGGCAGAGCATTCCATACACCCACCACTCTCTGGGTAAAGAAGTTTCTCCTCAACTCTGTTCTAAATGTCTACCGCTTATTTTTAAACTGTGTCCTCTGGTTCAGGACTCACCATCAGTGAAAACATGCTTCCTGCCTCCAGAGTGTCCAATCCTTTAATAATCTTATACGTCTCAATCAGATCCCCTCTCAGCCTTCTAAACTCAAGGGTATATAAGCCCAGTTGCTCCAATCTTTCAACGTAAGATAGTCCCGCCATTCTGGGAATTGACCTCGTGAACCTTTGCTGCACTCCCTCAATAGCCAGAATGTCTTTCCTCAAATTTGGAGACCAAAACTACGCACAATATTGCAGGTGCAGTTTCACCAAGGCCCTGTACAGCTGCAGAAGAACCTCTTTGCTTCTATACTCAATTCCTTTTATTATGAAGGCCAGCATGCTATTAGCTTTCTTCACTTCCTGCTGTACCTGCATGCTTCCTTTCATTGACTGATGTACAAGAACACCCAGATATCGTTGTACTGCCCCTTTACCTAACTTGACTCCATTTAGGTAGAAATCTGCCTTCTTGTTCTTGCCACCAAAGTGGATAACCATACATTTATCCACATTAAACTGCATCTGCCATGCATCTGTCCACTCACCTAGCCTTTCCAGGTCACCCTGTAATCTCTAACATTCTCCTCACATTTCACCTGCCACCCAGCTTTGTATCATCAGCAAATTTGCTAATATTACTTTTAATACCATTATCTATATCATTAATGTATATTGTAAAAAGCTGCGGTCCCAGCACTGATCCTTGCGGTACCCCATTGGTCACTGCCTGCCATTCCGAAAGGGAGCCGTTTATCACTATAGTACAAGAGTGAAGTGAAAAATAAAAGTTTAAAATATTGGCTGGTGACATTGAGGAAAGTTGAAAGTTGCTTTCTCAGTACATTCAGAGCAAGAGGATAACGAAGTAAAAGAATGAGCATATGAGAGATGTACATGGTAACTTCTGCAGCGGTCCGGACGATGTGGACATGGTTTGAAATGACTATTTTGTCTCTGTCTTCAGAAAAAAAGAGGGATGATGCAGCCCTTTTAATTAAAGATGGTGAGTGTGAATAGGTATAAAACTGACATAATGAGAAGTGAAGTACTGGAGGGACTGGCCTTACTTAAGGGACTTAAATCATCTAGGTGGATGAATTGCATCATATCTTTAAAAAAAAATGCCAGGGAAGGAATAGATGCTCTGAGGATTATCTTCCAATCCTCACTAGGTATATGCAAAGTACCCGAGGATAGAAGGTTGCAAACACTGTACCATTGTTCAAAAAAGGCATGAGGGATTGGCCAAATAATTTAGTCAATTAACCTCACTGGTTGGCAAATCACTGGAAATGATATTGCGAGATAGGATTACCTGTTACTTGAAGAGGCAGAAGTTAGTCCGCATGGTTTCGTTAAGGGAAAGTTGTGTCTTACTAACTTAAATTAATATTTTGAGGAAATCACAAGGAAGTTTAATAAATGTAATATGATGGATGTTGCCTATTTTTCAAATTGATGTTAGAAGGCATTTGACAAGGTTGCACATGGTTCACTGTTAAGAAAAATTAAACGCCACAGAATACAGAATATTACAGCAACAGGAGTTGGGAGGTCATGTTGTGGCTCTACAGGACATTGATTACGCCACTGTTGGAATATTGCGTGCAATTCGTATAGGAAAGATCTTGTGAAACTTGAAAGGGTTCAGAAAAGATTTACAAGGATATTGCCAGATTTGGAGGACTTGAGCTATAGGGAGAGGCTGAACAGGCTGGGGCTGTTTTCCCTGGAGCGTTGGAGGCTGAGGGGTGACTTTATAGAGGTTTACAAAATTATGAGGGGCATGGATAGGATAAATAGACAAGGTCTTTTCCCTGGGGTTGGGCAGTCCAGAACTAGAGGGCATAGGTTTAGGGTGAGAGGGGAAAGATATAAAAGAGACCTAAGGGGCAACTTTTTCCACACAGAGGGTGGTATGTGTATGGAATGAGCTGCCAGAGGAAGTGGTGGAGGCTGGTACAATTGCAACATTTAAAAGCATTTGGATGGGTATATGAATAGGAGGGTTTGGAGGGATATGTGCCAGGTGCTGGCAGGTGGGACTAGATTGGTTAGGATACTTAGTCGGCATGGAAGGGTTGGACAGAAGGGTCTGTTTCCATGCTGTACATCTCTATGACTTAAAGCAAGAAGCAAGGGGTGATTGGTGATAGATGGTTTTGCGAATGGAAAGTGGTTTCCAATGGTGTGCCACTGGACCCAGTGTTCGGTCTCTTGTTGTCTTCTGGAATATATTAATGACTTTGAATGAACTGTGGGACCCATGGCAAAGAAACTTGCAGATGACATAAAAATCAGCTGGTAATTGGTAATGAAGAAGATGGCTATCAATTGCCGGAAGATAGCAATGGTTTGGTTGAGTGGGCAGAAAAATAGAAAATAGAATTCAATCCAGATAAGTGCAAAGTTTGCATTTGGGAAGGGCAAACAAAACATGAAAATACACAATTAACAATAGGGTATTGAGAGGCATAGAAGAAGTGAGCAGCCTTGGAATGCATATCCACAGATACCTGAATGTGCCAAGACATTTAGATAAAATAGTTAAGAAGGAACATGGAATGTTTTCCTTCGTTGAGTTAGGCACTGAATACAAGAGCACAAATGCAACGCTGGAATTAAGCAGGATGCTGGCTGGGCCACAGGAAGGACATAACTACACTGCCAAGGGGATTGACACATTTGGTCTTTCCGTGTATGATCAGGAAGACCCAGAAAAGATCTGGAAAGTTCTCAAAGACCAGCCCAAGGTAAAACTTAACTTCAGGATTATACAGACTCAAACTCACATCATACAGATGGCAATCCCCAAGAGTCATTGACAACTTTTGAAGAAGATGTTACAGCAAAGTGAGAGTGATCTTTCTGAAAAGAACTATCAGGGAGAATCACTGAGCTAGTCATTACCTCTACTTTCAGGAAGGATCTTCTGGGCAAACAATGTGCCATGCTATTTCTTGAAGTTGGATGCAAGCATGAAGCTATAGTGGCAGACTAATAACAAGTACATGCTTTACACACAGCCAACTTGATTGCTGTGGTCAGCAAAGTATATCAAACCAACACCTGAACCAACAGTAAAGTCTGTCACAACTACCCAAAAACTGTCCAGCTTTTCTTGGTATCTTTAAAGCATGTAGTACCAAGGGACACTGGGCGTGTGCTGGTTTCCAAAGGCCAAACCAGAGTCCAGAACAAAACACAGGCGACCAACAAGATGGTGGAATAATGCAGCAGGAATAAATGTAAAGAAAGTGCACAAATGCAAACACATCCATGAGGTTAAGAGTCAACTGAGCCAGAAGCAAATTTCACAAAATAATCCAGCTCTCCATATTGTTAAACCGCATGTTGATGGCGCAAGGTGATTAGAAGCTTTTGTAATTGTTAACATCATTTCTCCTGAAAATGCAAAATGACATCTTAAAAGCTAAATCAACACAGGAGCTAGTGCAAAAATATTATCATTGGGTGTACTGAAAGACATGTCCCTCAGCAAGTGGCACTCCAGCCTACGATGAGGGTCCCCACCTCCCCCCCCCCCCCCCCACCCCCAGTCTTGTTGAACAAAGAGATACTAAGGGGTGCAGTTACATTGTTCCTTGGAAGTGGCATCACAGGGGACAGGGTGGGGACAGCAGCATTTGGCACACTTGCCATCAGTGGTCAGAGCATTGAGTACATGAGTTGGAGATATTTGTAACATTGTCGTCAATATTCCTCCTGGGCAGAGGAGGCCACGGTGTGACCTTATAAAGGTTTATGAAGCAATGTAAGGCCTAAGTAAGGTGAATTGCCAAGGGTAGGTGAGTCCAAAGCTGGAAGCATAAACGGGAGGTGAGAGAGCAAAGATTTAAAGAGGGAGCTGAGGGGCAACATTTTCCACAGAGGATGGTGCACAGACGGAACGGACTGCCAGAGGAAATGGTAAAAACAAGTACAATTACAACACGGAAAAGACACTTGGGCAGGTACATGGAGAGGAGAAGGTTTGAAGGGATACGGGCCAAACACAGGCAAACGCAACTCATTCCATTGAGGAATCCTCGGCCGTAGAGTCATGTAACACAGAAACAGACACTATGTCTCCAGTTGTTGGGGGAAGAGACTGTCAAAACAAGGCATGTGGTAGAGACTGAAGCAAGGCACAGCGATATGGATGGATATCTGGACTGGAGACTTCAAGTATGTGAAGTAATTGGTCAGAGGGTAGGAGATGAAAGATATAGGAACTGTTATAGAAGTTAGAATGATTGAAGACACTATTCCACAAGACAATCCATAGATACAGTGTTGGAGAGGGAATAGGGAACAGAAAGATCCCAGGTAGCATTACCACCCTCTCGTGGGAGGCCTGCTTTCGCCCTCTGTTTCTTGATTCTCACCAAGACAGCACATGCCTGGATTGAAAACTGGGAACTCCCGATGCTGTCTCAGTACAACAAAACTTAAAGTAAAGGTGGTGACTGAGCATGGGTTTTGTCTATACTGTGCTCCCCCTCCAGCACTATATCTATGTCATGTCTTATTAGCTGATGTTTGGAGCCCTCTCATTGCTCTCTGCTCTGTGCACTGGAACGATCTTACCTGATGGCAGGACTTATTGAAGGCTGCCAACCTGCCTGACCTTTGACTCTCTGACTGACCAACCATCTTCCCAACCAGTAGTTGGTAAGTCTATTGAGTCAGGAACTCCCTGAGTACCCGAAGACGATACAGAAATAGGCAGAATGGGAAATTAGACTGATGCTGTGGGGGTTATACATGCAGTAGATAACCAATTCTGGGCATTGCAGAAACACACTGCAGCACCAAAATGCAAGCCCATCTTGGCTTCTTAAAATCATTTACCTCGTTGACATCAATGATCCAATGTGGCAGGATGACCAGTATACACAGATTTTAGTATAGCCACAATTCATTAGATTCAAATCACACACATCGGTCACACATAACGCAATCAAATCAAGTTGAAGTTAAAGATGTTCTTAAGGGTGATCTCTTACACTTTAGCCAGAGATAGTGTGGACATTTGCAACTGACAACTGCTGAAGAATAGCAATTACAAAAGGACATTAACCAGGGATGGCATGACAGTATTAACACCTAAGTTTGGCCATCGAGATTAACTTGCTATATCAGTCATTTTCAAAGGCAAACAAGTCCTAGTACAGAAAACATTATGCCAGGATGTCATGTCAATGTGTGTTTCACATGAGATGATGACCAAATATGCCACCCTAAGACATTAAGCCATGATACTGGGGCAATAAACAAATAGGATGTTCCATAATGTAGTGATTAGGTATCCCATTTAAACACATAGCAGTTAGCTTTTGGTTTATCTGCCCTCCCCTCCCTTCCTTGTGTTAATTTACAACTCAAATGACATTGATGGAATTTGACCATGATTGGATGAATGGAATCACATGTATTATAGATGATTGGTGCATTCAATTAACTTTGTATCCACATAAAAATAGTATAAAATCAATGTTTAGTAACAGTTCTTAGAGATCCATTTTTCCCACAGAAAGAGCACAAACATGTATATATAAAAGACAATATATTATAGCGATGTATATGCATGAATAAACATTGGTGAAGCCTCCAAGTATCTTAGTCTGAGCCAAGCTAAACAAAAGAAGCATCTCCTTTGAATGTGAACTTGTGTACTGACCCAGGGACAAATAGGGATATCCAAAGACTCATGTATGTATGGAAGACATGTCAAATGTGACAATCACAGTAGGGGATAACCACATGATGTTCCATCACACCTGAACAAAAAGTAGCAACAGACCTGTTCAAAGTGCATGGGGAAGATTACATTCTTGTAATGGATGACTTTGTCAAATTTCCCATTGTGCAATGACAAGGTTGAACACACATTAACACAGTGAGCTCAACTTTCAGTTTATTTAGTGCCAGAACAGGTAGTGCCTGACAATGGACCACAGTTCACTGGAATTTATTTAGAGACATGTATACTAAGTGGAGAGTGGCAAACAACACAATATTAGCCCACCAGTCATATTTAAACAGTCTAGGAGAGGTTACTATCAAATCAATCATCAGGAATCATGCAACAACGTAGGATTTTTGCTTTGCATTAATGCACTTTTCTTCAACTTTGATGGAGAAGAGATTACCATTCCTAGCACAAATTCTGCTGGGAAGACAGGTGTGATTGACCCCAACCATTACCAGGAGCCATTTCAACCCACACTGCATTCATTCCTCTTCGAAGAAAGATGGCAGTGAAAAAGGTAAAAGACAAGAGAGTAGATAGAGAACTACTAAAACTGGGCAGAGAGTCAGAGTTGGAAATGGAAATGCTTTGATAGCACCAAAAATTTCTGGAATATGCAACCAACCAGATCATACAAAGTTATTCCTGATTATGATGGTATGTTGTGCAGGAACAGAATCCAGCTCAGTCCAATGTACAACACACCAATCACACACAAAGAAAACCAGGAAGAAAACTTTGATGATGACGGTTGACGATGTACAGTGATTTTTCAAAACAAAAAAAAACCCAACAATATAACACTACTTTCCCTTCAGTTTGGTATTTCTTGTGATCGGTCCTGATGAATGAGAATGTAAGATCAAATGCTTCAAAAATGTGCCTCTTTTTCCAGGATATACAGGTTCTGTGCGACCAAGTGCCAATTTCAATTAAAGATAAGGAAGCACAAACATTATAGTGCTTTATAGCATTGAATCAGAGGGTTATATCAGGGGAGAGGCTTTATGCAGAAGATTTATAAGCATTTTATTAATCACCAGAGAGGTGTGGTTTATGATGAAATACAAAGAATGTGAAGAAAAAACATCATATACCACAGGATGGCGCTCTGAGCATAGCAAATGAACTGAAGCCCGGAGGTAGAGATAAAATTCTGATTTGAAGATTTGAAAGAAAACTCTTACTAATTAGAAGATGAAATGTGACTTGCTTTTGCTGGTGGAATTATTCTAAACTTTCTTTTAGACACAAAGAAATAATGGCATTTAGAGTACAGATCATTTGTTCTCTTGCCCTAAGAGCACAGCACTTTTGAGTCAGAATAATGTGAACAAAATCTATATGTGTTTGCCACAAGATACTGCGGGCTCTTTTAAAATTCACTTCATGAGCTCCAATGCCTCACATTTGACTTCCAATGTTTTCCTGGACTGAAATGCCTGGGTATGGCTGTGAAATAACTCCACAGAGGCTGGTATTCTGTCACGAAATCACCCTTGATTTACACATAAACATGAAGGATGAGATTTCCAAATACTTGGAAGTGTATGGTAAAATAGGGCAAAGTCAGCATAGTTTCATCAAAGGGAGGTCATACTTGACAAATCTCTGAAAATTCCTTGAGGAACATGGTGGCTCAGTGGTTAGCACTGCAGTCTCATAGTGCTAGGGACCTGGGTTCAATTCCACCCTCGGGCAACTGTCTGTGTGGAGATTGCACATTCTCCCTGTGCGCTTCTTCCCACAATCCAAAGATGTGCTAGGTGCATTAGTCAGAGGGAGATGGGTCTGATGGGTTGCTCTTTGGATGTTGGTGTGGACTTGTTGAGCCAAAGGACCTGTTTTCATACCTTAGGGAATCTAATCTAAAGGTAATGAGCAGGTTAGACCAAGGAGAGCCGATGGATGTTATCTACCTGGACTTTGACAAGGTCCTGCAGAGGAGGCTACTGAGTAAGAGAAGGGCCCATGTTGTCAGAGGCAAGGTGCTAGCATGGAAAGAAGCCTGGCTGTTTGGCAAAAAGTAGGGATAAAAGGATCTTCCTCAGGATGGCAGCCTGTGACAAGCGGTGTTCCGCAAGGCTCGGTGTTAGGACCACAAATTTTCACTTTATACATTAATGACCTAAGTGAAGGAACTGAGGGCATTCTGGCTAAGTTTGCAGACAATACAAAGAAAGGGAGAGGGACAGGTAGTATTGAGGTGGCAGGGAGGCTGCAGAAGGATTTGTACAGAAGCGGCAGATGGAGTACAACGTGGTAAGGTGTGAGGTCATGCACTTTGGTCAGAAAAAGAGAGGCCTGAACAATTTTCTAAATGGGGAGAAAATTCAGTAATCTGAAGTGCAAAGAGACTTGGGAGTTCTAGTCCAGGATTCTCCCAAGACAAACCTACCGGTTGAGTCAGTAGTTAGAAAGGTAAATACAATGACAGCATTTATTTTGAGACAACTTGAACATAAAAGCAGGGATGTACTGCTGAGACTCTATAAACCTCTGGTCAGACCACATTTGGAGTACTGTACACAGTGTTGGGTCCCATATCTCGGGAAGGATGTACTGACCCTGGAGCGGGTTCAGAGGAGTTTCACAGAATGGTCCCAGGAATGAAAAACTTAACATATAAGGAATGTTTGAGGACTCTGGGGTGAAGTGCCTGGATTGAGGATGAGGATGGATCTAATCGAAACATGCAGAATACTGAATGGTCTGGACAGAGTAGATGTTGGGAAGATGTTTCCATTGGTAGGGAAGACTAGGACCCAAAGGCACAGCCTTAGAGTAACGAGAAGACCCTTTAGAATGGGGATAAGGAGAAACTTCTTCAGCCAGAGACTGGTGGATCTGTGGAATTCATTGCCACAGAAGGCGATGGAAGCCAGGTCATTGAGTATATTTAAGATTGAGATGGCTAGGTTCTTGAGTATCAAAGGGATCAAGAGTCATGGGGAGAAAGTCGGAGAATAGGGTTGAGAAACTTGACAAACAGTGGCTCAGTAGTTAGCACTGCTGCCTCACAGAGCCAGGGACCAGGGTCTGATTCCAGCCTTGTGTGGCTGTCTATGTGCACATTCTCCCCATCTCTAAGTGGGTTTCCTTCGGGTGCTCCAGTTTCCTCACACAGTCCAAAGATGTGCAGGTTAGGTGAATTGGCCATGCTAAATTGCCCATAGTGTGCAGGGATTGTTAGGCTCAGTGTATTAGTCTGGGAAATGTAGAGTAATAGGGTAGGGGAATGGGGCTGGGTAGGATACTCTTCAGAGCACCAGTGTGGACTTGTTGGGCCAAATGGCCTGTTTCCACACTGTAGGGATTCTATGAAATGTATCAGCCATGATTGAATGGTAGAGCAGATTTGATGAGCTGAATGGCCTAATTTCTGCTCCTATGTCTTATGGTCCAACAGTGCTACTACTGCTTCTTCAGAGTTTTCCTACAGAGTGGCAATACCGCTAACACTCCCTTGTTTATCTGTCAGCCAGGGGTCCCAGATTGGACCAGATTAACAATCCTAATCACGGAACTCATTCTATGTGGTCCACCGGGTGGACCTCATTACAATCATTGCATCCCTCTACCTCAGAGTCTGAGGATATAGACAGTTCCTTTTCTTTGTGGAGCCTCCTGGGATGTTTTAGCACCAGTCAAGTTCCTCTGATTTCAGTGTCTGATATGGGCGGTGTGTAACGCACGGGAGCTCACCTCTTGCATCATGGGCGCCTCGGTAGAATTTCACTCTTCTTCCGATGGCAAAGGTGTTGAGTCGGCTACATCCTGGAAGACGTCCAGGTACTTAGTTAGGACGTCACTCAGGCAGCCATTTTCTAATTGAAAAAATATTGACCAAACGAGGTGAATCTTTTGCAATCAATTTCACCCCATCAAGCTTGAACCCAAGCCTTTTACTGCTGGTAACTGAACCAGTGCTTTTCATGAGAGACCAGAATTGAAGTTGTAACCTTAGTTTGTAATTGTTCCCTGGTATAAGTTCTCAGCCTAGCTTAGCTCTTGTGCAAAACTGAGGGCTGAGGTCCAGAACGAATTTTGCTCAAATTTTGCGATCACTGACATGGTTGTGCCAGTATTGACCTCTATTAGAACCAGATGACAATTTAACCAGACATTTATTTTGATTGGTTCTGATTTTGATGTTGTTAAGCAATTTAAATGTTTGAAACCAGTTGACTTTCTAGGATATGAACTCTCCTGGATATCCTCCGATATCTGAGTTGTAGACACTACCTGTCTATGAGTTATCTTACTTAATTTAAATCTCGAAGGGCTCTTTAGCTGCTTCAAGGCCTTAAACTGACAGCAACTACAATGGCTGGCTGGACTGCATCCTGAAGAAAATTTTAACTGTTTGGTCAAAGCTTGGCTTGGTTTTGGGATATTACTGTGGGCCAACCTAGTGTCCTTCCAATCTGGATATGTAACTAAGTGAGGCTATGAAATTGCCTATTCACCAGGCTCAGTCTGATTGGCGAAGGTGTCCACTTCCATCAGCATGCCTTGCAACTCCAATGTTCACTCCACTTATCACGTTTTCCAATGATAAAGTCAGTTGTAATGCCTGTTTGAAGTCGAGTCAGGGTTCAGTTAGTTGATGTTTTTGTATAGTTACATGATCAATCCTACATACTAAATGGTCTCTCAGCATCTCATTAAGGGAAGTCAAATGCCTCGGTCAGTCATCTTATCCTCTTCAAAAAATCTTGATACAGATTCCCCTACTTCTCAAATTGCTAAGTAAAAACGATAGCATCTCAGAATTAGAAGCGGCTTGAGGTCATAATATGCCTTAACCATGTCCATCTATTCTTGAAAGATTTTGGGATTTGTTGCCTCAGGGAAAGTTAGGCTCCTGATAATAGAAAAAGCTCTGGCTCCACAGGCTATCAGGTGAATTACTCATTACTTTCCATCGAGGGGGAGCAATGGCCTTGGGGTATTATCGCTAGGCTATAAATCCAGAGACCTGTATAATGTTCTGGGGACTCAGGTTCGAATTCTGACATGGCAGATGCTGGAATTTGAATTTTTTTAAAAATCTGGAGTTAAGAGTCTAATGACAATCATAAATCTATTGTCGATTGTTGGAAAAACCCATCTGGTTCATCAATGTCCTTTAAGGAAGGAAACTGCAATCCTGACCTGGTCTAGCATACATGTGACTCCAGGCCCAACGTGATTGACTCTTAACTTCTCTGTGTGAAATTAGGGATGTGAAATAAATATGCCTAGCCAGTGACATCCTCATCCCGTGAATGAATAAAGAATAAAAAAGTTGTTTGCCTGGAAAATATCACACATTCATTCACATTCTGGGCCCAGTCCTCAATACCAGGACTGGACGAGTCAATCTTCCTATACAAAGGTGTGATGTAGTAAGTGCTTACCCCAACTCCATGACAACTGTTGCAAGCAAATTTCTTCAGGAACATGTTTTACTCCCATCACCACTGAAATAACGCTACAGAAGCTGTTATTCTGTCATCAAGTTACTCTCTATTTACACATGGACAATCCTTGAATTTATTAGTGCCTCTTTACAATCAGCTAGCAGCATGGCAGTTCCCTGTCACTTCCTTTCTTATCTGTCAGAGCTCTCTGATTGAATCTGATTAATAGCTCCAATTATGGAGCTCATATTCTTTAAGATCTAACTGGCTGACTTCACTACACTCACTACAGACTGTGCCCTTCAGGACCTCACCTCAGCAGAATTTTCCATGTTTAATCAGATGGAGCAGGAAATTAGGGCCACTCAGCAAAGCTCAATTTTAGTGACATCTGATTTCCCAGATGGGCACACAATCTATTCAATGTCATTAGTTGGTGACACACAGTGGGAATCATACTAGATTTTCACTCTATCACTCAGCCATTTAGTGTGTTTTGTGGGAATGAGGACTCTCATCACTTGTGTACCCTGACGTTCTGATGCTTTTTTAGGGGATGACCACACATTGAATTCAAAGTTCTGCTGAGCCTGGGATGTGAAAGTGGGAATGAAGCAAGGATGAAAAACCGATGAATATGTGCAATGCACTTGGCACGTCACTGATATTCACAGAAATATCTGTACAGTCACTGGTGTTGTGCCAATCGAATGAAGTAGGCTATATACCCACAGTAATGGAATGATTGAAAGATGTGTTCATTTTTGGTGTATGAGCATCATTGGCTAGATCAGCATTTATTACCCATTCCTAATTATCTTGGAAGATGTGGTGGTGAGCTGCCTTCTTGAAGGAGCAGCCCTTGGGGTGCAGTACAGCCACAGTGCTGTTAGGAAGGGAGTTCCAGACATCTGGCTCAGTGGCAGTAATGGAATAGTGGCATATTTCTAAATCAGAATGGTGAGTGGCTTAAAGGGAAACTTGCAGATCACGATGTTCCCATGCATCTGCTGCCTTTGTCTTTCTAGATAGTAGTGGTCACAGGTTTGGAAGATGCTGTTTGAGGGGTCTTGGTGAATTACTGCCGTGCTGAAGGAAGTGAATGTTAAAGATGATGGATGGGGTGCCAATCAAGGGGACAACTTTTTCCCAGATGGGGTCAAACTTCTTGAGTGGTGTTGGAGCTGCACTCATCCAGGCAAATGGGGAGTATTTCATCACACTCCTGATATGCATTGGAGATGGAAGACAGACCTTGGGGAGGCAGGAAGTCAGTTACTCACTGCAAAATTCTCAGCCTCTGGCCTATTTTGTAGCAATGTCATTTGTGTGAATCCATCTTCCTGAATGCATGTTGCTATCCTGGTGTCACTTTGATGTTTTTGACTCAGTATCAAGGAAATGTGCACGTCAAAGATAGAATTAGTATAAGTTGTAAGTGAACCATAGTTCATTATGGATAATGGTGTACCAGTACACATTGACACACTGTGTCTTAACTTGCCTGAGGTCTCATATACATAAATCCATGTTATTGTACTGGAACTGTTAAGTGGGATATCTCAAGGAATATTTGATTTTATGCCAATATTGACGTATTCAGGTGTTTGAACCAACAGATTGAATTACAACAAGAAAGCCATCCAATAAGATGTAGGTAGCCATCGTTTATGTTAATGGCGGTAACAGCCTCCACCAGTTCCCAATGTCTGTAGCAGTGAAAGGCTTGTCTCCCATTGCTACTATGCTCTAGTCAGTGGGACAGTGTCTATGGCTACAACCTAGTGAACAAAATACAGTGCCAGTAACCAGATAATGTCAACAAGTTACAAATACAGAAATCTTCCTATACCATCTCCTGTCTGAAGTACTTTGCTTTGTTTGTTTCCCACTGTTGCTCAGCCCTTGACACCAGATAGCATCAGATTGTTTGCACTGCACTAGTATTTATGGGCTACTTCACAGCAACACAGGAAGAGTCTTTTCCTGCAGTTTATTTTGTTACATTTTAATTTAATCAGAACATCAGATGGGCACTGGAACAATGTATATTAAAAAAGAAAGACACTGTTTAGTTGTGTGAAAAATGTGGTGTAAGAAATTGTAGGTTCTGCTAAAGATTGTATTGCAAATAACTAACCTTCATTTATATAGTGCTTATCACATTCTTAGATTCCTCAGAGTGCCTTACAGCTATTCTAGAAAGATTTATAAACTAAATTGGTCCAAATAACAAACAACTGGCAGTGAAACACCTGTTGACTGAGGGTCAATAACTGGCAGTACATCCAGAGAAATTCCATGCTTTTCCTAAAATAATGATTGTTAAGTCTGACTGAGAAGAGGCTGCAGTTTGCTCCAGCTAAAAGACAACAGTTGCAGCAGTGCAGCTCTCCAGCAGTACTGCACTGGGAGGTGCCAGTTGAGGATGCTATCATTGAGCCAGAGCTGACACTGTGCCCCCTGATGTGGCTTTGCACAATTAGACCTTGCTTAAAAGAAAAAAATGTTCCCATAATAACAGTCAAAGTGTTAAGAAGCTATAAACTAAATTTTTTACCTGTAAGATTAATACACCATTCTCAACTTTGAAGCCTTTTAGCATCCTGTTAAAACAGGGCATGGACTTATCAATCCATTTGTGTGTCATATTAATCATGACTCTGGATTACTGGTCTGTACTTTGACATTTGTCCTTGGGATGTGAGTGTTGATGAGTTATTATAAGTCTAACTTATAGCTTGCAAAAAACAGCCACTACGGGACACTTGTGGTACTACTGAACTGAAAATGATTGGCAGCTTCTGATAGCATCTGTGAACAAAATAAACAGCAATCTGCAGCGTGACTGTGAGTGCACTCTTGGCTGATATCAATTTGAAGCAAAGTGGAGCCTGTACCTGACTTCAAATGTCAATTCTATTCAGGTATCTCTGAGCAGTAGTGTTAACAATAAATTTCAACAAGGTAATCATTAATATCACATTAAAGAGATAGAAAGGAGAGAAAGACATTCCATTGAAGGAACTCTTGTATGAAATCTCTTGCCTTTTTAACAGCATTGTGAGAGTTGAATATATCATTTAACTGATTTCTAATGAACTTGTCAAAGCTGACATTAGAATTTGGGATCAGCCCTACAAAATATTTTATACTTCTGGTGGTGAAAATACAGGGAAATTGGGGCAGTGTTGGGTTGAGGGGTGATTAGATGGCACTGGATTCTCTGATTGTGATCAGCAATTTCATTTTGGTACAATATTGGAGTACTGTCAAATGATACCAGTGTTCTCTGCCATGGGGTGGGGCACCGATTATGCTCAGGCACAGCAACTACATGTGTTACAAATTGTTGGGACTTTGATGTAATCAATGTCCCGAAGTTCTCGATCACACAGATACGCTGTAGCGACGTGAGCCTTCTCCAGTTATAGGGAACAGGATCCAGCAAAAATCCATTTGAAAGAATTTGGAGCATTATCATCACTGACTCGCCTTATTTAAACAACATTCAAGATTGCAGTGACATTTACTTATAAGGAGAAGGCACAGTTTATTTGATTATTGAAAATTATTAGAATTTTTCTCATGCATAATAAACACTGTTTCAATACAGCCTTGAACAATGCTATAAGAAACCAATTCCACAGCCAGAATCTACACAAATCAATCTCATTGCATTGATGTTCATGGATGCTATTTACAAAACTGGGTTGGTCCAACAGATCGATTCTGTGCTGTGAGGTTCATTGACCTATTGAGTAGTGACAGCAAACGTCCTCACACTTTATCCATCACAGGCCACACATACACTTAAAGTTTAAAGAGGGCTCTCGAAGAAGCATTCAAAATGATTTATATCTTCTGGAACTTAACTCCCTAAAAATATTTTTAATCAACGATCAGACACATTTCCAGGAGTAAGTCCTGACATTCCAGTCTCAAACAGTAGGTACACTAATTCTGTGCCAGACAAACTCCATTTAACTCTTTATAAGCAGCACCTCTCCTGCTAAGTTTCTCGGGTGAAGAAATAACCATCCCAAAATGTCAAGATGTGTATTTTAAGTCTCTTAGTCTTAGTCAAAAATAAAAAGGAGCCACATGTAGGTTTGGGAAACTGCCGAAAGACAGAAAACACAAAGATAGCTGGAAAGAACTCAACAAAGAGTTGGGAAGGCAAAAATAGGTCATGAAATATCTTTGGCAAACAGGATTAAGGAAAATCCCAATAAAGGAGCAAGAGGGTGGCTCGGGTCCATTTAAGGACAATGGAGGGAATTTATGCTTGGAGTCAAGGAAGTGAGTGAGGTAATAGAGTCATAGAGATGTACAGCAGGGAAAGAGACCCTTCGGTCTAACCCATCCATGCCGATCAGATATCCCAACCCAATCTAGTCCCACCTGCCAGCACACAGCCCATATCCCTCCAAACCCTTCCTATTCATTTAACCATCCAAATGCCTCTTGAATGTTGCAATTGTACCAGCCTCCACCACATCCTCTGGCAGCTCATTCCATACACGTACACCCTCTGTGTGAAAAGATTGCCCCTTAGGTCTCTTTTATATCTTTCCCCTCTCACCCTAAACCTGTGCCCTCTGGTTCTGGATTCCTGACCCCAGCGAAAAGACTTTGCCTATTTACCCTATCTACGCCCCTCATAATTTTGTAAACCTCTATAAGTTCACTACTCAGCCTGGATTGCTGCAGGGAAAACAGCTCCAGCCTGTTCAGCCTATAGCTCAAGTCCTCCAACCCTGGCAACATCCTTGTAAGTCTTTTCTGAACCTTTTCAAGTTTCACAACATCTTTCCAATAGGAAGGAGACCAGAATTGCATGCAATATTTCAACAGTGGCCTAACCAAAGTCCTGTACAGCTGCAACATGACCACCCGATTCCTGTACTCAATACTCTGACCAATAAAGGAAAGCATACCAGATGCCTTCTTCACTATCCTATCTACCTGTGACTCCGCTTTCAAGGAGCTATGAACCTGCACTCCAAGATCTCTTTGTTCAGCAACATTTCCTAGGACCTTACCATTTAGTGTATAAGTCCTGCTAAGGTCTGCTCTCTCAAAATGCAGCACCTCGCATTTATCTGAATTAAACTCCATCTGCCACTTCTCAGCCCATTGGCCCATCTGGTCAAGATTCTGTTGTAATCTGTGGTAACCCTCTTCGCTCTTTAAAGAATACTTTGCATTGGTATTCACAAAGGAGAAGGACATTGTGGATAGTGAGTCTCTGGAAAGGTATGTTGATATTCAAGGGCGTATCAACATTAAATAGGTGGAGGTGTTGTGTGCTTTGAAAAGCATTAAGTTAGAAATGTCCCAAAACCTGATGGGATCTGTAGTGATTGTGGCTGTTAATCTGGTCCAAGCATGGAGTCCTGGCTGACTGGTATGAATAGGAGATTGAGTCTCCTTAGTTTAGGGGACTGACTCTGTGCTGGCTGGACCACAGTCAGTGTGTTACTGTTGGTTTCTGTTTCCATTTTTTGTTTGGAGGGGGAAATCTGATTACTGAACTGGCTGAATTATTTAGCCAGTTTGTTAACTGGTATTCCTTTAGTGAGGACAAATTTCTAAACTCCTGATGCACACAATGCGTTTCAGGTGTAACTTGGTTCTCATTAGGGGATTGTTGTTTCACTGGCTGGTTATAGCCTGTGTGTTACTCTTTTCTCTTTTTACTTTTGAGAAAAGGACAATGTGGATTTTTTGGTAGGGCTTAGCCCTTGGACTCGAGTTTTCTTTGTTTTTTGTATGTGCCTTCACTTTTTTGGTGCTTGGCCTGAGCCCTTGTGGAAGACATACATTTTAACCAGAGGAGCTGTTCCTATGGTGAGGCCTAGCCCTGGGAGTGGGCCTCTGAAGAATGAACACCTGTGTGTGCTGAGAGGTGAGCACTTGCTGTGTCCTGGAGTTTGGGAGAACACCTTTCCTTCAGGAGTGGACTAAACCCCTGTGAGTTAACTGCACCTTTACAATATACTGTGGGCCTGGTTTTCCAAGGATGGGCCAGGACGCCATGGAGACTGAACACCTGTGTGCTGAGGGGTGTGCATTTGCTGCCTTCAGGAGTGGACTCTGCCCTTGGTTGTGGACCCTGTTTTTTAGCAGTGGACTCTGCGGTTTGGAGTGGACTCCATTTTGGGCAATGCACCTCGTAAACTGGAGTGGACTCTGTTCCTGGGAATGGACTCTATATTTTGAAGACTCTAAATTTGGACTATGTTCCAGAAAGGACTCTGTTTTTTGGTAATTAGTTGTATCGTGTTGTTTGTTGGGTCATTCACCTGCACTGTCTTGTGTATCCCTGCATCTGGCAGGCCTTACTGTGAGCTCGGAGACTCATGGGTCATCCTGAAAGCTGTCACCCTGACAGCCGGAGGGTGGGTAGGCCATCCTGTGAATCTGAACGTTAGTAGGCTGTCCCGAAAGCTGGAGGGTGGGTAGGCCATCCTGTGAACCTGAATGTTGGTAGGCTGTCCCGAAAGCTGGAGGGTGGGTAGGCCACCCCGATGCCGGTCACCCCAAGAGCCAGATGTTGGTAGGCTGTTCTGAGCGCTGTCATCCCGAGAAGGGGTAATCGGGATGGGCTGTCCTAGAGGTGGTTGGAAGGTGTGTCAGAGCAGCCAAGAGCCAGAAGGCGCTTGGGGCAGGCTGAGATCTGGAAGGCTTGCGGGCTACCCTACTCACTGTTGTCCCTGGGGAAGGGGACGGGCTGAACTAGAGGTGGCTGGAAGGTGTGTCAGGGTAGCCCACTGACCGGACAGTGCATCGGGATGGGCGAGAGCCCAATGGTATGTAGGGGCAGACCAAGAGCCAGAAGGCAGGTAGCCGTCCTCAGCGCTGTCACCCTGGGTGGGTACCAGGGCGGGCTGTCCTAGGGTTGTCGAAAGGTGTGTCAAGGCGAACCGAGAAAGAGAAGGGCCATGGGGTGGACCGAGAGCCGGAAGTTGGGTAGGGGGCGGGCTGCCTTAGAGTGGCCAGAAGTGGGCGGGACGGGGGCTTGCTGGGTCTGTATTGTCTGCACTTTTTATGTAACAGTATTGTCTTATGTATAAATGTCATTGCTGTCTTGTCATATTTGAAACTGGGATTTGAGGCTTGTCCTCATTTCCCTGTAAACTGGTTGAACGGTAGGGTGTGGGGCCTGGCTTTGCTGCTCCTCTCCCTTGTAAAATTGCTGTCTCTTGTGTACAGCTGTAAATGTTAACTGTTTTTTTTGTAAACTATTTTGTAATTGTCTAATAAAATAAAAAAACAAGAGTGAGGAGAAAAAACAAGACTGACCCTCATTAACGCAAGGCTAACATCTGAAGTATCTGGAAATGGGCACACTTTAATTGTTTCCTCATCTCTTTCTGCTGTTTATGCCATGTTACCCACCTACATAAACCACAAGCAACCTGCTATCGCACCGTTTATAACATTTGTATATTACAGTCTTGCCTCATAGATAGTACTTAGAATGTTAAATTTTAAGGAATTATTCTGAACTATTTTCCTAATTCCAATCCTTTCTGGCTAGACCCTTCTTTCCCATTGCTTTGTGCTTTAGTGTAGGTTTTCGGTTCCACATTTAAATTAACGAATGCTTGCAAAAAATGTATTTGCAGACTATTTCCTCTGTATACTTTTTAGTTCAGTAATTACTGGTGACATGATTTACAAACTCTTTTATAAAAAAAGCCTCGATGTAATCCAATTATTTGTAGTTGTTCTATTTGGTTATAATAAAGGAAGACACATGTCATGCTATGTGCTGAAATACAAGCTATCATTATAAAAAAATAAACAGGAGTGTCAGAGTTTCTGTTTACTTTGAAACCTGATCCTGAGGAAGCCAGACCAGTGTGAAGTACTATACACCCTAAATAAATGATGACTTGGCGACAGGATACCGGCCTCTCTGGAGTTATTTCAGGTCTTATCCCAGAACACTGAGGGAGGAAGGTAAGGAAATTGCTGAGGCATTGTACGAAATCTTGTCACAGGATAGGTGGTTTGTTTAAGAAGGGCAACAGGGATAATCTGGGAATTACAGGATGGTGAGCCATATGTGGGTTTTAGGGAAATTAGTGCAGAAGATTCTTAGGGCTAGGATTTACTCACATTTGGAAAGATATGAAGTTATTAATGATTGGCTACATGGCTTTGTGCGGAAAAGGTCATGCCTTTCAAACTTGATTGAGTTTTTGAGGAAGAAGGTTGATGAGGGCAGCACAGTAGATGTTCGCAAAGCCTTTGACAAGGGCTCTCATGGCAGACAGATAAACAAGGTGAAGTCACATGGAATCCATGGTCAGCTGGTAAGATGAAAACAAAACTGGCTTAGTTATTAAAGATGGAGAGAAGCAATGTCCAGTGGTGTTCTGCAGGGTCAGTCCTGAGACCCCTGTTGTTTGTTATATATATATATTATATATATATATATAAATGATTGAGTAGAATGTAAGTGATCTGATTAGTAAGTTTGCCAATTGTACCAGCCATAGTTAGTTCGGGGCCATAGTTGGGATCTTCAGTCCAACTCTGGTCACCAGACTACCAGAAGGATGTGGCAGCTTCGGAGGGGGTACAGAAATAGTTTACCAGGATGTTGCCTTGTTTGGAGGATATTACCTATGAGGGGAGATTGTAGTGATTGTAATGAGGTCACCCAGGAAAACCTTGTGATTGGGGCTATTAATATGGTCTAATCAGGGAGTCCTGGCTGACAGGTATAAACAGGAGTGTCAGAGCTCCTGGTTACTTTGAAACCTGATTCTGAGGAAGCCAGACCAGTGTGAAGAACTATGCACCATAAATAAAGGGTGACTTGGTGAGAGGCAATTTTTTTTTGTAGACAGAGGGTAGAAAGTGTCTGGAATATGCTGCCAGAGGAGGTAGTAGAGGCAGATACAATAGCAACATTTAAGAGGCATCTTGACAGATGTATGAACTGGCAGGGAATAGAGGGATACAGACTGTGTGGAGACAAATGTTTGTAGTTTAGAAAGGCATCATGTGTCAGTGCAGGCTTAAAGAGTTAAAGGGCCTGTTTATAGAATCATAAAATCTTTACAGTCCGAAAACAGGTCATTCAGCTCATTGAGTCCACACCTCCAAAAAGTATCCCACCCAGACCTATCCTGTAACCTTGCATTTCTCATGGCACATCCACCTAACTTGCACAATTTTGGACTACAGGAGCACGCAGAGGAAAGCCATGTAAACACAAGGAGAACATGCAAACTCCACACAGATGTTCACCCAAGGCTGGAATCAAACCCAGGTCCCTGGTGCTGTGAGACAGCAGTGCTAACCACTGAGCCTCCTTGTTTCTGTGCTGTGTTGTACTTTGTGCCCATGGTGACTAATCAGCATTAACACAGATGAAAGGGCAGTCTGAGCATTAGTACCTTTATGCTACTCAGTGGCTTGTAATTAAAAGTGAACGCACATACGTGTCCAAGAGCATACTCTGCTAATATTGCCAACTATGTGAGGGGCAGTTAAAGCAGCAACAGTGCTTCTTTATATAGTGCATTTAATGTAATGGAATTATGAAAAAAGCCGATGCAATGTTGAGGCAGGATTTTGGTCAGGTCATGGGGCTGGAAAAGAAGTTAGTGAGCTGGGGTTTTCCAACATTTCTCTGCATCCCAGTTCTCTGCCTCCGTCACTTTCAAAGAGTTAGATTTGGATGACAACTAGTTACTGACCTTCAAAGTAGGGACCGCAAACAGAATCCGATCCATGAGCTTTTTTGGGTTCCTTCACCACAAGGACTGGAAGACTCCATTAAACAAGTGGGCAGCGTTCACTGGGTGGAACAGGCCCAGAGATAGGAGACTGGGCGATCCAGAGCTCCATAAGGATTGAAATGGCTCCCACTCTGGGTTAATGTAGGAAGCTAGGGAAATATATTAAGTGCTGTGAGGTTACTTCCAACATTAAGCATCCTCTCTCCCTTCCTTAACTATAATGGCAGCCTTCATCCTTAAACAGACAATGAGCATGAGCTCTTGCCACTAAGTGGTTATCCCTTGGTAAATTATAGCAAAGATTAATCCCAGCATTGTCTGGGGTTAGACCAAGCATGTGTTTCAACATCAATGTCCCAAAACTGAACGGGAAGTGCTGCCCTGGTCTTTATATCTGGAGGACTAGCAAACAAAGGGCTGGAAGTCATCAATCAACTGGACTTCAACTAGATTCCTTTTTAAGTAGCTAGTTGCTAGGATTTAGAATACATTGTCTGAAAGACTGGTAGAAAAAGACTCAATAATAACTTTCAAAATGAAATTGGATAAATCATTGGAAAGGGAAAGATATTGCAGGTCTTTGAGGAAGGAGTAGGGCTTGAACATGAATGAATACTCTATTTTGTGTTAAATACAGAAAATGCATACATTAGCACTTTACTGCCTAACTATTCACCAGGTAAATTTTAATATTAACATTCATGAAGAAGGAAATATTTAGCATTTAGTCAGAGGACACCAATGCCCTTGGCGACATTGCTGAGTGTCAGCAACTGGAAGCTAGCACCAACTCCATCCGTCCCCCCAACTTGCTGCTTTACCTGCACCACACCCTCTATTTGGCACCCTGCTTGCCAACCAGTTTACTACTTTTCTGGTCAACCTGTTCCGGACCTCTGCCCTGTCTTGCTCCCACAGGAGTATTAAGGAGGGAAGTCTCTTCAGCACGGTCAAGACTCAAAGAAATGCTGAGCATGTCAATTCAAACAGCACGCACGCATAGCTAAGGTACTAATCCAAAGATCTTCTGTACAGTGAATTGGGTCACAATCTCTGCTACAAAGACAGTGAGATCTGAAGGGGACAGATATTGATGCTGACAATGAAAATTAATCATAGAACCATACAGTACTGAAGAGGCTACTGCCAAAAATATACTACTGCCTACACAGTTCCACTTTCCTGCACTCAGTCCATAGCCTTAAATGTTATGACACTTCAAGTTCTCATCCAAGTACTTTTTAAAGGTTGTGAGGTTTCCCACCTCAACTACCCTCCCACGCAGTGCATTCCAGAATCCCACCACCCTCTGGGTGAAAACATTTTCCCTCAAATCCCCTCTAAGCCTTTCACTTTGAAGTTGTATTTTTAGATTAGATTAGATTACTTACAGTGTGGAAACAGGCCCTTCGGCCCAACAAGTCCACACCGACCCGCTGAAGCGCAACCCACCCGTACCCCTACATTTACCCCTTACCTAACACTACAGGCAATTTAGCATGGCCAATTCACCTGACCCGCACATCTTTGGACTGTGGGAGGAAACCGTAGCGCCCAGAGGAAACCCACGCAGACAGGGGGAGAACGAGCAAACTCCACACAGTCAGTCGCCTGAGTCGGGAAGGCTCGCTTGTTTTTGCTGCTTTGACCAAGGAGGCAAAAATGAGGACTGCAGATACTGAAAACCAGAGTTTAGATCAGAGTGGTGCTGGAAAAGCACAGCAGGTCAGGCAGCATCCGAGGAACAGGAAAATCGACGTTTCGGGCAAAAGCCTCCATTCCTGATGAAGGGCTTTTGCCTGAAACGTCGATTTTCCTGACCCAAGGAGAGCAGCTGTTTTCTAATCCCTTTGACCTTGTCTCTCATAATCTCATATACCTCTTTCAGATCCCCCCTCAACCTTCTTTGCTCCAAAGAAAACAAGACTTTATCCAGCCTCTCTTCATCACTGAAATGCTCCATCCCAGGCAACATCCTGATGAGTTTCCTCTGCAGCTCCGTCCAGTGAAATCACATCCTTCCTATAGTGTGGTGCCCAGAACTGCATACAGTACTCCAGCTATGGCCTAACCAAGGTTCTGTATAGCTCCAACATAATCTCCCTGCTCTTATAATCGACTGATAAAAGCAAGTGGCCCGTATACCAGCCCAGATATATTCAGGGACTTGGGTACAAGATCTCTTTGTTCATCTGAGCTTCAAGTGTCTTGCAAATTGAGGAGTATTCCCTTGTCTTGATCTTTTCTCCAAAGTGTATCAGCTCACATTTATCAGGTTTAAATTTCATCCGTCACTGATCTGCCCATCCGACCAGTCTGCTTATATCCTCCTGTAAACTAACATCTCTCTTTCACCATCAACTACCCGATCAATCTTTGGGTCATCCACTTGCTTACTTGTCAATGCCCCCACATTCTCATCTACATCATTTAAGAATATAAACAATAAGGGACCCAGCACTAATCGCTGTGTTACGTCACTGCACACTAGTCTTCAGTTACACATACTGCCTTCTATCACCATCCGGGATCCTGTGAGCTTTTACCATCTTTATCAGTCCCCCATGTGAGACTTTGTCAAAAGCCTTGCTGGAATCTATGTAAACTATATCGACTGCCTTACCCTTATCCAAACACTTTGTCACCTCCTTGAAAAATTCCACCAGATTTGTTAGCCATGACTCCCATCTGACAAAGTCAGCTGACTATCCATGATCAAACCTTCCCTCTCTAAATGGAAATTAATGCTCTCCAACAATTTCGCTACCACTGATGTTGAGACAGACTGGTCTATAATTCCCTGGTCTATCTCTACCACCCTTCTTATAAAGTGAAACCCAATTAGTTGTCCTCCAGTCACTTGGCACCTCCCATGTGGCCAGAGACAACTTAGAAATTTGGGCCAGGCTCCCTGAAATTTCCTCTCGTCTCTCACAGCAACCTGGGATGCAACCCATCCAGACCCATCTGGAGATTGGTCAGTTTTAATTCTGCCAAAATCTCGAGTACCTCCTCGTTTTTTGTATTAATCTGTGCAAGAACTTTACTTTAGGTGGCACAGTAGCTCAGTGCTTAGCACTGATGCCTCACAGCGCCACAGACCTGGGTTTGATCCCAATCTCGGGCGAACGTCTGTGTGGAGTTTGCACATTCTCCCCGTGTCTGTACGATTTCCTCCGGGTGCTCCGGTTTCCTCCCACAATCCAAAGATGTGCAGGTTAGGTGAATTGGCCATGCTAAATTGTCCATTGTGTCGAGGGATGTGTAGGCTAGGTGCATTAGTCCAGGGTAAATATAGGATAATAGGGTAAGGAATGGGTGGGTTACTCTTCAGAGGGTCGGTGTGGATTTGTTGGGCCAAAGGGCCTATTTCCACACAGTAGAGGTTTTATTTTATTCACAATTCATTTTCTCAAATTCTGTATTCGCACCGTCCTCCTTCTGAATAAAGATGGCTGTAAAGTACTCATTTAATACTCCACTAAAGTTGTCCGGCTTCACACTCAGATTGGTTCGTAATTGACCCTACACTTTCCTTTATTATTTTCTTCTCCTTGATGGAGCTGTAGTGTACCTTGGGATTCTCCCTAATGTTGCCTGCCAGCACATTTTCATACTCCATCTTTGCTCCAATAATTGCTTTCTTGAGATTCCACCCCACTCCACCTTTTGCACTTTCTATACTCCTGCGACTGACAGTCACTGATGGCCTTGACGTTTGCAAACTTCTGTTTGGAAGGACATTGGAAGAGGCAAGCTGAATTGAAGAGCTCAGCTGAGTAGAAAGCCCAAAGAAAACTAGGGCCAGCAAATTATTCACTTTCTCAGTGCAATGTCCTCCTCCCCACATGGAAAGAAAAAGCAGCAAAACTGCGAATGAGAATATTGCTCTGACTCACCTTGTACATTTCAATGTGTAGGTCCAGCAATAACATCATGTTGTTTTGCCGCTAATAAAACTGTGCAGCCATGACAGCCATCCCAATTATTCATCAGCACAACTGCAAGTGTTTTCTAGCCTCGCAATATCTAGGTTTAACTGCATTTAATTCAGCTCATACCTCAATATGTCCAGCTATGCCTCAAGAGCAAACTTCAGGGTTCAAGACCCTTTCCAGAACCAAAGTCAGTGCACAATAATCGAGCTGACATTCCAGTCCAGTGCTGAGGGAACACTGCTCTGTCACAGATGGTATCTTTTTTAGGTGTGATGTTAAACTGAGGCTCCAGCTGCCTGCTCAGGTGGTTTTACAGCTACTTTGAAGAACAGCAGTAGAATTATTGCCAGTGTCCCGACCATTATTTATCCTTCAACCGACATCACAAAAAGAAGAGATTACTTTGTCACTATCACATCACCGATGTGGAAATTTGCCCAGAGTATGTTGGCTGCTATTTCTCCTACATAACAACAGTGACTGCAATTCAAAAGTACTCTTTCTTTGCTTTAGAGAGCTTTGAAACATTTGCTGGTGGTGAAAAAGGCTATATAAATGCAAATTGGTTTCGCTTTTTAGATAAGCACTTCATAGATGTATGCATGTATTTGAGGAGCACACATATTCCTTTGCAAATACAGAATGAATTGCAGAAGAAATAGGAGTATGGGTGTTAATCTTACTGGCACAAAGTGGCGTGCTTGTTAAATGCATCTCATTCACATCGCTGTCCTAGGTATGCCAAGGCTACAACAGTCAGATTTTGGACAACTCTGTGCTGATGAAATGTGCCACTAGGTGGAAGGGCAGACAGTTCAAACTTGTCAAATATCTTAGTCACAGTGATTGACTTGGGGTGAGAACTTATAAAGGACACTTCACCACTGGGATTACTGATATGAACCTGAGACCAGGAGATGGAGTGAAACTAGGGTTGGTGCTGGCTTCATCTTTGAGAGTTACATGTTCCATTCTGATTCCAACATTGCTAGCAGTGACCCAACCTGACAGATAGCTGTAGATCAGCTCCAGAACTACTCCACTGCACTCAAGGAACAACTCTAATTGTGAGACAAAAGGCCAAATTAGAGGGGAGTCCCTGAAAAGCTTGTGGAAGTTGCTCACTCTCATCATAGTGTTCATTTGGATAAGATACACCAATAACGTGTCAAGAAGCAGATGCAGATACACATGCAAATTTTGTTTTATTAGTAGAGAGATAAATAGAAAGGCAGTGAGAGGAAGAAAACAAGTTAAAAGAACAGTTTGTATCAACTAGAACAAAATAACATTTATAAAACAGGGTTTGGGGTAAAGGGTAGACCAAGAGTAAAATTACTAATTTTTTTTATTGTAAATTATTTTTATGATGTGTTGAAGCATGAAGTTAATTTGCTCATCACTGATATTTTGCTATAATATTGGGCACCTCAAGAAGAATGGGATTTACTGAAGCAGAAATACCTCATTATGACTTCCTAATTACACAAATATAAACATGGATTTAACTACCTTATATAGCGGCTATATGCATAAAATATGTCTGCATTTCACATTATATAATTAAATCTCCAGTCAATATGAAACTCCAAATATACAAATAATCTCATTAATAAATAAATGCATTCATAAATCAATCTTTCAAATACAATTAAAAGCCAGTTAATTAACCTTTCAATCACCATCACTGCTCAATGCAAGCAAGGGAAACAAACCCCCAATATATTCTTAATATTTGACATGAAATAGAGAAGAATTGTCTCTGGTTGAACAAGTCCTGTTCATCATCCCTGAAACCTGCTGCAGAAAATTGTGCAACAATTAACACCCCACCCTTACTCGAAAATAAATGGCAGCTTGAGTCATTCTGAATAACCAGAGCTGTAAAGTTAGGAGAACCCACTGGTTTCTTACTTTTATTCAGTGAGGAAAAAAAAAAGCATAAAAAATCATGGAGTTAAAAAGGCTTGGCGTGGAATTTGGCCCCCATCAGTTTGGAGGTGGAGCAGCATTTAATCAGGCAAGAGGGAGAGGGTGAAGATTTGTCTGCTCTGGCCCAATTAAGGATGGGACAAGAAGACTCGTCGGATAGCCTTGCAGCCTAAACACTTGTTAAAAGCTTTAAAATCTCATTCTGCCTGAAGATGCTAGCTGGTATCGGGTTGTGGATGACTGCTGAGGGCCATCGGCTGCTCTTCCTGCCAATCGCCCCTCTCCTGTGACCTCTATCTCACCCTCATTCACCTTCGGGCTGGGGTCTTTTGTTGACTGTGAGCCTCTGAAAGGTGCATTACCAGTAGCTGGCAGTGGCAAGGATGGCACTCAAGAACTGCTGAACTCTGATTGGGCAGAAACTCTCAAAAACTTGGATTTCCACCCCAGTGTCCTTAACTTTAGAGAAGGTCCATTGCCGGCCACTTCAAATGAGATCTTCTCATACGTTGGTTCCTGCTAGCTCTCCAGCAAGTGGGTGGGAACCCCAGATTACACTGCACCCTATAAACCTTCCCTTCACTCATTGGAACTGGAGTAGTCATTCAACCCCTAGAGGTTGTCTTATTATTTAATTTGACTGTGAAATTTTCTTTCCTCACCTTGGCACAATTCTTCCCTTTTTTGTTTAATTAAAATATCAGGTCTTAATTCCTCTGTTAATTTACACTCAAGTTTTTTGGGGGCAGAGAGTTCCAGATTTCAAATGACCTTCAACTGTGGCAGCGTTTTCTTTAATTTGAATGTAATTCCCTCTGAATTTGCTTTCTTCCCAACAGAAAACTGTTTTCTTTCCGCCGATCCCATCAACTCCTTTAATCATTTGAACCTCAATGCAACCACCTCTGAAGTTTCTATTCCAGAGGATATACAAACTTAAACCTAATTAAAGATCTATTTCAATCCATAATACTTATTAAAAAGAACTGATCATTTTAACAAAGTCGCGTGCACTCACGCATGACGTCCGTGTGGATCTTCCTTGGTCAATACACCTTCTTTTTCCATTAACATTTGCCGAAAGGTCCCCACTTTCTGGCGAATTTCCTCTGGAGTATACCTGAAACAGCAATAGGAAATCAATTTCATGGGTGTGCAGCGTGGAAAAACGGAAATCTGGAAAATTACTTCATTCTAAAAGGAGGGAAGAGTCTGTATCTTGAAAGCAATTACATGTAGAAATAACAGTGGGAAGTTCTTTTTCACATCAGAAGTGATCAACAAACACATGGAATATCCTCCTCGAAACAGCACCGAAGTGAAAACCCTGGAAGCGTTCAATAACCATTTGCACACTGCAATACTTTATGGTCATTCTGGATGATTGAGTTGAAATAGGTCTGTGACCTTGTGAAACAGATTTCCCAACTTAGCTGCTTATATGGAATCACAGCATGAAAGGAGGGTATTCAGGGCCCATCATACCTGTGCTGGACATGACATGTCAAAACAGCAAAAGAAAATTCACGCTTGAAAGAATTTCATTAATAGGCCTACGTTATTTTGAAAGCAAGCTATTATTCCCTGCCTTTAATTAAAATTGCACTTTTTTGAGTGAATTATTGATGTTAATATGATAGGTTAATCTGCACTATATTTGTCTTGCTTGTTGTATAGAGCTAAAACTGTTCCCTTGGCCAGCGTAAATTACTAACAAGCTTTTTTTAAGCTCATCTAGGACATACCTTGCATAAATAGTAATAAACACAATGTTCAGTAATATAATGGAATATCATTGAGTCACATTTGATGCAAGGTTTGTGTGCAAGTCGTTTTCAAGATGGGCTCCTGCTTCATAGGCCATGGATTTTCAACTGTAATTCGTAAATTCTACATGTGAACAGGAGATGTCTTGACGTGCTTGTGATTTTACACTATCCCCTTGGAGCTATATCTCTCAGAATGTTACCATGACATCAGCCAGTAAGAAAATTGAGAAACAACAAGTATGGCACAAAAAATAATGGGGGGACAAATACAAGTTTTCCACCTTTTAACTGTCAAATCCAAAATTGCAGCATGATTTGGGATGAAGCTTTAAATGTAATTTTGGGGACTACACGTTTACATGTTAATGTTAAGCTTGGAATTAGAAACTGATTTAGACAGCCAGGCTTAAAATACTGGGTATTACAGTGCAGTTGTTATGTCATTAAAAAAAAATACAGAAAATCGTGGAGGCGGAGAGTTATCTGGACATTGTATTTCAGGAGGCAGTCACATCCTTTAGGTTAACTACCTCTAATTCGGTCAGTGATCAGGGACAGGAGGGTGTGACTATGCGCGAGGCAGGTAGAGGGATGCAGGAGGTAGTGCTGAAGGAGCCTCAGCCCTTGAGCTGGTCTAAGGTTTGAGACTCTCGCTCCCTGTGTGGGTGAGAGCCGGGGCTATCGGGAGGATGAGCAAACTGACTAGAGCACCATGGTACAGGGAGCCTTTCAATACAGGGGAGAGAAGAGAAATGTAGTTGTAATTGGTGACAGTATAGTCAGGGGAGTTCTTTGCTACCAGGATCGAGAGTCCTGAAGACTGTTGCCTGCTTAGTGCAGGATATCTCATCTGGGCTGCTGAACCTCGCATATTAAATTAATCCAAATCATTCTTTTGCAATACACAGTAAAAGTGTAAACTGGGTTTAATAAGCTTTGTGTCCTGATCTAGCATCAGGAATGGTTACAATCAAATATTCTGTTCTTTTGTTATATGCCTCATATTGCCATATATACCTCAAAATGTTTCCTTTTTTTATCAGTCTAACTGATTAAATTAGCTTTAAGTCGAATGTGGCAAGTTGGTTTAAATCAGACTCTTATTCTCCCTCGGATTCTATAGTATACAGCAATTCAGTTGCTTCCCTGTCACCACAATATCAGTCTCCTGAGATGTTTGCCATCCATTCTTTTCCTGGCAGACTAAGTATTTATGGAGACAAAACTCCATAAATCCCACAGAGCCTCATTGGGCTGTCATCTGTCTTTGCTAAAGATTAAATGATCAGAAATAGGTTAAAGAATACCATTATACAGGAAGGATCCTTCAACTTGTAACAGAGGATTTATCATTAAATGGGCACAGTATCTTTATTGGCTAAACTTCAAATCTGATAAGAAAATTAAACATTGAGCATTTCATGAAAATTCCACTATTCAATTCATACCAGCAGCTTGTTATTATCTCTGATAGACTGCAGTAAGATGATTTTTTTTGGATTGCAGTCTTTCAGCACATGTTGCAATGTATTCACAAAAAGTAACTGCAGTTGAAATTACAGGGACAAATTATAAAGCTCTACTTTGGGTTTTCTGGTCTGATAAAGCAGTGATGTAATGTGGAGAGTCACGTGGGCAGGGTGACAAAGAAGAAAAATTGAGGTCTTTAGTTTTGATTATTTGTATGTGATGTGAGAGAGGAGACAGAGGTAAAACTAGGGCAAGTCATTAAACTATAGTGAGTAGTTTCTATAGCAACTGATTTTAGAGAGATGACTGTGGCTTATTTCTCTGTGATGATCCATTATCAAAAACCAATACAAATATTAAAATTGTATTATAATGCTGAGAAAACAATTTTGCAAACTTAATTGTAACTGAATCTAAAAATGAAACAGTAGCTGTGTCTGACAGATGCATATCCATATGGCATTGCAAAATAAAAATGGATTTATATAATCTTCCATGACTTGAAATCTTCCTGAAGGGCTGTGCAATCAATAGAGTGGGTTTGAAGTGTAGTGACTATTTTAATGTATGAAATATAGCAACAAATTAACACAAGGTGAAAGGTCCCGTAAATAGCAATGCGATGATGTCCAGACAATAGTTTCTAGATGGTAGTGGTTAAAGGATAATTATTAACCAGGCGACGGAGGAAATCTTCTTCGAATAATGATATGAGGAGATCTTGTTGAGAGGAGAATTAGGCCTTGATTTGACAGCTCATCAGAAAGAAAGCACCTAGGACTGCAGTACTCCCTTAGTACATTGGAATGTCAACACAGAATTATGTGCTGGCATTTGTGGATTCGGACTTGAATGGATAGACATCTGATTGAGAGGTGAGATCAAGAAGGATCTTGTCCAATAAATATAGGATATAAATTTAGGAAGAGGTCTTTCAGCTTATTTTGCCATGTTTTTAGATCATGGTTGATCAGTACCTCAACTCTACCCACCTTAATATCCCCTTAGAAATAAATTAATTATACTGTCTGTTGGATTAATGCTTCATGAAGCTTTTAAAGCATAACCAATAATCCCTTCAGATGATGAATACTGTCAATGCAGAGTGAGAACACCATTTTATGTCTCTCACTTTAACATTATATTAAGAACTAACAGAGAAATGGCCAGATCCTGTGAAAAATTTCCATTCACAACATTGTTTTAGTAACCATCTTCTCAACAGGGGTTAGCAATAAATGTTGGCTTTTTCAATGGCATTTCCATTCCATAATTGAAAAAAAATGGCTTTTAAGAAACAATGTGGGATTACGTTGGTTTTTAGCAACAACACTTCAAAAGAACTAGAACATAAAACATGATAGCACAGTATAGGTCCTTCAGCCCACGGTGTTGTGCCAGCCTTTCATCCTGTTCTAAGATCAGACTACCTACATACCCTTTATTGTACTATCTTCCATGTATCTATCCAAGTTGCTTAAATATCCCTAATGTATCTGACTGTACTACCACAGCTGGCAGTGCATTCCACACACCCACCACTCTCTGTGTAAAGAACCTACCTCTGACATCTCCCCTAAACCTTCCTCCAATCACCTTAAAATTATGCCCGTTTGTGATAGCTATTTCTGCCATGGAAAAAAGTCTCTGGCTATCCACTCTATCTAAACCTCTCATCATCTTGTACACCTATATCAAATCACCTGTCATCCTTCTTCACTCCAATGAGAAAAGCTCCAGCTCCCTCAACCTTACTTTATAAGGCATGCCCTCCAGTCCAGGCAGCATCCTGGTAAATCTCCTCTGCACCCTCTCCAAAGCTTCGACATCCTTCCTATAATGAGGCACCCAGGACCGAACACAATATTCTAAATGTGGCCTAAACCGGGCTCTGTAGAGTTGCAGCATAACCTCATGGTTCTTAAACTCAATCCCCCTGCTAATGAAAGCCAAAACACCTTACACCTTCTTAACAAACCGATCAAATTGGGTGGTAACTTTGAGAGATCTATGACATGGACTCCAAGATCTCTCTATTCCTCCACACTGCCAAGAATCCTGTCTTTAATCCTGTACTCTGCATTCAAATTCAACCTTCCAAAGTGAATTACTTCGCACTTTTCCAAGATGAACTCCATCTGCCACTTCTCAGTCCAGTTCTACATCCTGTCAATGTCCCATTGCAACCTACAACAGCCCTCCACACTGTCCACAACTCCACCAACCTTTGTGTCATCAACAAACTTAATAACCCACCCTTCTACTTCCTCATCCAAGTCATTTATAAAAATCACAAAGAGCAGTGGTCCCAGAACAGATCCCTATGGAGCACCACTGGTCACTGAGCTCCAGGCTGAATGCTTTCCAACTGCCACCATCCTCTGTCTGCTATGGGCCAGCTAATTCTGTATCCAGACAGCCAGATTTCTCTGTATCCCATGCCTCCTTACTTTGTGAATGAGCATACCATGGGGACTCTTATCAAACACCTTGGTAAAATCCATGAACACCACATCCACTGCTGTACCTTCATCAATGAGTTTTGTCACATCCTCCAAGAATTCGATAAGGTTTGTGAGGTATGACCTGCTCTCTCAAAGCCATGCTGACCAGCTCTAAGCAAGCTATTGTTTTCCAAGTAACCATAAATCCTGTCTCTCAGAGTCCTCTCCATTACCTTGCCCACCACTGGCTTAAGACCAACTGGTTTGTAATTCCCAGAATTATCCCTACTCCCTTTCTTGAACAAAGGAATAATATTTGCCACCCTCCAATCAAATGGCACTACCTCAATGGACTGTGAGGATGCAAATACAATTGCCAAAGGCACAGCAATCTTTTCCCTCGCTTCCTGTAATAACATTGGATAGATCCTGACCGGCCCAGGGGATTTATGAATCCTTATGTTTTTCAAAGATTTCAGCACATTCTCCTTCCTAATATCAACCTGTTCTACCATGTCACTCTGTCCTCAGAAACATCAAGGTCCCTCTTAGTAGTGAATACTGAAGGAAAGTATTCATTAAGGTCCTACCCTATTTCCTCCACCATCCCTGATCGTCCTTACCCTCAATCTGGCCATCCTTTTGTTCTTCACGTAAGCGTAGAAAGCGTTAGGGTTTTCCTTAATCCTACCTATTAAAGCTTTTTCATGCCCCCTTCTAGCTCTTCTAAGTCCATTCTTCAGTTCCTTCCTGGTTACCTTGTAAGCCTCTAGAACCCTGTCTGATCCTTGCTTCCTCAACCTTATGTAAGGATCCTTCTTTCCTTGACTACATGTTCCACATCCCTTGTCATCCAATGTTCTTTCAACCTACTATCCCTTCCTTGCCTCAGTGGGACAAACCTATCCAACACTATCAGCAAGTGCTGCCTAAACAACCTCCACATTTCTATTGTGCATTTCCCTGGGAACATCTGCTCCCAATTTAGGTGCTCCAGTTCCTGCCTAATAACATCATAATCCCCGTTCCCCCAGTTAAATACTTTCCTATACTATCTGCTCCTACACCTTTCCAAGACTATAGTAAAGGTCATGGAGTTGTGATCACTGTCACCGAAATGCTTTCCCATTGAGAGACCTGACACCTGGCATGGTTTGTTGTCAAGCACCAAATCCAACATGGCCTCCTCTCTGACCAGCCTATCTAACTGACTGTAAAGTGCTCTGAATATATGAAAGGTGCTATATCAATGCAAGTTTTTTACAATCTCTGATATCATGTTAAAGCATTTGGGCACTGACACTTGTTTCAACTGAGAGAGAAAGCCAAACCCTCAGTAAAGTTACTAAAAACATGGCTGCTTTTCAAGATGAACCAGTCTTGTGTCCATGAGTTGGATGGTACTCTGGGTGAATGTCTATGTTTGGGTGATGTGCTGTATTTACCAAATCTCCAGCTATCTAGTTTCTGTGAATTATCATCTTCCTGTAAATTACCATCCGCCTGCTCTGTAAACTAGATAATACATTGGATCCCATAAGGCAGATTATGCACTGTATTCAATGAATGAGTACCCTTAATATTGTCTTTGCTGCATCTCTAATTTCCACAATGTGAAAATCACATTTCATACACAAATGAAGATCAGTCTGCTCTCTAGATATTTAGACAATGTCAATTTCTACCGCATGTTAAGTCAGCTTTTCTTTGTATTAAACTGCAGGGCCAGGGCTTGCCAACAATGCAGCAAACTGTCTGCCTACAATTGAACAAGGTGAACTCATTTAAATAATTATTCATAGCTGTCTCCATAGCTGTGTCTTCATGTAGAAGCCAGCCTAGGACAGCAATATAAAAAAGCAGACTAACATTTCCTAATTAGAGGAAAAAGCTTCATTTGTAGACAACCATTGTGAATCAGTACAAATGTAGTCAGAAACTTCATAAAGCTTCAGAATGAACCTGACACGTTGGTCAGGCTGTGCTGAGAGAGGTAGGGCCAGTACTAGGCACAAATGAAGTGAAAGAAAATCTCTGGAAAAAGCTACGTGTTCTGCAGGTAAGGAATGGAGCAATATGGCGTCCTGTTTGATGCCTAGCAAAATATACATGCAAGTAACTGCTGACAACATTTCCAGAGGACAATCAAAACTTTCCTGACATTAGGCCACTCCTGGCATTAGCAAATGAATGACTTAATGTCATGTACTCTACTTGGAGTATTTGAGAACCTATGGTGACACACTTTAAATACCCAGTGGAGTGGAACAATTGAACTGTTGCTTGTACAGGCTAGAGAGTTTGAGTTTTTGTGTTATCAATCAAGTTATTTTACTCTTTTTTTAAAAAAAGTAAACAATAATGATTTAGGCAGGCACAAAGCTCTCAAACTGCCTAACAGCTATTTTTATATCACATCTTATACATACCAATTTTGAATTGCTTTATCGTGCAACGTAGACTTACAAATATCACCACCTCCTTCATCCAAAGACAGCAATGCTTCAGGTCTTTGGAACACAATACTGCAATGACTGTCAAACAAGACTGTGGATTAAAATAGTTACCCACTCGTCAACGATGTTTATAAAGTCCTACTTCTACAATCAAGAAATATCTCCCACTGAAGACCCCATATAAATTTACACAGGGGATGGCTTCCTAACCATCACAGGGAATCCCATCAGAATAACCATGGAGACCTGTCTGGAAATATTCTTACACGCTGGAATCCACATACATTGGATTGAACCTTTTAATAAAAAAAAGTGAATGGTTTTCTGCATCAAGATCAAAGCAGAGTCAGTAAATGCACAATGTAGCAGTTTCCACATTAGCCTTAAACATAAATGGTCCTGAAGCCAGGCTCTGACCTTCAGTTTGTGGTTAAAAACCTGATCATCGCTGGGTACCAACCATGAGGTGCATCATCAATGATGCAAAAGGCAAATGCCTGAAGCAACCAAATGGTGAATGTAATTTTTAATTCGAGGTGCCAGGAGTGGCTGGAGGTAGGACCTCATGATGGAGAGGCATATTAAAGGGCAGCCATGACTGGGCTTGCCATTGCCTGGAGGAATACAGCAGTAGGGTGCTCAGTGCTCAGAGGGTCACTGCTGTCCTCAGCAAACAGTCCCCGGGCTCTGTACAAGCAACAAGAACTACCTCCTTAGGGGATAACTATTCTCCTTCAGGAGCCATCTACTGACCCTGATGTAGGCCTGAAGATTTCCAGATCCTGATTTCCTCGCAGGCTGAGGATCCAAGTATGACCTTCGCAGGACCATTAAGACATTCAAGGACCAATACCAATCCAAACTAGAGACCCAGACAGACACCTGCGGCTATGGCAAGGATTGAATGACATCACAGGTTTTAAAAAGAGACAGTGCAAGGTAGCAGGCGATGACACATCCCTCCCAGATCGTCTCAACACATTCTATGCTCGCTTTGAGCAGAATTTCGGTGGAGAGGTAACACTTATTCCGATAAGTCCTGGTGAACATTTCCCAACATTCACTGCATCAGAGCTCAGATCAGTTTTCCTTCGTGTGAATCCAAGGAAAGCGATGGAGCCAGACAGAGTACCAGGCCGTGCACTCAGAGCATGTGCAGATCAACTGTCTTCTTGGACATCTTCAACCTCTCCCTGCAGCAGGCCACTGTCCCTGCCTGTTTCAAGAGTGCCAACCTCATCCCTGTGCCTAAGAAGGCTCATGCAGCATGTATCAACGGCTACCGCCCAGTGACCCTAACTTTGGTAGTCAAGAAGTGCTTTGAAAGGCTGGTCATGGCATTAATCAATTCCTGCCTCCCCACTACTCTAGACCCACTCCAATTTGCCTATCGGACCAACCGGTCCTCATCAGAAGCTGTATCACTTGCCCTTCATTCCTCCCTAGAACATCTTGACACCAAGAATAGCTATGTAAGAATCCTATTCATTGACTACAGTTCAGCCTTCAACACTACTATGCCCTCGAGACTGATTACTAAACTTAGTGATCTCTGACTAAGCCCCACTCTCTGCAACTGGTTCTTCAGTTTTCTGACCCACAGGTCACAATCAGTGAAGATTGGGGACAATATTTCATCTTCATTAACACTCAACACTGGAGCCCCTCAGGGGTGCGTACTCAGCCCCCTACTGTACTCATTGTATACCCATGACTGTGCCACCAAATACCAGACTAATGCCATTTACAAGTTTGCTGATGACGCCACCATAGTCGGTCGAATCTCAGATGGTGATGAAACAGAGTATAGATAGGAGGTGGAAGGCCTGAGAACAACCTAGCTCTCAATGCTGGCTAAACCAAAGAACAGCTCAACTGCTTGGTTTTTGAGCAACTTTTCCAGCTCTTGTTTGACCTTGGAAAACAGACAGATCAGGTTTGGGTGAATTGCTGACGGCTGTTATACAAAACAGACGTCCTTTTGTTCAGAACCGAAAACTGAGGAGAGATTGGGACTGAGTGTCAGAAGGGGGAGGGCTGGAAGATCCACTGGCTGATGGGAAATAGGCATGGAGAACAGTCAAGTGTTTCAAATTGGAATGTGCCTGTGGAAAATTCAGTGCATGGGGGAGGAAAATCCTATATTGTCATATCTATGGAGCAAGTGCAGACTGAGAGATGGAACATTAATGCAGTGTTCAGACGGACGTTCTTGGGGGGAATATTGTGGTTCCTCCAGAATCAGTTGTGGCTTTATACATGAAACGAGGACAAAAATCTTTTCTGCAGGCAGAGTAGCAATATTGTCTGCGCATAGTTTAGCTTGAGTAGTGTGGCCATCATGTACATTATTTCGATAAGTAGTTGATTATATCTGAAGCCTCAATAGTGAGTTGAAATTTCATAGCTTGGATAAAGATGAGGTAACCAGATCCACAGGGTTTGCATATCATCTAATTTTCACTGGTTCTGTACATTACAGGAGGAGTGATTTAAGGTGGGATTGTGGGGGGTTAGCTTTGTTGAGGCCCTTCCAGGCTACCATATGAATTGCGTTGAGACCAATCGTCCAAAACACCAAGAGGAGCACATTTAACAGGTTGTATTCCAGCCCTCAATGTTAAAATAAGTCTCAGGGGATTGGAATCTTGGTGCCTATGAAGATTTCACAGTCACTCACTTGGAGAACAAGCATGCTGCTCTGAACTCTACCATCTCATCATCTTTTATATCTCTACTGGTGTAAGACATCCATCCCATGTGTTTACATTTTAACAGTTTGGTTAGAGAAGAGTATAATTTCCATCTGTTACACTCCCATTCCATACAAGGTTCTGTGAATTTTAGGCTCTCAGTTGCAAAATATTCCTTTTATTGAAAAGCCATGCAAGTTACAAAGAACTTCCATAAAGCAGCGGATTTTATTGACAGTGATGCAAATTTGGACAGATTAAATTTACATGCAAATTAACTTTGTGGCAAGTTTCATCTGCGTTAGCTTACTTAGGATCATAATAATATTGGGACATAAATTACACATTAAGTGCGATGAATCAACACATCTCGTTCAGTCATGCTATCTTTGGATGATCTGCAGTAGCTGCTCTGCAGGGTGACCATGAGAAGCAGTAAATATTTCAGTCCTGGTCAATGGCAAAGCAGCCATGTCAAAGGCTTTGTTCCATCTTTGGATTTGAGACTCCCATTGGCCAATGACACGCTCTGTGAGGTTCACATTTCACATGAACTAAAAGCCGTAACGTAATGAAAGAAATACAGTATGCTTTGCCAAAAACCTTAATTCCAGACAGTTTGTAGATTGTTTATTGCATTTAACTTTTTTTTACGTTAGTGAACTTCTTTGACATTTGCAGGTTGGGATGGATGTTCAATACTGCAATATCACAGCAAAGTAGATTGGTTCCATGATATAGTTTTCCAGATCACTGTGCAATGGCAATTTAAAAGGTGTTTAAGATAATATCACATCAGCTGCTGTGAAGGTTTTAGCATTAGAGATGCAATATGAAAAGTTAGTGATCTAAACCAAATCAGAAAGGTGATGTACCAAATGAGAATTCTCTTACTCTTCACTGAAAAGCATGCCCTCTTTCAACAGGAGAATAGATCCACCGTACCCATGGCTGCTTATTTAAGACAATATTAGCTGTGGGTGTCGTAAATGATACGCAATGTTACATAAGAACTATGAACAACAATTCAGCCCCTCAAGTCATAGCTGATCTCATCTCGGCCTTAACTCCAATTTCCAGTCTGCTCCCTATAATCCCATGACCTATTACTAGTTAAAAATCTGTCCATTCCTACCTTATCTTTATTGTGCCCTGTGGGGTAGTGAATTCCATAGAATTAAGACCCTTTGAGAGAAGTAATACTCCTTGACTGTTTTAAATTTGTCACCCCTCAGCTTAAGATTCCAAAACCTGCTTGTATTCACACTACTCTGATTTCAGAGTTGTTATTGAGTAATTAGCATTTTGGACTGCTGCCAGTTTGACTGTTCACTTGGCCGTATTGGAAACACAATGCATTTACTCAACATTGAGAAAAAGAGAAACTGAAACTGAAAAGTGAAATTATTTGACCCATTGCATTCAATTTCTATTTACAATCACACATCATCCTAGCTGCAGTTTAACATGTTTCTTTCTTTTCCTATCATCATGTTACACCCTCACAATCACATACAATCACACTCCTTTGCCAATAGGCTATAACTCAGCCTTGCAATTGTAGAATTGTGGGATAGTTACATACAACCTGTCAGGTCAATGCCAAAGAGAGGGTTACTGTGGGATGCAGAATCACTCACTGCTATCAGCAATATAGTGTGACACCCAACAGGAGGCATAATTCTGTCTCAACATAAATAGCTTTTACAATCAAATAAAAGGTGGAAAATCAGTTCTATTTAAAACAAGAGGCAGACAATTGTTTTTCTGTATTAAACTATGGTCTGTCACTTACAAGCCATCTATCCTCCAGGGTGCTATCACCTAGCATCTAGCATTCTCCACTTCTGTTTTAGCTGGAGACGTAACTCACTGGCCAATGGCCAACTGAGGGCAAGAAGTCAGCTGACTGGAGAGGCAATCTGTATGGCCTGCCCTTATTGCAAATTACAGCTTTGGGTAAATATGTAACTTTATCATAAATAAAGTAACATGAATAGCAATTCAAGAGAGAAAAAAAACATTAATCTGTTTGGATATGTCAGACCTCTGCGGAAAGCAGGGCTTGAAGTTGGACCCTCTGGCCCAGACTTAGGGGCACACAACTGCTCCAGAAGAGCCCTTATTCTCTGTTGTAGAGTCATAGAGATGTACAGCATGGAAACAGACACTCAGATCCAACTCATTCAGGCCAACCAGATAGCCCAAATTAATTTAGTACCATCTGCCAGCACTTGGCCAATATCCTTCCAAACCCTTCCTATTCACATACCCATCCAGATGCCTTTTAAATGTTATAATTGTACCAGCCTTCACCATTTCCTCTGGCAGCTCATTCCATACATGTACTACCCTCCATGTGAAAAAGTTGCCCCTTAGGTCTCTTCCATATCTTTCCCCTCTCACCCTAAAACTATGCCCTCTAATTCTGGGCTCGCCCACCTCAGGGAAGAGACTTTGTCTATTTATCCTATCCATGCCCCTCATGATTGTATAAACCTCTATAAGGTCACCCCTAAGCCTGTGATGCTCCAAGGAAAACAGCCTCAGCCTATTCAGCCTCTTCCTACAGCTCAAACCCTCCAACCCTGGCAACATCCTTGTCAATCTTTTTTGAACCCTTTCAAGTTTCACATCATCCTTCAAATAGGAAGGAGACCAGATTTGCACACAATATTCCAAAAGTGGCCTAACCAATGTCCTGTACAGCCGCAACATGACCTCCCAGCTCCTTTACTCAAAGCTCTGACCAATAAAAGAAAACATACATCAGTAATTAATGAATAGCTTTCCTTTACAGGTAATTTGTTCCACAGTATCTTCACACTATTTCACCTGGCAACTTAGATTGTACAGCCTGTGACAGAGGCATCTGTGTTTATTGTCCAGGCCAGAATGGTCTGTCAGCATTTTCGTATATCAAACCTGACTCCCTTGCACCTCATATAATTAAACAGACTAACAACTGGAAATATTCATGGGGAAAAAACAGATTTCTAACAGGTAGACTCAAGTTTGGAATGTCTTTTTCTTCAAGAATTCTCATCACTCTACGCTTGGAATGATTAAGATAAATATTGCCATTTTAATGGCCCAGATTTTTCTGGAGAAATAATGCATGATTTGACCAGCAAGTATGGACAAACTACAAACACTGCAAATCTTTGGAACTTGCTGATGTTGTGAAGGTGTAAAGGTACTATACCTTTAAGAGAGGTGAAAAGCTAGCAAGGACAAAGCACAGAGAGTCCAGAACAAGGTAACAATGTAACACTTGGTCAAAACAGCTAGCAGCAGCTGGTTGCCATGAAACAAAAGCAACTTCAAATTTGGCCAGTTTAAATTATGCCCCAAGATACCAAAATCCAATCAAATTTTAATTTAGTATTTGACTATATTAAAACCAATGAAACAATCCGATGTTTTGGGGCATAAAACTGGACATTTTGAACAGCTAGGAAGAGAACTGTCAAAAGACCAACAGATGCAGACTGCTAATTGAAGAGTCCTCATAAAGGTACCTGTCTGTGGAAAGAGTTTGCACATCAGAACATTGAAACCGACCTGGGAAGAACTTACAGAGGAAAACCTACAAAGGAGAGTTGGTAAAGCTGACTGGTTTTTAAATGTGTTTTTTTTTTGGAAGTCTTAATCGGGATTTTTATCGGACTAGTATCATAGAGTGGGAGGTAAAAGATAGGTTTAAGAGAAAGGAGTTGTAAACAGTTGTTCGTTTTAATGCTCTCTGTTGGATTAAAGAATAAAGTTGTTAGTTTTTACTTTAATTAGTGATGTCTGGGATAGCTCTTTGCCTCCTGAACTTTAACATATTACAGCACAGGGTGAATCTTTTCTGTGTGGTTGGTTTAGCAGAGGGGTTTACCCTGTGTCGTAAAACTGGTCAATTCTAGTTTGCTTCACACACCTGGCAGCTCACCCTTAACTTCCCCAATACTTTGCAGAATTTTCTAGATTCGTGCAATAATCTCAAATTAAACACTCCATTGAAAGTTAGATAGCATTACACACCAGTGTTGGAACCACTTACTTTTTCTTGAGTTCTGCGCCTGAAGGCAGGTCCCTGGTGAACTGAGGCAAAGTACAATTTTTTTTTACTGCAAATAGGGTCAGATGACAGACTCTGAGTCTGTCTCAGTGGTACAGCAATTTAACCTCCTCGTGTTGGTGCTAGTCTCGTCAACTGAGCTCACCTGCTCTGCAAGTCAATTTCTAGGAGTGAGACAATCAATGTGATTCTTATTTTTTGTTCCTGCCGTTAATTTTCTCTCCATTACTCCAAATCTCTTTTCTTTTTCATTTCTTTACTTGATTTTATTCATGTTAATTCTCCATCAATTATTTTCTTTGAAATCTTCAAATGACATTAATTGAAGCAAACACTGTTGATCCCATCATTCAATAAGGTGCCCCTCTCTCCTCACCATTATTTGCTCGAATTTCCAACAACTGGCAAAATAAATTAATTGATTAAATATTTAAGGGGGTGCATGAAGAATCTAATCAATAGGCATTTGCTTCTTTTAAGCATAGTTTTGCAGCTTCCTGTGTTGTGCTGTGAAGAAGGCATATGGCATACTGGCTTTCATTGGTAGAGGAATTGAGTTCCGGAGTCCTGAGGTCATGTTGCAGTTGTATAAGTCTCTGGTGCGGCAGCATCTGGAGTATTGTGTGCAGTTTTGGTCACCATACTATAGGAAGGATGTGGAGGCACTGGAACGGGTGCAGAGGAGGTTTACCAGGATGTTGCCTGGTATGGTAGGAAGATCGTATGAGGAAAGGCTGAGGCACTTGGGGCTGTTTTCATTGGAGAAAAGAAGGTTTAGGGGTGACTTGATAGAGGTGTACAAGATGATTAGGGGTTTAGATAGGATTGACCATGAGAACCTTTTTGTACGTATGGAGTCAGATATTACGAGGGGGCATAGCTTTAAATTAAGGGGTGGTAGGTATAGGACAGATGTTAGGGGTAGATTCTTTACTCAGCGAGTCGTGAGTTCATGGAATGCCCTGCCAGTAACAGTGGTGGACTCTCCCTCTTTATGGGCATTTAAACGGCCATTGGATAGACATATGGAGGATAGTGGGCTAGTGTAGGTTAGGTGGGCTTGGATCGGTGCAACATCGAGGGCCAAAGGGCCTGTAATGCGCTGGATTTTTCTATGTTCTATGCTTTTTGAACCTATTTCAGGATCAGAGCCAGTCTTCTCAAACCTACCAGCAATGTGAATTACTGAAGATGCTATATGGCTTGTTTACAGTTTTCATAATGGAAAGGAAGGAAGATGTATGTCCTTCACCATCGCTAATTCCAATAAAAAGCTAGTCACGAGTACAAAGCTTTGTCTCCTGCTATAATCTGCACTACTATCAAATTGGTAAGCAGTAAAACATACCGTCTAGCTACGTTTTCATGAAAGGATTTCACATTTGAACCCATCAAATGCAATTTGATAGTATTGGTACAGAATAATTTGAACAAGTCTTCAGTGATTTTCCACTAAGGTGTTCTTACTAGAATTTAACAGTAAGCAGTGTGCTATAAGACATTGCTTTTATCGTTGAGGTATTTTCACTTGTTGACTGGACGTCAAGGTGTCTGTTGGTCAATCCTTACCCCTCAGTCTTCTTAACTGCACTTCCCTTCTTCCATGGTCACTCCTCAACTTCTTCCCTATCTCTCTGTTTACCTTCCTCAACCCCTCACTGTCCCACTCCCTCTCCTCATTTCACCCCAGATCTGGTAACACCAGGAACTTCTGCTGATCCTCAGACCTTGTCCCAACTTTGCTTAAAACCACTTCCACAGCCTACCTTCTTGCACAGCCTAACCTTAACATCATAATGTTTCAAACATTTATTTCTCTCTTATTCTTTTATCTGCAAGCTCCTTGGATGTATTGCTTCAGCATTTTCGATTTGATTTGATTTATTGTTGTCACATGTACCTAGGTACAGTGAAAAATCTGTTTTGCATACAGTACAGGCAGATCATCCCACACACGGTGCATTAAAATAAGAGAACAGAGTGAAGAATACAATGTTACAGCTGCAAAGAAAGTGCACAAAAAGCAAAATCAACATTAAATGTAAAATTTGAGATGTCTATTCAGAAGTGATTTCAGGGAGTTAGGTTGGAAGATATAAAGCAGGACGAGCAGAGTAGTAATCTCAGGATTGCTACTGGTACCACATACTAGTGAGGCGAGGAACAGGGAATGGGTGGCTACAGGGCTGGTGCAGGAGAGAGGGCTTCAGATATGTAGATCATTGGGGTTCCTTCTGGGGAAGGTGGGACCTGTACATGAAGGACAGATTGCACTTAAACTAGAGGGGCACCAATGTCCCAGGGGGTATATTTTGCTCGAGCATTTTGGGAGGGTTTAAACTAGTTTGGCAGGGGGATGGAAACCAGAGCTACGGACCAGAGGAGAGGGTAGTTGTTGAACAGGCAGAAATAGAATGTAGAGAGCCTGTCAGGAAGGGTACACAGTTGGTAGGGCAAAGGGATGGGTTAAGGTGTGTCTGTTTCAATGCAAGGAGTGTCAGGAATAACAGAAATGAACTTAGAGCATGGATCAGTACTTGGAACTGTGATGCTGTGGCCATAACAGAGACATGGATTTCACAGGAGCAGCAATGTTTGCTGGATGTTCCAGGGTTTAGATTTTTTTTGGAGGGTGGGGGGAGGTAAATGAGGAGGAGGGGAGTAGCATTGTTAATTAGAGACGCATCACAGCTGCAGAAAAGGAGGACGTTGAGGAGGGTTTATCTACTGAGTCAGTATGGATGGAAGTCAGTAACAAGAGAGGAGCAGTCACTGTATTGAGTGTTTTCTACATCCATGTCATTCCCGTCCCACCCCCCCTCCCCACCCCCAAATAGCAGCAGAGTGATGGAAGAACAGATTAGAGAGCAGGTTTTGGAAAGGTGCAGATGTAACAGACTTGTTGTTATGGGTGACTACAACCTCCCTAGTATTAATTGGAATCTCCTTCATGCAGATGGTCTAGATGGAGCCGATTTTGTCAGATGTGTCCAGGAAGGATTCCTGACTCAACATGTAGATAGGCTGATTGGAGGAAGGCCACATTGGATTTGGTGATAGGCAATGAGCCCGGCCAGGGGTCAGATATCTTGGTGGGACAGCAGTTCAGTGACAGTGACCACAATTGCCTCACCTTTACCACAGCCATGGAAAGGAATAGGAGCAGACAGTATGGGAAAGTATTTAACTGAGGGAGGGGAAATTATATTCCACAGCTCCTGTCTAATAGCAGTATAAATCGAGAACAATTGTTCTGAGGGAAATGCGCAACAAAAAGGTGGAGGCTGTTTAAGAAGCACATAATGTGAGTGTTGGATAACTTTTGCCCCATTGAGATAGGCAAGGAATAGTAAAGTGAAGGAGCCTTGGATGACAACAGAAGAGAAGCTTCTCGTCAAGAGGAAGAAGGAAGCTTACTTAACATTGAGGAAGCACGGATCCACCAGAGCTGTAGAAGATTACAGGGTACCTAGGAAAGAACTCAAAAATGGACTGAGGAGAGCCAGGAGGGGGCACGAAAAAGCCTTGGCAGGAAGGATTAGGGAAAACCTAAAGGCATTCTACACTTACTTGAGGAATACAAGAATGATCAGAGAGAAGGTGGCACAGTGGCTCAGTGATTAGCACTGCCGCCTCACAGCACCATGGACCCGGATTCAATCCCTGCCTCGGGTGACTGCCTGTGTGGAGTTTGCACATTCTCCCCGTGTCTGTGTGGGTTTCCTCTGGATGCTCCAGTTTCCTCCCACAATCCAAAGATGTGCAGGTTAGTTGAGTTGGCCATGCTAAATTGCCAATAGTGTTTGGTGTCTTAGTCAGGGATAAATATAGGGTAGGGGAATGGGTCTGGGTAGGCTACTCTTCAGAGGGTTGGTGTTGACTTGTTGGGCCAAAGGGCCTGTTTCCATACTGTAGGGAATCTAATCTAATTTAATAAGTCCCCAGGGCTGGTCCAGATATCTCCAAGGTTACAATGTGAAGCAAGGAATGAGATTACTGCGCCTCTAGCTATGATCTTTGCATCCTCACTCTCCACAGGAGCATGATTTGAGGGAGGTGAATGTTGTTCCTACGTTCAACAAAGGAAATAGAAAAATCCCTGGAAATTACAAACTAGTCAGTCTTATGTCTGTGGTAAGCAAGGTACAGGAAAGGATTCTAAGAGGTAGAATCTATGACTATTTGGAAAAACATAGTTTGATTAAAAATAGTCAGTGTGGCTTTGTGAGAGGCAGGTCGTGCCCCACAAGCCTCATTAAGTTCCTTGAAGATGTGACGAGACAAGTTGACGAAGGCCGAGCAGTAGATGTAGTGTATATGGATTTCAGTAAGGCATTTAATAAGGTTTCCCATGGTAGGCGCATTCAGAAAGTGAGGAGGTGTGGGATACAGAATTGGCTGGCCAAAAGAAGACAGTGAGTGATAGTGGATGGAAAGTATTCCATCTTGAGGTCAGTGACCAGTAGTGTCCCACAGGGATCTGTCCTTGGGCCTCTGCTCTTTGTAGGTTTTATAAATGACTTGGATGAAGAAGTGGAAGTGTAGGTTGGTAAGTTTGCCAATGACAAAAAGGTCGGTGGTGTTGTAGATAGTGTTGAGGGCTGTTGCAGGCTACAACAAGACATTGACAGGATGCAGAGCTGGGCTGAAAAGTGGCAGGTGGAGTTCAACCTAGATAAATGCGAATGGATTAATTTTGGAACATCGAATTTGAATGCTGAATACAGGGTTAAAAGACATGATTTTTGGTAGTGTGGAGGAACAGTGGGATCTTGGGGTCCACGTATATAGATCCCTCAAAGTTGCCACCCAAGTTGATAGGGTTGTTAAGAAGGCATATGGTGTTTTGGCTTTCAATAACAGGGGGGTTGAGTTTAAGAGCCGCAAGGTTTTTCTGCAGCTCTATCAAATCACGGTTAGACCACACTTGGAATATTGTGTCCAGTTCACGTCACCTCATTATAGGAAGGATATAGATATTTGAGAGACGATGCAGAAGACATTTGCCAGGATGCTGCCTGGATTGGAGGGCATGGCTTATGAAGAGAGGCTAAGTGAGCTAGGGCTTTTCACACAGGAGAGAAGAAGGAAGAGAGGTGATTTGATAGAGGTAATGAGAGGTAAATAGATAGAGTAGATAGCCAGAGACTTTTACTCAGGACAGAAATGGCTGTCACGAGGGGCCATAATTTTAAGGTAATTGGAGGAAGGTATAGTGGGATGTCAGAGGTCAGTTCTTTATGCAGAGAGTGGTGGGTCTGTGGAATGCACTGCCAGCAGTGATAGTAGAGTCAGAGATGTCAGGTACGTTAAAGCGACTGCTGGACAAGCACGTGGACAGTAGCAAATTGAGCAGTGTGCAGGTTAGGTTGATCTTAGATTAAGATACATGCTTGGCACAACATCGTGGGTCAAACAGCCTGTACTGTTCTAAGTCTAATAACAGCAGGGAAAAAAGCTGTTCTTGAATCTGTTGGTACGTGTGTCTAAACGTTTGCATTTTCTGCTCGATGGAAGAGATTGTAACCTTGATTGTGTTTGTGCTTTATCAATACAAATCAGCAGAAATTAGTGCAACTGGTGAAGAACTGCATTCTGCCAACTCAAATTTTCAATGGTCTTTTGTGCTGCTTTTAAAACCATCAAACTGGAAGCAGAGCCCACCATAAAACTGACCGCACCCCCCCGAGTGAATTTATCAATATTTGTAGTTTCCATTAATTGCATTCAGGCACAAACTTTTATAATAGCCTTATTTTCATTGGGCTGTTAAAAAATATTTAGAATCTGCTAAGCTAAGGAAGTTATTAACATCTTTTGAGAAAAATCTTACTTTGACTTTGTCTTACCACAAGGTGGCAAGAGAGAGCGAGAAGATCATGTGACATTGCATCACTTAAATCATAGTCAGAGAGATGTACAGCATGGAAACAGACCCTTCGTTCCAACCCATCCATGCTGACCAAATATCCCAACCCAATCTAGTCCCACCTGCCAGCACCTGGCCCATATCCCTCCAAACCCTTCCTATTCATATACCCATCCAAATGCCTCTTAAATGTTGCAACTGTACCAGCCTCCACCACTTCCTCTGGCAGCTCATTCCATACACGTACCACCCTCTGCGTGAAAACGTTGCCCTTTAGGTCTCTTTTATATCATTCCCCTCTTTCCCAAAACCTATGCCCTCTAGTTCTGGACTCCCCGACCCCAGGGAAAATACTTTGCTTATTAATCCTATCCATGCCCCTCATAATTTTGTAAACCTCTATAAGGTCACCTCTCAGCCTCTGATGCTCCAGGGAAAACAGCCCCAGACTGTTCAGCCTCTCCCTATAGCTCAAATCCTCCAACCCTGGCAACATCTTTGTAAATCTTTTCTGAACCCTTTCAAGTTTCACAAGATCTTTCCGATGGGAAGGAGACCAGAATTGCATGCAATATTTCAACAGTGGCCTAACCAATGTCCTGTACAGCCGCAACATGACCTCCCAACTCCTGTACTCAATACTCTGACCAATACAGGAAAGCATACCAAATGCCTTCTTCACTATCCTATCTACCTGTGACTCCACTTTCAAAGAGCTATGAACCTGCACTCCAAGGTCTCTTGTTCAGCAACATTTGTTAGGACCTTACCATTAAGCATACAAGTCCTGCTCAGATTTGCTTTCCCAAAATGCAGCACCTTGCATTTATCTGAATTAAACTCCATCTGCCACTTCTCAGCCCATTGGCCCACAAGGTCCAGATCCTGTTGTAATCTGAGGTAACCCTCTTTGCTGTCCACTACACCTCCGATTTCGGTGTCATCTGCAAACTTACTACTGTACCTCTTATGCTCGCATCCAAATCATTTATGTAAATAACAAAAGGTAGAGGACCCAGCATCGATCCTTGTGGCACTCCAAAGGTCATAGGCCTCAGTCTGAAAAACAACCCTCCACCACCACCCTCCGTCTTCTACCTTTGAGCCAGTTCTGTATCCAAATGGCAAGTTCTCCCTGTATTCCATGAGGTCTAACCTTGCTAATCAGTCTCCCATGGGGAACCTTGTCGAACGCCTTACGGAAGTCCACATAGATCACATCTCTTTTTGAGATGATCAATGCTTTGTCAGATATAGCCCCTTATACCTCAGCCTTTGAGGAGGTTTCAATAAAAATGGATCTCTTAGGTGCAAGTACACTGAAAAGTATGTTTTTAAAGCTTTTGAATGTAATCCTTTTGAAATTTACTAATGATTTGGAGATGCCAGTGTTGGACTGGGGTGTACACAGTTAAAAATCACACAACACCAGGTTATAGTCCAACAGGTTTAATTGGAAGCACACACTAGCTTTCGGAGCGACGCTCCTTCATCAGGTGATTGTGGAGGGCTCGATCGTAACACAGAATTTATAGCAAAAATTTGCAGTGTGATGTAACTGAAATTATACATTGAAAAAATGATTGTCTGTTTACTAAGGAACTGATAGCTAGAAATGGAACTGGGGAAAATTTAAAAATTATTTCAGTCACAGAAATACACATGGTTATCTTTTGTGATAAAGCTGTTTTCAGCTGCTTGAATAGAACCTGCCAAATTACTACTTTTAAATGTCTGAAGATGATTTATAAAAACATTTTTTCTAAGAAAAATATATGTTTAAAGAGTGTTGCCCAATTGCACTTGTTCATGGAAGATTTTGTGTTCAGGATACGCAAATACCTTTGAGCAGAAACTTGTAAGGGAAGAAACCAATCAAAACAGGTCCACAGTTTTTGCAAGAATTTGTACTTAAATTGGCAAGTAAGCCCAAAACAGGAACTTTACCTCCATATTCTTACCAACTAATGTGTCATGCTCCCATCACTGTAATGTAGGATACATATTGAAGTGATCAATCATGATTGATAGTAAGTTAAAGTGTAATAACTATATTGATACTTAAGATGACTAACTCTCAAAAATATTTATGACAATAAAGACATTTTTATTTATGATGTTTTACAGTAGTAGTCATACTACAAACAGTTTTAAAAAAGGTTGACACAATAAAAATGGACAATTTGTTTCGGTTTAGGTGCCCCAGAGTGTAGATACCGTCATCAACTATTAGAGCAATAGGCCAAGTCATGAATTTTAAAATCAGCATCCTGTCCATTACATTGGATCATTTCTCAAAATTACTACAGGTGAAGAGGGTAATTCTACCCTTTTATTTGATTTGTCTCCAAGTCCTAATGTTTTGCTATTCTGTAGCATCCAATTGTTTCCTGAATAGTTCCAAGGATTTACCTTCACTATTCTAGCTACCAGCTTACTCCAGAATCATAGAGTCCCTACAGCGAGGAAGCAGGCCATTTGACCCATCGGGTCCACACCGACCCTCTGAAGGGTATTCTGCCCAGATTGACTCACCCCTTCCTCTATCCTGTAACCCCACATTTCTAATGCCTAATCCATTTAGCCTGCACATCCTCGGACACTATGGGCAATTTAGCATGAGCAATCCACCTAACCCGCACATCTTTGTACAGAAGAAGAAAAACTTCAAAAAGCAAAATCTTTAATTATCTAATCAGGTTAATGATTGAAGATAGAAGAGGACTACAGTTATACAATAGATATTTCAAAACCACGGATGGGAAAACTTTGAAATCACACAAGTGTCTGGATAAGCAAAGCTTCCTGACGGCTCACTGACTGCTGAGCTCCTTGCACCCTCACTGGAATAATCCACATGGCAACAGATCGATGGTTAGCCAATAGAGAATACCGTACTGGGATGGTGTGTTAAACTATCAAATTTATTGGTTGAGTCATTGACTCATGTTTCCAGATGAGATTATATAAATTAATAGCGAATAAACCAACAATCTGTGCCTTAGTGTGAGTAACGCAGCAATAACAGGCCATTTGGCCCATCAATTACACTAGCCATTCAATAAAATTATGGCTGATGCTCTATCTCAATATCATACTCCTGTTTTCTCTCCATACCCCTCAACACCTTTATCTTCTCGAAATATCTCTCTTTCTTAAGGATATTCAGTGATTTGGCCTCCTTAGACTACTCTGGTAGAGAATTCACAGGGTTATCACCTTCTCAGTGAAGAGATTTCTCCTCATCTCAATCTGAAATAGCCAACTGCGCATCCTGAGACTTTGAGCCTTTGTTCTAGAGCTCCCTGCCAGAGGATACATCATCCCTGCATCCAGTCTACCCAGCCCAGGGTCAGTTCAATGAGATCCCTCTCATTCTTCTAAACTTCAGTCAATACTTGCTCAATCTCTCCTCATAGGACAAACCTGCCAGCCCAGCTTAGTGAACCTGTGGTAAACTCCCTTTTGAGAGGGAATCTTTTCTTAGGTTGACTAAAAATATTTCTAAATCATTTATCACTACTTTATTTTGTTTGTGAGATTTAAAATCTTTGGTTTGGCAAGTCTGGCTATGAATAGTCAGTGATAACAGTCAATGTGAAGTGATGGAGTTAACAGGCCTGACCACTGAAAAAAAACTCAGACTATAAGGATGCAGCTACGCTGACATATTCGCATCAATTTAAAACAGTTGTGGATACACATCGATGCAAACGTGGCAGGTTAACCAACGAGAATAGCAACCTGACTGAAGTCATGACGTCCCCCAAGGATGCCATGTCACATTGCTCGGAGTTGGTAAACAGTGCAGTGGTCCATGTATCTGCTATTGGCACACTTTACTCATGAATAATTGTTTTTAGCCAGATTCCTGTGGGATCAGTGAACTCTAAGCATAAATAAAAATAGAATCAACATTAGAAAAAAAGTTATAGTTGATGCTCTTTACTTTCTTTATTTAATAAAAAAATGGTGATGTACATTGTTTTGACAAGAGAGTTGAAAGAGAGAAACCAAATTAGACAGATAATTCGAAACTGCTTTTTCACTCACTGCAGACTCAATCTGTGTAAGCGTAACAGCTCTGAGTTGAATTGCAAGAGATTTGGCCTGGCAGCCGTACACTCAGTGTCTTTCTTCCTGTCAGTTAGGGGTTGCCAGTGAAAGCTCTGCTCTTTCTAACTTTTTGCCAACAGTTTGTCGCTTTCTGGTGCTCAAACAGATGGGACTGTGCTGCTATCACTCTGTTTGAATAAACAGGTGATCGAGGTGATGCGTGGGAGAGGGAAAGCCAATTGAATCATCCAGAATGTGCTGATATAAGTTTCAGATGGTGTGGTTGGATCAGTGTGGAAACGATCTGATGCAGTGATGAGTTGCCATGACACTGTTAACCCTGGTTAAGCTGTGACTCAGTGAGAGCACTTCTGCCTCGGAGTCAAAAGGATGTAGGATCCACTTGTAGAACTGACTTAAAATTCAAGTTTCCATTTTATTGCGGTGTTGAGGAAGTGCTGGATTGTGGGAGGGGTGGTTCTTTAGATCTGATTTTAAATTTCTCAGGTGGAAATGAAAGATCCCACAGCCTTATCAGACAGACAACTGTGGAGTTCCCCAACATCTTGCTAAATATTTTCTCCCTCAATCAGCATCCCTAAGAGTGATTCACCTTTTCACATTGCTATTTGCAGAGAATTGCTATCTGTGAACTGGTTGAGTTTAACACTTTACATCATTTCAAAGTATTTAATTTTTGCTGGAAAGTTCTTTAGGACTTTCCTGAAGTCTGAAAGTTTGTCTTTAAGAAAAAGGACTGCAGTCTGTGTTCATTCATTTGATGAAAAATAATGATTGTGTACAGTTGTATTTTTTGCAGAGACTGGTTCTGAAACTGTTCCTGAGCTCTAGCATTGGTTCTCAACAGGGACAGAATAGTCAGTCATGACTTGATTGTATGTTGTGCAGCTAACACCTGCCAAAATGGCACACCCCTCGTGCTTGGTATTATTGTTTGTTGATCTATTATTGTTGTTGGGTCTCAAGTATGTTTTATAAAATAGTGATGGATTGTCCCATAAGTCGACCTTTCCCCTCCAATGTTTTTATCCTGAGCAAAGCTGCTGCAGCTTTATTACTGAGTAATGGACCGTTATCCATTCCAGCTATTCAGTGATATCATCTCGGAGTTCTCAGAGAAATATCTAAATCAGAGGAAATCTTCCGCAGTTGATGTGCCTTGACCAGGACCTGTGAAGGGCACTGTCCTCTGCACCAACACGACACCTTTTCACCTCTCACGTGAATTGAAGAATATCTGATTGGCATTGTAAATCAATGATACATGATGGCTGGTTTAATGTTTTGGCCCCATTCCCACACAGACTTGGGTAAAACTGAACAGAGTCATTTGCTATATGGCCTTTTGAGCTGAACCAGAAATATCTGGAGAAACTCAGCCAGTCTCGCAGCATTTGTGGAGAGAAAGCAGAGTTAATGTTTTGTGTCCAGTGACCCTTCTCTGAAACTGTTGACCCTTTGAGCTGGTGAGCAAAGGAGATACTTATCCCAACAGTCTGAGTCTACACAAATCGTAGAGGTTTCTGTGGGTCGGACAGCTAGAGCTATATTTGGAAGCTGTTATGAGAAATGAAACCCAGTTACATTGCACTTTATCACATTGTGAGAAAAACTCTCAAAGTCCTTGACATAGCAAATTGCTTCTGGAATGCAGGCAATGTCACATGACCAAATGCATAAAATCATTATTTTTTGATTCAGTAAGTATGTATGTGTTCCAAAATCTAAATATGACATGGAGGTGCCAGTGTTGGACTGGGGTGGACAAGGGCACAAGTCACATGACACCAGGTTATTGTCCAATAGGTTTATTTGGAATCACAAGCCTTCGAAGTGTTGCTCCTTTTTTCAGATGAAGTCGCCTGGTGAAGGAGCAGTGCTCCGAAAGCTTGTGATTTCAAATTAACCTGTTGGACTATAACTTGGTGCCATGTGACTTCTGGCTTTGTCCTCCTCGGGTAAGTTTTTAATGCACTTGGAAGCAGCTGGACTTTACCAGATGCATGGAAGTGTATACCATGGATTGGAGGCAGGAAGTGTTTAAGAGGTAAGGCAACACTTTTTTTTCCTCTTTCGCAGTTAATCCTTCACCAAGGAACCTTTCCTCTTGGTGGAGAATTCAATAACCAGGAGGCAGAGATTTAAGAATAGGGACAGGAGGTTTAGAGGGGATATGAGGCAGAAAAAAAATCACCCAGAGCATGGTGGGAATCTGGAACTCACCGCCTGTAAGGATAGTAGAGGCAGAAACCCTCATAATATTTAAGAAATATTTAGGTGTGCACTTCTGATGCCAAGGCATAAGACCTGGGCCAACTGCAGGAAAATGGGATTAGAAAAGTTCCGTGCTTGTTTCTGACTGGTGCAGAGCCAATGGGCCCAAGGTACTTTCACTGTGTTATAGACCTGTATGCCTCAATCACTAAATGCTATAATAGGAGTTATATCTATGTTCAGAAAGGTGATCTACAGCAGTGCTGTGATTGGAAGATGTGACTACCTTTTAAATAATCTTGTTATCCCAATTGGCGGTAATACTGGACAATTCAAATCCCTGAGTGAAACCTGGCTTGATGGGTCCTAAGTTTTATTTTTGCAGCTTGATTACCATATTGGTCAGTCACTGAACATATTAACACAATGTTGCCAGTGTTCCTTTTCATTAAAGAACATAAATTTATTGCACAGAAGAATAAAAAAATGACTGTATAAAACAGCTTAGAAGAAATGTAACATGATCAGCTAAAGAAAGACTCAACCTTTTTCTCAGCAATATCCTCCACAGATATTCAATCCCAGTGAAGTACCACTCCTGTTTAACTCTCTAATTTCTTAATTAACTAACAATTTCCAGCTTTGTTGGCTTAGAAACTTCTTTCCAGTTGTAAAGTCCTGGATTCCTTTCTTCATTCTGATGGCCACAGGATTTCTACAAATACCGACAACCAGAGATTCTACAAAGTAACGAACTGCTCTTCTACTAGGATGAAAACTGTTCTTTGGAATTGAAACTTGATTCTTCTCAAATCAAACGATAAGTGTCCTACTAGGAGACAGTGAGGACTGTAGATGCTGGAGCGTCAGACTCAAAAAGCTGGAAAAGCACAGCAAGTCAGGCAGCATCTGAGCAGCAGGAGAATTGCCATTTTGGTAGTAAGCCCTTCATCAGGAATGTTGGGGGGGAGGGGGCTGAGAGATAAAGAAGGGGGTGGGGTGGGGTTGGGGCTGGGGCTGGAGCTAGCGGGGGGGGAAAGTAGTTGGGATGGTGATAAGCGGATGCAGGTAGGAGGTGATTGTTATAGGTTGGTGAGGAGGGTAGAGTGGATAGTTGGGAAAGAAGATGGACAGGTAGGACAGGTGAGCAGGGCAGTGCCGAGTTGGAGGGGTTGGATCTGGGACGAGCTTGTGATTTCAAATAAACCTGTTGGACTATAATCTGGTGTCGTGTGGCTTCTGACAATCTAATGAGTCAAATTATATTTGTTAATATACAAAATTTTAAATCAAATAATTCTACCAGAAAGGATACCTAATATTCTATTTTGTGGGATGTCAATCTATTCATTATTAAAAATTTGGTGTTATTTTTGTTGATTTGTCATTATACCTTCGAAATATGTTTTATAAAACAATGATTTGGGAATCAGTTGTTATTGGTGATATATATCCCAGCACTTGAGTGTATTGTAATGGTTGACCATACTCATCTGTCAGTAAGACGACCCTCTGGTATTCCTGATAACTACACAAGGCATGCCAAGCAATGGAATAAATTGACAGTTTCCTGCATGACCTAACACAATGGCTTTTCTTTGGCACATGAATCGATCATCAAAAATACTTCATCGCTCTCCAAGGGACCCAAATCTGCAGTGCTATTTTGCAAAGCAATTTCACAGCTCAAGTCTGTAAACTTGGGAGCCATTTCCCATTAAATCTGGTGGAGCACGTTATTCTGAGGGAGACTGCTGCTGAAAGCACAGTGAGTACAGTTCCTTCCATTGCAGCTTCCTGTTTACACCAGCAGATGGAATCATGTCACAGGTTTCCAGGCTCGTGTCTGCATTTTAGTAAGGTATTAGAAACTTTCATCCTTTGTGAGAATGCAAACAACAAATTATAAAGCTTAATAAGGAATTGTGGGCCAGAGGCAGTTGGGGGGAAAATAACTAGTGCTAGTCCATGCAAGTATTCCATCCTTTCCAGCATGATGTGTGCCAGAAAATTCATTTTGCACAAATGAATTCCGCAGAAACCTCTGCAACATGAGTAAGCCCTGTCATTTACACACATACCTACTGTATCCAAGTATCAGTCATGAAATTTGGCCAAGTCAAGGGGCTGATTTGCTGCGTTATTTAACAGCTGTCAGTTGTTTCTTAGGTAAATAAGTATTAATGACTGTTGCTTTGGGTCTGAGAGGGTTAATACTGAGGAGTGACATAAGCACCATCTGTTATGATATGTCATATAGACTTGTGGGCAGATCTGCTTAGGATCTCCAAGGAATTGCAACTAAATATCTGGTCCTTCTCATCCAAGTCTCAGTAACAAAGCCTATTGTATCAATGTAACCTGTAACTAGAAGACCAGGAGATATAGGAGCAGAATTAGGCCATTCAGCCCATCGAGTCTGCTTCATCATTCGATTATGGTTGATATGTTTCACAACCCCATTCTCCTACCCTTTCCCCATAACCGTTGATGCTCATACTAATTAAAAACCCATCAATCTCTGTCTTGAATATACTCACTGACTTGGCCTCCACAGCCTTTTGTGGCAATGACTTCCACAGATTCACCATCCTCTGGCTCAAGAAATTCCTCCTCATCTCAGTTCTAAAGAGTCGACCCTTTATTCTGAGGCTGTGCCCTCAAGTCTTAGTCTCTCCTACTACTGGAAACATCTTCTCTACGTCCACTGTATCCAGGCTTCTCAGTATTCTGTAAGTTACAATGAGATCCCCTTTTATCTTTCTAAATTCCATTGATTACAGTCCCAGAGTCCTCAATGGCTCCTCATGTGAACAGCCTTTCATCCTGGAGATCATTTTTTGCAAACCTTCTCTGCGCCCCTCCAACACCAGCACATCATTCCTTAGACACAGGGCCCAAAATGTGGTCTGACAGCACATGCAGCCTCAGCAGTACATCTCTGCTTTTTATATTGTAGCCCTCTTGAAATGAATGCTAACATTGCATTTGTTTTCCTCACTGCCAACTGAACCTGCGTGTTAACCTTAAGAGAATCCTGAACTAGGACTCCTAAGTCCCTTTGATCTTTGGATTTCTGAAGCCTTATCCCATTTAGAAAATGGGTTACACCTTTTTTCTTCCTACCAAAGTGCATAACCTCATTCTTTCCAACACAGTATATCATCTGTCACTTTTTTGCCCACTCTCCTTGCCTGTCCAAATCCTCCTACAGCTTACTACTTCTTCAACATGACCTGTCCCTCCACCGTTCTTTGTGTCTTCTGAAAACTTGACAGTAATGACCTCAGTTCTTTTGTTCAGATCTTCAGTGTATAATGTGAATAGTTTTTAGACCCAATACTGACCCCTGTGGAACGCTACTCGACACCGGTTGCCATCTTGAAAAAGATCCCTTTATTTCCACTCTCTGCCTTCTGTCAGTCAGCTAATCCTTTATCAGTGCCAGTACCTTTCCCCTGACACCATGGGCTCTTGTCTAGTTGCTAACATACAATAAACTACATCTTGATAATCAAAAGAATCTCTTCTAGTTAGACCAGTTGGTGGGTTTCTTATCCCACATCAGGCCAAGTATGCCCTGTAGTTCCCGACACTTAGACAGGATGGTGGCAACAACTCACATCAACAGCAGCAGCTCAGACATCTCAGTGAGATGGCAGTCCATACAACAGTAGTTCCGACTGGAGTAAGATAGGAATGTGAGCACATCACAGAATAGAGTGGTTTGGTGTTGTTCCAGAACCCCCCCATGATAAAAATGTTTTCTCTGTGCATATGGAATGCTGTTTCTCTGAGTAGGTGTTGGAAGTAGTGCCCTTCACCCACCACTTGGCAAATCACTGTACGGTATGCACTGGTAGAGGTCAGAGTAAAATATCCTAGCTGTTTTCCATCAGGTCCTCTGCTGTATCAATTTTTTAACGTTCAACTTTCACAATTACTTCATGTGTTTGAGTAAGTTGTACAGTGTGCTGTTTTGGACTCCATTTTAAAGGAAGATGTTAGTGCACCAGAGATTATAAAATGCATATTCTCCAGGCGAGGGCATTATAAAAACAGTTTCCTAAAAATCCTTCGCAATCATACCTACTATGTATCTAAAAGACATATTTTACAAAGCCACTTGCGTAACAATGCTGCTATCTGATTGATCAGCACTACTTACTCCTCTTTCTCCACAGCTCCAATCTGTTATTGTAAACAGACTGCACATTTCTGTGCTAGTTCATTCTAACCTAAATGTCGTTTCTATTTCTACCACATGTCTCTCCAGGACTGTAACACGAGATAGACCATGTCTGTTTTCCTTCTTCTTTGTAGACAGATTATGAGTGTATACCGAGGAATGCTTATATTAAGTTTGTGTCAGTCCCATTCTGAGTCAGTGGAAAACCATCACATTGGCAGAGGAAAGGAGCCAGAGGCCACCAAATAATAAGAAATAATATACCCCTTTGTACATGCAAAAATTGCCAAATATTGCTAGCCGACCAGATCTAGTGTAAGAGTAGAATCTAATTCTATCAGGTTGTGAATTGTTTTAGGGTATCTTAAAAAATGTACATTTTTCTTCTATTTTTCCTTTCTATTTCTTGTTTCTTTTAATCTAACCTTCCTTCCTCCTCTTGGTGTACCTGATTTGGCATTGAATTCACCCATCCGAAATTACCCTTCTTTGTCATTCAGCAGTTTATAAATATTAAATCTCACATTAATTATACACATAGGATAATGATTGCCCTATTCACTCAGGTCTCAGATGTTCTGTGTTTTTTCTCATGCCTTTATGAGTTTTATTTCAGTAACTTTGTGGCCTGAAGATTGCAGGGGAAAGCCCGAATAATGAGAGATGGTCTACTTCACCAAAATCTAGTTCATAGATTTCCATATGGGAAGAGTATTTCCAAGCTTTATGGGGACATTTTTGGATTGATAAAATCAGTGGAAAGGCTAATATTTCTTGCTTATTCTTCGCTACCAATGTACCTTGAAACCTGAATGATATACAACTTGCTGCTCCTGTCCTTCCAGGTGGTGCAGGGAAGTTAGTTTGAAAGATCTTAGTGCAGACAACTCGACAGATCATTACGGTGCATGCAATCACTGGTAAACACTATAGCAACAATATGCCAGTGAATGGGTTGACAGTCAAGTGGACTGTTCCATCCTAATGTAGGTCAAACTTCTTGAGTGGTGTTGGAGTTACACTCATACAGGCAAATGGGCAGTGCTCCACCACATGTCTGAAACTTGTGCCTCATGGATGGACAGGCTTTGGCAAATTAGGTGAACCACTGCTGCAGAATTGCCAGCTTCTTGACAGAACCGATTTCAAATTTAAGTCAAGGAATTCAATCAACAATCTGGAGGAAAAAGTAGGTTTTGTCAAGGCTTCATTTGTTGTTCATCTTTGAATATCATGAGAAGGCAGTGAATTACCATCTGTTCAAAGTAGGTAAGCATAGATAATAAATGAAAAGACTTTTGTTTATATATGATAGTCACATTCTACGCCACTTCAGAGAGAAGTTGGGAGTTGGTATGAAGCTTGAGTGAACTCTTGGTAGAAGTTTCATGTTTCTTCATCTGAAAATGCATCAAGGAGTTTTAATCTGCCCTTGACTCTGGGAATATCCGGCCTAAGAGAGCCGGTGGCCAGTTTGATTCAGGAGTACAGCAGTGTCAGTCTTCAGGTGGTCAGGACTGGGACTGCAACAGTTCCCAGATTGAAAATGCTGGAATCCAAGACCACAGATCCTAGGTGGTCTCAGTGTAGGAAGTGATGTCCAGCAGGGTAAATGCATTCATAAAGAACTCATTTAGGGGAAAGGGAGTTCCCTTTCTTTTTTGGGTGGGGGTAGGTTTGATGTGGAAAGAAGGCTGTTAAAGTAGGCACCCCCCCACCCCCCTCAATTCACTTTCCCATTCAAGGGCTGAGCAGAGTGACTTTCATGGTTTTCAAGCTCCTTTTGTTCCTTCCCATCAGCTGGAAAATTGAAAGTGGGTGAGAATCAGCCCTGATGGGACGATGAATTTAAGGGCTTTCACTGGGCAGTGGGACTGTTCCAGGCCCTGTATATCCCAATGTAAAATTGTTGAGAAGTCAGGGTGAGTGGGAGAGCAATAGTTCAGCTACAAACCTGCTGGAGGCACTTGCAGAATTTCACCCACAGAAACACAGAACGCAGCAGTGAAGGTGGTCATTTGGCTCATCAAATCTGTACCTGAGCTGATTGGTCCCACTCTGTCTAACCTTTGGCCCCACAGCCCTGCGATATTTATCCAATGCCCAGCTAAATGTTTCCACTGAATATGCTTTCACCATTCCCTTCAGGCGCTATGTTCCAGATCATAACCATTGGTTGCATGCGGAATCTTCCACTCCAGATTCCTCCTGGAAAGGGAGAGAAGGCCTTCCTCATTATTGTCTACTGGGACCTCCCAGCACTGCTAGATGGCCAAACTGAATGCCAAGGTATATCTGAATGTTCGATGAATGAGGAAGTGAAAGATATAAAGCAGCAGCCGTACAGGAAACCCTTACATGCCAAATGGAAGGATACAGAGGGAATTTATTTGGGATGGGATTGCTTAAATTGTGCACTTGAAGTTTCTAAGGATGCTTTTAAGGTTCCAGAATTCTACCTGAATTGGCGTTGGTGATGGTGGTGCTGGGGCTGCTCAAGTCTTTCTTTATAAGTGCTGTAAGTACCTCACTGAACACTGCCCTTGCCTTGACTAACTTGATGATACAATTAAAATATACTAACAGTTATTCCTCTACATCTAAATATTTGGATTATGTCATGCGGGTTCTAGATTAATTTAGGATATCTAATTGGCATGGATAACTTGGACCAAAGGGTCTGTTTCCATGCTGTACAACTCTATGACTCTGTGATTCTAAGTTTAATTTTTTTCAATGAAACTGGATCAGAGTGCAAGCTGCTTTTTGCTTGGTTCATTCGAAACTATGAAACACTCACAGCAAATGGAAATCCAGCACACCACTGAAAAATAACACAGAAAATTAGCCCAAGAAAAAAGTGTTTCTTGCTTGAAGCATATTTAATATCCTCTCATGTTTGTGCTGAAGTAACAGAGACAACAGCCCCAGTGGTATGGTTATAAAACGACTGTGTCTTATCATTTGCTTTCAAGAAGCTTACTGATTGGAAGAGGAAACTTGGAATATTTATTTGGAATATTGTGTTCCGTTCTGGTCACCTCATTATAGGAAGGATGTGGAAGGTTTAGAGAGGGTGCAGAGTAGATTTACCAGGATGCTGCCTGGACTGGAGGGCATGTCTTATGAAGAAAGGTTGAGGAGCTAGGGCTTTTCTTATTGGAGTGAAGAAGGATGAGAGGTGACTGGATAGAGGTGTACAAGATGATGAGAGGCACAGATAGAGTGGAAAGTCAAAGAACTTTTCCCAGGGCAGAAATGGCTATCATGACGGGAGTGGAGGAAGGTTTAGGGGAGATGTCAGAGGTAGGTTCTTTACACAGACAATGGTGGGTACGTGGAATGCACTGCCAGTGGTGGCAGGAGAGTCAGATATATTAGGATATTTAAGCGACTCTTGGATAGGTTTATGGATGATAATAAAATGAACGGTATGTAGGTTAGTTTGATCTTAGAGTAGGATAAAAGGTCAGCACAACATTGAAGACTGAAGGGCCTGTACTGTGCTGTACTGTTCTAAGTTCTATATTCACCTTTTTCATATTTGTATCATTTTCTTAAGGATTCACCCTCCCTCCTTGATGTTGATGCAGAAGACATGTTGGAAATGATCTGCAAAAATCCTCGGTTCTCGAATCAGCAACCAGACATGAATGGAAAAGCTCTAAGAATTTTCTGGCATGACTGATTTTAGGAATAAAATCAGAAAACTAAACAACAGCTTCTTAAAGTTTGCTGATAGCTTTTAGAAATTATCATAACTGACATTGCGAAGGACATTCCAACTCAAACCCATCTGATCTAAATGCCAACAAAGATGCCCATTAATTTCCAACCCAAACGGAATGCCAGTCAGCTGCCATTGCATTGAAGTTAATGAACGGAGATTAGACACAGTGACCTTAAATCACTGCCAAATGCATCCTGTTCCTAGCCCAGCATGGTTTTACTCTTGTGAAAAATATATTTAGCTGTGCGCTGCTTGGTACACAGCGCTCCTCCAATGCTTATGTTGCTCTGTAGAATCTGTGCATCTCTTCTGCAAGTAGAGGGGGTTGGGCATTTTAATATAGGATTGTTAGGGGTTCAGTCATTTATCCAAATGTATAACATGAGAAAGATTTGGCAGGCCTTCCCATATAATAGTGCAGAATTGCATCATAGCAGAAACCAGGTCCTCAGCTGTGAGTGGCGATCTGCAAAAGGTGAGATGCTGGGCATGAGTGGCAGGACGAGGTGAGGGTAAAGCACATGTCAGTTTCTTGGAGGTGAGGTAGCATACAGGTTTTGTCTCAGAGGATCAGATGAGAGATTTGCTGAGAGATTTGAGTGGCCAGGATGGAGAAGGCAGCAGGTGGAAATGAACAATGAAAGACTCAGAATTCAGCTGCCAGAAAGCCAGCTTGCCATGTCAAGGAGGAATGCACAATTCAGCATAAGTGAGAATCACAGAATCCCTACAGTGCAGAAACTGACCCTCTGACGAGTAACCCACCCAGACTCATTCCCCTACCCTAATGGGGGAGGGGACAAACTGGAAGTTTAAGAAGGAAATTGAAGGGAACTTTAGAACAAGAGAAGTCAAGAAAGACAATGGTATCAATGGAGCAGAAAACTCAAAAAGGGATCATGCCGTAAGGTTGAGTGAAATAGGGATTGATAGGAAGGGTGAGGGCAGTAACAAATTAAAAATATTATACATGAATGCCATTGTGCTGCCTAAAGTTCTGCACAGGAATCTGCACAGAGCTTGGAGGCCGTCTTTTCCAGTGTGGAGATAGTGGGAACTCCATTATCACATGTGAACTCAACCATGCAGGGTGTCACAGCAGTCCAGAAATCTGTCTTCCAACAGATTATCCTTAACCAGTGGTACTGGCTTCATGGAGCACAAACCTGCTCTCCTCTCTCAGGTTGACCAGTTTTGTCCTTCATTTAATACCCTTCTATTGATACCCTTGCTGTTTGCTGTTAGGCAGTCACCTTAGGCTATGCTGCTGTCTATAATGAGATAGTGCAGTCTAAAGCCAGGCCTTCCAGCCCTAGAGATGATCAGGGTCATCCTCCAAGGACATCTAACATCTCTTAATTGAAATACACAGCTTTCCATCAGCCCTGCTGTCAACGCTAGATTGAACTGCACAGGGGGCACATCGGACAGACAAGCACTCAGGGAATGCGAGATGGCATGATTTGATTGGACCACCTATGAAGGAGAGAACCATCTTGGAGAAGGTGAAGGAGGGGATGATTAGAGTGGTGTAGGAGAGACTCGAGTCCAAAAAAAGGCCAGAACAAGGTGTTCAGCATCAGGAATCAGGAGTGAGCAACTAAAGATGTGGACCACGTAAGACAGATTAAAGATGATGCAAGGCTCATGAGGACAGAAGCAAATTAAAGAAGCGTGGGTCTCTCACTTTGAGGAGCTGCTGAATGAACAACACCAAAACAGTGAAGTAGGAGGACAGAAGGGCAGCTTGAAGAATTTCTCCTCAGACTTTGGCACCAAAAATGCAGAGGTGGCAAAGGTCCTGAAGCAGGTGAGAAAGGAAAAGGCACCAGTGGCAAGAAGTGATCCCAGTGAAGGCTTGGAAGGTGCTTGGTGTTTGAGTTTCCTTCTTCAGTCCAAAGATGTGCAGGCGAGGTAGATTGGTCATGCTAAATTGCCCCATAGTGTCTCGGGATGTGTAGGCCAGGTAGTTAGCTATGGGAAATACAGGGATAGGATAGGGAGTGGGTCTGGGTGGGATGCTCTTCAGAGGGTTGGTGTGGACTGGATGGGCTGAATGGCCTGCTTCCACACTGTAGGGGTTCTATGAAAGATTCTACCATCAACTCTATCTATGCCTCTCATTATTTTATAAACCTCCACCAGGTCGCCTCAACCTTCTTATGATCCAGTGAAACCAGTCCCAGCCTATCTTTATAACTCAAACATTCCAAACCTAGCAATATCCTGGCAAATCTCTTCTGAACCCTCCCCAGCTTGATAATATCCTTCCTATAACTGGTCTGTTCAAAGTGGTCATGGCCAAGGAGAGTTTGTCTGATGAATGGTGAGAAAATATTCTGGAGCTGGCTCTCAAACAAAAGGGAAATATTGAAGAATGCAGAAACTACCGTGAGGTGGGGCAGTTGTCATTCCAGTACAAAGTGTGGGAAGATATTGTCAAGTATCACTTAGGAATAACGATAGAGGTCAGTGATGGGCAGTTCGACTTAAGAAGCACCACCAAGGCTCCTTTCACCTGGTACCAACTGATTGAGGGATATCACCAGGAACAAAAGAATTTCCACCTGGCCATTCTAGAATACAATGGGTGGTTGAGGAGAAAAGTCTGGGAATACCTGTGTGTCAGAGACAGAGCGAGAACGAGAGCAAGAAACCAGAAAAATAAGTCAAGATCACTGATCGCATGCATAAAGAGTGCAGGCTGTTAGTAAGATGCACACTAGAATCTACCCAGGCTTGGTCCTCAGGTCAGTCTTGATCACTACTGTATTCGACCAACATCAAAGTGAGGGGTCAGAGAAATCCCACTCCATACTGCAGTGATCATTGCCCAAAGTGTAGAAGAATTCCAGGCACTGGAAGCTGATGGCAGAATGTTCTGAAAAAAAGCAATCTGAAAACGTGCAGCTGGAAGGCCATATACACATTTATATTCTCTGCCACAGAAAGCAGTTAAAGACAAAACTCTGAATGTTTTCAACAAGAACTTAGATATAGATCTTTGGGCTAAAGGGATCAAAAGGTATGGTCAGAACATGGGATAGGTACTGAGATGAATGGTCAGCCATCATCATATTGAATGCCACAGCAGGCTGAAAGAGCTGAATGGCCTCCTCCTAATTTCTGTGCTTCTGTTTCTACACCTGCATTGACCCTTTACAGCCCAATTGGGAGCAGTGGCACTTTCTGACCCAAACTAAAGTGCAGATGATTGAACTGCAGTTCTGAAGGAAGTCATATATGGCCCCAGATGTTAACTCTGTTTCTCTCTCCACGGATCTTAGTCAACCTGCTGGATTTCACCAGCATTTTCTCTTTTTTATTACAGAAGTGAAGCAGCTGAGCTCGATTACTGAGCAAGGCAGCGGGCTGGAGGGACAGGTCATGACAGCCATGCCATAATTCACAGCTGACGTCCTCTGCAATGGAAAGCTGTTATCTTTCTCAGAAATGCATGAACACTGTCCAGCTTGCTGTTGTCCCTAAGCTCATGCAAGTCAATGAGGACAATTCCAATACTTGCAGCTATCCCAGTTGGGAGAGTAATCTGCCAGTCTCTGGCAACGCAGAGATGAAATATAAAACCACAGCTCCAGGTTCACTGATCCAGAACAGAGACCTCCCGGGTGCATACTGAGGTAGCATCTAGGCCTAATTAATACTGAGGAGGAGGGCTGCTACCTCTTCATACTGGCTTCTCTAGGGAGATTATAGATTGTTCCACAAAAGAGAAATTAATCTTGTACAGAGAAAGCAGTTTAAATGCCTCTGAAATTGCTTTGTAATTTTATTTTTAAGTACACATAGGAAAGTGGAAGAGAGTGGGGACGAGAAAGGGAATGAATGATCACATTCAGCTCCATTTGGCTTTCAGCCCATATCCACACAATGGATATTTTTGGACACTATGATAAAGGAAGAATAGCAGGAACCAACTCTGGTTATCTTTTCTTCCGGCTTCCTAGCCTGTGTATACAATGCGCCTACCAACTCTGGTGAATGCACACTGCAGCCAATTCAGAAGGGTTTACATTCAATTATTTAGATTAAAATGACACTGCGGGGATCCAAGATGGCGGCGACTCAGCAAGTCTGAGTCTACAATGCTCCTCCCAAAACTTGGGCAAAGTGGGTCACCCGCCTCCTCCAACTCACCAAATCACTTAAAATAGTTTTTACTTAATGTAATTAGTTGCTCAGTACTGAATTTAAATAATCTAGTCTCCTGTAAAAATGACTAAAGGGAAGGGAGCCCGCAGTTCTCAGCAGGAAGGAGCCCCTTCCCCACCCTCCCCAGCTGCAGCAGAGGCGTCCGCAGTCACCCCGGGGGACTTACCTACGGTGGCGAGCCTCGCGGAAATAATCTCCAAACTTGACGCGAAGATCGATGCCTTCATCGAAGAGTCCCGAAGCCGATGGGATTCACTCTCGGCCGCGCTACAAAAGCACAACCGAGACATCAAGGAAATCAAGTACCGAGTCGGAGGGGCGGAGCTAAAGGCTGTGACCTCCGAGACTATAGCAGAATCAGCCATGGATCGGGTCCGAACTCTCGAACAGCATGTCCCTTCCTTAGAGAATCACACATTCGTTTGCTGGGCCTTCCCGAACGGGAAGAGGAAGGCCAGCTTACAGCGTTTCTCAAACAGTGAATTCCCCAGCTTTTAAATCTGGAGGCTGGATCAGGCCAGGTAAGGGTGGAATGGGCCTACTGGGTTGCAATACGCTCAAACCAGTGTCCCCCGCCCGGTCTTGTTCTGGCTGCAGAGCTATAAGGAGAGGCAGATATTCTTAGAAGCTTCCAGAAATCTTGGGAAAGATCCCCAAGCCATGATCTATAAAGGATCCAAGATCATGTTATTCCAGGACTTTTCCCCAGCTCTGGTCCAAAAGAGGAAGGCATTTGACGAAGCGAAGGAGTGATTGAGGGACTTAAATATTCAGTACTCCTTGTGCTACCCAGCTACACTACGCTTCAGCCATGAAGGGTCCGTCTACAACTTCGGATCACCGGAGAAGGCTAAGGAATTTTTGGGCTCTCTTAGATAAATTGTAAGAGTTAATTGATGTTGTTCTGCCCTCCCCCCATCCTGGTTTACCCCCTTTTTTTTATATCAATCCCTTTCATTACCTTACTGTTTAATATTGTCTTCGGGGTGTGGGGAGAGAGGTTTATTTATTTGTTCTCTACTTAACCATTTTCTGCCCCCCTTTTTTTATATATAGGCCAGGATGTCTAGTTAATGTAGATGGGGGGAGGTAGTTACCTTATCCTATTTTATCTCTGTCTTTAGGAGCGGGGTTGTTTTCCCCTGTTATTTCGTGTTACTATATTTAATTATTACTTGTTGAGACTGTGTAATTTTATAGTTATATATGTTTATACATGGTATTAATATTACCAAATATATCCAGGTGTTGGTGTGGGTGGGGGAGGGTGCGGGGTAGGGTGCTCACTGTTAATTCTAGCTCTGTAGTATATTTGAATTTTCTTTATCCTATCGTGAGGTGCCTGGGTCAAGGGTGGGGCACTGGTTGGGAGAGGATATGATGGGCTTTTGGAAAGGAAGTGATGCCCCCTGGGAACAAGGGGGAAAATCTCCATTTAAATACATTTTATATTTTTTAAATTTAGAAATAGTTTTTTTATTATATTGATGTGAGTGTATTAAAGAGCCTTTATTTTTGTGAATTTTATATGCTCTATGCTCGGGATGTTTGGGATAGGGTTTCTTCTCCCGAGGGGTCTCAGATTTGCCCGATGATTATGGGTAATCGGTCGGTTAAATAGTGCACCTGGAATGTCAAGGGGAGTAATTCACCAGTCAAAAGGAAGAAAATATTATCAAACCTCAAGAAAGAAAGGATTGATATAGCTCTCCTACAGGAAACACACTTATTGGATAAAGAACACTTGAAATTATGACAGGGTGGATTTGATCAGGCCTTCTTTCCTTCCTTCAGCTCAAAAGGTAGGGGAGTAGCTATCCTTATTCGGAAGAATTTCCCTTTCAAAATCCTAAATCAGATAAAAGACAAACCTAGACAATATATTCTGATTAAAGCCCTTATAAATGAAGAGGAATATGGAATCTTAAATTTGTATTGCCCCCCCGGCACATCCTTTTATAACGGAAGCCTTCTCAAAATTGATGGCTCTCGGTGCTCGTCAAACAATTATAGGGGGAGACTTTAATTGTATTATGGATCCGGAAATAGATAGGATTCCCAAGAGTACTGCAGGAGTATCTCCCAGATCTAGACAATTGGTGGATTTGAACAAAGAATTAGGACTAGTAGATGTATGGAGATGCCTTCATCCACAGGGTAGAGATTTTTCTTTTTACTCCAATCCACATAAATGCCATACCAGAATTGATATGTTTTTTGTCCCCTCGATTTTTTAAAATTCCATATCATCCTATAAAATAGGCAGTATAACAATTTCCGATTACGCTGCTGTATATATGGAAATCAAGGTGAGGAACAATGAGACATCCCCCCGGCATTGGCGTATGGACCCCTTCCTGATGAAACATAGTAAATTTGTAAAGTACTTCTCTCAAGAATTTAAAACTTTTCTAGAAATTAATTCAGGTACGGCTAGCAACCCATCAATGATGTGGGAGACCATCAAAGCTTACGCGTGAGGTTTGATCATCTCCTACTCAGCGACCCAGAAAAAATTAAGAGGAGAACAACAGCGTCTGCTCGAAGCTCGCTTAAAAGCAGCTGAAACAGCATACGCTGTTAGATCTTCTATTATCAAATTGCAAAGGATTACAGCCCTTAGGACAGCTCTAAACACCACGCTTACCCAAACGGCTAAGAGGGAAATATTTGCAAAACAAAGGTTATATGAATTTGGCAAGAAACCGGGTAGATACTTAGCATTTCTTGCAAAGTAAAAAAAGGCCCCTCAAACTATCACATCTATCAAGGAAAGCACGGATATTTTGACTCATGATCATAAAAGGATTAACGTAACCTTTAGAAAATTTTATTCTGACTTATATAAATTGCAGGATTGCAAAGACAGAGCTAGGAGGATGCAGTCATTTTTTAAAAACCTGACCTTTCCGGACCTAACTCCGGAACAGGTATCGGTCCTGAATGTTCCCCTAACAAGCCAAGAAATACTTGACACAATCAGGCAACTTCAGAGCGGTAAGGCACCTGGCCCAGATGGATTTCAAGCTGAATTCTATAAAGAATTTACAGGAATATTAGCTGGCCCACTTATGGACATGTATAACTATTCATACAGTCAGGGCTGTCTCCCGCCTTCGCTGAAAGAGGCGAATATCTCTCTTATCCTTAAAAAAGGAAAGGACCAGAAGATTGCGCGTCATACAGACCAACATCCTTGCTAAATGTAGATTTTAAAATCCTTTCTAAAACATTAGCATTGAGGCTAGAAAGGGTATTGCCACACATCATAAAGGAGGATCAGACAGGGTTTATTAAGGGCCATAGATCATCCAATAATGTTAGAAGGATTTTGAATGTGATTCAAGCCTGCCATTATGGAAAGATACCCAGAGTAGTAGTCTCATTAGACGCAGAAAAGGCATTCGACAGGGTTGAATGGTCATATCTGTTTTACACATTAGAAAGGTTTGGTGTTGGAAAGGTGTTTACCAAATGAATATCAACACTGTATAATAATCCCAAAGCAGTTGTGATTACCAATGGATTAGGCTCAGATAGCTTCAGTGTGGGTAGGGGCTGCCTCTCTCGCCATTGCTATTTACACGAATAATTGAGCCACTAGCAGAAGCTACACGGGTTGACCCTAATATAACAGCCCCGAGGATTGGTACGGGCAAACAAAATTACTCTTTATGTAGAATGATGTTCTTCTATTTCTCAGTAATCCTTTGATGTCCATGCCTCGTTTAATCCATACATTTAGTGCATTTTCAGGCTATAAAATTAATTTTTCAAAATCGGAGGCTATTCCAATGAGCGGCCTTGCTAGTATATCCCACCTATTAGATGGATCCCACTTTCCCTCTCAGTGGTCCCTGGAGGGTTTCTTATATTTAGGTATTTTTATTACCCCAGTATTTGGTCAGTTATACAAGGCTAACTTTGTCCATTTACTGGAAAGGATAAGGCAGGACCTCCAGTGATGGGGAGACCTCCCAATTTCCTGGCTGGGTAGAATATCACTAATTAAAATTAATGTCCTGCCCCGTCTCCTGTACCCTATGAGAATGCTTCCGGTGATGCTGCCGAGGCTGGCACTATGTAAATTATATGGCTGGTTAGGTTTTTTTAAGATTAGATTAGATTAGACTTACAGTGTGGAAACAGGCCCTTCGGCCCAACAAGTCCACACCGACCCGCTGAAGCAAAACCCACCCATACCCCTACATTACCCCTTACCTAACACTACGGGCAATTTAGCATGGCCAATTCACCTGACCTGCACATCTTTGGACTGTGGGAGGAAACCGGAGCACCCGGAGGAAACCCACGCAGACACGGGGAGAACGTGCAAACTCCACACAGTCAGTCGCCTGAGTCGGGAATTGAACCCGGGTCTTCAGGCGCTGTGAGGCAGCAATGCTAACCACTGTGCCACCGTATCTGGAATCATAGACGGCCCCTCATTAAGCTGAAGAAGCTACAGCTTCCACAGGCAAAGGGAGGATTGGACTTCCCAGATTTTAAGAAATATCAGTTAAGTTCCCTATTAAGCTACATAGCTGATTGGGTCTTGTCTGACCTGCAATCAATCTGGCTGGACATCGAGGCTTCTCAAGTAAATACCCACTTATTAACCTCTTGTTTTCAGACAAGAGGAAAATCATTATAGATCACTGTAAAAACCCTATAATACTAAACACAATTAAAGCTTGGAATATAATGCGGCAAAATGAGAGCAACTCACATAAAACATCCCCCTATGCTCTGATAGGGAAGCATGGGAATTTCAACCAGGACTTACAGATGCCACTTTTAAACTCTGGAGATCCAGGGGTATCTCATGTTTAGGGGATCTGTTTAAAGAAGGGGTCCTGATGTCTTTTGAACAGCTGCGTCAGAAATTCGGATTACCTAATGGTGACCTCTTTTGATACTTCCAAATTCGAGATTACATGCAGAAGAAGACTACGCTATTAGATAGTCTTTCTAAATCAGACAGAGAACATAGAGTGTTATGGCCAATGGAGGTACCTTCAGTCAGTACTATTTATCATTGATTACATGATAAAGTATGGGAAGATATGGACAATCTGCTTAAAACATGGGATCAGGATTTGGGGCTGGAAATCTCCATAGAATTGTGGAATGACGTTTGGGAAAATGCCAGAAAAATCTCCATCTGCAACAGAACCCAGGCCATTCAGTTGAAGATACTTCACAGGGCCCATATAGCACCGGACCGTTTGTCAAAATGTAAGGCAGGAGCATCTCCATGTGTCCCAAATGTAAAACAGAGGCAAGCACTCTTGTACACTGCTTATGGACTTGTCATAAGATCCTTAAATATTACTCCATCTGGACACACTACCCAGATACACTGTCTGTTGTTACCTTATCTGAACCTAATCAACATCAAAATAACTGCCAGCCTGGGAAAACCTACCCCACCCCCCGGACATGCCAGATATAAACTGACTTGATACATCATGCTCTGATACATTTCCCCAGTCCAATACAATCTCGATCTGATACACCCCCAGTTCATTACACTCTCCTTTCCAATACACCCCACTTCATACAGTCTTCAGTTCAATACTCCCCCTTGTCCAATACACTCACTCTGCTCTGATATATTTCCACTCCAACACACATTTCTCGCCAATGCACTCCACTCTGTTATACTTCCTCATCTGATACACTCACACATCTGATACAGCATCATTCTGATATACTTATCCTTCCAATATACTCTCCCCTGTCTGATTCATCTCCATGTCTGACATACCAACACTCAGAGGAATGCATTGGGAGGAGGATTCTGTCTGACACACTACCCAGCTAACACCCACTGTGATGCACTCCTGTATTCAATGTAACTCAACTTTGTAACAATCCTCTCTCCGATGCACTCCCCCTGTTTGATACACAGCACCTAACTATTGTTGGTAGTTACCCTAAATCCACTGGGTCAGCTGAAATGAGAAGAAATTATCGAAAGATCAATTGGAATGGTGACCTAATCATTAGAAAATCACTGGGTTAGGTCGTAAATATTTCCTGTGCTTTCTGAACAGTGTTTACATGAAATGTTGTAACTGGTATCACAGGGTATATTTGACTGTGGTTTTGTTTAAGACTGACAGTGCACTAGATATGTGATGTACCATTTGTCGGCAGAATAAAGTGCGGTCAATTACTCTGTGATCATATTATGCTGGGCAAATCATATGGTTGATTGGACATCATACATTCTGCAAAGAAATAGCTTACGTGAGCAACCTGAACAAGCTGGACCAAGGTCAAAGTTCATTAAAACCCTGGCTGATAATCTTCTTTCCAACAAAACCAAACAGTTGTCTTAATGCACAAAGATTAACCAGACCGTGGAAGAGCTTACAAGTCTTGTGATTTTTGCTGGTGGTTAAACTGATCATTGCTGAAGTCTGGACAGTGTCAAGGTTTGATCACACAGGCTGCTTGGATGGAAAAGACGTGGAAGAAAGCATGCCTCAGACGGACAGTTTGCTAACTCAGGGCTGGAGTCTTCTGATCAGTGACTGGAGGCTGAGACAGAGCAGACCAATTATCTGCTGATCATCAGACAAAGTCACATAAATCAAAGTTAAAAATCACACAACACCAGGTTATAGTCCAACAGGTTTAATTGGAAGCACACTAGCTTTTGGAGCGATGCTCCTTCATCAGGTGGTAGTGTTATTACCTGATGAAGGAGCAGTGCTCAGAAAGCTAGTGCTTCCAATTAAACCTGTTGGACTATAACCTGGTATTGTGTGATTTTTAACTTTGTACACCCCAGTCCAACACCGGCATCTCCAAATCATCACATAAGTCAGTTCACTTGTTACTGTATGGATAATCCTGCTATGTATTACTGTTGTTGCAGTATTTTTTAGTTTGTGTATTTCCTGTTGTTAAGACTGCCATGGTTTAATGATATCCAGAATAAACCCAATGGACCAGGGAAGTAGAAACAAAAGCCTCTAATTATTGCACTCAGATATACTCCACTTACAATGTTAGCCATGTCTGATTGTAATGTACTTTTCCTCTGACATTTTCCTTCTTGGGTATACTCTCATTCCCAAACATTCCCCATCCATTATATATCTGTCTTGCCAGTTATATAATCCATTATCACACACCACAGTGCTCAAATCCCCTGCCTTTTGTGCAAAGTTCTACTGCTTAATGTTAGTAATTCTCCAATGCTTATTTCTAACTTCATCCTTTATGTGTCATGGACCAGGGAACTTTATTTTGAGCACTAATGTGAGCCTGACAACATGTTGAAAATCTGATTTAAAAATTCTGGAGGTACAGGGAGTCCACCTCCGCTGGAAGAAACAATGAGAGCAGTGATTCTGGTGGATTTCTCCATTCTCTGCTGACCAGTAGACTAAATACACTTTACCTCCTGTGTACTGAAGTATTCATAACATTTCTGGGAATTCAAGGGTAGTTTTCAAGCCTTTAAGGGAGAATGGTACCAATTGTTAACTAGGACAGATACTGCATAATTTAGAAATTAAGAATCATTATAGATAACAGCCCAAGTGATCTTATGAACTGGCTTTGATTGCTGAAGAGGGTCAACCAGTATTTTTCTCTTATTTGCCTTGAGTTGTTTGTTTTCTGCCCCTCCCATGAGATTATATGGTTGCGGGAATGAAGAAGTGTCTAATCATGAGCTTTAATGAGCGAGGGGTTGGTTTGATAGATGAGCCGGAATATTGATGTGAATGGCAGGCACCATGTGGTGTGCTGTGTATCTGTGATCAGGATAGTTCACAATCACTGCTTGCAATAATGGATCTAGTAAATCATTTCACTTTTAAAAATGGATGTGGAAAAATATACTAATCAATGGGTTTGCACAATATTCCTGATATACTGCTCTGCAATCATGTTTCAAATGAATATTTGCATAGCCTCCAGAATAACATGGCTGTACACGCAACGGTAATGGATTTTCTCTTTTAAAAATCTGTGCTTTATTTATGCTGTAACCAGCAACATTTGGAATTGTTAGAAGTGAGATTTGTGACTGAAAAGGAGGCTGATTCAGGTGTTTACTTTAAAAGCGCTAAATGCATCAATATTGGTGATGACCAGAATGAATGAGGCTTGACAGTTCTGTAATTTCCTTGAATGAAAATGATGAGAGAACTGAAGCTCATGCCAAATGTAAAATGAGTGCTCCGTTCATCTGCCAATCTAAACTGATTCGATCTCAGGATGCCTTCATCTGTTACCAGTCATGTGCTTTTAGACTGAAGGCTGCCTGGCAGGCAGCACAGAGCTTAACAGTGTCATTAATGAACTGTAAACAAAATAAAAAATCATGCAGAGCCACAATAGATTACTCGTAAGGGTGATGTAGTGGTGATTTCCTTACCTCTGAGCCAGAGGACTCAGGATCAAATCCCACCTGCTCCAGAGATATGCAATAACATCTCTGAACAGGTCGATTAGAAAATATCCAGACTAGTGTGTACTGCACCTCGATATAGCTGTCACAAGCAGGCCATAATGCAAAATCAGTTTGGAGGCAATCAGGAGTCAGTCCGAAGTAGCAAAGCAAATGTACAACGAAAAAGACAGGACCAAAACTAATATCACTTCTTGATATGGTGATAAGGTGATCGTAATGGTAAGATAAATTTGCTGGAAAATGCCTGAAAGTTGTTTACACATCTAACTGATAATTGACACTAAATATCAATAACCTAGCAGGACATTGAATGCCAAGGTTACCACATGCTAACAGTGTTTGTACACTCATAGGTGACACTCTACAGTGCCATACAACATACTTATGAGGAAAATTATAGGCCATGTAACAAGGGGAACAGCAACAACATGGATACAACATTACCTGAGAGATAGGAAACAAAGAATATTGGTCAATCAGTATTTTTCAGGCTGGAAGAAGGTTTGCAGTTTGCTTTCCCCAGGTGTTGCTTTTCCTGATATTTATGAATAATCAAGATCTTGGTGTGCAGGGGACAATTTCAGAGTTTCTGGCTGATGTGAAGATTTGAAAGCATTGTAAACTATGAGGAGGATAGTGTAGAACTCCAGAAGAACAAGTTGATAGAGTGGGCAGACAGGTGGCAGATGAAGTTCAATGCAGAGTAGTATTATGTCACGCAATATGGCAGAAATACTGACAATATAAAAGAAGGGGTACAATTCCTAAACAGGTTGTAGCAGCAGAGGGACTTCGTAGTATATGTATGCAGATGATTGAAAGTAGCTGGACAGGTCGAGAGAGCAGTTCATAAAAGCATACAATGTCCTGGGTTTTATGAAGAGGGGCATAGAGTGTAACAGGGCGAAAATGAGGGCTGCAGATGCTGGAAACCAGAGTTTAGATCAGAGTGGTTTTGGAAAAGCACAGCAGGTCAGGCAGCATCCGAGGAACAGGAAAATTTACGTTTCGGGCAAAAGCCCTTCATAGAGTGTAACAGCAAGGAGGTGATAGTGAACTTGTATAAGACATTTTATAGACCTCAGCTGGTGGATTGCGTAGTTTTGGGCCTCACATTCTAGGAAGGATGTGAATGCATTGGAAAGAGTACAGAAAGAAGTTGCAATGAATGGTTTCAGGCTTGAGAAACTTTATTTATGAAGAAAGGACAGAGACTGGAACTGTTCATCTTAAGAAGAGAAAGGTTTAGAGGAGATCTGATAGATGTTTACAAAAACATTTGGCATCTAGATAGAAATTCTTCCCATTCGTAAAAAGGATGAAGAATGAGAAGGCACAGGCACACAGTGGTTTGTAAAAGAAGCAGACATGATATGAGAAAAAAAATCATTTTCTCACAATGAGTGGTTTAGGTCTGGAATGAATTGCCTAGGCATTCAGGAGGGCATTAGATGACTTTTGAAATAGAAACTAAGATATGCAAAGATATGTGTAAAATGCAGGAGAACATAGCTAAGTCATTATGCTCATTTGAAGAGCTAGTGCTGGTGTGATGGGCAGAAAGGCTTCCTTCTGCACCATAATATTTCAATGATACTGTGATTCTATTCATGAATGAACTCATGACTGTTCATATTAGCATATTTACATATAACATTGGATATAAGGATGCTGTAATACTTTATCATGGCACATTATCAGCATTATGATCAGGCTGGATTGTCCTCTGGTAGGTTTAATAGTCTTTTATTTATTCTCTTCATGAGATAAAAGGGATTAATTTGGATAGTCTCTGCAAATGGGGGTGAGATCATGGTTAACCAAAGTAAGTTTGTACCACCTGTGCACTGGAATGATGGCTGAGTGCAGCCAGACAACTGCTAGATTAATTGCACTCTTTATTAGTTGGATGCATCAACAGAGGCAACAAAATTGTTGATCACATTGCACTATTTAAAGCTAATCATGAGAAAATGCATAGTCAGGGTTTTAGATGCTGCACTTGATGTCTCGGTAGAAGAATGGGAAAGAGGAGTGATATATTGTATGCTCAGAATGGCAGGGAAATCTCCAGAAACATGATTGGAAAGCATTGTGAACAGTGAGCCATAAAGATCAATTTCAAGAAAGTAATCCCTAGAACTTGGACATAATGCTGCAGACGTTTCGTGACTTCACGAGGGGTCAAGATTAATAAATTGGCCATGCTAAATTGCCCATAGTGTTCAGGGATGTATAGGTGAGGTGCATTATTCAGGGGAAAACGTAGAGTAATAGGTGGGAGAATGAGTCTGGGTGGGTTACTCTTCAGAGGGTCAGTGTGCACTTGTTGAGCCAAAGGGCCTGTTTCCACACTCTAGGGATTCTCTGATATTGGTTGTAAAATGCTTTGAGACTCCATTCATCCTGAAAGGGGATTTTTAAAAGCAAGCCTTCCTTCTTTTTTCCCTTACAAAGACACTTCCTTCTCTCAACACATCAAAGGACGGATCATAATTGAAAGCAACAGGAACTAACAAGAGGTTGACATGTGTGCCTGCAAGCTCTAACCCCATGAAGGAGATAATCCTAGTCGTAATAGCAAGGGCCAATATTGATGTTGAGGCATTCAGTAGGGCCGATTCATTGATGATGAAAATAATTGTAACTAATCCTCTTTCTCCAACCCCACTTCATCCCTCACTCACCTCTGACCTACAATCTGTAAATGGTTTAGATTAGATTAGATTAGATTACTTACAGCGTGGAAACAGGCCCTTTGGCCCGACAAGTCCACACCGACCCGCCGAAGCGCTCCCACCCAGACCCATTCCCCTCCACCTAACACTACGGGCAATTTAGCATGGCCAATTCATCTAACCTGCACATTTTTGGACTGTGGGAGGAAACCGGAGCACCCGGAGGAAACCCACGCAGACACGGGGAGAATGTGCAAACTCCACACAGACAGTCACCTGAGGCGGGAATTGAACCCGGGTCTCTGGTGCTGTGAGGCAGCAGTGCTAACCACACTCTTATTTTCCTCTCTGCCCTCACTTTAACCTCTCCCTTGTTCCTTTCCTCTTTCTGCAAGATTAGCGTGCAAGCTAGGCAATGCAGGAGAGCAAGACAATAATGATGAGGTGACACTGCCATTTAGTTTGATACTTGCTGACAATGCATAGAGAATATATCGAGGTAGGATTTATATGTGGCAGGATACAAGGTCCAAGTGTGCAGTGTGCAGAACATGGGACAAGGATAGTACTAGTGCCAGCTTATCCCAATGTGAGCTTGTACAAGCCCTGCTTCACAGGACACATGTGGGAGTTCAATGGGCCAAGCTACAGTAAAAGCTGATGGGTGTATACAAAGATGCAGTGGGAAATGTTCTAGAAAGGCAGCACCCAATATCAAGGAGTATGGAAGAATCCTTCACTACTCCCTAACACACAGCTTCGTGCAGAGCATGGAGCCCATCCTTTTCAGAATCAAACTTATGGAAAACTGCACTAACACTCTCTTGTGGGCCCAGCCATTGTGCTGCCTCTGATGGTTAATGTCTCAGCTTACACTACGTCACGAACAGCATCCATCCAACAGCCAACATGGAACAGAAACACAAACTTCCTATTCTTTCAGGAAGTCACCATCATGTTCCTAATAGCAGCACTCTTTCAGCACCCTGCCTCTGCCTATCAGTCAGCCAAGCTGCTGCCTATCCTGAGATGATAGGCCTTATTGGCTCACTCATTCACTTTCTCAATTCCACTAAAACCATCAGCCACACTGCAGTCATTGGAATTGTACATCTAAAGAGTACCAGAATAATAAAGGCACACGGAAGAGCAGCACAAGGTAATGTAGGAGGTAATCTGTTTAATTTGGTAAACAATATGTTATGATTTTGTTCATAAGTTTGGACTGCAAAATGCATTTGTTTCTATTCTTTCATGGGAAGTGGTATTCACTGGCAAGACTAGCATTTATTGCTCCACCTGTAATTGTCTTTGACAAGGTGGTGGTAAATTGCTTTCTTGGACTGCAGCAGTCCCTCTGCTGTAGGCTGACAGACAGATGTGAAGGAAGTTTCAGGATTTTGACCCAGAAACAGCAAAGGGACAGCGATGTAGTTGCTATGTGGTTTTGGGCAGGGGAGTAACTTGCAGATGGTGGCGTGCCCTTTGCCCATCTACCTGATGGAGGCCAAGTGCTTGGAAAGTGTTGTCAAAGATTTATTTTTGCACTGTAGCCAAGAGGATGAACCGATAGTCAGTGACAGAGGAATCCAGAGTTTACAAAAGAAGTATTAATTGTAAATGAATATAGTGGTCATACTGGAATTCCATTTTGAGGTACAATTCAGACCCCAAGCAACGAGGTTCAGGCCTCTGGCACGGAGCCTGGCCCCGTTGCTCAGAAGGGTAGGGTGGAGAAAGGTAGAGCAATTGTTCTTGGGGACTCGATAGTGAGGGGTACAGACAGACAGTTTTGTGGGGGCGACAGGGACTCACGTTTGGTATGTTGCCTCCTAGGTGCAAGGGTACGTGATGTCGCTGATCGTGTTTTCCGGGTCCTTAAGGGGGAGGGGGAGCAGCCCCAGATCGTGGTCCACGTTGGCACCAACGATATAGGTAGGAAGAAGGGTGAGGATGTCAGACAGGCTTTCAGGGAGCTAGGTTGGAAGCTCCGAGTTAGAACAAACAGAGTTGTTGTCTCTGGTTTGTTACCCGTGCCACGTGATAGAGAGTCGAGGAATAGGGAGAGAGAGCAGTTAAATGCGTGGCTACAGGGATGGTGCAGGAGGGAGGGATTCCGGTTTCTGGACAACTGGGGTCCTTTCTGGGGAAGGTGGGACCTCTATAAAAAGGATGGGCTACACCTGAACCTGAGGGGCACCAGTATCCTTGGGGGGAGGTTTGCTAGTGCTCTTTGGGAGGGTTTAAACTAACTCCGCGGGGGCATGGGAACCAGGACTGTAGCTTTAGGGTACAGGACCTTGAGTGTAGGGAGGTTAGGAATAATGCAGCGATCTCTAAGGAGGGTGCCTGTAACCAGAAAGGTGGATTGAAGTGTGTATACTTCAATGCCAGAAGTATAAGGAATAAGGTTGTTATGGGGGACTTTAACTTCCCAGACATTGACTGGGAGAGCTATAGCTCGAGTTCATAAGATGGGTCGGTGTTTGTACAATGTGTGCAGGAGGGTTTCCTGACACAATATGTCGACCGGCCAACAAGAGGGGAGGCTATATTGGATTTGGTTCTAGGTAATGAACCAGGCTAGGTGTTAGACTTGGTGGTAGGTGAGCACTTCGGGGACAGTGACCACAACTCGGTGACTTTTACTTTAGTGATGGAGAGGGATAAGTGTGCGCCGCAGGGCAAGAGCTATAGCTGGGGGCAGGGAAATTATGATGCAGTGAGGCATGACTTAGGATGTGTGGATTGGAAAAACAGGCTTCAAGAGAAGAACACTAATGAGATGTGGGGATTGTTCAAGGAGCAGCTACTGCGTGTCCTCGATAGGTATGTACCAGTCAGGCATGGTGTAAAGGGCCTTGTGAGGCAGCCGTGGTTTAGTAAGGAATTGGAGTCCCTTGTGAAAGGGAAGAAGGCGGCATATGTAAAGATGAGGCGTGAAGGTTCAGTTGGGGCGATTGAGAGTTATAAGGTAGCCAGGAAGGAGCTAAAGAGGGAGCTAAGAGATGCGAGAAGGGGACATGAAAAGTCTTTAGCTGGTAGGATTAGGGAAAACCCAAAGGCTTTCTATAGGTATGTCAAGAATAAAAGGATGACTAGGGTAGGTATCGGTCCAGTCAAGGATAGTAGTGGGAAGTTGTGTGTGGAGGCGGAGGAGATTGGAGAGACATTAAATCAGTACTTTTCATCAGTATTCACTCAGGAACAGGACACTGTTGCTGATGTGAATATGGAATCACAAATAATTAGAATGGATGCCCTGGAAATATGCAGGGAAGAGGTTTTGGGAATATTGGAAAGGATGAATATAGATAAGTCTCCTGGGCCTGATGGCATTTACCCCAGGATCCTATGGGAAGCTAGGGAGGAGATAGCAGAGCCATTGGCCTGGATTTTTATGTCGTCATTGTCAACGGGAATAGTACCAGAGGACTGGAGGATAGCGAATGTGGTCCCATTGTTCAAGAAAGGGAGTAGGGATAGCCCTAGTAACTATAGGCCAGTGAGTCTGACTTCAGTGGTGGGCAAAGTCTTAGAGAGAATGGTAAGGGATAAGATTTATGAACATCTGGGTAGGAATAACGTGATCAGGGATAGCCAGCATGGTTTTGTGAAGGGCAGGTCGTGCCTCACAAACCTTATTGAGTTCTTTGAGAAGGTGACTAAGGAAGTGGATGAGGGTAAAGCAGTAGATGTTGTGTATATGGATTTTAGTAAGGCGTTCGATAAGGTTCCCCATGGTAGGCTAATGCTAAAACTTCGGAGGTATGGCATTGAGGATACATTAGAGGTTTGGATTAGGAATTGGCTGGCTGGAAGGAGACAGAGGGTAGTAGTTGATGGATTATGTTCATCTTGGAGTGCAGTTACTAGCGGTGTACCACAAGGATCTGTTTTGGGACCATTGCTTTTTGTTATCTTTATAAATGATCTAGAGGAAGGACTTGAAAGCTGGGTAAGCAAGTTTGCGGATGACACAAAAGTCGGTGGAGTTGTGGATAGTGAGGAAGGAAGTGGTAGGTTACAGCGGGATATAGATAAGTTGCAGAGCTGGGCGGAAATGTGGCAAATGGAATTCAATGTAGCTAAGTGCGAAGTCGTTCACTTTGGTAGGAATAACAAGATGATGGATTACTGGGCTAATGGTAGGCTACTTGGTAGTGTGGATGAGCAGAGGGATCTTGGTGTCTATGTACACAGATCTCTGAAAGTTGCCACCCAGGTAAATAGTGCTGTGAGGAAGGCATATGGTGTACTGGGCTTTATTGGCAGAGGAATTGAGTTCCGGAGTCCTGAGATCATGTTGCAGTTGTATAAGACTCTGGTGAGGCCTCATCTGGAGTATTGTGTGCAGTTTTGGTCGCCATACTATAGGAAGGATGTGGAAGCTTTAGAACGAGTGCAGAGGAGGTTTACCAGGATGTTGCCTGGAATGGTAGGAAAATCTTATGAGGAAAGGCTGAGGCACTTGGGGCTGTTCTCATTGGAGAAGAGAAGGTTTAGGGGAGATCTGATAGAAGTGTATAAGATGATTAGGGGTTTAGATAGGGTAGATACTAAGAACCTTTTACCGCTAATGGAGTCAGGTGTTACTAGGGGACATAGCTTTAAATTAAGGGGTGGTAGGTATAGGACAGATGTTAGGGGTAGATTCTTCACACAGCGGGTTGTGAGTTCATGGAATGCCCTGCCCGTATCAGTGGTGAACTCTCCTTCTTTATGGTCATTTAAGCGGGCATTGGATAGGCATTTGGAAGTTATTCGGCTAGTATAGGTTAGGTAGGATTCGGTCGGCGCAACATCGAGGGCCGAAGGGCCTGTACTGCGCTGTATCCTTCTATGTTCTATGTTCTATGTTCTATATCATTTGAAAATTTCACTGTCTTTTCCTTTTGGCTAAGGTAAGGAATAGTCTATTGCTTGTATTGATTGAATTGTTCTTGAATAGTTTTTCAGGTACTGTCCAAACAGAAAGCAAATGATTAAGTCCCTTCAACATCCTGTCTGATGGTTATATTTATTCCTTAATGATAGCCAGGTTGGCAGTGTGCACAGCACCACCATAACGGAAGTTCTTGAGAAGATTTATAGCTCAGGTTGTGCATGAGGTTGCTGACTTGCTCGCTGAGCTGCTAAGTTTGTTTACAGACGTATCCTTACCATCATCAACGTGCCTCTGGTGAAGCTTCAAACAAATCTACCAGCTCAGCGAGCAACTCAACAACTACCACAATTCTCAAGACCCACTAAACTGAATACTACAGGGCTTGTCCAGAGCAGTCCAAGACAACAGATTGTTATTTCTAAATACCAGTGGTTTTGCTGTGTCAGATTTCCTGAGGGTAAGGTTGGCTCTCACTCTATGCTTGCTGCTCACATGTACTTGGACTGTGACCTGGATTCAGGAGTCATGTGATCAGCAGATCACTTTCAACAGAACAGTTACCCTTTTATTTAACATGGTGGCTATTTAAAATATTTGGCATAGTGGACAGTTGCAGAATGAACATGCTATGACTACTGCTAGGATATATGGATTAGTGGTGCTGGAAGAGCACAGCAGTTCAGGCAGCATCCAAGGAGCAGCGAAATCGATGTTTCAGGCAAAAGCCCTTCATAGGATACCCTTCCTGATGAAGGGCTTTTGCCCGAAATGTGCTCTTCCAGCACCACTAATCCAGAATCTGGTTCCCAGCATCTGCAGTCATTGTTTTTACTTTACTGCTAGGATATAATCAATTCATTTCCATGTTGTACTGCCTATGGTCAAACACCAGTTACATATTGAGAGATGGGAATCCCTTTTGGTTCAGGTACATGACAGAGTTGAAATGAAGTACATGCAAAGTAACATACATGCTATCAATCCAGGATCATAGTATCCAGTACCATTTGCAAATCTCTCTGTCAAACCTTTATATGAATGGGGAGCCCCATTGATTGCCCTCATTTAACATTGCACTGCAAGGTATTGCAATTAATACTAGAAACTTAGAAGGAGGCAGTAGCACTAATGTTCATGGTCATGGTCACCCTGACAACCACTGGGAATGCAGTCATTTCCCAGTGCTGAGGTTGGAACTGTGCTGCAGCAGGTTATAGATTTCAGTGAGGACTTTAGAAGTCTAGGACATTGGTGGTTGCTGAAGTTCAGGTAAGAGAATTGCTCCCTGAACACATTGGATGAATATGGACTTCTGTTTGGAGCACTCCTTCCTAATCTCCTCCCTCTGCCCCCACCCTTCCCCTTCCCTGGCTGTGTATCTCTCTTCTTATTCTTCCAGTCATGTTTGACTCTAAGTGAAATGTCAATGAGGCCAGCCATATCTTTGGACAACTGGCTTCTGCAGAACATTAATTTGGCAAAATGTCCTTTCGCACCAACAACACTACTTCGTGCAGACAGTTAAGATGTGATATGACTATTGTAAGTACAATTGCATGTATAATTGGAACAACAGCCAGAAGAAATCTAACAGAAAGTCGTCGGTGGGTGGCTGACCCTTTAAACAACACTATTGTGGAAAGAAGATTCTGTCATGCTGCTGTGTATTGTGGTAAGTTAAATAAGCAAGTAGATTGTAACTCTGAGCACCAAAATACCAATGCTAGTGTGATGTTAGCTTTGCACACTAAATGGCATCATGACCTACTTGCTATTGTTACAGCATCAAGTTATATTTACACGGCACCTTCAGCAAAATGAAACATCCAAAGCACCGCTCAGGAGCATTTTAAAATAAAATTATTACATCAAGCCACATAAGGAAATATTAGATGAAGTGACAGAAGCTTAGTCAAAGGGGAACTTTTAAGCAATGCCTTAAAGGGGCAAAGTGAGGTAGTGAAGGGTAAAGGTTAGGAAGGGAATTCCATTGTTTGGGATGTAGGCAACTTGTAGGTAAGGCCAGTTAATGGTGCTGCTGTTGGGAGAATGCGCAAAAGGCCAGAAATAAACAAGTGCAGATTTCTCAGGAGGATGTGGGTCTGGAGGAGATTGTAGAGTTAGACAGAAACAAGGTCATGGAGTTATTTGACAATATTATGAGAATTTTAAAATCAAAATGTTGCTTAACAAGGAGCTAGCAATGGATTGTTTCAGTGTTTTGGTAACGATGGCCTGGAAGAGTTTCAGCAGCAGATGAACTGAGGGCTGAAGTTCAGTGCAGTTACAGCCTTGCAGCTCCCAAAAATGGCAGCAACTCATCCAATTTCTCCTCCAGAATTCAAGGAGACCATTGTGTGAAGTATCACTGGGACAACCTTTACAATCAATTCTTACAAAGCCAATTTAACAGAACTTATGATCAGTCAATAGATTGATATCTAGCTATATTTGCTGAAAATGTGTTGTTGGAAAAGCGCAGCAGGTCAGACAGCATCCAAAGAGCAGGAGAATCGACGTTTCAGGCATGAGCCCTTCTTCAGGTTTCTCCTGCTCTTTGGATGCTGCCTGACCTGCTGCGCTTTTCCAGCAATACATTTTCAGCTCTGATCTCCAGCATCTGCAGACCTCACTTTCTCCTCCACCTAGCTATATTTGGCAAGTTTTGAACAAATGTCTGGAAAGTCCATACTTTCCATCAATCTGTATTTTATTGCACAGAGAACCAAGTAAATTAAGTGAAGTTCTCAATAAAATTTAATCAGTAATTAAGCAAACCTAAAAATGAAAACAATGAATCTCACTTTTACTGAGCCCTGGCTTAGCTCTATAGCTTTGGCACTTAACACCAACTCTCATTCCTAAGGTCTCTTTCATAAGCAGAAACACAATTAGTAAATTTGGAGTCAAAATGAAACATGATTAAATTTAGTGAGGAGTCAAGTTGGAACCTGGAGTGCTTTAAAAAAACACAAGCAACCACCCAGTGCCTGCAGTAGTGAAGAGAACTTCCAAGGCTTTACACTGTAGGTCGGGAGGGGAGTGGGGGGGCTCAGACTTGATTATCTCATCAATCCTATGCCACTTCATGTTGAAGTAATTTTCTCAATCGCTAATGCACATCAAAATCCCTTTGAAGATTTCTTGTAAACCAATTTTACTAAGTGTTTATGAGCGTCTCAAGTTGTCCTTGAAAACCATGGAATCTATTACATTTTAATGGATTGGGGTGAGACGAGATGTGAAAATAACAATTTGGAGAAAAATCCTAATTACTGATTGGGAGATACAACTCTTGAAAGCCAGAAAAAAAAAGGATACTCAAAACAAGGATATCATGGCCCAATCCTTTTAATGCCAATGATCATTGAAGATACATAAATTAAAAAAATAAATAAATCTGAATATGTTCACAGGAGAGGCTTAATTCTACTTATCAGGTCAGATCAAAAAATATGCAGAAACCTCTGTAATTTTATGGCGTGGAACAGCAGGAGGCAGAGGCAAGGAAATGCAGCAAATAACTGTATTTTTAAGTGGCTGGAAGTTCATGCAGAAGTTAACTGATTGTTTTACCTTGTATTCCAGTATCTCCCAACTGTGAGTGAACAAAAGCGGAAGGGGGTTGTTTAGATCTGGGTCATTAACAGGGAAAATCAGGAAACATATTTTCACACAGACTGTAAAACAATTCTGTAATTCTCCCTCAAAGGAAAGTTTACTGTGAGCCTTCAAAATTGACAGGCATTTGCTCAGCAAAAGGGTCTCAAGGGAAATAGAATAAAAGCAGGTAAATGGACTTGAGGTACAGATTGGGGTGGCATCCTAGCTCAATGGTTAGCACTGCTGCCTCACAGCACCATGGACCTGGGTTTGATTCCAGGCTTGGGTGACTGTATGGAGTTTGCACATTTGCCTCATTTCTGCATGGGTTTTCTCTGGGGACTCCAGTTTCCTCCTACACTCCAAATAAGCAAGTGTTAGGTGGATTAGCCATAGGAAGTGCAGGGTGTGGGTATGGGTGGGGTGCTCTTCAGAGAGTTGGTGTGGATTTGATGGGCCAAATCGCCTACTTCCATACTATAGGAATTCTATGATTAGATTAGATTAGATTCCCTACAGCATGGAAACAGGCCCTTCGACCCAACGAGTCCACACTGACCCTCCGAAGAGTAACCATTCCCTTACCCTATATCTACCCTTGACTTAGCAATTTAGCATGGTCAATTCACCCATTCTGCACATCTTAGTTACAGAACAACCTCATGTGTAATGCCTTACGTTTGTCTTAGCTAAGCAATTGGGAAATTCCATACTGAAGACCACCAGACCGCATTCAAGCAATATTCCCATGAAATATATGCCAATACAGACAAGGGCGGAAGTGGATAAAGTGTGGATCTGGAAAAACCACAGCAGGTCAAGCAGCATCAGAGGAGAAGGTCAGGTTAGAACCTTTCATCAAGACTAGGGGAAAGGAGGGACTGCAAAATAAATAGAGGGACGGGGTGGGACTGGGTAAGAAGTGGGTGGGATGGCAATTGGTGGATGCAGATAGGAGGTGGCTGTGATTGGTCAGTTGTAAGAGTGGAGTGGATAGGTGGGAAGGAAGATGGATAGGTTGGGTCAGGTTAAGGGGGTGAGGTAGAGAGAGAGGACTGGGCCTGGAATGAGGTGGGTGTGGGGAGATTTGGAAGCTGGTGAATTCTATGTCAAGGCCATATGGTAGAAGATGAGGTGTTCTTCCTCCAGTTTGGGTGTGGCCTTGTGTTGATGGTGGAGGAGGCCCAGGATGATCATGTCGTCGAGCGAGTTGGAGGGGGATTTAAAATTGATTGTGGCCAGAAGGTGGGGTTGACCGTAAATGTTCCCTGAACCAGTTCCTGAGTTTGTGCTTGGTCTCTCTGATGTACAGGAGACCACATCGGCAGCAACGGATACAATAATTTGGGTTAGAGGAAATGCAAGTGAATCTCTGTTGGACTTGGAATGACTCTTTGGGACCTTGGACGGAGGGGAGGGGGGGGGTGTGGAGGCTGGTTTTGCACTTCCTGTGGCCACAGGGTAAGGTTCCAGGTGTGGAGGAGGGATTGGTGGGGAGTGTGGACCTAATGAAGGGACTGCACAGCCAATTGTGCACAGCAAACACAAGATAAAGGGATCATTGCTTGGCATGAGTGGCTTATTGCTTGCTGTTCCTTATATTTTGATGTGTAAGACTTCAGCGATATCGTTACACATTGCTTTGTAGGCATAAATTACCAAAGTCTGCCCTGGAGTGTAACTGTTTTTCCTGTTTCTCAAGTTCAGTTACTTGATACTATTTGTCTGTTACTCTGACAGGATACAATGGCAGGAGCACAAAGAGAGAGGCGAAGGGCATGTGCAGTTTGACGAGGAGATTATGAAAGTGCTGCTGCAGGTTGTGGAGAGGTAGGAGGCAGTGCCATACCCTACTTCAGGGAGCTGGCATGTAATAACAGCAGCTATTTCAGCCAATGCTTTTGGATGCAGTGCCAATGGAAGCCCTGTGATTTAGTTAGTATGAGGTAACTTGGCATGGGCATTGGCAGACAATTCCTTACCACTGAAAAGATATTTGTTTTCTCACTTTAGTACATTCAGTGCTTCTGAATCACCATCGGCGCAGGGTCAAAAAATCATTCAATTTGTTTTCCCAATTCATTAAATCTCACTTAAAAAATCTCATCTGCCTAAGTGTTTTTCTCAGTTAATAACCTCTCCTTCGGATATGCATTTCTTCATTGTCACATTTATATATATAATACCAGAAAGGTATGCCATCATTGGGAAGACTTGAAAGATCACATGACTCTTAGGAGCTGGTCATGTTTGACCCACATCAAAAGATTCCATCAACATTTATCAACCTCTCTCCCAGTCCAAACCCCAGCAGAAACATTGTCACAAGCTCATCTTTATTGGATTTCTTATCAGAGGAGAAAAGTTATTAATGGAATGGATTGGCATTGGGAGAAAGTTGAGCATCATAACAGCCCTCAACCTGCTTCAAGGAACGGGCGAATGCTAACCAAGGTGATCAAATCTTGCACATTGTGAGATAATGAGAAGTACTAGTCCCAGTGAGGATTTGCATCTCAGTGCTCCTTGTAAAACATTAATATTCTGAAGACTTGATACAATTATCGTAGGAAAATCAGGTATGTGTTAGCCTCTATCACATTGCTGGAATTAGTTCCGTTTTATTATCCTAATCCTCATTATGTTTTTGCAGGATGTCCTTCAGCTTTCACTACAGATGCTTCCTGAAAAATCATATGACATTAGCCTGTGGACATGTATTGGGAAATTCAGGATGTACTGAACCCATTTACCAGCTTACCTACATGCCTGGAAAGTTCAGACAATCTGCTGGAGGGCAGCACAATGAGAAGCCACTGAGCATTGGAGCAGCAGCAGCAGCAGATGGATGAATAAAAGCAGAGATATCCTCACCAATGGTGGTTAAAGGGCAGGAATGGGTCACCGTTCCCCAGCTATAGATATCAGGAAACTATATCTTTGTGGAATTAAATTTTTTCTAGTGCAACCAATCTTTGGGACTCATTGCAGGAGCTGCCAGAAATTACCAACAAATGGCAGGCTGGTATGGCTGTCCGGAGAGATTGTGGCAGTCTAGGTTCTGCCCTCCAACAGCTTACAGCCACTTAACTCCTAGCACACGTTCTGGATACTCTGTTAGTCTATTTTTCCAGTGACCTGTCCGTGGAAATTCATTTGGAAGGAATTCTAAGATAAGGTACGTTCAGCTGTATTTTGAAAAACGAGACATAAAATTCAGCTGCAGCATAATTCCAATGTCAAAACTGCAGGAAATGAATTGATGTCCAAATTTCCTATGCAGAGCTCATATGGCTCCTGTTCATAGTAAATAACACCCCACTGGGAAGTAGTTGGCAAATTCTGCAACCTCAGCTCCAAGGTGACTAACAATTCATCCCTTGATGTACAATTCAGTAGATATATAGGGAAAGCAATTGCTACCTTTGACCCAATCATGAAATGTGCATGGAATAATTTGACACTGACCCCCTTAGGACCAAGCTGATGGATATGAGGCTTGCGTTCTCAGCACCTTGTTGGATGGCTCTGAAGCAAGGTCAAATTATAACCATTAAGAAGATTAACAAATTTTCATCAGCATTACCAGGCCACATTCTGGGTATATCCCAGCAGGGGAAAGTCACAATTGCAGCAGTCCTCTCAAAGGCAGAGTGTTCAGCATTGTGAGCACTCATCAAACAGAGATGGTTTCATTGCCTCTGGTGTATCTATTGTTAGGAATGGGATCGGAAATGAGCACTTTCTGTGCCGTGAGGAAGACCAGCCAGATGATTAATAGGACATGCATAGCTCCACTTTAAGCATGTTTGCAAGTGTTATATGAAGGCCCCAGACATTGATTATTGCAACTGGTATGCTGCATGCACCACTACCACGACCAGTGGCTACAGCAGCTTGGCAACAGGCACTCATACTGAAAACAGCAACAACATTGGTTCACGTACAGCACTCGTGGCAGACCCTAACTTTCAAGGATTGGCCTTTTTAGCGGTCAGCAAAGATGCATCATCTGAAATGGATTATTCATTGCTTGTCAATCATCTTTCAAGGATGGAAGGATGCCCAGACTGTCCACACATTTTTCAGGAGATATTTAGATGGGAAACGAGCAAAATTACTCCTGATGGTGGACTTGAATCTTCCACTTTTCTTCGGAATACAGTAATTGAGTATTAAAAAGTATTAACTAATTATCCACCCAGGCCTAAAAGTAATTAGAAATTAATATTTTGTTGAGCCTAAAATGGAAACACTGAGCCAAATAGCCTGGAACAGTGCCACATATCTTATTGAATCAAGATGAAACTGTTGGCACAATAAGTCATGCTAAATAATTGAACATTTTTTAGGCAGTTAATTTGGATTCAAGAGTTGAACATTCAAGCTAGCAGCCATTAATAATATTACGTTCTAAATATCACTGGAAGGCTCATCAGTATCCAAAAACGCATTCCATAGCATCAGCTCCTAAAGGCCTATAATGCTTACAAAGCATGCAATGCTTAACCATCTGTGGCACTGCATGAGGCTGATACGGAGAAAGAGCCTCAATAAACTGCTTTTCTAACCAGCAATGCTTATTTTGTTTGGTCAACTGAAAGGGTGACTGAATTTCAAGGATTCACGTTGTCTATAATATCTCTCTTGCAGTCTGAGGAAACCAGTCAACCAGCTTAGTTCATTGAGAGAATTTCTATGGTGGCACAATGCCACACTAGAGAGCTGGGTGACAATGTTTATACAATAAACAGAGTGATCCCGTAGGTCCAAGATCTTGTTGATGTACTGGATAGATCAGTTAAAAGTCAAATATCATTCATGCACAGGTTCTCCTCCTACAGAGGAAGAGTAATTGGCCTCAGCAGTTTTATCAAAGAAAGCTTGATGGGTCAGCCTTTTCATGGCACCTTCCACTGACTAAAGGGAAATGAAGATAATTCTGTGGAGATGCTGGTCAGTTGAACCTTTCCCTCCTTCTTGAGTAAGGAGAGCAACATTGATGGAGGGGCTTGGAATATAATGGTCTTTACTTTGAATAAACAGGAAGACAGCTCAGCACCCAGGTGATTTGGCACTGTATGTTCAGACAATGCAGATTGCACCAAATTTGGAGATTCAGCTACCTTTTTCTTTTCAGGTTCCACAATGCCAGTCTATTAGCTCAGAGCTTTTGGCTGAAGGGAGCTCTATCCATGATTGCAGCATCACTCCTCCCAGAAATTTACACCCAATAGCAGGTGTTTGTTGTTTTCAGAATGATCATCTCATTTGCCTTCCTTGCAGCAGTCATGCGCTGATGAATATTTCAGTCATACTAAGATTTTAATGAAAATCTTCCTTTTTTGTTCAAGTGAAGTGTCTCCTGTCTAGCGGCTTGGAAGTAAACTCTCCAAGATTCTGTCATGATCAGCTTCAATTCAGGAGACCATAGAGGAGGGATTCCAGATTAGATAGAACCCCCAGATTATAGGATGGATGCCTTCCAGATGTAGGACTGGTAGAATGGTACAAGAACAAAAGGTTGTCATATAATATCAATAATTCCAATGGAGGGACCCAACAAAGCTATACTCTGAACTAAGTGGCTCAATTAGTATTCCTACCTATGCTTATGCAACAATAATAGGATCTCTTTCTAACATTTCATTGGAAGCTATCACCTATGAAAACTCACAATAACAAAGCAAACATTTGAATAAAACCCAATAAATGTGAAATGACTAGTATCAAAAATTGAATAATAAAAGTTATTCTATTTTACTAGATTCTGCAATTACAATTTTTTTGGGCAGAAACCATGAAAAAGTACACAGTTTAACTGATTATCTCCTATTACTACCCTGGCCCTTTCCTGAAAGATCTGACAAAAACACATCGAGAACAGGGGTGAATATTTCTGAGTTTGATGTTCTGAGAATGTGAAAAAGAGGCATTATATACATTAGATGACCTTTGAAATGCATTCAGTGTTGTTAGATAGCCAAAACTGACAGCCAGTTTGGGGTAAAGAAGTCCTACAAACAGCAAATATGATGAATGATCAGTTAACCTATTTTTGGGTGTGCCTGTTAAGGAAGGTATGAGTTGACCTCAATACTGGGAGAGCTGTTTTTCTCCCCTTCAGGTAATGCACAGGATCTTTCCTATTGACCTGATTTGGCAGATTGAATCTTAGTTTAATTTCTCATCTGAAACAAACAACCTTGGACAGTACACCACTTCTTCATTACCATAATGAAGTGTCAGCTTAGATTCGACATCCACATCTGTAATGTGGTTTCTGTCCGTCTGACCAGGGGATGGGGGCGATACCAACAGAATTGAGGTGGCACCTTAGTACTGGCAAGCAATTCATAGACTTCCACTAAAGTCTTCATGGCTCAAGCAGCGTACACAATCACAACATTTACAGTGAAACTGCGTCTCTGCATGCAAGGAATTTCCCCTTTCTGTCTGAACAAATATCTGCTTTATATCCTCTGCACACCTTCTCCTGCTCTAACCATGATTATCATCGGCCGACATGTCTATGTTGTTGAGTAGAAAACTCTTCTCTGCCTTGGTTTCTTTTACACCTGGACTGACAACCAGCAATCCTCTCCAACCACAACCTCAATCAACCTCAATTGAAAAAGGAGTAAAATAATTATTCTTTTGATTTTGCTACAATTGCCGAATGCTGTTGCTTGTTAGTGATCCAAAAACCGGATCCTCATCACTAATATTTTTCAATTCACTCTTACAAGCCCAAGGTATTCCATAGCAGTGCTAAACTGAAGCAAACGTCTTATTTTCTCTTTCTCCTGGTATTTATCACACACTTCAACCCTTACTCCAAAATAACGATGCACAAAGTAATTCTGTGTTTAATCTTGTGTTTTAACAGTGAGGCAACATGACCGTCTTGGTATGTATGGCTGGTATAAAAAAAAGGGTTGATAATGTCTGGCACGTTCCAGCGAGGAGGAAGGACAAGGATGGCAAGGAAAAGGATACCTGGATAATGAGTGAGTTTGTGAATTTAGTCAAAAGGAAAAAAAGGAGTGTATGCAAGGTTTAGGAAGCGAAAATCAGACAGGGCCCATGAGGAATATAAAGAAAGCAGGAAAGAACTCAAGAAAGGAATTAGGAGAGCAAGAGGGGCCATGAAATGACCTAGGTTTAAAGAGAACCCCAAGCTATTCTATAGAGACATTAAAAACAAGAGGGTAACTATGGAGAAGCTAGGACCACTTGAGGATAAAAGGAGGCAACTTGTGCTTGGAGGCAGAGAATGTGGGGAGATCCTAAATGATACATTGTGTCAATATTTGTCCAGGCACAGGATATGGTGGATAGTGAGATTTGTGTGGAGCATGCTAATATGCTGCTGCATGAAGTGGTATTGGGTCTCTTGAGGAGCATTAAGATGGATAGGGTCCCCTGAGCTAGATGGTATCTAACCCAGGTTATTGAGAGAGGCAAGAGAGGAGATTGCTGCGTAGGGCCTTGCCCAAGATCTTTGTCTCCTCATTTGCCACTGCAGGGGTTTCAGAGGACTGGCAAGTAGCTAACATTGTCCCTCTGTTCAAGAAGGGAAATAGGGACAGTTCAGGAAACTGAATTTCGAGTCTCATTTCGATGGTCAGAAAGTAATTGGAGAGGATTCATAGAGATAGGATTTGCATGCATTTGGAAAAGCACAGCCTAATTAGGGACAGTTAGCATGTCTTTGTGCAAGGCAGGTCATATCTTACTAACTTGATTGAGTTTTTCAAGCAGGTGAGAAAGGTGATGGATGAGGGTAGAGCAGTGGATGTCATCCAGATGGATTTTAGTAAGGCTTTTGACAAGGTCCCTCATGATAGGCTCAACCAGAAGATTAAGATGTGTGGGATCCATGGTGACTGGCCTCGTTGATTCAGAACTGGCTTGCCCATAGAAAGCAGAGGGTAGCGGTGGAAGGGTGTTTTTCAGGCTGGAGGTCTGTGATTAGTGGTGTGCCACAGGGATCCGTTCTGGACCTCTGTTGTTTGTGATATATATAAATGACTTAGATGAAAATGTAGATGGGTGAGTTAGTACGTTTGCAGAAGATACAAAGATCGGCAGAGTTATGGATGGTGTACAAGGTTGGCAAAGGACACAAGGTAAAAGCAATGATTGCAGATGCTAGATTAGAGTGGTGCTGGAAAAGCACAGCAGTTTAGGCAGCATCCGAGGAGCAGTAAAATCGATGTTTTGGGCAAAAGCTTTTTGCCTGATTGTCGATTTTACTTCTCCTCGGATGCTGTCTGAATTGCTGTGCTTTTCCAGCACCACTCTAATCTAGCCTCTGGCAAAGGATACAGCAGGATGTAGATCAGTTGTAGATGTGGACAGAGAAACGGCAGATGGAGTTTAATCTGGGTAAGTGTGAAGTGCTGCACTTTGGGAGATCAAGAGTTAAGGAAAAGGGATACAATTAATGGCAGCACTCTGAACAGCACTGGTGTACAGAGAGATCTTGGGTTTTGTCCATAGCTCCCTGAACGTGGCTACATAAGTAAATAGTGTGGTAAAAAAGGTTTATGGCATGCTTGCCTTTATTAGCTGGGGAAATGAGTACAAGAGACATGGTGTCATATTGTAGCATTATAAGACTTTGGTCGGGCCACACTTAGAGATTGTGTTCAATTCTGGTTGCCACATTACAGGAAGGATGTGAAGTCTTTGGAGAGGGTGTGGAAGAAGTTTACTAGGATGCTGCCTGGATTGAAGGGTATACTATTAGGAGAGACTGGAAAAACTCAGGTTATTTTCTCTGGAGCAGCAGAGGCTGAAGGGAAACATGATAGAAGTCTATAAAATAATGAGATGCACAGAGTTGATGGTCAATCTTTTTGCCAGAGTTGAAATGTCTAAAGCTAGGGGCATGCATTCAAGATGAGGGGGAAGAAGTTCAAAAGAGATGTAAGAGGTAAGGCTTTTTTTTACACAGAGGAGACTGGAATACATAGCCGGGGTTGGGGGGGGGAGGTGATGTTGGAGCCAGATATGACAGGGACTATTGAGAGACTTTTAGATAAGCACATAGAAATGCAAGGAATTGAGGAAAATGGATCAAGGGCAGGCAGAAAGGATTAGTTCAATTTGTTGTCATGTTCAGCACAACATCGTGGACTGAAGGGCCCTTTCCTGTGCTGCATCGTTCTATGTTCTGTTATGATTGCCTGTTTCCCAATATTCTAAAAATCCTCAAGTTTTAAAACAGAAACAAAAGTTCTGCAAAGCAGCTCACATTCCAACACAATTAGCATGAAGAAGTGATAGAGGATTCCATGCACATTTTTTAAAGCGTGTGTTTATGACAGCGATAATTCTCAAGGAACATATAAAGCCAGAGTATTACTTCCACATCAAAATTTAAGGTCAATCACAATTGGTCAAACCTCTTTGGTTGTGGGAGCAATGTCAAAGGAGTGGAAATGTTACTTGCTTGTTCAGAGAAGTAGGGAGAGAGAAGGCTGATAAGTCAGGTCAATCAGTCTGATGGTGGAGAAACTGCTCATGGCAATTGTCAAGGGCAAAATTAATTCTTATTTCGGGAAGTGTAAGTTCATAATGAACAGCCAATCTGGACATTTAGGGCGGCATGGTGGCTCAGTGGTCAGCATTGCTGCCTCACAGCACCAGGGACTCAGGATTCATCTGGCTTCATCCGGAGGCTCACTGAAGAGGTAACCTAGTATGGTGATGAAACGTCTGAAAAGGAACCTTCCAGCTCAGCAATCAAACCTACATCCAGAACCTCAACCTGAGCTACAAATCTTCTCAAAACTCACTAGCATTAAAGACTTATTGAAATAGAAATACTTGGTATTTGAGAGATAATACCTATCAGGATATGCAGCTAGCTGAAGAATAAGAGGCAGAGACTAGTGACGAATGGATGCTCTCTCTCTGGTGAAAAGAATATAGTGGGATCCCATTGCTGTTCTTATTATCTATAAGGTGCAGGGAGAATAATTTTAAAGTTTTTAGATGAAACCAAATTTAACAACATAGCAAATGTTGAGCAGGACAGTAGCAGACATCCAAATGGACAGATACAGGCTGACGAAATGGGTAGACTTACTGTGATTTAATGCTGACAGCAGTGAAGTGATGCACTTTGGGAGGAAAACCATGAAGGCTGAAGTGGAATGGTAGTATCGAGGAAGCTCAGGCTGTATATTTACAAAACTTTGAAGGTGATAAGACAAGTTGATAAATGGGTTAGTGAAGAACTATGAGATTTAACCTTACAAATAGGGACATTAAAAAGAAAACAAGGAAATTACACTAAATGTTTACAAATTACTGGTCAGATCTCAGCTACAATACCACATATAATTCTTGGCGTCACATTTTAGGAAGGATGCCAAGACATTTGATAGGATGGAAAAGAAGTTTGCTATGATGCAACAAACACAAATTTTCCTCTCCTGCTAAACTTCATCCCTTGAAGAACAGCGCCCTTGCTAAAATTTGTGATCCTCAGACAACAGGATAAAACCATGGAGGCAACAGTTTCTTGTCATCTGAACACAGAACTCATAACCTAAAACTTAACTTACTTCTCCACCAACATCACCTCCACACTCCCATTCCTGCCAACCTTGATCTCTAATGTTATACATGATAATGATTTGGAGATGCCAGTGTTGGACTGGAGTGTACAAATTTAAACTCACACACAATGCCAGTTTATAGTCCAACTCCTTCATCAGGTGGTTGTGGAGGTATGAAAGAAATGAAACTATCATGGTACTTGAACAGACGAAAGACTCAATAGACAATCAAATTATTTTTCAATGTATAATTTCAGTTACATCACACTGTAAACTTACAATTGTGTCCTCCACAACCACCTGATGAAGGAGCGGCACTTTGAAAACTGGTGCTTCCAATTAAACCTGGTGGATTATAATCTGGTGTTGTGTGATTTTTAACTTTATACATGATATTGACTCTGAAAGAGTACATGTTGGATCTGTATTAAACTCCACATACTTTCACTAAGTCACACAGTCTAGTGGTAAACAAATAGTCTAGCATAATATCCTCAGGCTCTTGTAGCACAGTGGTAGTGTTTCTATGTCTGAGCCAGGAAGTCTGGGTTCAAGCCCCACCTACTCTAGAAGTGTGCAATGACATCTTTAGACAGCTAGATTAGAAAATATCTTGCATAAGGTCCTGATGTGTCATTTTTGGCTCTTGGTAGTTTTTACAATTATGCCTGACTTGTCAGTGTTATTCATACCCATTGCTATTATGTAATAAACTACATCTGTTGTGTAAGCCAAGTACCTCTTCCCATTGAGCCTCCTAATGTGATTTATCTCCTACCATTGCTTATTAGAAGCCACCTTTAACTCAACACATGAAAGGGGATTGGTGGCAGCACTCTACCCCAATCATAAGCCACCAGTGATCGGTGCAGCATATGACACCCACACTCGCATGCACAGTTGTACCTTCTTCAGTAAAAACCCTTTTTACAGCTAGTCCAGACTTCATAACTGCTTCCATGATACAAAATCATTTTATGGTGATACTCTAATATGAATATTTTCTAAAGCATTATTCACTTAAACTATTAACTTAGTGTGTAGCCAATGCATTAAAGGCTTCAAGCTGACATTATAAAAGACATAAGAATGTCAGAACTCTGAAATAAAACAACAATGGAAATGCGTAGTAGATCAGTCATTGTTTGTAAGCACTTCAAATGAGAAGCATTACCTTGTGCCAATCTTCATCCTCAAAGTGTGAACTGTGGTGATGGATCACATTCAAAAATGTTCACCTTTCACTTTCTGTAGTTCTGCTATCTTCCCTGGTAACTTCTTCCTGAAATCACTGGGAAAAATACCTCAATTGCAGTACGCTGGATTGCCTGTCCAATTCTGGTCTCAGGGCTCTGAAAAGGGGAATGCCAATTACAAGCATTCACCTTCATTCTAAATTAAATTTCTCTCTCAGTTTCAGATTCCAAGGAAAAATGTTTGCAACATATGATCTGTGGGAAAATTGAGTAATAGTTGGCTTCCTGTTCATGAACAATGCTGATTACTGAGGTGTGTAATTTGAACTAGAAAATGTTCCCAAAATGCAATACTTGGTACACAGTCTCTCAAAAAGCACAGTTTTTGATTTGAAGACCTGGTGGGTCAGCACCATTATGAAAGTCAAATAGAGGAAGTGACTGGGAGGTTTGTCGCAAGGTAGTGTGTGTTCCAAAATGGCACCTATTGGGTCACTCCATTTTACGTCAGATCAGGCATGAAAATAAAACTTGCAAGACTAAAAGCAAACACCTACTCTAATAGCTGCCATTCAGCTCAATGTGCTTGCACTGGCTCTTCAAACAAGCAGCATTACCTTGGGCTCATCTTCTGTTTTACTGCCATTCCCTTAGACATTATTTTATTCAAATAATAATCCATTGCCTTCTTGAATGCCTCAATTGAACCTGCCTCCAGCAGACTTCCAGGCAGTGCATTTCAGACCTTAAATACTTACTGACTTAATTTCTTAACTTCATCAGTGCTTCTTGTGCAGATTGCCTTAAATCCATGCATTTTTGTTCTTGATCCTTTTACAAGAGGGAACGATTGGGAGTCCAGTACCCACAACCAACAGGACCAATGTTGTATACAAAATACATGTAAAGACTGCTAAAAGCGCTATGAAGGGCAAAAGGAAGGAAATTAGCCACCAGGGTACACAACCACCAACTAGCCACCAAAAGATATGACCAGCTATCACTTGTATCCATACACATGGACAATGAAAGACACCATTTCAATTGGAACAACGTGTCCAACCTAGGACAAGCCAAACAGAAACATGCATGGGAATTCCTGGAGGCCTGGCATTCAAACTGGAATTCCATTAACAAACATGTAGAGTTGGACACCATATATCAAACCACTAAGAAACAGAGCCAACAATAAAACCAGAAATGACACCACCACCACAGCAGACCCAGGCATATGGGACAGGACACCTATGCTTCACCGGAGGCGCACTGATCAGGTTATCTAGAATGGTGATAAAACATCTATGAACAAACTTACCAGCTCAGTGAGTAAGTCAACAATATTACCCTCATGAAGCTTTCCTATTACCTCTCTACAAACTCTGGCAAGTTAAATATAAGCAATTGCACAACCATAAGATCTCAGTTCTGCAGTCCTGCTAAATCCAGTCATGAACAGTGGTGGATAATTAAACTGACTACAGGAGGAGGCTACACAAATATCCCCCATTCTCAACAACAGGGAGCCCAGCACATCAGTACAAAAAAAAAGGCTGGAGCATTCACAGCATTTTCGCAACAAGTGACAAATGGATGATCCAAATCAGTCTCCTTCGTCTTCAGACAATTTAAATCTGCCCACATGATATCAAGAAACAATTGGAGACACTGGATGCAGCAGAAGCTATGGGCCCTGACAACATTCTGCAACAGTACTGAAGGCATGCTCCAGAACATGCTGCATCCCTAGCCAGACATTTTTTTCTGGCAAAAAGACCAGTATTTAACAGTACAGAGAGGCAAGAGTTCCTGTAAGTTCTGAAGACGGCAGAAAACAGATTCTTCCCCATGCATTGTAAAAAAGAAAGTACTTCAAGTTATATATGCCTTCCACAGCCTGATGATGTATCAAAGAGCTTCGCATCCACTAAAATAATTTATGTAGTCAGTGCTGTTATTCAGGAAAATGTGTCAGCCAATGTGCACAAAGCAATGTCCCCAAACCACAAATTACTTTAGAGCAACATTACTTTAGATGCATAATAGTTATGACACCAACTTTTATGACTTGGGTTCAGTTATAGTGGGTCGATCCCCCTGAACATTGCCCCAGGATTTCAGAGAGTTTCCAAAATAGATGGTACTGGGCATGTGCTTGCAGTATTTCCAAATTTTGCATTTCTTTTTTTCATGAGGCTTTACTTCTTTTGGTTTGTGATTTTTGAGAAGATTTGTAGCTTGGGTTGAGGTTCAGGTTGTAAGTTTGCTCACTGAGCTGGCAGGTTTGTTTTCGGGCATTTTGTCACCACGCTAGGTAACATCATCACTGATCCCCCGGTGAAACGCTGGTGTTCTGTCTCACTTTCTATTTGTGTGTCTTGCTGTCTGAAGGTGGGTGATATCATTGCCGGTTCTTTTTCTCAGAGTTGGTAAATAGGGTCCAAATCAATGTGTTTATTAATTGAGTTCCAAAAGATCCTGGTACTATCTGAATGCTAGTGGCTTGCAAATTATCTTCTCCACATCAGGGAGACCAAACGTAAACTCAGGAAAAGTTTGCTGAGCGTCTCAACTGGGCCCACATGTTCCTACCGGACCTCACAATCACTGCCCATTTTAATTCCTCTTCCCATTCCCTTTCAAACATGACCACCCCGGGCCTTCTCCTTTGCTACAAACTGCAAATTGAAGAAACAATGCCTTATCTTCAGCCCGGAGGACTCAACACTGAGTTCTCCAATTTCAAATTAACTCGCTTCCCTTCCCATCTCTTCCCTTCCCTTCCCCTGACTCGCCTCCTTCTCCCTTCCACCAACCGGATTCATTCCTCCCATTGACAAATCAGGTCATACCCTCTACCTGTCTTTGCCTATGCCCACCTCACTATCTTGCCTCCACCTCTCCCTTTATCTGCAGCTCCCCTTATACCCACCCACCCCAGTCCTGAAGAAGGGTTGCCCCTAAAACGTCGAATTCTCCACCTCCTGATGCTGCCTGGCTTGCCAGCCTCCTGCTTGTCTACCTCTCCCCATATACCCAACTTTCCTCAATTATTTTTCCTCTTGAAATATATGTACAATTCCCTTTTGAAAGTTACTACAATATCTGTTTACACAATGCATCAATTCCAGTCGATAACAACTCATTGCACAGATTTGTTTTTGACTTCAGCTTCCTTTGTTGATACCTTATCACTATATCTTTTGTCTGTTGACCCTCCTGCCAGTTAAAACAGTTCATCCCTATCTAATCGATCAAAACCATCATAATTCGGATTGAGATTTCTTTCAGCTCTTCTCCGTTAGTGTGTGAAGAAGAGACAATGGCTACACACACAGATGCAAATGTTCCCGCCTTCTCCCCAATTCCTTAGGGAGAATGATAATGAATTAAAAATAAATCAGCTGACAGAAATAATTAGATTTAAAATACCCGCATTGACAAACTAATTACTAATCTTTTATTCTTATTTTGAAATCCAAAAAAAAAATCAGGATGTCTGTGAGGAAGAAAGGAAATGTGAATAGATTTCTGCTCTAAATGCAAATAAAAACAGGAAGCAGCCAGCAAAAGAATTCTGTGGGAATTTCTTTCTAATCATTAAATACTCTTAACAATAACTTCCTTTCCATTGAACGCCACAATTTTGAGTACACCTTGCAGAGGTCAAGGTTCTCAGCAATTAATCTGCAGTTACTTTTATCTCAACTGCGAAATGTAAAGTGTGTTCCAGTAATTAAGCAATAATTTATGTTTGGCCAAGGTTGAGCAAGGTGACAACTCTCCTTGCTGTTAAAGTGCTGTGACGAATTTTTGACTATGCTCAGAGAGTAGTTTATTGCCCTACACCAAAAGGTTATGAATCCTCCTTCCCCATCAGTTTTAATCAATAGATTAATGCTCCAGCAATACATGCATAATGTCAGGCCAGGTCCAATTTTTCTCATGTTGAACTTTAAATAGCACACCGAGCATGGAGGGACAATCATGCAAAATTATTGCAAACTAAAACCGCGGACAAGATAATGACAGAATTTCCACAAGAAAATAGACATGGTTTCATTCAGATTTTTTACTGTGAAGTAGCAAGGTAATATATTTATATTTCACATGTCTACATAAAATATCTGAAATTCTGTAGGTGCTGTTCCGTTCTCCCAACCCTACCTTCAAATGGTCTGGCAGCAGGAGGAATCATCAGCAGAAAACACAAATCGACATTTATACAAAGTAGGGAAGAGTTTTGACTAGTGTCATAGAGATGTACAGCACGGAAACAGACCCTTTGGTCCAACTTGTCCATGCCGACCGGATAGCTCAACCTAATCTGGACCCATTTGCCACCACCTGGCCCCTCCAAACCCTTCCTGTTCATATACTGATCCAGATGCCTTTTAAATGTTGCAATTGTATCAGCCTCCACCGCCTCCAAATCATTCATATAAATAACGAAAAGTAGTGGACCCAGCACCAATGCTTGAGGCACACCACTGGTCACATGCCTCCAGTCTGAAAAGCAACCCACCACCACCTTCTGTCCTCTACCTTTGAGCCAGTTCTGTATCCAAATGGCTAGTTCTCCCTGTATTTGAGGAGATCGAACCTTGCTAATCAATCTCCCATGGGGAACCTTGTTGAATGTCTTATTGAAGTCCATATGGATCACATCCATCATTCAGCCCTCATTAATCATCTTTGTTACTTCTTCAAAAAACTCAATCAAGTTTGTGAGACATGACTTCCCATGCATAAAGACATGTTGACTAGTCTCTGTTCTCGGGCCTGATGTTAACCTCTGCAAACCTTTGAGACAAAAAAGGCAAGGAAAACCCATGTTCACAGTCTGAATCAATATTTGGATCTTTCCCCATCCATTGCCTAACTAGGTTGTCAGTAAATTATTATTATTTATGCAGAGGCAGTGGTGGACTAATAATCCAGAAGTACAAGCTAATGGGTTTGAATCCCATGACAACAGATGGTAACATTTCATTTCAATTAATAAATCCACAACTAAAACTAGTCTTATGGTGATCATGACACAGTGGTGGTAAAAACCCCTGTTGTGCACTAATACCCTTTAAGGAAGGAAATATGCTGTCCTTATTTGGTTTGGCCCACATGTGACTCCAGACTACAGCAATGTGGTGGACTCTTAACTGCCCTCTGAAATGGTCTAACAACCCACTATAGGAACAAGACCAGGTCAGTCACCCCATCATGCCTGCTCCACAATTTAACATGATCATGACTGATCAAAGATTTCACTGCCTTTTATCCATGTTGTCCCCATAACCATTTACTGGGCCCCAACACTGATTTTGGTCCCCATGAAATATCATGGCATTAGGTCAAGAATGGGCAAAGGACTTTTCTGTTGATTATCACATATGCCATCGCCTTGATTAAGAAATCAATGCTGCCCTGTGCTGAACACCATCTGAAGGAAGTACTGAGGGTGGTAGGGCACAGAATGTACTCTGCATGGGGACTTCAATGTTCATCATGAAGAGTGCTTTGGTAGCACCACGATTGACCAAGCTTACTGAGTCCTCAAGGACATTGCTGCTGGAATGGCTGTGCAGGTGGTGAGAAATTGAACAAAAGGGAGTTAACCTTTCTCACCAAGCTATCTGTCACAGGTACATTTATACATGGTAAAAGTGTCTGGTGTACCCTGTGGAGATATCTCCCATCTTCATTCTGCAGTGTGCTGTGTTGCACGGTGCTCAATAGGATAGATTTTTGAACAGATCAGCAACTCAAGGCTGGGCACCTTTGAGGGACAGTAAGCTATCAGCAGCAGAACAGCACTCAACCACAATATGTTATCACGTGGCCAGACAACATCAAACCAGATCCAAGCTCTGTAAACCCGCCACATCCAATGGCGACTCGTGGTGAATAGTTATCCAACCTACACGAGGTGGATATCCCTATCTTCAACAGTGGTGGAGCCCAGAAAATCAGTGCAAAAGATTAGGCTGATTCATCTGTGTATATCGTCAACCAGAAAGTAAAGTGGCTGTTTGGTCAGGATCTCCTGCCCTTTGGAAGGGAGGATCTTCCCTTTGGAAGAGGTAAACTACATTTTGGGATTATAAAGTAGTCACAAATGTGAGTAGAAAAGGTGGACAGTGTAGAGGAGGCAACTGGTTTGACAGCATAGATAGGCATGGAGAGTAGAAAGGACAGGAGATTAGATGTGCTGGTACATAGAGACAGGCATTCTGCCCAATCCATTTCCACATCCAACAACTTTCAGACTGTTTCTGGGATTAATTGCCATAACTCCCACACCCCACCAGACTGTAATGAAAATTCCAACTTGTGGGACACCTTTGTTAGGGTTGGGTTGGCAACGCAGGAGTTTTGAAATGAGCATCCATGGCTCTCTAAGTTAGAGAACTTTGAAGTTTTTGATTCATAGAATGGTGACAGTACACAGGACACCATTTAGCCGGTTATGGGTGTGCTGCATGTTTGCAAGAACAAATCACCTAGTACCATTCCCTCCCTTTTTTCTCCCCTCAGTGCTAAACAGTCTATGATTTATTCTGAGAGTATGGGATCCAATCTGGATTCCCAGCCAGGAAGAACATCTTCCCAACATCTACCTGGTCAAGAATCCACAATTTTAGGATTGTATGTGCTTCAATGCCATCACCACTCACTCCTTTAAATTTCCAGGAATGTATTCCCAGATGACTCAACCTCTCTTCCTAAAATAATCCTCTTATTCAGGAATCTGTCTGATAAACCTTTCGCACTAGTATCTTCAGGTTCGATTCCAGCCTCAGGCAACTGTTTGTGTGGAGTTTGCATATTCTCCCAGTGTCTGCGTGGGTTTCTTCTGGGTGCTTCGGTTTCCTCCCACAGTCCAAAGATGTGCAGGTCAGGTGAATTGACCATGCTAAATGGCCTATAGGTTAGGTGCGTTAGCCAGAGGGAAATGGGTCTGGGTGGGTTACTCTTCAGAAGGTCGGTGTGGATTATTGGGCCAAAGGGCCTGTTTCCACACTGTAGGGAATCTAATCTAATCTTTAGGAATCTAATCTTCAATGTTAATATATCCTTTCATAACTAAAGTAAAAATTGCACACTCTAGTCTAGGTGTGGTATCACCAAGGCCAAACAAGATTGCAAGAGGACTTACTCATTCTAATGAAGTTAGATTTATTCACCCTAAACCCCTTAAAATGTTTGCACTAACTGTTTGCTGTATCTGCATGTTAACGTGCTGTGATCCCTGTACAAGAAACTCCAGATCCTTTTGGGATGGATACTGGGAGAAATGTTATCAAATTGGAGTTTATGCAAAAAAAGCAAGGACAAGTTAAAAAAAATCACTCTCAACCCCATCATCGTCTCCAACTGTGACTCCAACCTTCGACCTCAGCATATCACAGCTGAAATTGTTAAGGTTTTAGCCAAATAAACTTATAATGAGACATGAAGAATAAAAGATAATTGGGGTTGAGGTGCAGCCTGTGATTTAATAGAATGATGAAACAGGCTTTTGGATGGATGTGTCATCTTGATGATTAACATGGAATACTTTGCGCAATTTTAGTCTCCTTTGGTTAAGAAAGGATATCCTAACATTGAAAGGAGTGCATGAAAGGTTTTTTTTAGACAGATTCCTGAATAAGAGGATTATTTTATGAGGAAAAATTGAGTTTTTTTTTTAGATTAGACTTACAGTGTGGAAACAGGCCCTTCGGCCCAACAAGTCCACACCGACCCGCCGAAGCGCAACCCACCCATACCCCTACATTTACCCCTTACCTAACACTACGGGCAATTTAGCTTGGCCAATTCACCTGACCCGCACATCTTTGTGACTGTGGGAGGAAACCGGAGCACCCGGAGGAAACCCATGCAGACACGGGGAGAACGTGCAAACTCCACACAGTCAGTCGCCTGAGTCGGGAATTGAACCCGGGTCTACAGGCGCTATGAGGCAGCAGTGCTAACCACTGTGCCACCGTGCCGCCCACCTGGAACTGGGACTACATTTCTGGAAAATTAAAACAGTGAAAGATGATGCCATTGACATATGTACAAAGTCCCTTGGTGGGCTCTAAAGAGGAGAAGAGGTGGAGATTTGAGGGGGAATTTCAGAGCCTTGTGCCTCAGCAGCTGAGTGCTAACAATAGGTCAAAAATGAAAAGGAAATACAGTAGTCTATTTCCAGCATTTATTGGCTTTGGCAACATAAAATATTTGTATCTGGAGGCAGGGAGACCAGGAAAAGCAGTAGTGTTATAGGTACATCTGATGAGTGCTTACAAGGTTAACTCTAAGCTGGCTGTGTGCCTTAACATTTAATAACTGCTGCAGTATCTCAGATGCGAAGACGATCTTTATTAATACCCAAAACACTTCCTTCCCATCCTACTTTCAAGGTTATGCTCCTAGCTGCGAGGTTCTAATTAATGTTGCTGTCACCAGTATGTATTGCTTTCCACTTGTCTACACCAAGTTCAATTTATCACTCATCTACCCAGGTGCAGAGCCTGTGCTAACCCTTCTGTGTAACCTTTTCCTTCTTCAGCCACCTCATGATTCTGTATCAGCACCAAACTTAGAAAGTCAGCTGATTTCCATCTCATTGCAGCTGTTAATAAAGAAGACAGATGATCAAAGGTCTAAAAGTGAATACCTGAGGGACTTCATTAGCAGCCAAAACCTGTCACTAAACGAATCATGGTGTTCACCTCATCCCTGTTTTCATTATTTCACCAATTTTCTCTCAAATTAACCTTCAGTCCGATTAAACCCAAACCTTTCTTACAAGTGCTTTCTGAGAGAAACAAAAATGCGACAAAGCTCTTATGTGCAGACATACTGAGCTCCATGTTCCTTTCCTGCAGTAAACGATGTTTGTGCATTACCATGTTTATTTCGGAATCTGACCTCAGTAGGTTCCAACCTGAGGGAAATCAAGGAGCTCCAGACACTGCACCGTGTCAATCACTGAATGTTGCTGAGAAAGGCAGAAGTAAAGCTCTACAGTCTAATATTTGACGGCTTCTTAAATTATTAAGGTTCTTGTATCTATCAGGTTAATCGGAAACTAGACATTTTACAAAGACTTTCCAGTAAATTAGGCCCTCAAGAAACTGGAAACATATGACAACGGTAATTTAATTTAAGAGACAAATAGCTATTCTCTGTATCAATTGATTACTTTTGTTAGGAAGTTGAGTGATAGATCATAATCATATTACGTGGATTTGTATTTTGTGTTTTTAAACTCCAGGAACAAAATAATGAACAGCATCTATAATAGCAAGCTAGCAACAAATAGCAGTGTGAGACTCAAGCCATCTAATCCGAGTTTTAAAACTAGACAGTCATAGCATACACTACTGATTGGCAGTCACACCTTAATTGCAAAACTCCTGCCTTTCAGAAAGAATAAATTACACAAGATAATAAATCTAATTTATAGTGTTCCAACAACAACATACACTTAAATAGCACATTCAACATATCTTGAGGCATGGAGCAAGATACAGGAGGGACATCAAAGCACCAGGAGCCTGAACACTGCTAATTGAACTGCTCTGTGAAATCTAGAGGCAATACGAGATATCTCAGTTTTAAGTTTCAATAATTGTTGATGGAAACTTCTCATGGAGTCCAATTTGACATATGTACAAAACAAATCTCTAAATAAACTGGACATACCACAAAGTATAATTTCCAAACTTAATTGGACAAGAAAGTTGATGGAGTGCTCACATCATAGACAGCCAGGTAACACCTTGAATAAATTTGTATCACACATCAGATAGACTGACATCATTCACCACGTTGGAAGTATATTTGTTGTATAACAAGTTGAACTGAGGAAAATTGGGGAATATAGGGATTTGGACAGCAAGTTTACATATCTTCTTGCTGATATCTGATTAATAGATTATGAGATTTTGAAATGGGAATATTATAAAATAGTATTCTACTTGATTACCAGCCATTTTAGGAAATTTGCATTATTACCCACACAGTATATGTTAACACTGTTATTCTAGGGTGGCTACATCACTCAGTTCAATGCATCAACTTCCAGGCTCACCACCTGTCATAAATATGTGTTTGCTTCTGCATTAATGACAAGAGGCATATAAAAAGCACAAGGGCTGTGGTTTTTTTGTCTTTCAGTCCCAGGTTAAAGGCCTGACAGTACACTAATTGACAAATTGTAACCAAATGATGAATGTGGATTACGATGCTGCTACAAATTGAAGGAACTGAAAAACTGAAAAGACAATTAATATAACAAAGGCAGAATGTGCAATGTGACAGCTACCCATGTCTTCAGAGAATCACCAAAGCTCTGCTGTGGCAGCTTGCTTCATTTTCTCATTTGAAATGAGCTAACTAATCTCAGCTACTATGACACTATTACCTGGACAGATCTTGAGTAAGGGAGGGGCTATCAGTCATCATTCTGCTGATGACTGCCAACCAGTCTAACATTGGAAATGCACCAAAAATCAGTTTTAAGAAAAACGGGCGTAAGGCAATTCGATTAATTGTCACAATTTTTGCCACAATCTTCCATGACACAAGTCACGATGTAGTGCATATTGCTGTAATTAAATCTAAACTTCACTGTATTTTCAGTGTGCCTCTGCATCATAGGCCTTCATCCCTCTGAGTTGGTGGCACCTTCTTTTTTTAAAACATGCAACATAGATGCTTAGTGACACAAAATGCTTTAGTGTGAATGTTTTCAACATTACATTGATATGGCTACATAACAGGTTATAAAAAATTGGGCACAAGTATATGTGATCTATGATTATATCTATCACACCCCTATGTAGACTGCATTAAATGACAGGGTAAGGGCGAAATAAGTCATTATGAAAAGTCACATGATGCTTCAGATTATAAAGTCAACGTTTTTGAAGAAGTTTAGCTTTGAACTGAAATGCGCAGGATATTTTTGCAATCAGATTTGCTGTAGATAGGGCAACATGATTAGCAATGAAATCACCAAACACTTCCTTTCTGCTCAAGAACTCTGAACTCTCCACTGAAGCTTATTTGTGAGGGTCTTCTAAGGATGCATTTTTACTCCAGCTCTGAACTGAAATCATTGTTTCAGATAAGGGTCCAGCCAACATCCCTTGGTGGAGCTGTTACAGCCTTACCCAAGAGAAAGCTCTGCACATGCCTAGAAAATTCAAAGTATCAAAATTGGGGAGGGCAGAGTTTCCACTTTCTAAACAGTTGAACTGAAGTCAGGTGGGCTTGTAAACTACATAGGAAACCATTAAACAATTTATAAATCAGATATCACATAGTACTAGATTCACAAACCCAATAAGGGTTAAACCAAAACAAACTTCTGCTCCTCCCAGTGTTGAAATCAGCCCCTTCCACTCTTTCCCAGGATCTAACAACAGCATAATTGATCACCACTCTCATCTTCCCTTCCCCCTCTAAAGGTTTTTAATGTGAATTTGGCATCACCCAACATTCCCTTTCAATCAAGTGAAGTCTATTGAGTTTTTGCCTTTTTAAAAAAGGAACTTGCAATTGTAAAAAAAGTTTTTGTTGCTTCACTAGAAATAGGTAATTTAAACATAAGGTTTCTTTCCAAATTGTATGAATGATATGGTTTTAAATAGCAAATGACACACAGAGTTTTAAATTTTATAGACACTTATTAGTTCCAAATCAAATGCTGTTAGATGACAGGTTTTTAATCAATAAACTTGCCTAGTTGATGGATTTAATTAAAAGAAAAATTAGTTTGACTTGTTACCTACGACATGTAAATGCCCTGAAAAACTCAGAGTAAACTCATACCAATCAAGCAACAAACGTAGTGAGGATCATCTCAATGTTGGGAGCAACTTGCGGCATCTTTCATGCTTTTCACAAATAGCATGGTAAGATTCTCACTAGACAGCGATGGCTTGCTAATTGACGGGCATTTTTACTAGTTAAGTGAATTGTTAACAGCACAGCTCACCTCATTAATATACAACCTGCCATCTTACCGAAACCACCAAACACATTTGAGAAAACTCAATGAGGAAAACTCAGCTTTTAGTGGATTCAGTTCACCAGTTATTCTGAAGGATCTCGGTGTTGGACACCAGGTACAACATGTCAGGCAACTCCATGGACACTGGCAAAATGCACCCCATGTCTGAATATATTTGCCTCCAAGATGTGCCCTTATGGCATATCTCCAATTCATTTACGGGAACTTTCTGCACCCAATACTCCACTGGTAACTGTCACTGTAATGTTACACCAAGGAGCAGGGAGGAAATGGCCCAGTGGTATTACTGCTGGATTATTAATCGAGAAACTCAGGTAATGTCCTGGGGACTCAGGTTCAAATCTCACTATGGCAGACTGTAGAATGTGAACTCAATAAAGAATCTGGAATGAAAAGTTGACTGATGATGACCATGACACCATTTTCAATTGTCAGAAAAGTGCATCTGGTTTACTAATGCCCTTACCCACCATCCTTACCTGGTCTAGCCGACATGTGACTCTCAACCCACAGCAAAATGGCTGACTTTTCACTATTCTTTGGCAATTAAAGACAGGCAATGAACACAGGTCTGGCCAGTGATGCCCACATTCCATGAATGAATAAAAAAAACTGACTCTTTCATCTTCACCTGTCTTCAATGCTTCCCTGAGGAAAACCTGGATAAATTAGTGTTGAATTTTAAAGTGTGTTTCTATTCTACGCAATAATATCCACTAGTCCATTTGTTCAACAAGCTATGCATTACTAAACCAACTAAACTAAATTAGAAAACAAAAATTGCTATCGCTTATATAAACAAGAGGCCACATTACGAAGCCATGAAAATTAATGTTGTGGGCTCAAAATTCTAACATGAGGCAATTGCATTCTCAAAACAGAAAACTACCAATAATCACACTTCAGACCATCACATCAGAAACAAGTTCTTCTTGCTTTTTAAAAAAGCTCTGAAATGCGTACGGGCAATTTCAAGTCAAATATGGTTTTCTGTGAATTGTCAGGAGCCCAATAATTTATCACTTTTGCACCTCTCCAAACATATTATGTAGTGCTGGTATTTCCCTATTGGGTCACTTTATAATAATGGAGCAAAAATCAAAATGCACTTGGTCAGAATTTTACAAGGTATCTCACCAGGTTTCAGTCTGAATAATATTGAAGGTCATTTGCATAGTATGTTACCACAATATATCTTGCCTTCTAAATTCCAACCCACCCTGCATCTTTGAATTTATTCAAAGTGTATTTGTATTTAGCACAGGTAATCTGGATCTGGGTTAGTCTCTTGTGACCTCATTAGTCCACACTATGGTCACTCTCAACTGCATTATTGCTTCCTTTTGTTTCTCTTACTTCTTTCCCTGAGGAACTGACTCTACTGCTGTAACACAAGGTTCCCCATAGGCACAAAGAATGCTTTGAAACGCATTTTAGTGGGAAAGGCATTCTCAAACATTTCACAGAAACTAAGCTACAATGCATCATGAAGATAAATACTGGTTTCTAGCACAAAACTTTGGATATATTTGGTTGTCAGATGTCAATATGCATCAGTCTATCATGAGAGGTGGGTCAAAACTTAGAAATTCATGTTACATCCAGGCTCTTGTAAAAACATTTTAATAATAAATAATGAATGTACATTTTAAGTGCAGTTCCAATACAGACCAAATGTGACACTCTAAATATTTTATATCTCAGATTATTTTGAAAACCGATGTTTGGTTTTCCAGACTTAATATCAGTTAGCTGTAATCCATGTTCAATAATTAGTGCATTAACATTAAAACAGCATTACTTGCTAACATATTTTATGACAGTGGGCCAATTTGTTGTTCCAAGCATGATAGGTATGCTGCACTTGTCTCGAGCTGAAAGTTTCCCTGGGAATTTTTCAGCACAACACCATTTTATCTCCCAGTGAAGGATCACATCTGTTTAAAAACTAAAACATTATCTTAAAAGTGGTTTAAAATAAAACAAACCACTCAAGTTTGCATTAGGACTGAAACACACCCCACAACCCCCATTGAATTTTGTACCTAATGTATATATATTGATAAAATTATAATAAAAATCCAAATGGTGTAATTGATTGTAAAATATATCCATCTATTATAGAAAGCAGTGAACAAGGTTAGCTGATATACTGGCATTGGTACAAAACCATAAGAGAGTTACAAGAATCATTTGTAGCTTAATAAACCTTTGTTACCAAATGAGCTTAAGGATCTAAGTCATTTTGCTTTGAGAAAGTATAGATTCAGAGGTGACATAACAAGGCTTCTATAAATTTAATAAAGTGATTGAAATATTAATACATTACTCCAGGTCACCAGATTGGGGAGAACCAGGAATACAAGTTTAAAAGGTATGAATCAGAACAGTCTGGATATTGTAAATTTCTCCTTTTCCCAGAGAACTGTAAATCAGAGCAATGTATTGCTGGCCAGTATAGTGGGTTCTGACTCTCTGGATGTCTGCAAGAGGGATGGTTTTTTGTAAGGGGTGAATTTTGCAATATATTAGAAGCTAATTGTCTGTATTGATGACACTTAGTCTGTATGATCTGCAGATCAGAGAGGAACTTGCCAGAGTATCTTTTCTCTTACTGGTGTTATACTGTCTATTTTCTACTTTTTGCTTCTCTCAGGAGACTGCTTGGTTGAGAAACAGAGAGGGCACGTGGAGTTATGTTCTTTTGACTGTTACGGTATGGGGCAAGTTTGATGTGAAAGGTGATAGTTTCCTTCAGAACAATTTAAATATTTGCAAGAACAAAAACAAATAGAACAAGCAGAAGAAGAGGGTGTTGCAATCATTTGTGTTTGAGAACTGTTGTTTTGGTCCTTGAGAGGTTAGTAATTGAATGGCAGAATTGACATATAAAATGTGAAAACATTCTTCAGTCATAAAGTGTTAAGCCTGCATGGCCATGATCAGGGTTAGAAATTATCAGTGAAAAATGCCTTTAGGCTGCCTTCTACCATCCTGCAGATTGCATGATGCATCAATAGTGGCTAGTGATTCTTTAATTCCAAAGAAGAATCATTGGATTCAAATGTTAACTCTATTTTTCTCTCCGTAGATATTGCCAGACCTGTTGAGTTTCTCCAGCATTTTCTGTTTTTACTTCAGATCTCCAGGATTTGCTTTTTTATTCCTAAATGCTAATTTACAGAATTAAAGCAATTGATTTGAATTACTAAGGGTTTAAACAGCTTAGTATTCTAAATATCATGTCTTTCGATGCTAATAGAAGTGTGGATGGAAAGACGGATTTGAAAATATTAATAAAGGCAGAAAATAATTAACAACCTTTAAGAATAACTGCTTATCTATGGGAGTAAGACTTCATTCTTTCATTGTTCTTTTCTGAGCATTCTAGATTGCATGGCATGTCACATCTGTAAATTACTTCCCTGAGATGAGTTATCAGTTCTAATTGGCTGCAACAAGATTACTCACACTAATGGCATCAGTCCAGAAATTTCATGACTGCAGTGAAATTCAATGGGGAGGTTCATGGTGAGGTTGTAGTTTTTCAGTTTTGTTGCGGCTAATTGCAGAGCGTTACAAGCTGTCCAGCAATTTGTGAAGAATCAGAATTTGTGGGGAATCATTTCCTTGACATGAATTTCTAGATTTCTACAAAATAGTAATTACACATTCCATGAATTTATTATTAACTTTCCAGCAATTCAAATCCCCGATATCTCTCGATGAGTTAGTTCGAAAGATACAAAGACTGTCGTACCACACCCACACAGCAATTCAACTGGGAGAGCAGACTGTGAGGGCTGGCTTTTCATGTCAAAGGCAGAGATCAGGAGACAGGATTAATTGCACATTCAGTTCTGCTTCCTTCTAAATAATGGTTGAAGAAAGGATCTGGACTCCCAGAAAATCCTAAGGATTCATCCGAGATGGAAGAAAGCCAAATCTTGAGAAGGTTGATTTCCATTCTGAAAAAAAAACCTTAATCCAGTTTTTTCATGAAATCAGTGGCCCATCAGCATACAACGGAATTTTAAACTCCCTATCCCCAACAGAACCGTCCCTTCTTCCCAATCAGGCTACTCCCTATTTCCTTATTGATTAGCCACTTGCTGAGCAGAACTTACATGAATTATAAAACCTGTTGAATGGTCCATAAAGCTCTTGAAGTAAACAAAAAAGATTCTTTACAGCAACAGTGCAAACAAAGTCAAACTCTTGTAAAATAATTAGGCAACTTGATTCTAACCAAGAGCACGGATAAACAGATTTTAGATCTGATATTTCCACAAATGTCTAGATTGAATTGAAGCAATAAAATAAGATTAAGCATTTGCACATTGTTATGAAATCCAGCTACCTTTTTAACAAAGTGAAATGTACTCTATCCTTATAACAGTGAGATGAACATCTTTTAACTCAGCTGAACACTCTTCCACATTTGCAATGTTGATCTTTTACTTGACAGTTTACCTGTTGGCAGAAGTAAAACCTTGTCAAACATGTTCATATGATGCTATTGTTTGGAATTTGGATTTTAACAGAAATTTAAGTTGCTGATACCAGCTTTTAAAGTAACAGCTTTTTAAATAAAAGGCTAGAAAGTAATTTGAAACAATAAACTAAATGCATCATTTCCAAATCAAACATGTGCCAAGCAAGGTGCACATGAAGTTAATTAATGAACTGTTTATGACACACAGAAAATCAAATGGTCAGTAGGACACTAGTAGTTGGATTGGAGAAGAATCAAGTTTCAATTCAGGAGAACAGTTTTCATCCTAACAGAACAGCAATTTGCTATTTTGCAGAATCTCTGGTATGGGCATTTGTTGAAATCCTGCGACCATCAGAATGAAGAAAGGAGTCCATGATTTCAGAACTGGAAAGAGTCAGTTAATTAAGAAATTCATGAGTTAAACAAGAGTGATACTTCACTGGGGTTGAATATCTGTGAAGGAAATTGCTGAGAAAAAGGTTGAGTCTTTCTTTGGCTGATTATGTTACATTTCTTTTAAAATGCTTTATACAAAGTCTTTTGCTATTCTTCTGTGTAATAAATTTGTGCTCTCTTATGAAAAAGATCACTGGCAACATTGTGTGAATGTGTTCAGTGGCTGACCAATATGGTAATTAAACTGCAAAAATAAAACTTAGGACCCATCAAGCCAGGTTTCACTCAGGGATTTGAATTGTCCAGTATTATCATCAACTGGGATAATAAGATTATTTAAAAGGTAGCTTTAAATAATCTTCCAATGACTGCTATAGATCACCTTTCTGAACACACACACACACATATATATATATATATATATATATAAAACTCCTATTATAGCATTTAGTGATTGAGGCATGAAGGTTTATAGCACCGTGAAAGGGCTTTGGGCCCATTGGCTCTGCACCAGTCAGAAAAAAGCATGGAACTTTTCTAATCCCATTTTCCTGCAGTTGGCCCAGAGTCTTATGGCTTGGCATCAGAAGTGCACATCTAAATACTTCCTAAATATTATGAGGGTTTCTGCTTCTACAATCCTTACAGGCGGTGAGTTGAGGATTCCCACCATGCGTTTGGTGATTTTTTTTCTGCCTCATATTCCCTCTAAACCACCTGTCCTTAATCTCAAATCTATGCCTCTTGGTTATTGATTTCTCCACCAGAGGATAGGTTCCTTGGAGAAGGATTAACTGCGAGAGGAGAAAATACAGTATTGCCTTACCTCTTAAACACTTCCTGCCTCCAATTCATGGTACACACTTCCATGCATCTAGTAAAGTCCAGTTGCTTCCAAGTCCATTAAAAACTTACCCGAGGAAGACAAAGTCTGAAGTAGCATGACACCACGTTATAGTCCACCAGGTTTATTGAAATCACAAGTTTTCACAGTGCTGCTCCTTCACCAGGCAACTTCATCTGATGAAGGAGCAACACTCCGAAAGCTTGTGATTTCAAACAAACTTGTTGGATGATAACCTGATGTCACGTGACTTCTGACTTGGTCTACCCTAGCCCAATACTGGCATCTCCACATCATTTTTACCTGGGAAGGATGGACTTTCAATGAAATGATAATATCCCATGTTCAGTGCCTCCATAATAGGAGTATGCATGTAATCCTGACTCTTCCTCCACACTTGGGAGATCACCAGGAGTGGAAATAGAAGAGGAATTGTAGGTGTGCTGCTTAGCAACCATATTTTTCTAGTCCCTAGTCTCAAATGATCATGAAAATCCATCTGAGCATCTGCAGACTACTCAAGCTATATTATCCTGTCTGATTTTCCAGTCCTCAATGGGCATTGCAAACTTTCCTGTAGCCAGTTGGGGTATAAATCAGAAGTGAAAGCTCTGGCTTAGATTTTTTTCTCTTGCACTAGCCTCCATATTTAGTGCCAATATTTCTTGAATACCCTCTTAACAACCGTTATACCTTTGGGATGAGAGTCTTCTCAGGCTTTGTAAATAACTTCCACATGGTCTCCTACCTTCAGGTCATTGATCTGCTCTGCCCTCAGTTAAAGAATCCTACCTCAGACTACATCTTCCTTCATTGGGCGTACAATGGTTATTAAAGAAATTACCCTAGAGGAATCAATTGCCATTTTGACCACAGACATTTCTCTTAATTAGATATATTAAGATTGCTAAAACCCTGAGTAGCAGGCAACCTCAAACATATATATGCCTTTTATTTCAGCACTAAATCCTATTCTTTATTCCAATGATCAGTGGACTATAACAGGCCTTTAATTTATTGGCAAATACCTTGTTTATTGGCTTCATTTAGACACTAATATGAATTCTACCTTCATCAAAACATCAGAACCAGAGAGTAATATGGGCTGACAGGTATCAATTAAGGAAATTTAAACAAAATAAACACAGCCTAATATTATCTTGGTGCATTGCAACTGCATAACTTGATTTTAAGAACAAGGTCATTCTCATGTCCTTGTTTTAGTACAAGTGAAGTACATTTCAAATGAATTACAGTCCCATGTTCTGATTCACACAAGCTAACTCTTTCATTTTGAATTTTGAAAAATTGTTGCCAGACCTAAAGCAGGAGTGGGAAAATCTGCTTTGTACTGGCACACTGCAGAAGGCTGTGAATTCATATACAGTCATGTTTGCAAATCGGGTGAAAATATCTGTTGCTGGAGCACTGTATTTTCCACTACTGTGATGAAGCTACATCTCCCATGCCAGTCATTTTTATGACTTTTCTAAGCAAAATTTGCCATCTACTGCCAATTAGAACAGAAATAGCTAGTTTTGTGCAATGGACTTGTAACCACTAGAGATTGAAATGAGCTTCTCAAATTCATTTTATATTACGTCGTAAGTGAATTCAAAAGAATTAAATGTCTTCCCCAAAGATTTATTTCAGCTAGTCAGGTGTAGTGAAGAAATGCAGGGAGAAGAAAGAAGGTTATTTCAGGATAATTATAATGTATGATATATGAACCCAAGTGAACCAAACCATTTGTATGTTCAGAATTAACTCATCTAATTTCTGAACATCTACTTAGATTGCCCAAGGACCACATTGTCCCAAACGTGTTTTGAAGTCTAGGTTGTCCCTGGCCTATACTGAGGCCTACAACGATCCACGAGGTTACAAGATAACTTGCTGGGTGCTTTCCAATTATACTGGTCATGGGTAAAGTATTTTATGACCTTTAGCAAGGACACTGCAGAAGCAAGGTCCAAATTTTGGAGTTGAAACTTACCTTATGAACTTCTTTGCATGAATGAAATGAGAATGGGTACACACCATTGCTTTCCCATTGGTTGGACAGTATTTATAACTCATGTTGTTATTATAGACCTTTATTTGACCTGAAGTGAAGTATTGCATCTGATTCTATGCACCACACTTTATAAAGGATACAGCAAAAACATACAAGAATAGTTCCATAAAGTTGGTGAAATTAGTGATTTTCTCTTTAAAGTGAAAATTGAGAAGTGATTTAATACAGGGGTTCAAAATGTAAAAAGAAGAGACATAGTAAATGGGGTTTTATTCCTGGAGTGTAGTGGTTATTGCATTTGCTTTACATGCAAAAGGGCCCTGGTTCAAAATCAAGTAGAAACAAAGGCATAAACTGCAGAATGGCTTGTGTGGTGCAAAGCTGGTGTCCTTATCTCTGGACCAGGAGATCCAGCTTCAAGTGCCACTGGCTCCAAAATTGGGCAGTTGCCTCTGAACAGGTTGATTAGAAAGTATCTGGAAGATTGGTTTTAAACAAAAAGTAAACAGCATGGCTCATATGGTGTAGAGATCATACCCCTGCCTTTGAGCCAGGAGGCCAGGGTTCAAATCTCACTTGATCCAAATGTTGATAAGTTGATTAGAAAATGTGTTAAAGAGAATCAGGGTAAATAGAGAAAAACCGAGGGGTTTGGAACCAGAGTACACTATAATTAGAAACATAATTAACTGAAGAGAAAGTATTTGCAGGTTAAAATTACCTCTGAGTGTATTGTTATGATTCTATATTCCATTCCAATTTGTTCATAGTGTATGTGACAGTAGTCACACATCATTTTCATAGCCTTACAACGCTGCTACAATGGGGGAATTTGGAAGTTGCTACAAATTTAGCTTCAGATGGTCATTATCCACAAAGTGTTTGGCGGATGATGAACTACAGAATTTCAAAAATGTCCTAGGGCTAATTTTATGAATACATGCTCTCGATATTGCGCCTCAATCATTGGTCATGTGTATCAATGGTGCACAGCCAAAGTATACTGTTCAAATTACAGATGTAAACTTGTAGGCAGTGTTATTCATGATATCTCAATTCTTGTGGCTGGTGGCAAGACTCCAGTACAGTAGGGTGTAAGCATGTCATTAACCTGCTGCTGTTTTCTGTAATGTGCAGCAGAACAGAACTGCTGGTCAGCAATCCTCTTGATATTAAATTCTGTACTTCTTAATAATCAAATGCTTCAACAACAATGTCATCATCAAACAAAATGAATGAAACTCATTGTAACATCTGCTAAAGGCCACCTCTTCAATTATAAATTGAACCAACGAAGTGAGAAAGCAGAAGGTACCAGCTTCATTCTTGTGAATGACCTGGTTTCAACTGAGGCAGCAGTTCCCCAACACAACTGGCTCAATCCCCCTGAGATAGGCTACCAGGTCCCTGACTGCTACCTCCATGACTGACGGTGGAAGGCCTATGAATGTAATAACACAACTTAGATTGTCATAGTATATACTATACAGCCACTGTCCTGAGTGTATTGGAAAGGTCTCCAAAGGTGTCAGTTGTGGAACTGAATAGAAGACAAGTTTGCACTTTTCCTAAAAGAAGTATAAATGAGTGGTGAAAATTAAACAGTTGGCATCAACAGGGCGTTTGCCCGATACGTCGATTCTCCTGCTCCTTGGATGCTGCCTGACCTGCTGCGCTTTTCCAGCAACACATTTTTCATCACTATTCAATAACATGACTCACTCTGGTCACTCTCAGCAGTTTTATTTTACATCGAATTTCAGCTTAGAAACAGGCTATTTGGTTCAACATTATTCTGATATTTATGCTCCATATAAGACTTCTCTCACCGTACCGCCTTTCACTTCTTCAGTATGTTATTGCAATCATTTCTCCATACAGTTGACAGTGTAGAAAGACTTCCATTTTTATAGCACCCAGTCAGAACCTCGGCACAACTCAAATTCCTTTCCAGACAATGAGGTTCTTTTGAAGTGCAGTTACTGTAGTAGTGTAGGAAATGTAGCAGCCATTTTGTGCAAAGCAAGCTCCCATAACCTGCAGTGTGATAATTTGTTTTAGCAAATTTATGATGTGGAGATGCCAGCGTTGGACAGGTTATAATCCAGGTTATAGGTTGGTTTGAAATCACAAGTTTTCGAAGCGGAGCCCCTTCGCTAACTTCACTATAACCTGGTGTTGTGTGACTTCTGACCTTAGCAATTGGCAGATTGTAATTGAAAGTACAAGGCTGGAATGATGATTAATTCCTACCATTCTTTTAATGCACTCTACGTTATACCAGCTTGTGGGTTTTCATCATTCAGCGGATGCGTGGAGGAGTAAGGTTTGCAAAGATAGAAAGGCAGGAGCAATGATGGGTTCCAGTTATGATCTGCATTATTGCATTCCATATCTCCATTTCATATGCAGTGACGTTCCTGAGCAAAATCCATCAGCAGATATCCAGTAGGTCAAGGTATGAGGAACAGAGGAAATCACTAGCAATTTCCTTGTGACAAGCTTCATCTATTGAATGGTAGATTTTGAACTGTCACAGCAAGAGTGAACTGATTCAGGTCAAGTTCACGGCCCCTGAGCAGTCCACGTCCATCGCTGAGGTTCAGTATAAGCCCATTACGCACTTATGAAGAGATATAAACAAAGCTGCTCATTGCTGAGATGCATCCCCTTCACAGTCTAAATATGGACAAGTCATCCTAAACTCAGCAAATGAAGAGGCTGTAATTCCTGGAACTTGTATTCACTAAACAAATTACAGTAACATATATTCTGTGAGTTTCTGTCATTTGACACTTGTCTCTTGGAGAATGAATTTGAAAGTGATGCTAAAAATATCCCTTAGATAGGTTATTCTTTCATGAGATGTGGAAAAGATCAGCATTTACTGCTCATCCCTAATTACCTCAGGCAGTTAATAGTCAACCATATTACAGGTGCGAAGGATGTGAAGTTACATTTAAGTTAAACTGAGTACAAACAAACTGACAGATATCCTTGACTATAAGGCATGACTCAAACATATGGATTTTTATAACACACAATACTAATTTCACAGTCACTATTACTAAATTAGGTTTTAATTCTAGATACATTAACTGAATGTAAAACCCACCAGCTACCACGGTGGGATTTGAACTGACAGAGCCCTGGCGTGGGCCTCTGGATCATCAGTCCAGTGGTATTACCACAAAACTACCGCCTCCCATTATTGTTTCCTCATGCTGTCACTTTTTGAGATATTGCCTGAAGGGGCCCACTTCAAAAAAAAATTACTACTCGGAATAAAAATTACTATGCTTCAAATTTGACTGGACAAAACTGGTCAGTTATTAATACAAATTCATAAGGCAGGCAGGCATTTCTGAACATCCACAATTTAATCTCAAATTAACATCCTGTAATTTGGTTGGCAAATCACAGTTGGCAGGACACTACATCATGCTGCATTATGTATTTCTGTTCAGTGTGGAATTATGGCACAAAGCTTTGGATAAGAGTGGTTTCATTATCTGCAGGCAGAACTCAATTTCCATTATTTTATTAGGTTTAAATAAAGTTAGACTTCCAGATCATCATGGGCACTTCATTTTATTCTCGTACAGTACAGTGATAAAAAAAAAGCTATGTTCAACTGGAAATAACTGAATATTTTCCTTCATTCACCAATGTATGGATAGATGATATTTTAATGAAATGGAGTTCTGAAATTGCAAAACCACAGGGTGGGGAAGATCAAGATAATGTGAAACCACAGGGCAGCAGAATGATATAAAATAAAATCAATATTGTGCCATTATTTCTGTGTGATAGCAGTTCTCTCCTCAGACTTTCTTATCAAGCTGCAAAGTCTAACTAAACCTGGTACGTTACTGTCCAGATTTGCTAAGATGAAAGCCACACCTTCCAACAAACTACATCTACAAAATGTTTACGCTTTTATGCGCCAGCTTATTTATGATCATGAATGTGAAGAATTCCTTTCTCAGGGACCATTATTTAAATTTGGCAAATTAACCACATGTGGTCTAGGCGTTACTCTCAGCAGTGAGGGTGCAACACATATCATTCATTTCATTGACAACTCCTAATTGACTTTTCAAGGGCTGGGCATTAGATTTATACTAATCCGGTGTCTATTTCAGTAAGGTGCCCTGCGTGGGAGATCTCTGGTGGTTGGAAACAGGGCAAGATAACAGCAAGCAACCAATCAAATTGACGAATCCTCGGTGGGACATGCACATTTCCAAACTAGGAAGTGAATAAACAGGAAAAATGAATTACTTGAAATCATATATAGTGGGCAAAATAAAAATTCAGCAATGCATATTATAAAAATACAGCCAGTAAATTGTTTTAGAAGAAGTGTAATGTTTACCTTTTCAAAAAATATGCAACATTAGTTTTCTTCTGTGGGAATGAGACTCAGCATTTACAAAATTAAATTTTCAGCATTGTGTAACAATAGATATCACTTAGCATGAAGCTTAAACTCACATACTCCTTAAAATATCAGCCCAAACATTTTGGCTATTTTTATTGTAAAAATACAGAGAGTGACTATTTCAGGTTCATGCCATTACAATGATTTCAACGCCAACTGAATCAGCAATGACAGCATCTGTACAGGATCAGGGTATCTGTGAATGTAATTTCTGTGTTTAACTAAACATGTGCCGATACTGTCAGATTTACGCTGAAATAATAGGAAGCACTGATTGCCTGTGTCTATTATTACAGCAAAATCTGAGCCATTATCCAACACTTCCTATTGTTTTTGATATGTCAGAGTGGAGAAGGTAGACAAGGGATATCTGGTCGGCATGGACGGGTTGGACCGAAGGGTCTGTTTCCATATCTCTACGACTTTATATCCTTTGATAGTTTTTTCTCCTTCTCTTTCTCTATCAGTATTCTCCTTTAGTGGCAAAACTGAAATCAATAACCAATGAAAAAAGACCTTAAATGGAAAAGATGGAAAATATAATATTGAAATATTGAAGCACCATTATTAATCAATTCTCTTGTTTTATCCAACCTAGTGCTGCAGGAGAGCCACATTCAATAATACTGCTGTTCTTTATTATCCAGAAAAATCTTCATAAACTTTTACCTTTTCAAAAGTATTCAGGATATTTTCACAGTCATGTACATGCACAAGTATACTCCTAGCCTTGCTTTATGGATATTCACAGGTTTGGCTATAATACACAGATTGTGTACCTACAGGTTTCTCATAAAATAGTAATTTAAATGTAATTAGTGGATCTCATGTGTGGCTGTTTAGAAAAAAAATGTTTTGAAAATCACTTTAGTTTTTATACCTCAATTTTATTTCAATTTTCTAAATTTCAAATGTTGCCAATCTTACCTCTTGTCTTCCACAATCTCTCTCTCTCTCTCTGCCTATATAAGTTCACTAATTAAAGCAATGTACCGTGGTGGTGGGAAATCTAAAAGAAACAAAGAGAATGCTGGAGAAACTCAGCGATGCTGGTTCATCTGTGCAGAGAAACAGAATTAACATTCGAGTCCAGGATGATTATCCTTCAGAACTCTCTAATTCACCTCTGGAATGTTGCTCTTTTGTCCACATTTAGACCAAGGTTGTAATCAGATCTGGAGTCAATTGGTTTTGATGAAATACAAACTGAGCATCACTGAGCAAGTTATTGGTGTATAAGTGCTGTTTGATGACACGTTTCATCACTTTGCTGGAAAGTAGACTCTCATGGTTGTATGTGCTTCAATTGGATTTGTTGTGACTTTGCGAACAGGACATACATACGCGGACAATTTTTCACTTTCCAGCTTACAGCTGTACTGGAACAGTTTGACTTGGGGCACAGCTAATTCTGGAACACAAAGCTTCAGTAATACAGCCAGGAGGTTGTCAGAGCCCAAAGTGGTTGCTGTTTACGTGTGCTCAGCTGAATTGGCTGAAAACTGGCAAACTTGATGTTGGGGGCCTGAGGAGAAAGCCAAGATGAATCATTCATTTGGCACTTTTAGCTGAAGATAGTTGCATATGCTTCAGCTTTATCTTTTGCACTGAGATTCAGGGCTTTCACATCAATGAGGATATGGATGTTCATGGAATCTTTTCATACTGTTTAACTATCCACCACCACTCACGAGTGACATAGCATGTATCTGATCGGTCGTTGAGAGATTGCTTATCTACGCTTATAGTATACTGTTCAGCTATAGTAGTCTGATATAGTACCATCTCCAGATTCCCACTCTAACTGATTTGTATTACTGCTGTAAATATCTTGGAATGTAATAAATATGAGTTGAATTTAATGTCTGCAAAATACATTGCATAGGTGATCCCTTTAAAATATGTTTTAATTGTGAATTTTGATTAGGTTATTAGGCTCATAAAAAAATTAAAATGTACTTTTTCCTCATCCATGGAGGCAAACACATCAGCACAATCAACACATCTGAGCTTTACAGGAAGTTATACAGTCTATTGCTTCTGATGAGCATACACTAGACAGTACACTATACCTCGGAGGTCTGGTGGTGCAGCGGAAGCATCCTTACCTCTGGGTCTGACGCTTCAGATTTGAGTCCCCCACTGGATCCAGCGGAGATGCATTCATAATGTAGCCAAACAGGTTGATTATCAGTCTCCAAATACTTCCAATGCAGCTCATAGCAGGTGGTAAGGGTGATTGACTTCATGGTCAGCCATCAATGACAATGATAAAACATCCTGTACCTTGTACATAGGCACGGATCTTTCAAGTAAAACTCCAAGACCCAAACTATCAGAAAGAGGTCATGGATGACAGACAATATAGTGGTCTGCCTGTGTGATGTATAAGAACAGAAACAAGCCATTCAGCTCCTCAGTGCTATTTAATTTGACCACAGGTGACCAGTATTTCTGGTTATTCATTCATTTTAACTTCATGCCTCTAGATGCCCTTATCGAATAAAAATCTACCTATAAAAACAAAACAAAACAGCTGTAGATGCTATAAAAATCTACCTATTTCGGTTCTCAAATCTCAAAATTATCCAAGTAGTTCCAGTCTTTCAGTGGAGATAGTTCCAGAATTCCGCTACTCATTCTAGGAAGAATTGTTTCCATATTTCACTCGGAACATTCCTTCCACAAGAGCCTGCTGCAACACTCAGTGAGATTACAGCTGATTGGATTACTGTACATTCCTGCCCAATCCTATATCTAATATGCATTGACTGGTCTTCTGGCTATGAATAAGCATGATACGAATGCAATTTCATTTTCCTTTTAACTGACCTGGTTTCACTGTGGTTGAGAATTATCAGAACAGCCATCTTCTCATTGAAAGTGGAAGAGATCCAATTACCGACTTCTGCTCCTACATTTTAATTCCCTGTATCCATCCGATCAAATCCTTTTCACACCTTGATCAGACCAACCTTCAACACTTTAAACTCAAGGGAATGTGGTTGCTGGCCAAATTAACAAACCTGCCCCCATTATTTACTTTTTAAGTCCCATATCAATTAGATACCAGAATAAATGCAATATTGTGCCAAGATGATCAGCAACATTTCATAACCTTCAGCAGAATTCATGATTGATGATCCGGTATTTCAGTTCTCCTGCAAAAGGTGTGTTTGCATGACATTTGCACAGCAAGTCACTTTAAATTCTGCAGTTTTCTAGAGATTTCTTACTGTCACAATCATAAATGTGTCACAAAATCCTTGTTTATTAAAGTTATAAAATTACTTACATGAACAGTTTTATCTCGGAGAGGTTATTTCAAGCAGGATGGTTTAATTTTCAGAAGGACATCAATACAATAAAGTAAAGCAGATAGCCACACAGCAAAAAAATGCTAACTCAGTAGCAGGAATGAGTCACCTTTCACTCTGCCACTATAGTTATTTTCAATGTATAAAATGACAAAGAGAAATACTTGGCAAAATAGCGCTTCGTGCTACACTCATGGTGGGGTTACGGTAATGCTGCTGGACTAGTCATTCTGAGGCACAGGTTAGTTTTTTTTTAAATTTCAAAAATATACCTTATTCATAAAAAAAGCTTTATGTACATAGACAGTCACTAGAGCAGTTCGATTCCGAACAGTCTTCACAAATGGAAAACAAATGAAGCCAAGGCATTTCTTACTTAAACCAGAAAAAGTTTACATGCATTCTGAGGTTCAAGGGCAGTCCAATAACTGAACAGACCCCATTTAATTTCTGCAGAAAAACCCTTGATGGAGGCCTTTCCCCACTACACCTTGATTGCAGCCACCCCAAGCTTTAGTGCAGCCCTCAGCACATAGTCATTGACCTTGGAATGTTCCAGTCTGCGACACTCGGTCGGCTGCACGGTGGCATGTGGGCGGCACGGTGGCATGTGGGCGGCACGGTGGCACAATGGTTAGCACTGTTGCCTCACAGCACCAGAGTCCCGGGTTCAATTCCTGACTCAGGCGACTGACTGGTGTGGAGTTTGCATGTTTTCCCTGTGTCTGTGTGGGTTTCCTCCGGGTGCTCCGGTTTCTTCCCACAGTCCAAAGATGTGCGGGTCAGGTGAATTGGCCATGCTAAATTGCCCATAGTGTTAGGTAAGCGGTAAATGTAGGGATATGGGTGGATTGCGCTTCGACGGGTCGGTGTGGACTTGTAGGGCCGAAGGGCCTGTTTCCACACTGCAAGTAATCTAAAAAAAATCTAATCTAATCAAGGTCAGTTCCTTGCTCTGGAAGATCAACATATTTCAGGCAGACCAAACAGCATCTTTCATGAGTAGATGGTCTTCAAGGTGCAATCGACAGTTGACTCATTGTGAGTCCCAGGGAACAGATCGTGATGTCAGGCTCTGTGCTCTACTGAGCTCTCAAGATGAACCTCAACAAAACCACTGCATCTCTTCAGATTTCTTTAACAGAAGCAATTCCCAACAGGAGATGGATGACAGTCTCTACCTAGCACCAGCCATTTTGAGGGCAGTGTGCGGTAACACAGAGATTCTGGGTGTACGTGACCACGAGCCAAGCGATGTCTTGGTGCTTGTTGGAAAGTTCTGGTGATGAGGCATTCTGCCAAATGACTTTGACGGTCTGCTCAGAGAACAACCAGACAAGACCCACCCTGTCCTTCTCCCACAGGGTCTCAAGATTGCCACATGCTGACCACTTCCAGATGAACTTGTGGTCAAAGGTGTTTTTCTTTGCTGCCACCAAGGTACAGTGGGGAAAAACCACCACCCAAGGTTTTTCTCCACGAAGGATAGGTGATATGGAATGGTCCAAGTACTTGGCAACAAGGCCAATCCCATCTTTCGCAACATCAGGGACAAATAGAACCTCAGTATAAAGTGATGTTTGATGTTTGTGCATCGAGGGTCAATGCAGAACTTTGAACAGCCACACACAAAGGTAACCATCAGGTTGAGGGTGGTGTTGGGTACATTCCTCTCCACCCTATCCAGAGCTTTGTACATGGTTTCCTTATGGACACAGTCTGTCTGAGACCTCCAGATGATGTGGAAGATGGCTTGGGTGATTGCAACAGCACAGGTTCGGGGAATGGGCCAGATCTTCTCCACAGCTGAAAATGTGTTGCTGGTTAAAGCACAGCAGGTTAGGCAGCATCTCAGGAATAGGGAATTCGACGTTTCGAGCATAAGCCCTTCATCGGGAATGAGAGAGAGTAGCCAAGCAGGCTAAGATAAAAGGTAGGGAGGAGGGACTTGGGGGAGGGGCGATGGAGGTGGGATAGGTGGAAGGAGGTCAAGGTGAGGGTGATAGGCCGGAGTGGGGTGGGGGCGGAGAGGTCAGTAAGGAGATTGCAGGTTAGGAGGGCGGTGCTGAGTTGAGGGAACCGACTGAGACAAGGTGGGGGGAGGGGAAATGAGGAAACTGGAGAAATCTGAATTCATACCTTGTGGTTGGAGGGTTCCCAGGCGGAAGATGAGGCGCTCTTCCTCCAGCCGTCGTGTTGTTATGTTCTGCCGGTGGAGGAGTCCAAGGACCTGCATGTCCTCGGTGGAGTGGGAGGGAGAGATAAAGTGTTGAGCCACGGGGTGGTTGGGTTGGTTGGTCCGGGCGGCCCAGAGGTGTTCTCTGAAGCGTTCCGCAAGTAAGCGGCCTGTCTCCCCAATATAGAGGAGGCCACATCGGGTGCAGTGGATGCAATAGATGATGTGTGTGGAGGTACAGGTGAACTTGTGGCGGATATGGAAGGATCCCTTGGGGCCTTGGAGGGAAGTGAGTGTGGAGGTGTGGGCGCAAGTTTTACATTTCCTGCGGTTGCAGGGGAAGGTGCCGGGGGTGGAGGTTGGGTTGGTGGGGGGTGTGGATCTGACGAGGGAGTCACGAAGGGAGTGGTCCTTGCGGAACGCTGATAGGGGAGGGAAGGGAAATATATCCTTGGTGATGGGGTCTGTTTGGAGGTGGCGGAAATGACGGCGGATGATGATACGTTGATCTTCTCCACATACAACAACAGAGAAAGTACCTTACATCTGATGACCAGGATTTCACCTGCAATGGAGAGGAAACGGTGCTCCCAAAAGCCCAGTTTCTGCTTCAACTTGGCGATATGTTCCTCCCAAGATTTTGCATACAGCCCGGCCCCTTCGAACCATATTCCCAGTATCTTCAGGTAATCTGTCCTGACGGTGAAGGGTGTAAAGTATCGGTTTGCCAGCTCCCAAAAAACATGGCCTCACTCTTGCCTCAATTTACCTTGGTTCCAGAGGCAAGATCAAACAAGTCACCGATGCTCATGAGTCTATGCACTGACAGCGGATCCAAGCAGACAACAGCAACGTGGGTCATGTATAGGGTGGCTATGACCTGCAGGCCTCTGTTGCTTGGAATAGCCACCCCTCTCAGGCTCACATCTTTCCTAGTGAACTCAGCAAAAGGCTCTATTCAACACACAGTCAAGGCAGGAGAGAGAGTTGGCAGCCCTGCCTGACTCCACATCAAATTGGGAAACTTTCTGATTCCCACCCATTGATTGAGACTGCTTTACTAATGTTTGTGTAGAGCAGTTGGATTCAATTGTGGATTCCCTCCCCAAAGCCCATTTTGGAGAGCATGTCCCACATATGGGTGTGCAGTATCCTGTCAGAAGCCTGCACCTGGTCCAGGCTGGTGAGGCAGGTATCTACCCCACTGTCCCGCATGTAGGCGATTGTATTCCTGAGGAGTGCCAGGCCCAGGGTAGTTCTCTAGGAAAGGGTTCAAAGCTAACTATTGCAGTTGATGGAATTTCAATTCAATAAGTAGGACCTGCAGTTGAAAGCTCGTCTCAGTAATGATGACTATTTAATCACTGTCAAAAAACTTGCCTGGTTCAAAAACCTCTTCTTTGGGAAGAGAATAGTCTGTCCTTTCCTGGTCCAGCATAAAGGTGATGCTACAGCTAGAACTACTCTCAAAAATAGCTTCGCAAATGGCCTTTTTAGTGACACTGACATTCAAGGAAATTTTTTTTTTAAAAATGAAAGAAATTTAAGTTTTTTTTTAATGGTATCTTCTGTCCTCAAATACAAATTTTTCTCTTTATATTGACCACAGCTGTTACTCTAATGTAGTATGCGACACTTCCATATCTTCTCCCTGCTTTGAGCCATTTCTAATACCTGTGTATGATTAACAATGCTCGATTTAAACCTGAAGGTGGTGCTTAACTTGTAGCAGGAAGATGCTACATTAACAATAAGCTAATTAGAAAGATGAAGAAAATTATATAAAGTAAAATTGATTGGGTTACTGGCTTAAGTAATATACTTTGTGAACCCTCTGTCCTCTGGAATTACTCTGTTCAGTTTACCTTCTCCGTGAAGCTGCAACTACTTGACATCAATGAAAATTGGGCTTTGTAACTGGCCTACTAACAACACTGTGCCACATTTTGAACAAAGATTTCTGTGAAGAACTTGGAACAATTCCAAGGAATTTAACTTTAGTGACAGAGTACATTCAATTTCACAATTACTATGTTTTGAACAATTACCCAGGAATAATCTAAAGCAAATTACATGTGAAATGATGCAAAATGTAAGAAAGATAATTTGTTATTCATGTTGAAGTTACCTGGCACCATTCCTTTCTCAAATCTTGCAATAACTCCACAGCCATTTGGTCTTTCTAATAACTTTCAAAGCTGCTTTGCCAAAATAAGAATGTTCATGCCAGCCCCGCTGCTCAATTTAATTACCATTATCCTCAACAAAATTACTGCTGACAATGCACCTTTAAAATCACTTGTCAGTGTTCAGTTTAATAGAAGTATTTATAGTTTTAATTTTGTTATTTCACATAAGACATAATAACATATTGTTGCAAAGTTTAGGAATGCTGCTCAAATCCATTTAATTTATCATTGAAGATTTATAAATCACCTTATAAACAAACATTTGCAGGATATCCCAAAGCATTTTGCAGCCAATTAACTAGTATTGCACTGCAGGCGCCATATGGAAACATGTGGCTGTCTGTTTGTGAACGGAAATGTCCCATTAACAGTAAATAATTGCCAGTAACACGAGGAAAACTGACTGCTTGTTTGGAGAAATGCATTTATGCATCACATACACTGACTTACCATTGTCGTGTGACCTCTGTTGTGGTTACTTTCGGTTTAAGCAGTAGCCAATAAACCATCACATGAAACACCGCTCTTCTTTAAGTAGAACCATGAGATTTTATACATCCTGTTGAACTGACAGACTTTTGTTTAATGTCTGATTGAAAGATGATACCTTGAGTTGAAATACAAACATCCTTCACAGCTAGACTAATGCATCCACTTTGTCTACTTCTTTTGCTGAAGGATCATCAGACATGAAACATTACCTCTGATTTCGCTTCACAGATGCTGCCAGACCAGTTGAGATTTTCCAGCAATTTGGGTTTTTGTTTCTGAGTTACAGCACCCTTTTTGGTTTTTATTTAACATGCTGCCACATCTCTCCTAGGCATGCCCACCTTGAAGAAGTTTTGCTCCTCTCTCCAATGGGATTTCCATTCCAATCTTTTTTCTTATCCACTGAAGGGTCACCAGACCTGAAATATTAACTCTGATTTATCTTCATAGATGCTGCCAGACTTGCTGAGCTTTTCCAGCAACCTCTGTTCTTGTAGCCTCTTCTTTGTTCATTGGTAGGTATGTACAAAACGTTGGTGAGGCCACATTTGGAGTACTGCATGCAGTTCTGGTTGCCCTACTATAGGAAGCATATTATCAAACTATAAAGCATGCAGAAAAGATTTATTAGGATTCAACCTGAACTGGAAGGTTTGAGTTATAAGGAGAGGTTGGCTGGGTTGAGATTTTTACCCCTGGAGCATAGGAGACTGGGGGGCGACTTGATAGAGGTCTATAAAATCATGAGCGGCACAGACAAGATTGACAGTCAATAGCTTTTCCCTGTGGTCGAGGAGTCTAGAACTAGAAGGCATAGGTTTAAGATGAGAGGGGAGAGTTACAAAAGAGTCTAGAGGGGCAATTTTCCATACAGAAGGTGGTGAGTGTCTGAGTGAGGTAGTGATGCAAGTGAGCATAATTTTGTCACTTAAAAATCTTTTGGACAGGTACCTAGATGGAGGGGTATGGACCAAACACAGGGAAATGGGACCAGTTTAATTGTGAAAACAGGATGGCATGGGCAAGTGGGCTGTACACCTCTCTGACTCTATTCCCCTGATCTTCTGACTCAACGACGAGACTGGGATCAACACACTAAAGTTTACATTTGCAATTAAAAATCCACCTTGAATTAAATGAACTATTTCCATTTACTGAATATCTTTTCAATAGTTCAGAGACTTGTTGCAGGGATATGGTCCATGTATGTGGCAGCATCCAGGGAGAAGAGAGTAAGATAGTAGATGTTATCGACCATGCAGTGATGAAACTTAGTGCTTGAATGTCCGAAAATTTGATGTGTTGCTGTTCTGGGCAAACTTTGTTATATAAAAAATTAAACTAGATTAAATTAAATTGAAGTTAAAATTTAATAGAGGTATTCAAGGTCACGAGGACTCTTGATAGAGGAGATAGGCAAAAAATTGTTTCCATTGGTGGAAATATCAAGAATTAGGGACACAGATTTAAGGTAACAGGCAAAAGAAGCAACTGTGATATGAAGAACAACCTTCTTGGGACAAATTATGCTTTGGATCTAAAATGCACTGCCTGAGCGTAGTGGAAGCAAATTCAATCACAGTATTCAAGTATTGTAATCCATGGTAAATGCGGCCAGCACAGACAGTACAGAGGGATTAGTCAATCAATCGTGTAATATTTCTATAGCTCTGTGAAAAACTGGAGGCAGAATGATGAACTATTCCACATCCAAATACCAATGCTTCTCTCCTTAGCATGCAGCTCCCTACAAACTAAATGTGTTAGCTCTCCAAGATTCACGTAATGAATAAGAAGTTGGATTAATTTTGCCACATTTTCTTGATATTGGAAGAACAAATGCATATTAATTACACAAATCAAATATTCTTAAAATTCTTCAACTCTAATGGCAGAAATGATACAAGTTAAATAATATCAATGTGAGCAATTATGTAAGTTACTGAACCGTCTCAAATAAGACATCATTTCTAAGTGACTGTGATATAGCTGTTTTCAGTCATAACACTGTGGATTTCATCCATTCTGTTCAAGGTCAGATCCACTCCAACAAATTTATTTGAAATGACATGTTGTTCTAATCATGGAAAACAAGAATCTGTGAGCAGAATTTAATGCCACCCCCACGATGAGTTCAGTTGTGGGCAGTTTTTAAACTAGGTGAGATGGTGGCAGGTGGGAATGACACTACCTTCTAGCCTCCACTCTGATTAAGTCTGTGCTGAGATCAGAGTGAGAGAGGGGAGAGTCTCTTGTTCCTCTATCAATTGAATCCATTAAATAGATGATTATAATGGTCACTTAAGAGACTCATTCTGCTGACACTGGTGTTAAAACTAGTGCATGAGACATGAGAATCAATCTTAGGGCTGAATCCTTTTTTTTAAACAAAATGTGAGTTATGGAGAGTTTTACTGAAGAATTTCTCACTTTGGGAGCCAGTGAGATTTCTCACTGTCATGACATCCACCCCTTGTCTGGACTGAGGACTAGTCCAAACCCAATTACTGACATGGCCATTTGGCTCAATTAGCATGCATTGACTGTGCTGCGTTGAATGGTGACACAAGCTGTGGGTGTTAGATTGACATCTCAATTAACAAGGCTTACATCAGCTAAGAATGGTGGTGGACAATAACAGCTAACTGGAGGGACTGGCTGGGACTGACTCCAAAAACATTCCATTCTCAATGTCAGCCAACCCCAACTGAAACATTTGCAATCACCTTCAACAGGAGTACTAAGTGGATGATCTACCTCAGCATCCTCCTCAGGTCCCTAGAATAATAAGATGCCAGTCTATAGCTCATTCAATTCACTTCAGATGATATCAAAATATAGGTGAAGGCACTGCAAAGTCAATGGGCACTGACAACAGGTCTGTAGACTTGTGCTCTAGAGTTAGCTCAGCCTCGAGCCAAGTTTATGCAATATAGGCACAACTCTAGCATCTTCATTACGATGTGAGAAATCACCCCGTGTACCCCTTTTCCATAAAATGCAAGAAAAATCCAATCTTACTGCTCACGGACCCATCGATCTACTTTTCATCATCAGCAAAGTGATGTTAGCAATAGTTCTATGAAGTGGCAGTTCTTTAGCAACAATCTGTACACGTTACTCAAATAAGATTCTGCCAGGACCACTCAGCTCCAGAAACCAGGGCACCCTTTATCAAACATTGTCAAAATAACTACATTTCAGAGATAAACTCAGTGTGACTAACTTTGACATCACACTGACATTTGACTGAGTATGGCATCAAGAAGCCTTAACAACATTGAAGTCAAAGAGAATTGGGGGTAACTGTCCACCAGTTGGAATCAAAAGATATCTGTGGTTGTTGGAGGTCAGTCATCTCAGTTGCAGGACATCTCTGTGGGAGCTTCTCAGAGTAACGCCTTAAGCCCAACCATCATCAGCTGCTTCATAAATGCACTTCCCTCCATCATAAGGTCAGAAGTGGGGATGCTTGCTGATGATTGACAACATTTAGTACCATTTATAATACCTCAGCCACTGAAACAGCTCATGTTCATATGCCACAAGACCTAGATAATATCCAGACTTGGGCTGAAAATTGCCATGCAATGTGCATACCTCCCAAGTAATAGGCATGACCATCACCAACAAGATAAAGCAAGACAGGCTGTATCACTTACAAAGGGAGAGAACTGAAGGTGGTGGGTGGAGTGCCAATTATATGAAAGTATGACTGTCCTGGATGATGCCAAGCTTCCTGACTGTTGTTGGAGCTCCACGGCAACAGGATAGAATTCTAACCCATTCCTCACTTGTAACTTCTCAACATAAGCTTGGAGTGATAGGGTGGAGGCTTATGGCCACAGAATTCCTAACCTCTGACCTGCTTTTTTGGCCACAGTATCTTGTTAAGTTTCTGGCCAATTATAAACTACAGAATATTCATAGTTGGGGATTTAACAAATGAAATGTCACTAAAATTCATGGGGAAATGATTAGATTATCAATCTCCAATTTAAAATCAACAATTGATTCGGCATAAATTGACATTCTGGATGTAGGTTTGCTCACTGAGCTAGAAGGTTACTTTTCAAAATGATCCTTCCAGCTCAGCGAGCAAACCTACATCCAGAACCTCAACCTGAGCTACAAATCTTCTCAAAATAAACTGACATTGTGGCACAGTATCCCAAAATTCTACCAGTGTGTATGTGTAGATTTGTCTCCTAATTTTACTCCTGGAAGGTCCAGCTCTAATATTTAGTCCTAGAGTCCCCAAACTAATAGAAATAGAAATGGTCTGTCTGTTCGCTCAATACCTTGAAACCTTTGACCACACCATCCCTTATCACAGTGAATATGATTCTAGCATGTACAATCTTTTCTCATAACTTAACTTTTGGAAACCAGATAACATTCTGATAAATCTACCTTGCACTCCCCCTCAAGGTGAATGCGTCTTTCCTAAGGTGTGGAGGAAACTTCAACCACTTACAACTTCCCAAGTGTGATCGAACCAGAGTGTCATACAGCTGAATCTTGACATCCACATCTTTATATTCTAATTCTCTAGGTATAAAGTCCAGCATCCATGAGCCTTTTTGATTACACTCTATACATATTCATGGCATTTTCATGACCCATGCACCTGGACCACCAACTATTCTTGGATCTCCATTGTTTCTAGCTTTTCACCATTTAAAAAATACTATCTTCTATCCTTTTATACATCCCAACAGCTGACCTCATATTTAGAGACACTGAAATTTATTTGCCAATATTTCCCCATTTACTTCAGCTAGAAATACATTTTCGTTTCTATTTATAATGTTCATAATGCTGTCTTTAGCACACCATCAGCAAATTTATATATGTGGCTTTCCACTTCATCATTTAAGTTGCTAATAATTATGGTGAATCATTCAGCAGTCAACACAGATCTTGTGGGACACCATTAGTCTTATCCTGCCAATACAGTATCAAGCCATTAACTTTACTTTCCGTCTCCTGCCACTCAATTGATTTCCTAACTTGGTCAATAATTTGTCTTCAATTCCATGAACTTCAACTTTAGCTAACAGTTTTTTTTTTATAAGGCATTTCATATAATACCTTCTGAAAGGTATATTATATTATACATAATATCCATAGACATTTTCTTGTCTCCTTCTAAATCAAATAATGAAAAAGGAAGAAAAAAACAGGAACAATGGAACAAACAATGTGAGAAAACTGTACTCATCATTGACTTGCAGCACAGAAATAAGCCATTTGACCATCATGTCTGAACTACGGCTTTCAAACAGCTATTCATTAATCTCACTCCCCTTATTCCCTACAGCCCTGAATTACTCTTTCGTAAAACACCATTTTTAAAATCGTCACTTAATCTGCTATACTTCAGGTTGTGCACTCCAGTTCATAAGAATCTGCTGTGTGAAACATTTTCTCATCTTTACAAGTTATTTAAAATCCACATTGTCTGGTTAATGATCCTTCTTGTACAATGATACACTGTAACAAATGTTATTTAAATGGAATACTAGTAGATATCACTGTAGCCTTAGATCTATTCCCACAGTGAAAATATATCCACTATAGGCTGGACAACCAGAAACTGCATGTGTGGTTCTCTCAATAGCTTTTGAAAGTCCAATGTAGTGATTCATTACCATAGGTCAGAACCTAGCTAGACTAAACAGAATATATCTTTCAACTTTGATGCTTTCAATTCTCCTAGTGATCCAGAAATGATTATCTTCAATTCCAAAATCATCTCCTGTGGTAGTTCATGGAGACAAACTCCTCACCTTGCCCCACTCTCGCAGAGTACTGCTCCATAAGCTCCACGTAACCGTGCCTCTCTCTAATGAACAGAGATGCTTATGGTAAAATAAACAAAGAGCTGCGGGCGCTGAAGATCTGAAAGCATGCCAGAATTACGAGAGAAACTGAGGAGCGATCTTTAAGAATTGCAGTGCACAATCTGAAGTATGGGTGAAAGCAGATTAAATGGTGTTGAAAAAAAAAGAGTTATCCAAGATATGAGCAATGAGGTGAATGAGATTAACTGGATAGTGCTTCGAAAGCCCTGGCCCAGATACGATAGTTAAACTGTAGGGCATCTGTAGAAAGAAAGCAGAGTTAATGTTTTGAATCCAATGACTTTTTTTCTTCCTTTGCGGACCATAGTTAATCACCTAATTCCAAAATCTGAAACTGTAAATTCTGCTATTGTAAAATACTGTATTTTCTTTGTGTAGTTAGCAACTTCGATACACTTTAACATAAAGTTCAGGGAGACAGTTAGCTGTTTCACCCAAATACCTTGGACACAGCAGACACAATGTAAAAACAGGGATCAGTTCTTTGGCTGCTTCCCAAAACTTCAGCCTGGTATCAAAAATCAAGTAATAACTTATTTAGAAGTCAACAACGAGAGCTCAAAAAATTAAAGCAAGTGTTCCACCTGATGGGATTTAAATTATCCTGCACAGTAAACCATCTGCATGAAGCAAAATCCATTAGTACTGATCTTAATCCAATGGAAATTCATTGGTGCTTGAAAAAAATCCTTGCTGAATAAACAGGCTCATTAACTAGTGACAACAACTAAGATCCATAACTCATCTTCTGGAGAACTGCAGGTGAGCAACTCCATCTTACTATTTTGAAGTCTCGAGCGAAAAAAGACATACAATGTTAGAAAATTAAAAACAGTCAAGTAGTACTGTATATGGTTATACACATAGTGAATGATGTGTAGCTTGGTAACATGGCAAATTGGGCCAAAGTTTTCCAAGGTTTGCCCCTTTTTCTTACTGCAATCCATAACAGCTGCTAGCTTGGCACCAGTCAGCATGTGAAACCTTTCCCACTAAGAAGCCAGTGTCTTTGAAAGGGGTTGGGGAGAAAGGGAAAATTTGATGGAAAATAACCATATGTTTTGAAGGACAAGTCTGAATACTGTCAAGAGTGTGGTGCTGAAAGCTCAGGCAACATCCAAGGAGCAGGAAAATCAATGTTTCGGGCAAAAGCCCTTCATCAGAAATGAGCACCACACTCTTGACTCTAATCTCCAGCATCTGCACTCTTTACTTTCGCCTAGGTTTGCAAACTGCTTAGTGGCCAGAAAAATACTACTAGAAATGTTCACTTTGACGTGACATTAAATTAACATGTACATAGACTGCACTAAATCATACATTGGATAGTGCACATGTTACTCCACACATTTTCTGAATTTATGGCCAAACAGAATCATAATCCATTGGTCTTACGTTCTTTGTGTGAGAAGTCTAAACACTATATTGTAGGGATTTTTTAAAACAGAATACAGAAAGTTTAGAAGGAAATTGAGAAAACATATAACAGAAACAAACAGAGAATGTAGGTTTAAGGTGAGAGGGGAAAGATTTTAAAATGACTTGAGGGGCAGTTTTTTCATGCGGAGGGTGGTGCATGTATGGAATGAGCTGCCAGAGGAAGTCATAGAGTCATGGAGATTTACAGCACAGAAATAGACACTTTGGTGCAACTCATCCATGCCAACCAGATATCCTAAACTAATCTAGTCCCATTTGCCAGCATTTGTCCCATATCCCTCTAAAGCCATCTTATTCATATGCTCAGCCAATGCCTTTCAAATGTTTCAATTGTACCAGCCTCCACCACTTCCTCTGGCAGCTCATTTCAAATATGCACCACCCTCAGCATGAAAAATCTGCCCCTTAGCTCCCTTTTAAATCTTTCCCCTCTCACCTTAAACCTATGCTCTCTAGTTTTGGACTTCCCTACCCTGGGGAAAAGCCCTTGGCTATTCACCCTAACTATGCCCCTCATGATTTTATAAACTTCTATAAGGTCACCCCTCAGCCTCCAACAGTAGCCTCAGCCTAATCAGCCTCTCCCTATAGCTCAAACCCTCCAACCCTGGCAACATCCTTATAAATCTTCTCTGAACGCTTTAAAGTTTAACAACATTTTTCTTATAGCAGGAAGACCAGAATTGCATGCAATATTCCAAAAGTGGCCTAACCAACGTCCTGTACAGCTGCAACATGGCCTCTCAACTTCTATACTCAGTACACTGACTAATAAAGGCAAGCATACCAAATGGCTTCTTCACTACCCTGTCTACCTGTGACTCCATTTTCAAGGAATTGTGAACCTGCACCCCAAGGTCTCTTTGTTTGGCAACATTCTCCAGGACCTTACCATTAAGTGTATAAGTCCTGCCCTGATTTGCCCTACCAAAATGCAGCACCTCGCATTTATCTAAATTAAACTCTGTCTGCTGTTTCTTTATCCAGTTGCCCATCTGATCAAAATTCCATTGTATTTGGAGGTAACCTTCTTTGCAGTCCACTACACCTCCAATTTTGGTGTCACCTGCAAACTTACTAACCATACTTTCTATATTCACATCCAAATTATTTATATAAGTGACAAAACGCAGCAGACCCAGCACTGATCCTTGCAACACACTGCTGTTCACAGGCCTCCAGTCTGAAGTGGTGGAGGTGGGTACAATTTAGAGTCTGAATACTCTGACTGTACTAAAAGTTGATAAGCCACGGGGACTAAATGAGGTACATCAATGGATAGAGTAGGTGAGGAGAAACTGTTCCAATTGGTGACAGGAAAAAGAACCAGATGACAAGGATTTAAGATAACTTGCAAAAAAATGTCAACACCAGGAAAATGTTTTCATACAGCGAATGTTTGATATCTAGGGGTTGGTTAGCTCATTGGCTGGACAGCTGGTTTGTGATGCAGAGTGACTCTAAGAATTTGGGCTCAATTCCTACATCAGTTGAGGTTTCCATGAAGGCCCTGCCTCCTTAACCTTATCGTTTGTCTGAGCCACAGTGGCCCTCACATTAAACTCACCACCCCGTCATATCTCCAAGGCAGAGCAGCCTTATAGCCCACGGGGACTGTGGTGATTGGAATCTGAATTGTACTGCCTGGGAGTATGGTGGAAGTATTCAAGAGGAAATTATATTATCTATAAAAGAAAAACGTATGGGCCTATGAGCGACTGTAGGTGAATTATTCCTTTTGAGAGTCGGCACAAGCTAGACAGGCCAAATAGCCTCCTTCTGTGCTTTACTTTTCAAAATTCTTGTTGATCCAGTTGAAGAACTGTGGGATGGCTAGCCCTGTAGATTAATTCAAATGAGCAAAGCTGTTTGCCCAAGTAATTTTAATTTATTAAAACCAATTAAGTCTAAAACTATAACTTTGATGTACTAAATGCCAAATGAATGATGTTAATAATAGAGAAAAAAATAAATACTTTAACTTATTCACTATTACAATAATAAGGCCCAGCTGACTACTGATAAGCAACAACATCCCTTGCCTAGGCTGCTGAATATGCAAAAGGAAATGGTCAATTAGTACTATGCCGCTAGGTACGTTGAGTTATGTATTCATGAATAAGCTATTCACAATATCACATTGAAACAAAGATTTCCAATAACATTCTTCTTGCAAAATAACTCAATGCTTTTAGTTTTGTTTAAATCCCTGTAAAATGCCATATCTAGGTGGCTGGTATAAATCAGTTGTATATATATTAGTGCATTCATACTGCCACAATGAACAAAGAGCATGAGATTTTCTGCATTGCAAAAATAATAATAATTAAAAAATCAAGATTCACAGTATTAAGCATTTAAAAACATATTCACCAATGCTGTGGAAGGATTACAAATTAATTCAGTCCTTTGAATTCCCCTGTTTTTTAAGATGTGGTGACCATACCACACCTTGAAAACCAGGCACCCTGAAGGAGGACGACAATTTATTTGAGGTGAATTGGAGATGACGTACCCTTATGCTTCCAAGCCCCAGATCCAAAAGAGATTAATGTAATGAAGTCAGGTTTCTTAATTGTGCAATAAATCAGGAAGTTGCCAGGGCATCAAGAGTTAATTAGACTAGTTTTTTTTTAATTGCAGCTGTTTTAATTGGCAATCTGTGGCACCCACAATGGAACCATTACACAGTGCAGAAGGCCCAACAGGGGATTCCTAGCAGGATCGTATGAAGCTTTTTTCCAATCACTTTCCTTCAATTTGTTTGAGCTTATATTTTCTCTAAGGATTGTTATATAAATGAGCAATGAGCTCAACACGGGCATTTTATTTTAATTTTATTTATGGCAGGTCGTGCAGAAAAATGTACGATAAAAATGTATGTTGCAATCATCCAACGATTCCAAAGTAATAGAATTTGAACTCCCGCGACATTAAAGCCCAGCAGCTGTTTAATATGTTGATGGGCAAGGACTGTTACAAATTTAACGCAACGCGTTGGATTTCGAAGCCTGGTTGGTCCTATGTGTGGAATGTTATCCCGTGGCGAAGCTTGCTGAGTGCCTCACTTGATCGTCACCCCAAGCTTCTAATTCAGCAACTCTGAGTGAGGTACAATGGAAGGAGGAGCGCACAGTCCCCATTTCACAGCGTTTGGTCTCTGTGCCTCCTCGCCCTCGACAACTCCTCCATGATGTGCCACAATGTGACATCTGTGAGATGCTCAACTGGACACTTGAGGGACTATAAACAACTGCTCAAACGGAAAAGCAGCTGCTCGGTTTGTCACCGTGTGTGTGCCGGAAATTACCACACTGTCCCAAATGAACGCGCTCTCCTATTTACAAATCTCACAACGGCGGGGCTTTCCAATTCAGTTGCCGGGCAACACGATCAGCGTTGCCAATTAAGTTTAAGTTCTCTTTACTATTAAAATAAAATCCAAAAGAATGGTTGCGGTTCTCAGCAGTGCTATAGTCAATGGGATCACTTCCTGAGAGATCATTGTGAATGCTCATCTCGAGAGTTTGCTGGGCATTTTAGTTCAGAATGATTTTACACAATGTTGTTTGGAAACTCAAGTCCAAACTTTTCCTTCTGAACCAGCCATGTTCATGAAACGGTTCAGGAAAACGCTCTGCCTTTAAGTAATTGGAACTTGTTTTCCAAAACACCACATGCAGCATGAATGTACCCAGCACACTTACCCCTGCTCCTCCATCATCTCGTGGAGCTCCATGCATTTGAGCTCGACTCTCCGCTTCCGCTCATGGTCTAATATTTCTCGGTTGCCTTTTTTCACCACCAGAGTCGGTTCCATTTTCTTGGAGTCCTCTTCGGTGTTGTACTCCCCGCCGCTGCCTGTCCTCTGCCGGACTGCAGCTGGGTTTCGCTGGCCACAACCATTTGTGCAGCTTTCCCGAGGAGAGAGCGAACCATCGCCGTTATTGTGCATGATGGTGACGAGCGAATTCCCACTTCAACTCTGCAAAGGACAGGAGAGAGAGAGAGAGAGAGAGAGAGAGGATTTCAGTGTCATTCAAGTCACAATCTGCTCATCCTAAATGACAGGTCAGGACAGGAATAAGGGCCGATTATGTCCGATCCTTACTAGTGCAATATTTCAAAAGCGTGACCGCAATTTTATCTCAGCTCCTGTCAGTAGGGGAGACAATGCTGAAGGTACTGAATTCAGTTAAATCTCTACCCTTTAGTAAAACGTGATGCAGTAAGTGGCATCTGGTGGATACCATCGTACGGAACTAATCCCAGCGCCGGTAAAGACGTGCTCATTTACCGAGTGCAGTTCTACCGGTTATTAATATGCATGGACAGATTATAATGTTAAATCTCAGTAAATGTTACTAGTCCATAAAGTATTACCGCTCAGACCTAAACTCCACTGGTCAAATATGTGAAAAACAAACCCAGTTTCGAATTAACTCTAACATTCCTGCGAGGCACGCTCACCAAATATTAACAGCCATTCATCTAAACAGCCTCATACTATTCGAACCCAACTTTAATCAGCCCACTGCTGGACAACGGTCGAGTCCAAATGTTCACAACATGTATTACTGTGCGAGGCGCTCACCACAGTAAGGCCGGTTGGAGTACTGGTGTTCAACGATATGCAATTAGGAGCTGTCCTGCTGTTTCACTGTCCGCGGCTCTGAAAGCCAGAACTCCTGGTGCGCTGTTGCCGAACAGGGTCCCGGAATATACAGCATCAGGCGGTGTATTGCTGTCCACGGTGCTGAACGCCAAGCTCCGTCCACAACATCACTGCCTACGGTGCTGAACGCGAAGCTCCGCGCACCATGTTGCTGTCCACGGTGCTGAACGCGAGGACTCTCCGATTCCTTACTTTCCAGTACTGTGGCGAGTTGCTGTCCACAGTGCTGAAAGCGGGAGCTCTCGCTGTTGGATTTGCTCCCACAGTGTTGACAAGACTTTGATCACAAGGTGCAAGTTTCGAAGGAGCTGTAGTTTCCCGATCTCACCATTTGTGGCGCAATACCGCGAGGCGCTGTCCACGGTGCTGAAAGCGACTCACTGCTTGGAATGATGACCGGCGAACAGCCCCGCGATTCTGATGTTTCACTGATCCCTTTGGAAGTGTGAGGCCAATCACTTGGTCGGATGGGACAGGCTCACAAATGCTGCACATTGTGTGTCCGCCTATGGGGCCATGTCTCCAGATCTGTGGAATAACACTGGAGAGAAGCTTGAAATGCAGCAGTTTAATTATTGAAAAGCAGTCTTGCTTTGCCAGCTGTTTCCTGTAATACAACCCGCTGACTGCCTCTAACACCTCATGGCTATAAGTACAGCTATCAGCATCGAGCACAATTCTCAACTCACCTAACAGAAATGAGATCTAATTTCTCTCTATAGTAAAAGTAGCTAGTCCTAGTCTCTATAATTAGAGGCGGTGTAGCATCACCCCATCCTTCAAAATGGCCAACTTGAAAATGTGGGGAAGATAAAACAAGAAACTGAATATGCAATTCCTTTATTAGCTAGAAATGACTTCCATATGAGAGTTGGTAGGAATACAACTAACAGTCTGCTCTTTTTTATAAAAGATCTAGATTTAAATCCTAAAAGCACGAAAGCTTGGATTTACTCTGCAAGGATACATTGTCTACAATCTAACTCACCAGCGTGTAAATCACAGTCAGGTTTTTTTTTAATAGTGAAAGTCAATCTGAGGAAACGAATAGAAGTCTGGAAATGGATAACACATTGTTTCGACATCTCTAACTGAAATGAAAATGCCGCTTTCAATCCTCTGGTTTATTCACATCATTTGGAACAAAGGCCAGGGATCAAGAATGCAATTTCTTACAGTCCATTCCCATTGCATCACTCCAGATCTCAAAGTACAGGAAACTAATGAGCTGTTCATGTACTTTGTCTTGTCTGCCTTCTCCACTGAATCCCATCCTTGTCACCTTCAGCAAGGCATTCATTAACATTTTTTCTATCTTTGTACTCACTTCATTCATTATGATGAAGTTGGTAATGTAACACCAAAAAGATTTTGCAGACTGAGTGAGTGAAGACTTAGAAAGCATAGCCGATTGAGGGGGATTTGGTCAAAACCCACTGGGACACAGTAGCACATCTCAATTATAAAAGACAGTTCCTACTGGGTTACCATATGTCCAGTTGATTTGGATTATAGAGTTAAGGTTCCCATTATCCTTTGCCTTTCAATCAGTTTGATAGTTTATTTCTCACAATGCTAGCATGGTCCAAATTGTCACTAAAAATACTGAAATTGAGCCTCCAGCTAAGAAACGTCAGCACATGCCTTGGGAAGATATTTGGACCTTAATCAACCATAGGCTGCATTTTGGAAGTATTAATGTGTGTGTTAGACATTAATATAGCTTTTTGCAACAGTGTTATGTCGTTAATTGGGAACAAAACAGTCACGCAGAATTGGGTCAGAAACAGGTCACCAAAAACACTCATTTGGGAAACAGTTTTCACCTGTATAAAGCAATTCACAAATTACAAACCCGTGTTGGACAAGGCAGTTGTAGCAGCCTGACTGGCAACAAACCCTGCAGCTTTGAGTCAAATTCAGTTCCTTGCACCTCACCTCTGGGAACACATTCATATAGAATTTCAATACAGATTATCAACTCATCATAAATTATTGATAGCAAAGAGGGAAGGTATGACACCTTTCATCACTTGAAGATGATCAAGCATGCACAGCCACCTCTTCAATGGTTCTCATGTATATTAGATGAGGCACGTTATCAACATTTGAAGCAGCTAGGCCAGGTTCTGTGTGAATTGCACTATACCCAGTGTTTTCTCATTGAAATAGACACAATTCCAAATACGGTTGCAGTTCCCTCACCCGGTCTCTCTTCAATGAGAACAGGAGAAGGTGGAATTCGAGTTGAAAAGCAACATGGCCTCATTCTGTAACTACACAGTTAAGTCACAACCTTGACCAGCATGACGAATTCTCAGCAGTATTCTATTTAATGAAAACAAGTAAAAGAAAGACTATAATTTATATGTTGCTTTTCACCCCTTCCAGGCCTTTTACAGCACTTTACAAGCAATGAAGTGTAGTCACTATCATAATGTTGGAAATACAGCAGCCAAATTGTAAATAGCAAGCTCCCACAAATAATAAAGATCAGAATATTCATTTTTTGTATGATGTTAATTGAGGGGTCAATATTGTGCAGGACATCAGTGACAATTCGTTTGCTCTTCTCTTTTATATTTACACCAACAAGCAGATAAGGCCATGCTTTAATTACATCCAAAATGTAGCACCTCTGACAGTGCAGCTCTCCCTCAGTGTTGCACTAGAGCATGCAAAATGATTTTTTTTGTTGTAGTTATGGATCAAGGAATTAAAGGGACAATAGCAGCGGGATTACATAGTTGGCCGAGGAAACGGAAACTAATTGTGGACAATTGCTTTTTGGATTGGAGGAAAACAAAATGGGGCTTCTCATGGGGAAGTTCTAGGGCCAATACTTTTTCTTGATGTATGTTAATGACTAGACTTGGGTATTTAGAGAACAATTACAAATGGCAGATGACCCAAGTTGAAAGAATTATGAACTGTGAGAGGAATTGTAATAGATTCCAAGTGGACATAGTCTTGCTGGTGCCATTTAATGCAACGAAGTGCAAAGTTATACATAATCAATCAAATATAAATGGTCATAAAGGTGGTGCTGTTCTGAATGTCTTGACCCCTTTCTCCTCCCCTAAGATTCGGCTCAAAGTCCATCCTTTTGATCAAGATTTTCATGAAGCGTCCATGTTGCTCGTTCTTTGTCTCAGTGGATAGTTTAATCTGATTATGATTCTATGAAACTACTGGGCATGCAAAATTCCACTGAATACAATTCTATGTTCAAGATGCCATTGAAATGAAAGTTGTTTGTTGTTATAACACAGACGACACTAAGTCTCCAGAAAGGAGACTTTTTCTAATTTTGACCAAAGTCACTAAGCAGCAGGTCAGCTATATTAGAGAAAATCAGAGTAAACTCCCACTCTAATATTACTATTGATTATTAGAAGACAGCACAATGTACAACTACAGCTTGTATTTAGGATGCCATTGGGACATTTTACCACCGTAATAAAGTTTCTAATTGAAGTAGAGGCTGAATCTTACCCAACGTTGGCTCAGTGTCAACTTTGGCACGTTTCCTGCAGGGCCTCTCTCCATGAGCTCTAGTGAGAATGACTGCACTATTTATTCAACCTCATCTCATTACCTATGCACTACGGCTTCATGGTGTCCTACTCATCATATTATTTCACGAGAAGTACTGGCTACTGAGGGGACCTCGTGATTCCTGGCGTTATCACCATCTTTAAAGCCTAGCCTTTAACCTGGTCACCCTGAATAGTTTTGTATTTACCCTGGACACGTCAAGCCAAGGATGACTGGCATCCCCATTTGCCAATGGGGACCAGGAAGACCTGCTGGACAGGAGATGCATGAGGTTGCTGCTCATGGGGCATGCTTGGAGATATTGGTGACTGATGCAAGTCTAGAGGTGAAAGCAGAGAAGTGGAGCCAACAAGTTACTGCTTTGACTTTCATTCTGGGAATGGTCATCATCCAGTTTCTATGCAACGTTTTTGCCAACATCATGCCATTCAGGGCTGGGATTATTTTGCCTGAAAAATTTAATGCTGAATTTGGATTTCATGCCTAGTCATGCCTACTTTAAATTAGGTAGGGCAGCCTTGGTTGATTTAATTTGATGTGCTTAGAGCCAGCAGGCAAGGAAGGCTTTGCTTTTGTTTTTTGAGCAGAGCTGTTAGCCCTTGTACAGTAAATTGGTTCAAAATCCTGGAAAAAGCTGATAAGGTAATTTTGTTCTGCTCTTGCATGCTAATATACAAAGAGCTCAATTTTAAGGCAAAAGACACAAGTTAATATTATTGCTCACTCAGTTTACCATGAACGTGTTTATTCAGATTCTCAATATCTGAAAGATCATGATACATTTAAGGATTGCCCAAATAATGCCTGTATACAGAGGTGACCTACAATCCCAGTTCTGTCTTTGCAGAACAGCTTTCCTGAACTTCATTCACTCAAGCATTTTGAAGAATTGGCGATTAAAAGTAATCACATTGTGACACTTGTAGAGGTTTATAAAATCATGAGGGGCAGAGATAAAGGTGAAGAGCAAGGGTCCTTTCCCTAGGGTGGGGAAGTTCAAAACTAGGGGATATATTTTTAAGGAGAGAGGAGAAAGTTTTAAAAAAGACATGGGGGCAACACTTTTACACAGAGAGTGGTTTGTATGTGGAATGAACTGCATGAAATGTGGATGCAGGTACAGTTCCAACATTTAAAAGATATTTGGACAAGTACATGAAAAGAAAAGGTTTGGAGGGTGATAGGCTAAATGCAGACAAGGATTGCCCAAATCCTTGAGACTAGCTTATTTGGAAACATGGTTGGCATGAACTAGTTGGACCAAGGGGTCTGTTTCCATTCTGTATGACTATCTCTGAAAGAGGAGAAAGTGAGGACTGCAAATGCTGGAGATCAGAGTTGAGGGTGTGTTGCTGGGAAAGCCTGATAAAGGGGTTATGCCCGAAACATCGATCCTCCTGCTCCTCAGATGCTGCCTGATCTGCTGTGCTTTCCCAGCAACACACTCTCTGATCTCTGAAAGAGTTTGAAAATAGTCATCAGCAGGTGGCAGAATCATATTTCTAATTACTGCAGCAACTCACAAAAATACGTTCAACAGCAACAGCACCTCTCAAAACTGTTATCTCTACCACCTATAAGGACAACGGCTGCATATTCATGGGTAGACCACCATCACCAAGTCCTCAAGTTCCTCTTTGAGCCACACAAAATCCTCCTGACTTTGAACAATATGGATGTTTCTTCACTGTCACTGGATTTAAATCCTTGAATTCTCTGCCTGATAGCACTGTGGGCATACCTGCATTACATGAACTGCAGCAACAGAAAGAGGTGACTCAGCACCACCTTCTCAAGGTCAATGAGAAATGGACAATAAATGCTGGTCTAGCCAATGCTGCCTACCTTTACGAACAAATTTTTAAAAATAAGTGAACAGTTTCACTTGATGAATATAAAAGGACAAACAAGTGATCCAACAGGTGCACTCTTCAAAGGCTGATCTGATTTCATCAATATTTTGTACCATTTGTTGGGTTGCATCAATTTATATTATTTTAAAATGACTGTGTTATGAACAGCTAATACTAATAATTCACTGAATTGAAACCTATTTACAATTTCTGCTTCTGAAGAAGGGTCACAAGGTTCAAAACATTAACTCTAGTATTTCTCCACAGATGTTGGTAGACCTGCTGAATTTCTCCAGCAATCTCTATTTTCATTTCAGAGCTTTTGCATCTGCATTCTTAATTTCATTATGGAATTTCTGCTTAATAGTTTAGTTTAGGGGTGTGAATAATGAGGAGCGATGAGGAGTAATGAGAATATGGCTTGGACATAAATCTATTCTTATTCTTTCTGCTCGCTGGTAGAGTTCTAAGTATATTGTTTTGTTTGCTGTCAACCTAATTCTTTGAGTAATTTTTACTTCACAAACTGCTGTTAATCTGGTACTAACTTGCCAGGCTTTTTTTTAATATATATTATTAAGAGAGCATATTACTGCAGGTGGTCAAACTGAAATTTTCAGCACACTGATCCCAAAACTAGTTTAAATATTCCAGTGCAGTGCAAACTGGCACTGTATATGAGCATTTCATATGTCTTGTATCATTTGTTGCGCTCATCACTACTAGTTCTCTTATTTTTAAATGTTAGCTAGTAGAGTTGCAATCCCTACAAGCTGAAAAAGCATCGACTGATGAGCAAGATAGATTAGATACTAACTTCTTGCTTTCCACACACATTAGTGATTCAGAAAATAGGACGTCATACTATTTTAGTTGAAAGTTGAAGGACTGGGGGAGATGCTACATAAATGCAATCTGCAAAACTGTATTGTATCAGATTAATTGGGAATAAATTGACTAATACATCACATGCAAAGAGTAAGTGTAGCATTTGCAGCATGGCATCCTTTAATTTGTCAATTTGGAACAATAAAATAACAAGTTCCAATAGCAAAATACTTTGTTAACGTTATGCCTTTAAAATGAAGCTGATGTGTCTTATTAATATTAGCATTCACAGATCTTTAATTGAAGCTAGAATGCATCTTTACACATGTCAAATTTTCACCGCTCTGCCAATGATAGAGACAACCTTGTCTGAAAGTGAAGATCAAAGTAAAATCAAACCTAACTGTTCCATGTAATATGAAATTTATGAGCCTCCAGCCATATTTCTTGAACTGGCTGTATAGTGAATGTGAAGACAGTGATGGCACCCCCATTAACATTACAGGTGTATGAATTGTTATGACCATGTTAAGGTTTTAGTCATAAATCAGTTAAAACATTAAGAGAATGTTCTACAATACTGGATACAAATGTTCTGAGCAAAGGCTGCTTCAGTGTTGGTTTGACATGAAGAGAGATAAACTGATTTAATCCTGCATAGAAAGATGCAGGCAATGCTCAATTTTGGACTATGTCAGTGTATAAAGAGCTCCTCAATTTGACCTGATGACCACTGTGAATTGCTTCATTGAGCACAACATGATGATGTAGTTTAGCAGTTTTCTTGGATGACCTGTAAAGACTTCTATTACCAGCAACTGATTGATACATTTCATCATCGAGAACTGACAGTGGCCAATACTACCACTTGATAAGTAGTTATGGGACTGCAATATAGTTGTCGTCAACTCATGTGAACAGCATCTATGTAGTGAAGAAGTTGTAGGTCAATGCTAAATATTGCAAAAAAAGAAACAGTACTTGGAAAAAACACAGATTCCTGAAGAAGCAATTCTTTGGTAATCGGATTCAAATACATTGTCCCAATTTCTTTGTGTCTGCTGTATGCAATCATAGAGATTAGTCATAAACAATGACATGAATGCACTGAATATGTAGTTCAATCTGCGAAGCACTGTAGTATAACAATGCACAATATTACACAGTAAACATATCTGGGTTATTAAGAACCAAATTACAATTGTTTGTAAGTTATAGATAACTGTTTTGTTATTTTAATGCTGTAATTACCTGAAAAGTAGACTGAATGGATGGCAACTTCCCTCTATACAAAAGTTTAATCATCTTAAGCTGAGTTTCCCTCATACTGGAAACAAATATTTTGAATAGCTGTGACAGAATTGTGCACAAAGGCAGCCTGTTTTGCAAAGTTAACACTGAAAGCGAATGCCCCTTTAATGTAATCGGGAGATTGGACAGGCTGATGATACCTATTACTATAATTCAGCAAGCCTAAGTCTATAATCTTACAGTGCTCAACTTATAATTTACCTGACCATTAGGTGCATGATATTGAAACATATCATAATCATCATAAATCTGACATTTTCTGGAGATTGTTGAAAATAGAATTTAGTAATTTACTTGCAATAATAAAACGCTCATTTAATTTGACCCATGCAAACATGTTATCGATCTTGTTGGTCTTGTATATAGGTAAACACGTATATGGGACTGAATCATCAAAAAGTAAGTTGACTTTAGCCTTTTGGTAAGCATACATTTCAGCAAACTAGTGACTGTAACTGCTACATTAAGCTAAGAGAGTTTCTTGTTGAAGGAACTTGCTTCAATGCTTTCCAAATCTACCAATTATATTGAATCAAATATTGAGTGGGAAAATGATCCATGTGGGGGAATTTTTCTGAAACAGCAGAAGAGGAAAAATGTGCAGCTGGTTTGAGGCATTTCTCAAGTCAAATTAGTAACAATATATACTATTACATCTCTAAATATTACTGCTGTGAATGAACTTAGGGAATTGCTCATCAAACCTAACTCATCAATCAATTGCCCAAACTTTGTCTCTAAATAAATGGTTAGACTTAAAATTTTATTTACTAGCTCAAATTGTTCTCCACATTAATCTATTGAAAAATTCCTTTTTATTCAGATCATTTTCGTCAGACAGCATGACATTATCCAATTTCAGTCACGTTATCAGTAATTTCAGGGCCCAAGAAGCAATGGTGAGAATATCATTTGGAATTCTTAGACCTGATCACTATCTCGTGATGGGAGATTATGTTTGAGTAGATGTTACCTGAGGTCAATATTATTGTTGATCATGACCTGCTCATTTTTGGAATACTGTATACTGTGTTTGTCAGCAGTTACTTGAAGGTTGAGGAATACTCAGCAAATGGGTTTCCAGTAAAAGCAAGCACTTTTGGAAATGGTACGCTGAAATGGAATGAGGAGGCAAAGTTTGAACAGTACAGCAATGACTTCATTCCAAAAGTAAGTCACAACTCCATATTCACTCACACAATAGATTCACTCACACAATAGATTCACTCACACATTAGATTCACTCACACAATAGATTCACTCACACAATAGATTCACTCACACAATAGATTCACTCACACATTAGATTCACTCACACATTAGATTCACTCACACAATAGATTCACTCACACAATAGATTCACTCACACATTAGATTCACTCACACATTAGATTCACTCACACAATAGGTTCACTCACACAATAGGTTCACTCACACAATAGATTCACTCACACAATAGATTCACTCACACATTAGATTCACTCACACATTAGATTCACTCACACAATAGATTCACTCACACATTAGATTCACTCACACATTAGATTCACTCACACAATAGGTTCACTCACACAATAGGTTCACTCACACAATAGGTTCACTCACACAATAGGTTCACTCACCCAATAGATTCACTCACACAATAGATTCACTCACACAATAGGTTCACTCACACAATAGGTGTGTATTTAAACATATTGAAACAGAAGGCACGAAGTGTTGCTTTAGATACATCTCTGGCACTCACAGCCTGTGTGCGAGTATCTTCCTGAGTAGGAGGAGGAAGGAAGGAAGGAAAATGATGGGAGAGGAGACAGGGAACTGGGTAGGATGTTGCCTTGCACAAGGAAGTTGATTTTAAAACTTTTGTTTTTAGCATTCTTCAGGAATCCAGGCTTCATGGCTTGGCTGAATTCTAAACACTGGGTCACCATATGCTCTTATAGATATCTCAACTCTGTTAGAATACTATAGACCAAAGACAATTTTGCAGTTTATCTTAATCCCTAATCTTCAATTGCCTTTAAAGGGACAAGTGGAAGTTTTTTTTCCCTTCTCTCTTCACATAGTTGGTAAAGTGCCAATTATAAGCATGCTTTAATACTGACACCTCTCTGTTTGTTTCCCTGAAAATTTGCTTCTCCGTATTCTTCCCATTAGTTGGCGTTAGTGGTCATTATTGAGTAATGTAATTGCATCCTTTATATTCATTAGCTAAAGCCAAATTGATTCTGTCTTTGAAACCTCTAGAATGTCCTTTTTTCTTACTATGGCAATACCTTCCTTTATAGATACCATCACCCATCCTCCTTAGACTATTTAGCACCCGGTGCTGCCCTTTGTTGTGCCAGGTCATTGTCATTGCCAAAACATGATTTCTGCATGGCAATCTACAACTGTAACTTCCCAATCTTATTTAGTCTACTCTGCGCATTCATATTTATGTAGAGTAATCCTGATTTAATTCTTTCTCCCTTATTCCGACTTCAGCTATTAACTTTCCATTCTTATACTGCTGCTATATGTCTTTTCCGAATATTTTGGACACTCTGGTATTCCTGTCTAATATTCTTTCTTGACTTCCACAACCTTGCTGAGTTGGTTTAAGGTTCTCTCAACAGCACTAGCAAAACACAATTAACTGAATACCAGCTCTGTTCAGGTGCAACCCTTCTGGATAGGACAGATATCACCTTCCCCACAGGCAGTCCCAGTGTCCCATGGTATCGAAAGATCTCTCTCCTGCACCATCCCTCCAACTCTGTATTCATCTGCCTAATCTTACATTTCAGTAATTACTTGTATAAGAACTTGTATAAGAACTAGGTGCAGCAGCAAATGTAGGGGAATGGGTCTGGGTGGGTGCGCTTCGGCGGGTCAGTTTCCACACTGTAAGTAATCTAATCTAAATCTGGAGATTATTACCTTTGAAGCCATACTTGCTCATTTTTTTACCATGCTCACTAAATTTTGACAGCAGAATCACATCTCCCTTCCTATCCAAGTTACTGGATTTCTGGCTATTCACACTGCTCCAGAGGAATGTCCTGAAGTTGCTCTGTCCTTGACCTTTACACAAGGAGGCAACATACATTCCTAGAGCCATGCCAACAATTACAAAACACCTGTCTGTTCCCTTAAATAATGAATTCCTGATCCTCATTCTTCCTCCTTTCCTGTACAGCTCAGCCACTTGTGCTGTGGCAAACATGGCTCTGACTGCATACCCATGAGTAACCAGTGCCTTCACCAACTTCCAACCCAAAACAAACTAACTTGCAAGCGGTATTTCATGACACTCCTGTATTATCTCTGCTGAACTCTTTTTCTGACTCTAAGCCCCTAGATTGCAATGCAGCCACCTCTCTGAATGTGCTTTCCATATAACTGTCAGCCTTCTAATGTGCCACAGTGATTTCAGCTGCCCCTCAAGCTCTCAAAACAGGAGCTCAAGTCTCAGGGACTCGCAGCACTTCCTGCACCTTTCATCATCTATGACACCAATAGGGTGCATGACTTGTTGCATATTACAAGCTTTCCATTTCACTCAATTGAGCTGAACGGTCATATTCTAAAATCATTTCCCTTCCTTTAACTTCAATCAACTCTGGATTTCTTCTATTACATTATTGTATTGCCCCTGACTTTCCTTTATTCTTGATGTTTTCAGTGAAATCCACACCTAGCTACTTTTTTTAAAAAAAATAACCGCTTCTCCTTTGGAACACTGACCTTCATCAGTCAGGGCATTGAGTATTGAAGTTGGGAAGTTATGTTGGATGTTGGTGAGGCTGCACTTGGAGCATTGTGTTCAGTTTTGGTCACCTCGGTATAGGAAGGAAGTTTATTAAACTGGAAAGAGTGCAGAAGAAATTTACAAGGATGTTGCCAGGACTCAATGGTCTGACTTAAAGGGAAATATTGGACAAGCCAGGACATTTTCTCTTTATAGCGTAAGAGATTGAGGGGGGGACCTTATCGAGGTGTATAAGATCATGACAGGAATGGATAGGGTAAATGCACTCAGTCTTTTTCCCCAAGGTTGGGGGAAATCAAGGACTAGAGGGCATCAGTTTGATGTTAGAGGGGAAACTGAGGGGCAACTGTTCTTACACAGAGGATGGTTCGTATACAAAGTGAGCTGCCAGCAGAAGTGGTTGAGGTGGGTACATTAACATTTAAAAGGCATTTGGACAAATACCCCAATAGGGAGTGAGTGGAAGGATATGGGCCAAGTGCAGCGAAATTGGGTTAGCATTGATGGACATTTTGATCGGCATGGACCAGTTTGTACCAAAGGGCCTGTCTCTGTGCTGTGGGAGTCTAAGACTTTTGTCTAAAACAATTTGAGAACAGTCCCCAATGGAATCTGTGATGTCAGTGTTGCTTCTTTCACTCTCTTTCAAACTCAGCATGGACTAGTTCTGAGCAGATCAGTCTCTCTGACTCCCAATTGTGGCCCAGGCCTCCAGTATACCATGATTTATTGTCTTTTACTCCAAGTTGCTCCCTTGCAGATCCAGTATCCCTTTGATGCTCATTAAGGCCTCAATTCATGCCCACGATTTATAGACTCCTGCTCTGAGCTGCTCCATCAAAGATCCAATCCATCTCCAACTCCTAGGTAAGCCTGTCAACCGCCTGCTCAGTCTCCTAGATGATGCTGCTTGTCCTCAGGTGCTCTTCATACTATTCTTGTCTTTGTCATTTTCCTGGGGTACCACAGATCTTATTTATAGTAAAGGTACTTTTCTCATGGAAAATTAGAGTAATAATGTAGCCAGCAAATAGTTTAATTAGATAATGCAAAGGCCTAAAACAGGCAATAGTGGATCGTTCAGTGGATTATCAGACGTGTCCACTGAAATGAAAGAAGAGGAAATTCAGGCAGATTATCTAAATGGCAGCCATCATCATCTGTCCCCTGGTAAAGTTGAAAGCTACACCCTTTATTTAAAAGCATTAGTTAAAAGTTTTTGGAGTCAGCAGTTCATAAATCCTCCAAGTTGCTCTTCAACCAATGACAGTGTCATTTTTGGCCAGTGTCAAATCTATAAACACTCATAATGACGGGATTAAGCTTTGTCATTAAAAACTGTCCAAAAAACAACTTGCAGTAAGCTTGAGCCTTTATCACAAACCATCCCCAAGTGAAGTTGCTCAACATTTACAGACATTCTTAAAACTTGTTGCAGCTAAACCATTTCTTGAATTAAATAGCAACAAGTGCTATCCACCACAGTCAGAAAGTGCGTACCCTTTTCTGGGTAAAGAAAACAGTTTATGGTTTTTCACTAATTCCACTTATATTTCCTAAACAGCTGCTCCCATGAGCTGTTACTCTGTAAATCCTATTCAATCCGTAGTATCCTTTTCCAATTTGTTACTAAATATATTTAGACGATATCTGCATGTTACAGTTTTAAGTCTGGAAGGATTGATCTTTGAAAAACAATATGACAGGTATTCACATTTATTATAACAAGAGGATCTAGTAATAAATTCCAATAGAGTTGTTTTTTCCACATGAATCTCACTTTTACATACTCCACTCATGAGTGATAGTTTTATATTTATAGTCTTTGATCTCTCTGTTACTCCCATTGTGTGAATTTGCTTCTAGCTTTACATTTAGCAATGAATTATGTTTTTGACAAGCAAAAGCACTGCGGACTTAGGTCAATATTGTACCTTTTTAATCCAAATTGTGTGTGGTGTTATACATGGGAGTGAGGCAGTTCGACAGTGCCAGTGGTAACAGTCTGTTTTCAACAAGCTGGAACTAAACTGAATATTAAACTAGAACTAAAATGGAATCTTGAAATCTCAGCACAAGTCAACAAACATAATAAATCTCAACCCGCAAGTGTCAGAATTTTTATTATTTCTGTTCGCACTACATCAAGACCAATTGAAGAAGATAAATGTTATGTTTTTAAGTTTAAAAATTGAAGCTGTAGGAGAAATATACTGGATTACGGAAATGATCTTTCACAACTTACCCTCTCAGACCTTTCATAATCTTGAAGATCTCTGCCAGATTTCTCTTAATCTTCTTGATTCCAGTTGAAAAGTTGCAATTTTATAATTTTTATCTTTTATTCCAATTTTGTTCTAGTCAATCTTCATTGTACTTTCAATGACTAAAATATCCTTCCTACAATGGGGGAGTTCTGATCACTTAAATAATGCCTTGTCAAAATGCAGCATGACTTCCTTGCTGTTGTACTAGATATTTCTATTTATAAGTTCCAAAATTGAGTTTTCTTTTTATTTCATTGTTTTCATCACTCAACTGATTGATAGGTCTACATCTCCTGCTCTCTCGATTCCCCTGATTCTCAGAATTTTATCATTTAGGGGAAGCTGGTTTTCACTATTCTTTATCTCAAAACGCACAATCACAGAATTGTTACAGGGTAGAGGGAGGCCATTTAGCCCGTTGTGTCACCTTAGCTCTTTAACTGAATATCTCACTCAGTGTCATTGCTCCTTATATTTCTCTCAAAGCCGCCTAGTTCACCATTTTTCTAATATGATTTTTAAAAATCTACTTGCAATACTTACCCACGGGGGCCTTTCAACTATTCAGTTAGCTCATGGTTCATTTGTATCTTAACTTGATCTGCTTCCATATCTTTCAACACTCTGCTTGGAAAATCTATCATAACCTTAAAACTTTCTGACCATCTTGATCCACTACCTTGAGTTTGAGGGTCTAAAATCTGGATTTAGGCTGTTGTCAGAAGCAACCATTTTATGCATGCTTTTATTAACCACAAAATGGCTTCTCAATGCAAGGTAACATAACAAAATGGCTTTGGGCTGCAACTTAACATTATGTTTAAAATGGCTTCTCACCCTGCTAAAGGCTGCATTCCTGCCTTGCTGAGCTAACTGAATCAAAGATAAATCAGAACAGTGGACCCTTCACAGTACGGAATTAACTAAGCTAGATAGGACGTTATTAACCATTCCAGCTAAACCTGAAATGCAGGTGGGAAGAGATAATATGTAGTAAACAACTTTGTTTCCCAGGAAATATCATTGGTTTAACCTGCTGTCCATTATGTCATTTTATTACACTTTATTGAATTTACTCTGCAATTAAGGTTATACTATTTCTTAAGAAACATATAAAAATTGCCTTTGTTCCAAGTGAAATTGTGCAGTTTCTCCAAGGAACACAGAAGCTTTTAACCTCTGTGCTGCTGGAAAAACCTGTGCCTGGCGTTGTAATAAACTGTGAAATCTTGCTGAAGCAGATAATCAACATATTCCTGTTGATTATTTGACCGATAGTTGAACCAAAAGACCCCTCTGGGGGGTTTACATCTTCAAGTTGACCTGGATTCATCAGCTTCTGGCAGAACAGTGGTACTGATGTTCATTCCCTTTTTGTGTGAAAAAGAGCTTCCTGACCACTCCTGAATGGCTTTGCACTATTTTTAAGTTCATGTCTCCATGTCTTGGACTTGCCCATCAGAATGAAATGGATTTCCCTATCAATCTAATCGAGACCTTTAATTAACAAATATCTTAATTAGATATAAAAGCAGAGAAAGCTGGAAAAACTCAGCAGGTATGGCAGCATCTGCAGAGAGGGAATCAGAGTTAATGTTTTGAGACTGAAAATGATTCTTCTTCAGAACCTTGCTTTTACTTCAGTGAAATTACTCCTTAATCTTTTATATTTAAGGGAATTCTGCCCGAGATTACACAATGTGTTCTCACCACCTGGTCCTGCTAGCCCCATTCTGATGAATTTGTACTGACGGTGAATGTACCCTTCCTGAAATGAGCTGTTTGGAATCCTAAATATAGATGACATATTTCACCACCTTGAAAAGTAGAACCTTTCTTTAGCTGTCTAACTTCTTTGAGAAATATCAGTGCAAAGGTACTTTATGTAATCTAAAGTTCACAGAAATTTTATGCAAAGCAAATTTTGATGTGACATTTGGTTCAGTATATAAGCTACAATACTAATCACTGATGGGGGGGGGGGGTGTGGGGGGTGAGGGTTAGAGTGGAATTTGCCAGTTTTTGGTTTCCTTTATTGAGCCTGGTTTTTAGTTTGTGCTTCTTTCTGCCCCTTAGGGAATATACATAATTGTGGAGAAGGGGGTGGTGGGAAGTGTCTCATTATGAAGTTCCAGCCATTATGAATGTGGGGGCGGCTTGTTGGGCCAGCTGGTTTTTTTCCTACAACCAGCCACTATCTATAGCATTTTCCACTCCATTGCACCAGATCAGATTGCACAGGAGACAAAAGGAGGATTAGATGAACTACACGGGAAGGCATAGCTAACAGAAGCTCAATGTGCACAGGAAATAATGAGCAGCAGTACCAGAAATGGATTATTACGTTGCAGACACTCAGTTGTATGTCATGAACCTGACCGATGTTTCAATGCGGTAATATTTAAATTCATTGCGACCTGCTTTCAGACAAATACAGCAACTTAATTGACAACATATAAATACACAGCAGTCAATGCAGTTGTTGAATAAATCATTATCTCATAAACATGGAGCATAGAGCTTGTTCCACAAATTTGCTGAAATATTCTAAACAAGACAATTTTGGGACAGATTAAAAACCAAGCAATGCACAAGATGCATATTATTTATAGAATTCAACTGTGAACTTGATGCCAGTGAATGATGAGATTATATTCAGACACCCAGCAAAATGTGTCTAAAACTATCTACTTACATCTAAACAATAAGCTTCTAACAAGGTTGCAATTCACAGATTCACAGAATTGTTATACTGCAACACGAGTCTATTCAGGCCTTTGTGCCTGAACTCTTTTCAGTTATCCTGTGCTAATTCTCCTGCACTTTCCCAAATCCCTACACACCTTTTCTATCCAAAAAAAGCAACCAACGCCCTCTTGAATGCCTCAATTGAGCCTGCCTCCATCACATTTCCAGACAGTGCAATCCATATCCTATCTACTCGCTGTGTTTTTTTCTTGAACCACTTTTGTTTGTTTAGCGTATCACTTTAAATCTATGTCCACTTTTTCTTTTCCCTTTTATGAACAGGAACAGCTTCTTCTTATCTATTATAAGACCAGAAGATAGAGGAGCAGAAGTAGGCTGTTCAGCCCTTAATACATGGCCTCCACAGCTTTCTAGGGCAATGCATTCCACAGATTCACCACCCCCTGGCTGAAGGTATTCCTCATCTCAATTCCAAATGTCATCCTTTTACTTGAAGGCTGTGCCCTCAGGTCCTAGTTTCTCCTATTAGTTAAGACATCTTCTCCATGTCCACTCCATTCAAACTCTCAGTATTCTACAAGTTTCAACGAGATCCTGCTGCTCATCCTTCTAAACTCCACTGAGTACAGACCTCAAGAGTCTTCAACTGCTCATCATACAACAAGAGTTTTATCCTGGGATCACTCATACAAACTCTATCCAGCCTGCTCATGAGTTTGAAAACCTTGATCAAATCTCCTCGCAGCTTCTCCTCTTCAAGAAGAACAGTGCAAACTTCATCAAGGCAACCTTATACCTGAAGCTTCTCATTCCATGAACCATTCTTGTAAACCTCCTGTGCACTCTCTCTAATGAATTGACATCTTCTCTATAATAGTGTGTCTACAACTTTGTACAATATACTGGCTGAGGTCTAACAAGTGATTTGTAAAAGTTCAATGTCACTTCCTTGCTCTTGCACTTTATGCCACTATCAATAAAATGAGTGGGCGTATTCTGTTCTGTAACCATTTTGCTGATTCTACAGTTCCTTTGCTGTTTACCTTTAAGGGTGAGACATCTGAGTACCTATCAAGGGGAACTGGTTGGAATGTTGCAATGCTGAAACATTGGATGAGGATGTCTACAACATCTTTCTTTCCAAGAATGGAACACGAGCATGGATTTGATTCACCTGCCATACACGGCATAAATAACAAAGTTTGTAAGCTGATCTTCTGTAAACGTTAGCAAACACTGTGGAATGATTATGCTCTAAGTTATTTCACATTTGCAAACACAATAAAATCACCATAACGTGGTGCTATTAACACAATTTGGCAAGTCAGGAAAATACTAACAAAGAAAACTTCCACAAATTAAAAAAAATTACTTCACCAGGTATGCAAAATCTGAATAAATCAGATTTTAGATTCTTAAAAATGCAGGTTTGCATGATGGGAGCTTCTCTTAGAGGTTATCATATAGAAAAGAAAATGTTTATGATGAATATTTAGAATGATTATGTATCATAATAAAATGCAGCAGATTTACAGACACAGCATCGACTGTGGTATCTGCACATTCTTTGCTAACGCTGCAGGATGCATTTTTTAGTTTAGCAGAGGGTAAGTACTTTATGTAAAAAAAAACTCGAGCTCCTCTGCATACAGCTCAGTGGGATTTGCAAAAGCAGATTACGTACAGCTCATAGAATTGGTTGAGCAAATTTTGCAAAGCTGCCCATCATTTCACAATGACCTAAATTAGTATTGTACCAGAAAAGAAAATCCTCAGCTTCTTCCTGATAAAATAGAAAACGTGATTATGTATAAGGAACAGAGTAATAATGATACATGCCAGCAAAGGACAACATTGCAACCATTCTTTCCATGCACTATTTTAAGTTTTATTCTATTTTCCAACTTTCTTCTCCCTCAAAATAGGAAGAACAACGATTCCATCTTTCACACATGGCGTGGAATTCAATTCAATTCTTTATGTCAAAAAGTCATTCACACCTGATTGCCATCTAATGTTAGATACACTCTTCCTGAAGAGCAACTTCAAAAATCTTCATTGAACTCTGTGTGGGGCTCAGGAAAGGCACTACAGAATTGCAAGCTCTTCATTTGATATTGGAAATGGTCCAACAACTATTGCTCATAAATTTTTGAGATTGCATGAACATTTTGCATTGGTTTGGTCAATGTATAAATTTCCAGTGATGCAATTGCACTATTTTTGTCACTTAGTGCCCACCATCAGACATTCCCAGGCTATAGGGAATGTTGGATGACTAAAGAAATTGAGGGTTTGGTTAAGATAAAGAAGGAAGCATATGTAAGGTATAGACAGGATAGATCGATTGAATCCTTAGAAGAGTATAAAGGCAGTAGGAGTATACTTAACAGGGAAATCAGGAGCCCAAAAAGCCAGCACAGTGGCTCAGTGGTTAGCACTGCTGCCTCACAGCACCAGGGTCCCAGGTTCGATTCCAGCCTCGGATGACTGTCTGTGCGGAGTTTGCACATTCTCCCTATGTCTGTGTTGGTTTCCTCCAGGTGATCCTGTTTCCTCCCACAGTCCAAAGATGTGCAGGTTATGTGAATTGGCCATGCTAAATTGCCCACAGCGACAGGTGCATTAGTCAGAGGGTAGTGGGTCTGGGTGGGTTACTCTTCGGAGGGTTGGTGGGGCTGAAGGACCTGTTTCCACACTGTAGGGAATCTAGTCAAAAGGATCTAATCCAATTAAATAGCTTTGGCAAACCAAAGGATTTTTACAAATACATTAAAGGACAAAAGGGTAACTACGGAGAGAATAGGGCCCCTCAGAGATCAGCAAGGCGGCCTTTGTGTGGAGCCGTAGAAAATGTGGGAGATACTAAACAAGTATTTTGCATCAGTATTTAAAAAGGATATGGAAGATATAGAAAGTAGTGAAATAGATGGTGACACCTTGCGAAATGTCCATATTACAGAGGAGGAAGTGCTGATGTCTTGAAACGCATAAAGGGCCTGATCAGGTGTACCAAAGATCTCTGTGGGAAGCTACAGAAGTGATTGCTGGGCCTCTTGCTGAAATATTTGTATCATCGATAGTTACGGGTGAGGTGCCGGAAGACTGGAGGTTGGTTAACGTGATGCCACTCTTTAAGAAGGGTAGCAAGGACAAGCCAGGGAACTATAGACCAGTGAGCTTGACGTCGGTGGTGGGCAAGTTGTTGGAGGGAATCGTGAGGGACAGGATATGCATTTATTTGGAAAGGCAAGGCTTTTTGTGTGTGGGAAATCATGTCTCACAAACCTGATTGAGTTTTTTGAAGAAGTGAGGGCAGAGCGGTAGATGTGATCTATATGGACTTCAGTAAGGCATTCGACAAGGTTCCCCATGGGAGACTAGTTAGCAAGATTAGATCTCATGAAATAAAGGGAGAACTAGTCAACTGGATACAGAACTGGCTCAAAGGTAGAAGACAGAGGGTGATAGTGGAGGGTTGTTTTTCAGACTGGAGGCCTGTGACCAGTAGAGTGCCACAAGGATCGGTGCTGGGACCTCTATTTTTTGTCATTTACATAAATAATTTGAATGCGACCATAAGAGGTATAGTTGGTAAGTTTGCAGATTATACCAAAATTGGAGGCGTACTGGACAGCAAAGAAGGTTACCTCAGATTACAACAGGATCTTGATCAGATGGGCCAATGGGCCGAAAAGTGGCAGATGGAGTTTAATTCAGATAAATGTGAGGTGCTGCATTTTGGGAAAGCAAATCTTAGCAAGATTTATACACTTAATGGTAAGGTCCTAGGGAGTGTTGCTGAACAAAGAGACCTTGGAGTGCAGGTTCATAGCTCCTTGAAAGTGGAGTCGCAGGTAGATAGGATAGTGAAGAAGGCATTAGGTATGCTTTCTTTTCTTGATCAGAGTATTGAGTACAGGAGTTGGGAGGTTATGTTGCGGCTGTACAGGACATTGGTTAGGCCACTGTTGAAATATTGCATGCGATTCTGGTCTCCTTCCTATCGGAAAGATATTGTGAAACTTGAAAGGGTTCAGAAAAGATTTACAAGGATGTTGCCAGGGTTGGAGGATATGAGCTATGGGGAGAGGCTGAACAGGCTGGGGTTGTTTTAACCTGGAGCGTTGGAGGCTGAGGGGCGACCTTATAGATTTACAAAATTATGAGGGGCATGGATACAATAAATAGACAATGAAAGGCTTTTGCCCGAAACATTGATTTTCCTGCTCTTTGGAAGCTGCCTGACCTGCTGTGCTTTTCCAGCACCACTCTAATCTAAACACTAAATAGACAAAGTCTCTTTCCTGGGGTGGGAGAGTCCAGAACTAGAGAGTTTAGGGTGAGAGTGGAAAGATATAAATGGAACCTAAGGGGCAACTTTTTCCACGCAGAGGGTGGTACATGTATGGAATGAGCTGCCAGAGGAAGTGTGGAGACTGGTATAATTACAACATTTAAAAGGCATTTGGATGGGTATATGAATAGGAAGGGTTTGGAGGGATATGGGCCGGGTGCTGGCAGGTGTGACTAGATTGGGTTGGGATATCTGGTCGGGTTGGACCAAAGGGTCTGTTTCCGTGCTGTACATCTCTATGACTATATATAGCATCATCAGTACTAAATACATTGCCTTTAGCTTTAGATTAGATTAGGTTACTTACAGTGTGGAAACAGGCCCTTCGGCCCAACAAGTCCACACCGACCCGCCAAAGCGCAACCCACCTAGACCCATTCCCCTACACATATCCCTTCACCTAACACTATGGGCAATTTAGCATGGTCAATTCACCTAACCTGCACATTTTTTGGGATTGTGGGAGGAAACCGAAGCACCCAGAAGAAACCCACGCAGATACAGGGAGAATGTGCAAACTCCACACAGTCAGTTGCCTCAGGTGGGAATTGAATCCCGTCTCTGGCACTGTGAGGCGTGTGTGCCACCGTGCCTTCCAAACAATTTAGTGAAATGGTCAATAAGAATACTTTTACTAAATAAGCTCTGTCACTTAGGTACAGGCAACTAATTTATGGTTTCCACAGAAAAAAGGAAAGAATTGCAGAATGTAAGCTCCAAAGTCACAGACCTCCATGAAGTTAAAATGGATTTGTTGCAATTTATTTAAAATTGCTTATTTTAAAAAAAAACGAGAACCAAATAGGATGTTGGATAATGACTCGATGATGGAAGTGAACCTTCCCATGCAATGCTACACTAATAATAGCCTGAGCAAGAACTTTAACCTTGACAAGCAGTAAAATGATGAGGAAATGAGAAAAATACATTTTGTTATTATCTAGGCAACTGAGAAAAACAAGTTCCTACATCTCAAGCACTGTCGTAAGAGAAAAGAAAATCATTTCTTAGTATAACACTAAATGCTGCTTCAATACCTGCTGAGTGCTTCCAGAAACTTCTATTTGTATTCTAAAGTTCCAGCATTTGTAACATTTGATTTGGTCATATATAAATAACTGCAAAGCAGGGGTTTTGCACAGGGAATAACAAACAATTAAGCAGGTTTGTAAAGTAGTGGGTAAGCAGATTTGGAAATAATGGTCGCAAAGTTCTGTTGCAAAGCACACATATTTCAAGTATTATGAAGCCATTTCTACTTCAAAATCATGTCCACTCTGCACATACAGTTCTGGCCTGGTCTCACAAGGTGCAGTTTTGGTGAGACTATTATCTTGGGCGCTGGATGTATGTATACTAAGCAGATCACAATTGCAGTCAGTGTGTAACACTGATTTGACTATAACTACATCATTTTCAGCCCACTCCGTGCTTCAGCTAATGCTCTCTTCTCCACAGCTGTAAATGTATTCAACAACAGGCAGGGAATCCCACAGTGGTCTTTAAAGCGATCAACAACCATTTTCAGGTTGTTTGCTGATTACTAGTAACTCAGTTGAAATCAATGTTTGAAGATTTATATTTCCATTTAAATTTGGTGATTTCTGCATTTAGAGGCGTGGTAATGTGGTGAGGACTTTGGTTTTCCAATCAAAGCTTTTCTTCGTATCATTCACCAGTCACTGGCATTGCAGTTTATATACCATCTTGATTTGACAAGCTGCATGACATTGAAGTCTGGTTGAAGATTTGTAGCTCGGGTGTCCGTTGTTGTGGTTCTGTTCGCCGAGCTGGAAGTTTTTGCTGCAAACGTTTCGTTCCCTGGCTAGGGAACATCATCAGTGCTGTTGGAGCCTCCTGTGAAGCGCTGCTTTGATGTTTCTTCCGGTATTTATAGTGGTTTGTTCTTGCCGCTTCCGGGTATCAGTTTCAGCTGTAGTGGTTTGTATATGGGGTCCAGGTCCATGTGTCTGTTAGCAGCGCTTCACAGGAGGCTCCAATAGCACTGATGATGTTCCCTAGCCAGGGAACGAAATGTTTGCAGCAAAAACTTCCAGCTCGGCGAACAGAACCACTGCATGACATTGACAATGAATAGAGGGGATGTAAGCCTGAAGCCAACTTCTCAGGCAGTACAGGGAGTGGAGTCTTTAGCTTGCTAGCCATAAGTAACTCAGATGGTGCTAGACCACACTAGAGTGGTAGACCTATGATTTAGCACAGATAGAAACTGGGGAGGAATCAGGATTCTCCTTGACGTGCAACCAACCATTCTGACACCATGTTCTGCCTCCTATTAGGCTATTTTTAGGGGCTTAAATGATCTAGCATGAGAGAGAATAGCCACTTTCTGGTCTAACAAGAGGAGTTTTGTGGTGTAAATATGTTATAGTTTGTTACATCTCTACAACTATAAGAATAGGCTCTACATTTTGACAAAGGCAAATGGGAGCCTTAGGTCTGTCTCCCACAAAATCTTACTTTACTCTTTCCCAAATTTCTCATGATATTATCACAGCAAATGGTGCATATTGTCAATTGAGAATTAACCCTTTCAAATCTATATACAGTAGTGGCCTACAATCTGGGACTGAGCGTTTCAACTTCATTTTCTATCACTGTCTCATCACGCGACAATTGTTGTGTATCTGAAAGGAAGTAGGCACGAGTACAAGGTTCTAGTTAGGGGAGGAAGGAAACTAAGAGGTTTATGTTTTGACCATATGTAGCCTGTCTAAAGGAAGATTGGGTATTGAGGGGAAGTGGGATATGAGGATAAAGGTATGAACATATTATCACCTTTGATGTGCTCAACCTCATTCACTGATGGTCCAAATGTCTCCCAAGTTGGAGTAAGGATACACAGTTGTCCTGTCCCACTTGCAGACTTCGACGGCATTCAGTTGTGAGCAACCTTGTCCTGTGAGAAGCATGTGTGTTAGACAGTGTTGTGAAATCTGTTTGGGTATCATGCTTGTCATGGATAGAGCTGGTAATGAGTGTCAATTTGAGGAGTGGGTGTGAGGCTGGTAAGAGAGCTAACTGTGCAAGAGGGAAGTGACATTATGAAGGTGAGGTACAAGCTGTATTCAATGGAGATTGTTGGTAAGTGAATTGAGCAAGAAGTGAAACGCGTGGTGATGATAGAGATGACAGTTAATTATGCACTTACTGGCCAGTTATTAAACGTCTTCCTCCATTTCATCCACATTCTCAAGCCTACATTGACCCCAGCAACTGAGTGCCTCCACCGCCTTTGCAGTGACTTTTTGTACACAGAAACTCTCTCCTCCTGTACCAAGGTTTCTAGTGCTGTATTGGAAAACTTTGCTGCCAAATCTCCCCCTGTTCTGTCATGGTCACAATTCTGAAGTCGAGCATGCTTAATTTGATTAGATTGCCTACAGTGTAGAAACAGGCCCTTCGGTCCAACCAGTCCACATCGACCCTCCAAAGAGTAATCCACCCAGACCCCTTTCCCCCTGACTAATGCACCTAACACTACGGGCAATTTAGCATGGCCAATTCACCTGACCTGCACATCTTTGGACTGTGGGAGGAAACCAGAGCACCCAGAGGAAACCCACACAGACACGGGGAGAATGTGCAAACTCCACAAAACAGTTGCCCGAGACTGGAATCAAACTTGGGACCCTGGTACTGTGAGGCAGCAGTGCTAACCACTGAGCCACCATGCCACACCTCCATGAGCTTCTCCATGAACAACCTCCAGCATCAGCTCCACTCAAATGCGTGACCCTTAAAGTGGTGCAGGCTGATTTTTGGCAGTGTAGGTTAATTTAAACTCATGCCAGCCTCTCATGACATTACCTCAACTGTTCAGATGTGCACCTACTCAAAAGTAGGCTTAGTGCTGATTGCATGCTGTAACTATGCAAATTAGCAAGCTGTATGAGTGGACATTTGTCAGCAATGGACAGGGTCCGTGCAACCATTTTCAGGTTGTATCAAATTTTCTGAACAAAATGTGGGGAGCTTTGTCTTTTGATTTTTGTAAATTATGTAATTTTTGATCGTGAAGCAGTCACATGATGTAAATTTTCTGCACCACAGCTTATGAGACTATTGCTGCTATGCTTAATCTGCAGCTAGCAACAATGGTAAATATTAAAAACAACGATGAGCAATGCCAAAGGAAATATTAGGAACTTCTGAAAAATTAAGCTACAAGCAAACTTATTTGTTCCCAAAATTTCAATGCACACATTTCCTTTCCCGTAGATGTCATTGATAGCTTCAAGGAAACCCCATCTCCTAATATTTCCAGCATTTGTCTCTCAGAATGTCTGGTCTGTTTGAAGGTTCAGGAGAGTGTCTGCCTACTCAAGTCCACTGCAGGGATTTGAACACAAAAATCTGGGCTGATATCCCATTGCAGAGCCGTAACCAGCAGGACACAGTCATCTATGTAATGGCAAGCAGGCATGCAATTTCCAAATGGAGAATCCTCAGTTTTAATCCATTGCTATTGCTGAAGCTTTAGAAGAAAAGATTCATGCAATTAGAATTCCCTAAATTAAATTACACAGATTTAAAAAACAAGGTCTAAAAGCTGGAAGAAAATCAGAAAATAATGCACATGTATAGTATTTGAAGAAGGAAAATAGATTTCTCTGTTGGATAACTGAAGAAAGATGTAACATAGCTCTCTCTTTCAAGTTCTGATTGACCTGCATTGCATTTTCAGTTTCTATTTTTCAATTACATTGGCACTGCAATGTTGATTTAAATAGGCATATGCATTGAGAGTTTGTGACAATACAGCACTTTTAACCAGAAAACTGTCCCAAGGTGATTCTCAGGGGTATAATTAGATATGAGTGAACGTCACGACAAAGGGATAGATATTAGGAAAGACAACCAAAAACCTCATCACAAAAGTGGCTACTTATTTTGAAACTCACACATTTTATACAAAAGTCACACTCCAGACACATTCTGAATTACTCATGGCAATACAGACATAAAAGGCAGTTTTATTTTTGATCTTTTTTCTCCTTTACTTAATAGTGCCAATTGAGACTCCAGCATAAACTATCTACAAATGAACAAATAGAAACACGACAGAAAGATGAAAGAGGCGTTGGTGATCTTGCAGGTTCTATTTCCATCTAGTCTGTCCAACATCCTTGATTCCAAGTAGAAGGTTAACAGTGCTACAGCTAAGGTGATTTCAGGAACTTGTCATCGTATAAAAGGGAATGATAAAACTAATAAATGTTGAAAGACCTTGATTCTTTAATTACAGTTCTTTGTGTTCAGGTTCAACTCTCTACAGGGAAAAGAATTCTGCTGAGCAGTAGAGTGGCACTTTGCTTCACATCAGTCTGTAACAGATGGTATGTTACGTTGGTGCACCAGAAAAGACTGAACACCTTACAGCATATGATGCCTTTTATCATACATCCTCCACTTAATGCACTTCTGTTGATTAACAAGAGACTGAAGTGAAAATGCATCTTGTTCCTGTAAAGGCAACATTCAGATGTGTAGCAGGTCTTGCGATATTTCACAAAGTATCACCTCCAAATTAAAATTTGCTGTTCAAAAATTAGTACCTAAAAATAGTTAATAAAATACACAAAATGTAAATGAAAAATATCAACATTGATCAATAGTTTCTGAATAGGCATATTCTTTGTCAAAATCTATGAATGGATTAATTTTAAAAATATAATACAGGTATGATTCAAAATTCTAATAATCTACCTTTTTACACAAATAGCTACTTATTCCTGGTTGATTATTTTCACAATATTACAGTTCCAAGCATACCAGAAAGTTGTAATGTCTTTTCACACTGTCCACAAAACATGTGGAAATTTGAGAAGGAACCTCCATTGGGCAAGAAACTTTGTATGGCTTGTCATCAAAGGCTGATTGTGATTAGCCACATGCATGTTCCTCCGGTCATGACTGGATTACAATCAGGAACAAGCCTCCAGGCAAGACTCTGCAGCCAGATTGATGTAAGGCTTAAACAAAGATGTGCAGATGCTGGAAATCTGAATCATAAACAAAAATTGGTGGAGAAACTCAATAAATCTGGCACCTGGGGAGAGAAAGCAGAGAGAAAGCATTTTGGGTCCAGTGGGTCCCGGAAAGGTTACTGGACCTGAAACATTAATTCTGCTTTCTCTTCACAGATGCTGCTAGACCTGCTGAGTTTCTCCAGCAATTGTTGTTTTTGTTGTAGTAAGCAGTTGCAGAGCTTATTTCATTAACAATGGCAGTGGTTGAGCACACATATGGAATGGGGCCATGAAGATAGAAACTGCAAGACGTCAATGGTAGGAGAGGTTCCCAATAGAAGGGAGCCAACACGCATCCTGCTTTTGGATATTTTGTACATTGAACAGGTGTACTGGGGCTATACAAGTTTCATTTTTCACACAATGTGTGGCTACATTAAATCAACAATATTGTCCAAGATACATGCACATAGTTCCAAAGGGAAGCTGCACAGAAAGCCATTTCGGTAAAGGAGTGTGCACGTGAACACCTGATGACTACAGCAGCATGGAAAGAAGGAAGCTGAAGTTTAAATCTGTGTGCAAAGCTGTTTTGATGCCAGCATTGTCATTTTCAAACTGTATACTGCAGCCCACACCTTGTCACTGTGACCAAGACGCTCCTTTAGCAAGGTTATGCTGTCTTTGGCTTTTTTTTTCCAGAGATGTTATAAATGACATATACTCTGAAAAGTCTGAGGTTGAAGGGTTTTAGGGTCACGTTGATAATGGGTTAACAGATTCTGCCTCAGGCAGAAAGCTTTCAAGTTTAAAAAGAAAAAAAATTGTCCAATGTAAGGGGAGTGGTTAGTTCCTAATCTTGGCTAGAGTTCAAATATTCTTCATGACATCACCAAAATGGTTGGTATTGAAGCTGGTTTTGATCATTGTGCCAACAGACGTCACTTCTACTAGGGTGACCTTATAGGACTTCCTCCGGGAATTAAATATGACCATGAGAATGAGAGGTGATCACATGAAACAGAACAAGCTCCCAGAAGAGCACAAATCTGAAAAAGAGGAGTTCTCAGGAGGAGGCCAAATCCCACAGGGGGTTTCAAGGAGAAATTCTAATTCTCCAACTTTAACAAAGACTAATGAATGAGATGTCTTTTCTTGTGACTGAGATTTGGCAACTGCAGCAGCTGTAAGTGAAATATGAAAGTAGGGCAAAAGATTGATTGCTTGTACCTGGACTTCAGATTTTATCCTATCAGTCTGGGCTGGCTCAATTTCAAGGAACAGTAATGGAACTTGTGAAGCAAGAGAAAGTGAAGCCTCAATGCTGTCATCCTCAGACAGGATAAGAGGTTTGAGTTCATTGGCATCACTATCATTTCGCAGAACCACACCTCAGCTTTTGGTTTATTGGAAAATGGATAACATAGATATACAGTACTGATACAGGCCAGTCAGACCAATAGATCTATACCTATATATGCTCTATTCAACTTCAAGCCATCCTGCTCAACTGCTACTGGCATAACCCTGTATTCCCATCTCCTACATGTGCTTTACTAACTCTTCCTAGTGCATAAACTACTCCCTTCGATATCCAACTGTGATATTCCCTCTGCTTTCTGGGTCAAGTAATTTCTTCTGAATTCCCTATTTGATTTCTCAGCGATTACCTAATATTGATTGTTCTTTAGTTTTGCTCTTCCTGACAGTGGAAACTTCTGCCATTAGATTATCAACACGAATGGGCTGATGAGATACCCTGAGATCCCTTTGATAACAGTGTGCAAAGTCACAATGCCTGAACCTGCAAGACAACATACAGAACTTTTATTGAAGTTAGTTGTGCTGCAATTGAAACTGTGACATCGTACATCAGAGTTGTAGCATGGTCAGCTCTGCAAGTGTGTTGGTGGAGGGAACCACCTCCATCTCCCACCTTTCCGTACTGGATAAGATGGGTTCTGAGCTCTGTACAATGGCCTGGCCAAATTGGCATAGGATTTATCCCTGCTCCTTGCATTCTACAGCAAATATCAGCTTCTCCAAGGATGTGGTTACATATACAGCTACCCACATCAACATTCTTATGCAGCTTGACCCTTCAAAATCCTCTTTCTGACTCCTCTGCAAGATCTAATTTCAGGAAAAGCAGACACTACAGTCTCAAAGCTAGCAGTTATGCTCTCATGCCAATGTCCGTTATCCTAAACAGTTTAAAAAAAAAGTCTGTGAGCAGTGGCGGCAAATGTGAAACAAGGTACATGATGGCATCAACATGGTAAAGCATCCTATGGTGCTTTTAAGAGAGTTATCAAACAAAATGTGAGACCAAGCCACATGCAGAGATATTAGGGCAAAAGATCTAAAGCTTGATAAAACAGATAGATTCTGAGGCACGTCTTAAAGGGGGAGAGAGAAAAGGACAAATTGGATTTGTATCTGAAGGTGAAACATTTGCAAGATCTTGGGGAAAAGTTGGGGTAGGGCTTTAGGTGAATTTCTCAACAGCCAGCATGTAGCAAATCAGCCAAATTCCACCTTCAATGCTGGGAGCATTCTATGATTCAATATAACTAGTAGAGTAGATAAAGGAGTAACAGCAGATGTAATGTGTCTGGATTTTCAAAGGCATCTAATAAGGTGCTGCACAAATTGTTAATGCACAAGACAAAGGCTCATGGAGTTGGGGATAATACGTGAGAGCGCATAGAAAATTGGTTAACAGACCAAAAGCAAACAGTAGCGCTTTTTGAAGTTGTCAGGCTCCAGGTAATGGGGGTCCACAAGGATCAGTGCTGGGACTCAGTTAATCCATATTAACTTAACGAAAACCACTGAGAGTAATGCATCCCAGTTCACTGATGATATAAAGTCAGACATGAAGGTAAGCTATTGTAAGGAGTATACAAAGAGATTGGAAAGAAAACTAGACAGGTTAAGTAAGTTGGCACCAAGGTGACAAATAGAATCTAATATGGGGAAATATAACATCGTAAGAATATTTTCACGCTAAGATTAGAAAAGCAGACTGCTTTTAAGAGGTATGCAACTTGTAGATGCTAATGTGTAAAGTGATTTAGGTGCAGTTGCACAAGGAACACAAAAGGCAACATGCAGTTATAGCCAAGCAATCAGGAATTGAAACAGCATGCTGATTTGTTGCTGCAAGAGAATTGTAACGTAGGAATAAAGAAGCCTTGCTAAACTGTATGGGTCTTTGGGAAGACCTCACCTGGAGTACTGTTGCCATTCTAAAGAAGGTTAGATTTATCTAGAAGTAAAAAAAAACCTACTTGACCTGGTCATCAGAGATGTTTCTGTCCATGACAACATTAGTAGCATTGAACTACCAAAAATTTCTGCTAGGGGCCATGTCCTTTCTGGACTTGATGGATACCCACTATCACGCTATTTGGCCTCAGGTCTGTGGTAAATTGGATGGATCCACATCAAAACATGGAATCCAAGAGGAATTACAGGTATCAACAATACAGTTGGTTTACATTACAATATGCATCCTCAGTCTGACATATTTCTCACTTTACCACCTGCCATCAATCTAGGAGACCGGCTACAGCTAGGCAATATACAAAATGGGAAATAAGACACTGCAGATGCTGTTAACCTAAAAGAAGAAGAGTAAACGCTGGAAACAATCAGCAAATCTGGCAGTGGTTATACAGACAAGAACAATGCTTCTCTTAAGTTGAAAAATGCCCAGATAAGTTGAGGACAAATCCAATCTCGCCAATCACTTCTCCATCAGAATATTCTTGATCAACATAAGGGAAGGATTTGCTGAAGTGCTGTAAAGAGTCACATATTCACAAATAACTTATACACCAGTGCTCAATTTGGGTTCTGTCAGGATCACTCAGTTCCTGACTTTGTTATAACTGCAGTCCAAACATGGACAGAAGAGCGGAGTTCCAGAAGTTAATTAAGAGTAACTACCTTTGACATCAAGGCAGCATTTGACTGATTGCGGTATCAAGGAGTTGCACTCCACCACCTGGTGTCATTTTAGCACAGAGGAAGATCATTGTAGCTGTTGGAGGATGAGCATCTAAACTCCACGACATTAACACAGGAGCTCCTCACCTCCTAGGCCGAGCCACTTTCAGTAGCCTCAGCACTGATTCCTTCCATTATAAATGGAGATGTGTATTGAAGATTGCCCAGTGTATATTTGCAAAACCTCACATAACAAAGCTATTAATGCCCTAATACAGTCAGAGTTGGACAGCATGCAGGCTTCAGCTACTAAGTGGCAGGTAACATTTGTGCTTCATAATGACTGTCTCCAAAACTAGAGTCCAATCATCTTTATTTGATAGTCAGTAGCAGTACCATCACTAAATCCTCACCATTAACCAGAAATGCAACAGACAAGTCAGAAAAACATTGTTGCTTCAAGATCAGAAAAAAGGCTCGGAATTCTGGGTGAGTAACTCACATCCTGACTCTCCAAAGCATGTCCACCATGTACAAGATACAAGATGTGAGATGAAATCATCTTCTTTTAGCGGGATGAATACAACTTGAACACTCAGAAGTTGTCACCATTGAGGATAAAGTCATCTATCACGAAAGCACCCCATTAACACCTGAAGTATGCATTTACTTCAACAGAGGTGTACCATGGCTGCATTGTGTATCATTTATAAGATTGCCAAAGCCTCTTTGATCACACTTCTAACACTGTTAACTCCTTCAATCTAAAGAGACAAGGAGAGAGACATTGTTTGCACGTATCCCTCAAAATCACTTGGAAATAAATTGCTGTTCTATTACCCTCATGGGTTCAAAGTCCTGAACACTCTAAGAGCATGATGAAAGCACTTTCATGACATGAATTCCATTGGTTCAAGAAGGCAGGCTCAATTGTAACTATAGCATTTCCTCCAATGCCAACATCCACAAATGGATAATGAAAATAACATAGAGCTTTGACTACTACGGAGAACTAGGCAAATAGTACAATTTGCTTGCAGAGAAATGAATGACTGTAGAATGCTCTTGAACTATTCAGTGTAGAACAACGTTTAGATTCCAAATAAACCTACAAATAAACTAGCAATAGTCCAGTTGATTATTCTCAATCACCTCATTACTGGATAAATCAAGTAACATCCAAATCTCTTATCCTGCAAAAATGCTAACTGGATTTGGATTTGATCATACAGCAATGCTTTCCAGGTCACAGAGTTATCCATGAATACATGGTTTGCATAATGTGATTTATGCAGCAGATCTGAATATTAGTTCTGGCATTTGACCTATTTGTAGCGCTAACACAAAATAATTAAGTTTGAAGTCGCTGTCTTTTTTATGAGACTAGTGAATAAATTCAGCTCATCAATAACATTAGCCGCAGCTAAGCTATAGTTGTCGTCAACCTGAAAATACATCAATATTTCAGAAGAAAAACATCATAACATTGGTAAACAGTCATTATAGATCCAATTTTACTTTCTTATTCTGCACATTGCTGCAAGTGAACAATTCGAAACAATGTTTTCCTCAAAATGGTGAAGGCAGAACTTTTTCCATCTATCTCAAGGAAATGATGCAAATGCTCAGCAAGTTATCCAGATGCATTCCTTTCCTGACAGATGTCCCACCTCCTGAAGTTTTATTTTGTACGTGATGAAAATCAAAATGGCAGTGTGCCATCCTGAAGCTCAGCAAAAATGACAGCAGGGAAATATCTCAAGAAAGCCCCATACATTTTTAACATCTAAGAGATCATGGTATTTGCATTTGATAACTAATAAAATCAGGAAAATAACAAAGGCTTAAACAAAATGTCTACTTGGGGCTTAGGGGCTGCATAGTATCCTGGCTAAATTTTCAATGCTGAATTTAGTGGAATTGAATTAAATATGTTAATAAATAGCAGTTATCAGATAAAATGACATCAGAAAAAAAAACTCACTGGACTAAATGAACTACTTTATATTAATATTGCTTTTCAGTTTGAGCAACATAATTACAACTCAGGCTTTTAAAACCTAAGCTTAGTGTTTCCCAGAGATCATTTGTTGATCTATGTAATCCCCTCCTGTTCAATGCTGTCCTGCTTGTTCAGTTTTAGCTGTTCAGCTTGGTTTGTCAATTCAATTGTATGAACTGTGTTCACATGCATGATCCTCTGCACACCACCATTCCCAATGGGACATTTATAGCTAGCAGTTCACAATAATGGGACCTTTGTATCCTTCAGCTCTGCAGTTGAAGGCAAGGTGTGAGAATATCAGGAAAATATGCAACCATCAGAAATGCAACATGATAAATTCAGCCTTTTATCACTGAGAATGGCCGGTCTGTGAAACTGGTACATTCTTCTCAACAGAATATAGGGCTGTACTTAACCTTAATTATTTTTCCAAACACTGTTTATCATCAGTGAAGGTCACATGTGTTCCAAATCAATGCTTAAATGGCAGGAGAGTCACTCTCAGCTACTAGGATCTACATTCCTAAATGAACAACTTTAAGCTTGTGGAAAAAAGGATGATATCACCATTCTTTTCTTGCATTGGAAAAATCAGTTAAAGTTCTCCCACAAAAACAGGATTTCATTTGAAACATTACTGAATGAACGCAAGCTTCAAACCCAGCAATCAATCAGACAATGGAATAATCCAAATGAGATGGACATCATGTGGCCTGATTGATGGAGATTAATTAAGAAAGAATGGGCCCAGCTGTAAACCAGCAGCTGACATGCTTTCAACTTTCCAAATAAAGCAAAGGGAAATCGCTTACTAATGAGCTAATCAGTCACTGAGATATCAATATCCTTAACCCAGCGAAAAAAAGACAAAGAAAATGAATTTGATTGCATCATTTGAAAGCAAAAGAAGTGCACATCTTAAATCCTTTAGCAAAGTAAATGTTTTGTCCTCATTACACCTCAACTATTTTACCATGATTGTGAAAGGTAATGATTGTGAAGGAGTCAATGGTCATATTATGTTGCCTATACCCATTCTATTGATGTCTTACACAAGTGCAAGGGTAGAGTCAAGGAGTTCTACTCTCGACTTCAGAGGGAATAGATGCATCTGTACCAGCACCCACCCCACCCAAGAACCTGGTAGTTCTGCATGAATACATATGGTTATACTTAGCGCTTTCATGCAACAAACCTTCTTGTTGATGGGTTTTTGTGATACAGTGGTAGTGTCTCTACTTCTGAACCAGGAGACCAGAGTTCAAGTCCCACTCACTCTGAAGACGTGTAATAACATCTAAGGAGGTTGATTAGAAAATATCAAAACCTTCTTGTAATCTAAAAACAGTGCCTCTTGAATTTACATTCTATCATTAATGATTGAATAAGTTCAAGATAAAGCAAAGACAAAAGGGATTGATGCCAGCTAATTATCTAAAACAATGGGTACAGCATACTGGCAGAGCTGAGAAATACCATGAAGTACCAGAAGTTGTCAGTTGAGAAAATACCACATGGATGCAACGGGGAACCACAAGGGAAAGAAGTCCAGAAAATTCAAGCAAGTTACCACTTTTACAGCATTATCACTTTAAAAATCCACAGTCATCAGTTCAAACATCATTACCAACAGAGAGAGAGAGAGAGCAGCCACAGTAATGTCAAAGAATCAAATTCAGCACTCTAAAGGCAAAGGTTCATTCAGAAGCTGGTTAGAGGTGCTGGGGCCAGAGTGTAGTGAGGGAAAGAGAGAAAAGCCACACTTAAGAAGCTATAATGAAGGAGACTGTAGGGAAAAACAACCATAGATTCCAGGGGATAATATCTCGCTTCTAAAAAGAAAATGAAATAACTTTATTAAAAGCAGTGCAAGGGCCAGCAAGGAAAGGCAGGGGAATGTTAATGATGGTTTTTACCTCACAATGAACATCTTACTTAATGAGCATCCAACCTTCAAATATGCTGAGTCTTTTCCTATGCCATTTTCACTTGGTGGTGAGAAGTTTTGGAAGCCATTGGGAAAAAAAAAGTGGTTTGAGAGTTCATAAATAAACTGGAAAGCCTGCACAATTTTAAATTCATTAGGTATTTTCACACCTTCAAATGTCATTATTCAGTGCTGTATTGTAATGTCAGTGTTCCTTTAATGCAGCAATTAATCATGGGAATCTGTCCTTTAAAGGTAAACTGGCTCTTACATTGTCCAGTCTCATGTATTTGTTCAGATACACTATAGTGTTTTATCACATGGCAGAATGCCTTTGTTTACAGTATCAGTGATATGGAGCTTGTTATTAAACAGTGGTAGGTTTATTTCATTTACCTAAGAAATATAAAATATTTTCCACTGGCATTGCATGGAATCTGAGGACTATACATAAGTGATCTGAGGAGGCATGGGTAAACATGGGCTGGGGGGAGGGGGTCATGATGTTTAAGCGGCTTTGGGAGTTCGACTATGATGTTGGAGAACTGAGCCAGGCCTTCAATCTAGTTGACCTCTGCACTCACACACTTCACTCACTCCAACACAGCCTGCAAATTACACTGCAGATCTTGTCCAGTGTGAAAGGACAAGAATAACGTGTGAAGTCACATAGAGTCAGAGTCATACAACATGGAAACAGACACATTGGTCCAACTTGGCCTTGCTGACCAATTTCCCAACTAAATTGGTTCCACTTGCCTGCTTTTGGCCCATATCTCCCTTAACCTTTCCTATTCATGTATCAGTCCAAGTGTCTTTTAAATGTTGTAACTGTACATCTACCACTTCCTTTACAGTTCATTCCACATACAAACGACCCTTTGTGTAAAAAGGTTGCCCCTCTTATCCTTTATTAAAACCTTTCTCCTCTCACATTAAAAATATGTCCCTAGTTTTGAACTCGCCCACCCTAGACAAAAGATCTTTGCTACTCACCTTACCTGTGCCTCTCATGATTTTATAAACCTTAATAAGGTCACCCCTCAATCTTCTACACTTCATGAAAAAAGGCCCAGCCTCTCCATATAACTCAAACCCTCCATTCCCAGCAATTCCTGGTAAATCTTTTCTGAATCCTCTCCAATTTAATTTTAATAATCTACTTCCCATTGCAAGGTGACCCAAACTGAGACAGTACTCCAAAAGTGACCTCACCAAGTATATCATTGCAGAATTTACCATACAAATAGTATTATTCACATTACAGTTTCTTTACATCTAAAACAATACCAAGGGAAAATAAAATAAAAAATACTCCAGTCAGCCAAGGATATTGTAAAAAGTAAAGCTTGTGATGTAACTGCATTACCTAAAATCCACTCCCATCTGCCAACCAGTTGGTTCATCTCACTAAGGTTTGGAAAAAGACTGACAGGGAATTTCAGAATAGGCTCTAATATCCTGCATTGTTGTCATCTAGATTCAAATCAACTCCAACATAATGGGTATAAGCGTCCCAAATGAAATTGATTTGGGACAGTGTCATTTCAGTTCCTTATTGACCTAGGCTCACAGTATAAAACTGTCCTTAGAAGACAATTCCAAACAGGAAAGTTGACGAGGCAAATGCAAAAGAAAAAAAAACACTACATCCTTCTGTACTCAAGACGCTCATGATGCTGGAACCAAAGCAAAGTATTGCAGACGAACAATGGTCACCAACCCGAAACATTAACTCTGTTTCTCTCTCCATAGATGCTGCTAAACCTGCTGAGTTTCTCCAGTGCTTTCTATTTTTATTTCAAAATAAATGAAGGTTTGTTCAGCATCAAACTGCGATTGAAATGCTTGATACTAGAATGAGTTACTTAAATATTTGTTTCATTTGGTGCACAGCCATCCTTCATTTTTGACAGCTGCAAAACAATAGCAATGCAAAATTTGTGAAATGTAAAATTATTGCAGATTGTCAGAGAAAACCCATCATGTTCAGTTATATCCTTGGGAAGGAAATCAGCTATCCTTATTTGGTCTGGCCTATATGTGACTCTGGCCAAAGCAATGTGGTTGACTCTTAACTACCCTCTGGGCAATTAGGGATGGGCATTAAATACTGGTTCAGCCAGTGACACCCACATAGAGTCATAGAGATGTACATGAATAATTCAAAAAAGATCTGTAGCGAAAAGGAAAAGTAGAAAGGCCTCAGCTGGTAACATTGAACTCTTGTCACAAGTAATATTCAGAAGCTGCTGGGAATGGCAAGGAAAGAAATACAATGTTACATCTCAAACAGAGAAAATTATATTTTCAGTTGTGATTACAGAATTGTATTTATTGGAATTGTATTATCTGTATCATCTTTTTCTTTACAGCAGATATAATATCTATTACATCAAGTTGTTGACTGAAATGAGATCATTACATGTATCTATAACTAAATTAATGTCTCCAGCATGTTTTGTACAACAAATTACAAAATTCATGGAGCTCACATTTTATATATGCAATTCCTGTAACTGATTGGTTCATATTTTATTTCCATAAAATAACAATGATTTAGAAGCACAAGTTTAGAAAATATGTGATTCAAAGCAGCAAAAGCTTACAGAAGATTCAGGGAACATGTAATGATGATAAAGTAAACAATGGGTAAAGAGAAACATGTGCAGGCTGTCATCTTGCTTTCTTTGTGAATCTGATGGCATTCTATTTGAAACAATGGTTGAAATTTAATAAGGATATTTTTAAACATACCAAGATTTCAAGAAAATGATTAAACTTGTTGAAATAACATCACTATCTACATTTGAAATGTTTTTAACATATTTATTGTTTAAAAGCCTGAGCCACAGACTAGTCCCAGTATGATCCTGTGTCTTTAGCTCCCAGAATATTTTTATTATTGGCACGAGAGCTGGCCATTCAGGAAACATGCTGAGAGATTTGCTGCCAATAATCTCTGCCTCCTCTATAATTCCTATGCTTAATAGAGAAGAAAACAGGATGAAACCTATTGATAAAGTACTTTTAAAAAATTGGATATTATTGTTTAGTATAAAACAGCAAAGCAAACTGAAGTGTAAAGTCTGTTTTTTTTCTCTGAAACTTCTTTCTGGAGAAGTATTATATTTAAATAGGATTTATATAGAATATCATAGTTAATTCTAAACAGCTACCGGTGTCAGATTTCTAAGTTTATTTCAGAATAAAAATTCAAAAATAACCAGGGAACAAGATTGTTGATAGAAACGTTCTACAAGGACTGAAATTGAGAAACGTTCTGAATAAAATTCTCAGTTTAGTTACGCAGTACGCTTTGCAACAATACATACAGTTACACATATACAATGTAAATGATGAAAACATATTGATTTAATATTGTATTCATTTGTCCAGTATTTTTGGACTATAATATTAAAGTACAACAGGTGGACATACTAATTGTGGAGTGACTGCAAAGATGCATTTATTTACATTACTGGGGTTGCAAACTAATTTACTTATTGCCATGGTAAGGAAAAAACTTCGTGCAGCAACATATTTAAATTATTTACCACATGCTTTGAGGGTCTGTCGAGGACAGCACGGTGGCTCACTAGTTAGCACTGTTGTCTCAGCACCAGGGACCCAGGTTCAATTCCAAGCTTGGGCAACTGTGTGGAGTTTGCACATTCTTCCAGTGTCTGTGAGGGTTTTCTCTGGGTGCTCTGATTTCCTCCCACAGTCCAAAGATGTGAAGGCTAGATGGATTAGCCATGGGAATTGCAAGGTTACAGGGAAAGGGTAGAGGGGTGGGTCTGGGGGAATGCAGTTTGGAGGATTGGTGTGTACCTAATGGGCCAAATGTAGGGATTTTATATTACAAATGTCCTTCCTAATTCATTTACTGAAGATGTGTACATCGCTTCTAACATCACATCCCAGCGAGCTCTCCTTGTATGGAAAATAAACAATATTCTACACAGTTAATCCTGAAACTGAACAGACAAGGAGACTGTGCTGAGATTAGCTAATCATGGAACATTTTACATTGTTTTTCCCTTTCATCAGTCATATCCTCATACATGTCCATGGCAATCTGGGGAAACAAGAATAACTCTGAACACAATCTGCAACTTTTACCACCAATACCATGTTAAGAGTTCACTAATTTGTTTTCAAAGTTACAAACTGTTCATGTGTCTGTCTCAGTCTCTCTTAAAATCTGGATCCACACACAATATTCTTGAATCATATGAACATATGAATTAGGAGCAGGAGTAGGCCACCTGCATCCTCAAGACTGCTCCACAATTCAGTAAGATCATGGCTCATCTGATTACTTCACATTCTCACCTACCCCTGGAAAATCTTTCAACCTCTTGCTTATCAAAAACCTTCCTTTGTCTTTCCTTCAGCTCTCAGCAGACCTGTCTGCACTGTTTTTTTTTGACATCCCCTCTCAGTATTGTCAGGTCCTGATTAATCAATAACATCTCCTCAGTCCAATTATTACTGACCATCATCAATCAATTCCACATGAGATGAGAAGAAATTTCTTCACCCAGAGAGTGGTGAGTCTGTGAAATTCTCTGACACAGGAAGCCATTGGGGCCATAACATTGAATATTTTCAAGGAGTTGGATATAGTTCTTAGGGCTAAAGGGATCAAAGAGTATGGGAAGAAAATGGGAACACAGTCAATTGGATGATTAGCCATAATCATACTGAATGGATGAGCAATCTTGATGGGTTGAATGGCCTACTCCTGCTCATAGTTTCTCTGTTTCTTCAAATATTGTGTTCCCACATCACATAAAATTGCTTTCACTAATTTACCCTTTAACAAGTCCACCCTTGTCCTCAGCATCCTCGCTGAACAATGTCCCAGGCTGGAGTTTTGGATAGTGTTGGGAAACAAGAGATGGGACTTGTTCCAGATCTCACATCTGTCACCAAGGGGAAACAGTCATACTTGGGAATTTCACAGATAATTTCAATTATCTTGGACATTGTCAAAGTTGGAAAGTCATTCAGAAAGTCACGTACAGCTTGAAAGGAGCAGCAAACTGCAGGAGAAGGCAAGCAACAGAGTAGGCACTTCAACATGAAAATATCTGTCATGGAAACACCCCATCAGCCTGGGGTGGGCTGGTATGGGATGGGAGGGGAAGTCTCTCCACAGACCTGTTGTCACATCTTGAAGTCAGGAAGAGCCTGGAGGCATGCCTGGAGTGTTGTCCTGGCCTGTCACTGAATGCCCACCTCTAAGTAATTAAAACATTCCCTTTCTATTTGGGGAACTGGAAGCTGACAGGAAAATTATAGCTGGGAACTCTTGTGTTTCTACAAAATGGCAAGTGCAGAGAACAAGATAGAGAAACTGGCATGTTGGCTGGTGCAGATTATACTCTTTGCTGTCTGTCTGTGTACCCTCTCCCGGAAGACCCCAAAAATCTTCTTCTATCTCTAGACACACTTCTTTTTGTAAAAACCAAAAGAACTGTGGATGCTGTAAATAAGAAACAAAAACAGAAGTTGCTGGCAAAGCTCAGCAGATCTGGGAGCATCTGTGAAGAGAAATCAAAATTAATGTTTCGGGTCTGGTGACTTTTTTTTATAGTTGTCTAATATATTTGCACTACCTCACACTCCATTTGTATTCTTTTAGTTGAATCCTTCAGCTTGGCCAAAGTAAACTGCAGCCTCAATGATCTATTTCTCATCATTCCCTGTCTCTGCAACTTTTGACAGACTCAGTCACTTCATTCCCATCTCCTGCCTATCTACACCATACAGCTCTGTGAAACACTCAATTATGGTTTCATTCTTACTTCAATTGATATCGCTAGCATAATTCATGAACAGTTTCTCCTCAAATGCATATACAGACAGCTTTGGAGTGCTTCAAGATTATATCATCGGCAGCCTTGAAATCCCATCTTTGCATACTGATCCGCAAATGCCTCTGTCCCCAAGTACATACTCAGTTCCCATTCATACAAAATGAGCTATACCTCTTCCCCATCACCTTTAACATCACAACTGTAGCCTTTTCATCTAACTGCTTCCCTTGGAGATGAAACTTTCTACAAGTAGATTAAAGCCACCACGTTCAAACAACCCCTCTAGGTTTGCTTTGTTAACTGATTCTATTTTTCTTCTTCAATGCTCAGTTCAGCTGAATCAATGTCCACCACAGTGTCTGGACATAACATCCAACCTTGGCATCCTATTACACCAGAAACAAAGTGTCATATTTTTGAGGTAAGTTGGTTGGACCTGGGTTTGGAAGTCCTACCTCATTTACAACAGATTCTGTTTTTGCTGGCAGGGCAAAGAGGAGTGGGTTGATTACCACATAAGGCAACCCTGAATTCAGAAATGCCATTTCAGCTTAGAGCTGAGCTCATTATGGTTCTGGGACCATCTGTAGGGAGAGAAACGGAGTTAATAAGACTCTTCTTTGGAACTTAAACAGAGATGTTCACATGGTTCAACAGCTACACGTTGAAAAGAATCTTTAAGAAGAGCATCCACCATACTTGTTCAAAGGAAAGTTATAGCTCACTGGTGAATACTTCCAAGTAACCTGTGAGGACTAAAATGGTTAGGATTTAATTTTTCTTCTTGGTTGAAATCTGGTAAGAGGAAGTAATGGATATATTGATCATGAATATCTATGAATTTCCTGACAAGTATAATAGTAACCAGAAAAAAGCATGGAGTGTTCACGTGTAGAGGATCTATGGAAAACCCAGATAATAAGCAGGAGACTAAATGGAAAGTAATGGTTAGCTGGAAATAATTCTGAGGTAATCTATTCAAGAGATTTTGATGATGTCATAAGCCGTAATAACAAAACCTAAGTCATTTATAATGACTGGCTAGACTTTAAAGTTAAAATGCTGTGTTGGATGCCCCTTTGTGTCCGTTATTGTTTACAACAGCTTTCTATTATATGGTTATTTTATTTTGTTGTTGATACATATTATGCCAAAAGTTGTCATCTAATGCTCTCAATTTCCATTCCACACACTCACATTAGAAGATAAATGACGAAATGAATTCATCAAGAAATAATAATCAGTTTAATTCCAAAATACAATGTGATAATACTCTTCTGCCAACATGTCAAGGCTTTAGCAAAATTTTGTACAGGCCCTTTCACACATCAACGCCACAATTTAAATGGCAAAGTGTACCACAGAAACCTGAAAAAAATGAAAACTGCGATGTAAAAGGTGCTAAAACATATGCCCCCCCCACCCCCACCCTAGTTCTACAATCTTGACCTTTAATTACAGATCACTCCAATGTGCTGTAGATAAACGTCAATAATTTATAATGTTCCCTTGTGTGCTAAATAAACCACAAATTGTACAACGTATACTAGTGTGCTATATATGCCCCAAGATTCTACAATGTGCCTCAGTTAAGTGGACAGACATCTAAATATTTTAATGTTCATATTTTAAATATATTTTAATTAGCTTAGCCTAGAGCTCAAAAATATGAGTCATACCCTGTGGAGTTATCAAAACAGAAACAATCTTCAAAGATTTGCAGTTTTTATTTCACCTGTAGAGCAAATGTCTACCTATACTGCTTTGCAACATTGCGTTGATGACTGAAGTTAAAGGCAAACAAATTTGGATGGCATGTTGGTTAACATAACTGAAAATGACTCAGATCGATCAATACAATTGGTTACGTTCTGTCCCTGGAGATATTGAGTGTGCCGGTGAGCAAGGTGAGAAAAGAAAGATTGCAATAAATCACTTGCTGGTTTGTTCTAGTTCCTATCTTTCATGCTGGGCACAAAAGGTTAATGCTTTTTCAGTCTATCTAATAAAAGTAAAAGATCTTCAGATTTCATAACACATTCATAACACATAGACGTCTAGAAAATTCCAAGAAATTCAGCATCCCTGAGGCAATATTGCTTTTGTTTTTGCAATGACTCCACAGTGGTCAATATCCCATAACCAAGTCACCCTTTATTTAAACGTGCATAGTACTTGAGCCAGCTCTCCGAGATAATTTTGATAAAGACTGGTTCTGCAAACCCTGATACAGCTGCATCAGCACAAATCCCATAACAACCAGGTGAACATTTAACCAGGTACTTACAGGTCATTCTGCTATAACGCACGTTTCGTTAACACAAATTCACTGTTTCTAAAGCACAAAGTTTTATAACGTGTGTTGGTTATAACGTGATTCCGGCCCCATTGGTTTAAATGGTGCTGCTATTACGCCATTTTCCTATAACACAGAATTGCATGAGAACGAGTAAAAAATGAGGTCTGCAGATGCTGGAGATCACAGCTGCAAATGTGTTGCTGGTCAAAGCACAGCAGGCCAGGCAGCATCTCAGGAATAGAGAATTCGACGTTTCGAGCATAAGCCCTTCATCAGGAATAATGAAGGGCTTATGCTCAAAATGTCGAATTCTCTATTCCTGAGATGCTGCCTGGCCTGCTGTGCTTTGACCAGCAACACATTTGCATGAGAACGAAACTACCACTTTATAGCAGAACTGACTGCATTTTGATTGGTTCTGATCTGGATGTTGCTAAGCAGTTTAATTATTCCATAAGCCAGGTGTGGGTAGGTTTTTTAGAGTGTGCTCTCTCCTGGATACTGGCCTATGAGTTCTCTTACTTAATTCAGTACTATAAGTGTTCTTTTGTTGTCTCGGGTCTGCTTACTGGCAGCGACTACAGTGACATGCTGGCATCAATCCTGAAGAAAATGTTAACCATTTGCCCAAGGCTTGGTTTTGTTTTGGGATTTTGCTGGGGGCTGATCAAGAGACCCTCTCTTCAGGTTATGTCCTGAGTGAGGCCATGGAAATGCCTTCACTCAAGTGCTGTTCCCCAAGCTCAGTCAGTCTGTTGACAGTATCCACTTCCATAGGCATGTTCTGCAACGCATTTGCTCCACTTGTCACATTTCCTAATGACAAAGTCAGTGGAAGTCAAGTTGGGCTTCAGCTAGGAGGTGCTTTTGCATGGTTACATCATTTATCCCAAATATCACTGGCCTCTCAGCATCTCATTAAGGGTTAAACCAAAGTTACGTGCATTTGCCAGTCGTCCTAACCTAGTCAAAAATCCAGATATGGATTGCCCTGGTTCCAAAACTGCCGAGTAAAACCGATAGCATCCCAAAATTAGAGACGGCTTGGGATCATAATATTCCTTAACTTAATACGTCAATTCTTGAAAGATCTTTGTATATCTGGTAACTCAGGAAACATTAGGGTTCTAAAAACTGAAAAAGCTGTGGATCCACAAAATGTCAAAAGAATTACTCTTTTTTTTATCTGCCCCAATGTCATTTGCTTGGAAAAAAATAATGCAATCTTCGACTGCAGGACCAGATGAGTCAAACTTCCCAAATAAAGGCATGATGCCAGAAAGGCTTGTCCCAACTCAAAGATGATTGTTGAGAGCAAATAAAGTCACCTTTTATTTACACGTTCATTATACAGGGGAGCCTTGATTATGCAAACGTGATGGGCAGGCACTATTTCGTTTGGATAATCGATTATTCAGTTAATCGATTAAACGCCTTTCCTCTGGGGCTCAGATTTTTTAAAGTCTGCTCCACGTTCAGGAGACTGCAGCAGGACACAGCACGCGAGCCCCCGCCCCCCCCCAAACCCCGTCCAACGTTATCCCCCACCCCCAAACACCATACAATGCCGTCCCTGTCCCCAAACCCCATCCAACACCACCTCGCCCCCAAACCCGTACACATCCGGGGCAGCTGGGCTGGTCACCTACAATAAGACTGCTGCTGCTGCTGCCTTTGTGGGGTAAGTCTCTCTCTCACACACACACAACTTTTTGACAGGTTCCACCTTTGGCTTGTACAGGACAACGTTGGAGAGATTATCTGGGGAAGGGGGGTTTAGGGTACACCCCTGTGTAGAACTCCAGGGAAAGTGTGGGGACAGAGAGAGGGCGGGAAGTCAGTCATTTGGTGACGGTGCCCGTTAAATCACTGTAAACAAAAGACACAATCTCTGTTGGAAATACATCTTTAATGTAATGTTTCCATTAGGACCTTGAGATCTCCTTTGGATAATTCGATTTTTGGATGATTGTATTCGGATAATCGAAATTCCTCTGTACTTGACACTGGTCCGACTTTCTCAGAGCTAGTTCTCAGAGTGAACAGAACCTCTGATACTCCTGTTTATACCTGTCAGCCAGGGATTGCTGAGTGGACCAGATTAACAGCCCCAGTTCAGGAACTCATATTCTAAGAGGTCCACCTGGCTGCCCTCATTACGATCACTACAGTTTTAATAGTTTTCAGTTCACACAATGACACTGCAACAGTTCTTATTACAACAAAGATGACATTCAATTGTCAAGATTAACTTCATTATTGTATTTTTTTTTCCTAAATGAAATCCAAGAGTTGGTAAGAAATTATTTAAGCAGATAGGCATGGATAGAGCTGGGATAGGAGTGGTTGTTGCAGGTTCCAGGATTTAGATTTTTCAGTAAGAACAGAGAAGATGGTAAAAAGGGGGGTGGGGAGGTGACATTGTTGGCCAAGGACAGTATTACAGTTGCAGAAAGGATGTTTGGGGACTCGTCAACTGAGGTAGTATGGGCTGAGGTTAGAAACAGAAAAGGAGGAGTCACCCTGTTGGGAGTTTTCTGTAGGCCTCCAAATAGTTCCAGAGATGTAGAGGAAAGATAGCAAAGATGATTCTCGATAGGAGTGAGACAGACAGGGTTGTTGTCATTGGGGGACTTCAACTTTCCAAATATTGACTGGGAACACTATAGTATAAGTACTATAGATGGGTCAGTTTTTGTCCAGTGTGTGCAGGAGGGCTTCCTGACACAGTATGTGAACAAGCCAACAAGGGGCAAAGCCGCATTAGACTTAGTACTGGGTAATGAGCCTGGCCGGTGTTAGACTTGGTGATAGCGATCACAATTCTGTTATTTTTACTTTAGTGATAGAAAAGGATAGGTGTATACCACTGGGCAAGAGTTACAGCTGGGGAAAGGCAATTACAAATGTGATTAGGCAAGATTTAGGAAGCATAGGATGGGGAAGGAAACTGCAGGGGATGGGCACATTAGAAATGTGGAGCTTATTCAAGGAAAAGCTCCTGTGTGTCCTAGATTAGTGTGTACCTGTCAGGCAGGGAGGAAGCTGTAGAGTGCGGGAGCCGTGGTTTATGAAGGAAGTGGAATCTCTGGTCAAGAGGAAGAAGAAGGCTTATGTTAGGATGAGATGTGAAGGCTCAGTTAGGGCGCTTGATGGTTACAAGGTCGCCAGGAAAGACCTAAACAGAGAGCTCAGAAGAGCCAGGAGGAGACATGAGAAGTTGTTAGCGGATAGGATCAGGGTAAACCCTAAGGCTTTCTATTGGTATTTAAGGAATAAAAGAATGACGAGAGTAAGATTAGAGCCAATCAAGGATAGTAATGGGAAGTTGTGTGTGGAGTCAGAGGAGATAGGGGAAGCACTTAATGAATATTTTTCGACAGTATTCACTCTAGAAAATGACAATGTTGTCGAGGAGAATACTGAGAAACAGGCTACTAGACTAGGTGTGATTGAGGTTCACAAGGAAGAGATATTAGAAATCCTGCAGTGTGAAAATAGATAAGTCCCATGGGCCGGATGGGATTTATCCTAGGATCCTCTGGGAAGCCAGGGAGGAGATTGCCGAGCCTTTGGCATTGATCTTTATATCGTCATTGTCTACAGGAATAGTGCCAGAAGACTGGAGGATAGCAAATGTGGTTCCCCTGTTCAAGAAGGGGAGTAGAGACAACCCAGGTAATTACTGACCTGTGAGCCTTACTTCAGTTGTTTGTAAAGTGTTGGAAAAGGTGATAAGAGACAGGATTTATAACCATTTAGAAAATAATAATTTGATTAGGCATAGTCAGCACGGTTTTGTGAAGGGTAGGTCGTGCCTCACAAACCTTATTGAGTTCTTTGAGAAGGTGACCAAACAGGTAGATGAGAGTAAACTGATTGATGTGGTGTATATGGATTTCAGCAAGGTGGTTGATAAGGTTCCCCACAGTAGGCTATTGTACAAATGCGGAAGAATGAGATTGTGGGAGATATAGCAGTTTGGATCAGTAATTGGCTTGCTGAAGGACGACAGAGGGTGGTGGTTGATGGGAAATGTTCATCCTGGAATCCAGTTACCAATGGTGTATCGCAAGGGTTGGTGTTGGGTCCACTGCTGTTCGTCATTTTTATAAATGACCTGGATGAGGGTGTAGATGGGTGGGTTAGTAAATTTGCAGACGACATTAAGGTAGGTGGAGTTGTGGATAGTGACGAAGGATGTTGTAGGTTACAGAGAGACACAGATAAGCTGTAAGCTGGTCTGAGAGGTGGTAAATGGAGTTTAATGCGGACAAGTGAGAGGTGATTCACTTTGGTCGGAGTAACAGGAATGCAAAGTACTGGGCTAATGGTAAGATTCTTGGTAGTGTAGATGAGCAGAGAGATCTCAGTGTCCAGGTACACAGATCTTTGAAAGTTGCCACCCAGGTTGACAGAGTTGTTAAGAAGGCATACAGTGTTTTAGGTTTTATTAATAGAGGGATCGAGTTCCGGAATCATGAGGTTATGCTACAGCTGTACAGAACTCTAATGCGGCCGCACTTGAGTATTGTGTACAGTTCTGGTCACCGCATTATAAGAAGGATGTGGAAGCTTTGAAAAGGGTGCAGAGGAGATTCACTAGGATGTTGCCTGGTATGGAGGGAAGGTCTTACGAGGAAAGACTGAGGGACTTGAGGCTGTTTTCGTTAGAGAGAAGAAAGTTGAGAGGTGACTTAATAGAAACATATAAGATAATCAGAGGGTTAGATAGGGTGGACACGGAGAACCTTTTTCCAAGTATGGTGACGGCGAGCACAAGGGGGCATAGCTTTAAATTGAGGGGTGATAGATAGAGAACAGATGTCAGAGGTAGCTTCTTTACTCAGAGAGTAGTAAGGGTATGGAATGCTTTGCCTGCAACGGAAGTAGATTTGCCAACTTTAAGTACATTTAAGTCATCATTGGACAAGCATATGGACTTATATGGAATAGTGTAGGTTAGATGGGCTTCAGATTGGTATGACAGGTCGGCGCAACATCGAGGGCCAAAGGGCCTGTACTGCACTGTAATGTTCTATGTTCTATGTTCAGATGTAGTTGTTGAGTGGAGCTTAAGGAAAATATGGTTAATATTTGAAGCAGGAGCCAATGCATTAGAATAGACAGAACAAGATACAGAAGAATTAGTTTTAGGTTATTGTCACAAACTGCTAGCACAGATACGAAGGCTGGGATTTTACCAACTCACTTGAGATGGACTGGGAGATAGGAAGTCTGGTAAAGTGGTACCAGAGTACCAGGATGGCAGCCCAATGTATTCTATACCACAGGATATTCCAGAAAATGGGCATTCAATTCCTATAATAAACTGGCCGATTATGAGCTATTTTACACACCTGCTGAAATTCTACTCGTGTCAGCACAGTGCTGGGCAGGTGGGGCCACCCTCGGGTATATCACGGCTATCTCCCAGCAGCTGCATGGACATTCCATATCCCATGAAGGTGCACCTTAGGTGGTAAGGTACCACAAGCTTCAAATCATGGCTCCTTTGCTACAATTAGAGGGCTCACACCATGACATCATTGCGACTTCTTTTCTTGACCCTGGTGCATTAGGCATGTTTACTCCCTTCCCTCCAAACTTACTAGCCTGCTTCAGCATGGAGGCATGCACTCTTCAACCCAGTGGTCTATAGATGGTCTGACTTGGCTGGTACTAGCCCTGACACCAGCCTCCAAATTGATTGGTGCTGGTAAAATTATGCTTTGTGCTTTTGCCATTTGTTCATGCCACCTTTTGTTCTGCGTTTGATCCCATGATGGGACCTATGGTATGCTGGTAAAAATCTAGATAGTGACTCAAATGCACTCCAACGTTGTAAATTTTCCTGCTTCTCTGGCATTGGTAAATATTTTTTTGCTTGACACATTTCACTCATTTATTGTAATCTCTCTTTCCATTTTTAACTTTTCTTACTTTCTATACAGTATTGATTTTAGTAACTCTGCACTTTAAACATCACAAAAGGATTTAACATTATTCTATTTACATTATTGTCATTATTTCTTGGGTTGGAGAATGCATTTGCAAGTAGAAGCAGCTTGCATATTTCTGGTTTGCAGTTATCCAGGGAACTTTCTGCAAAGGCAGCTTTCATGCCAACTGGGATTTGGACAGCTAATGATGGAATTGGTGTCTCGGAGAAACAGCACAGTCAATCCTAATTTGACTTTCACTTAACAAATATATGAACACTTGAGCTATCATCACTCTGATAATGCTGGGATGATATCATGCTGTGTTTGCTCATATTGTAATCTTTGCTGCTAAACATTTTGGAAAATATGAGTCTACACTGGTGTGTTTATCCTTTAATCTTGCAAAATATGGTGTTACTCAAGTTGTTATTGGCTGGGCCAGCATTTCTTGCCTATCCCCTAATGTTCCGAGAGTTTGGGGGTGAGCCACCTTCTTAAACCACTTATTGCGTTGGCACACCCAAAATGTGGTCAGAAAGGGAATTCCAGAACTTTGACCCAAGAACACGGTGGCACGGTGGCACAGTGGTTAGCACTGCTGCCTCACAGCGCCTGTAGACCCGGGTTCAATTCCCGACTCAGGCAACTGACTGTGTGGAGTTTGCACGTTCTCCCCGTGTCTGCGTGGGTTTCCTCCGGGTGCTCCGGTTTCCTCCCACAGTCACAAAGATGTGCGGGTCAGGTGAATTGGCCATGCTAAATTGCCCCTAGTGTTAGGTAAGGGGTAAATGTAGGGGTATGGGTGGGTTGCGCTTCGGCGGGTCGGTGTGGACTTGTTGGGCCGAAGGGCCTGTTTCCACACTGTAAATCTAATCTAATCTAAAACAGTGTTGGAACGCCATTATAATTCCAAGTCTGGATGCTGTGTGGCATGGAGGGGAGCTTGCAGGTGGTGGTGTTCTCTTGCATATGATGATTTTGTCCATTTAGGTGATAAGAGTTGCAAGTTTGGAAGGATTCGTTAAAGGAGACTTGGTGAGTTGCTGCAGTGCCTATTGTAGATGGTGCACACTGCGGCCACGGTGTTTCACTGGGGGAGGGAGTAAATATTGAAGGTAGTGGTAAAGATGCCAATAAAGTCAGCTCCTTTGTCCTGGATGTATCAAGCATCTTGAGTGTTGTTGGACTGAACAGCTTTCAGAAAATAGAAGGTAAATTACTCACTGCAAATTCACTAGCATCATGTTTTTGTGGCCACAGTATTTATATGGCTAGGCCAGTTCAATTTCTGGTCAATGTTATTTCCCAGGATGTTGATAGTGATAATAGGAATTCAGTGATAATAATTCCCCTGATTAGATGATTTTAAATTCCCTACAGTGGGGAAACAGGCCCTTTAGCCCAACAACTCCACACCGACCCTCCGAAGAGTAACCCATTTCCCTCTGACTAATGCACCTAACACTGTGGGCAATTTAGAATGGCCAATTCACCTGACGTGCACATTTTTGGACTGAGGAAGGAAACCGGAGCACCCAGACGAAACCCACGCAGACACGGGGAGAATGTGCAAACGCCACACAGACAGTTGCCCAAGGCTGGAATCAAACCTGGGTCCCTGGCGCTGTGAGGCAGCAGTGCTAACCACTGAGCCACTATATCACCCCTTGTCAAGGGTGATGGCTGAAATCTCTCTGGCTGGCAACTGTCTGATATAGATGTCATCTCTTATCAGGAAAAGGCTAAGTGTTGCACTTGTCTTGGTGCATAAGGACAATGATTGCTTCAGTATCTGAGAAACTGCAAATGGTGCAGAAAATTGTGCAATCATCTGCAAAGTGTCTGAAGGGGTTATCGACAGTACCATCAGATGGTACTTGCTCAGCAACAACCTGCTTATTAACACTCAATTTGGGTTCTATCAGGACCACTCAGCGAACTTCATTACAGCTTTGCTCTAAATATGGATAAAGGAGTTAAACTCCAGAGGTGAGGTGAGAGAGACTTCCGGTGATAGCAAAACAACATTTGATTTGGAATGAATTTCCAGCAACTGAGGCGGCGGCAAGAGCAGGCAGCCCAATGACTACTGGCATCTGCAGCTGCATCGAGTGGAGGGAGATTGAGCCCAACTCGGAGGAGATCCAGTGCACCACAGAGGAGATTGTGTGCAGTTCAGAGAAGGTCGAACTCTTGTGGGCAGTGAAAGCCCAGCATGGCTAAGCTTTTAAGGACTGCAATGTTGAGCTTTTAAATTTTTTTTTATTTTTCTACGTTATACTAAGAAGGATTTTAATGTTGAACTTAACTATATTTCCTCATTTTCTATTTTTTTACTTAAGATTTCACATCTATGTACCTTTGTACCTAAGATGGTGCTGGGAATGGCGACATTGCACACTTTTGTGCTCCTGTACTTGAGTACACTTGACAATAACACCTAATTCTACCACTAAGAACAGATCAAGAAGCCCAAGCAAAATTGGAGCGAATTAGGAATCAAGTGAAAACTGTCAAGTGTCATACCTAGCAGAAAAAGGGCACTTGTGGATAGTAGTAATGGTCCCTACCTCTGAGAAAGGAGGCCTAGGTTTGAGTCCAACCCACTCCAGAGGTATGTAATAACATCTCTGAAAAGGCTGATTGGAAAATATCCATAGCTAATATAAAGAAGATGGTTGTATTTGTTGGAGGTCAATCATCTCTGCCTCAGACTATCGCTACAGGACTTTAGCTGCCTCATGAATGACCTCGTCTTCTTTATAAGGTCATAGCAGGGGATGATCAAAAGCAGTCAGAGTGTAATTGATTGTTTAGGATCTGTCCTGCCTTTTGTGGACTGGTCATATTGAGCAACTTCCTACATTATCGGGTGGATTCCGGTGTTGTTGTTGTGCTGGAACAGCTTGGCTAGGGCACAGTTAATTCTGGAGCATAAATCCGGAGCAGTATTGTCAGAATGCTGTTAAGGCCCAAAGTGTAAGCAATATCCAGTGCCTTCAGCCATTACTTCATATAAAATGGAGTGAATCAAATGAAGCTGAAGATGGAAACCCATAAGGAGTCCAAGATGGATCATTCACTCAGTGTTTCTGAAAGAAGAGAGCTGTTTAAAAAAGAGCCTGAATAACTAGGCCTATAATTTGAAGGAAAGGGGGAGAGTTTGAGAGGTGAAAGGTAGGCTTACAAAGCAAGAGAACATGGCAATGATACAGGGCAGATATTTGGATAATGAAACCCAGAGTGGGACAGGAAGGAACAAAAAGTGTACAAGCAGAGAAAAACAGCAGTAAATTTGGTCAAAGTGGGGGAAAAAATAGTAGAAAGGAAAAATGAATGGCTTTTCACTCGTGTGCAGTATTCGGACAGAAGAAATGAATTAATGAAACAAATGCAGCTTAATTTGTACGCTTGTATAGCCATTGCAGAGACATGGTTAAAAGGAGATCAAAGTTGAGAACTAAATATTCAGGAGTACATAAAATTTGAAAAGTTCAGGCAGGAAGGAAAGGGTATTGGAGTGGAATTGTCAGAGCATGATAGAAAAAGTACAATAGCAAGAAATGATCCAGGATCAGAAGACACAGAATTGATATGGGTGGAGGCAAGAAATAAAAAGGGGAAGAAGACATTGGTAGGAGTGATAGTCTATAGGCTCCTTAACAGGAGCTGTACAGGTGAGACAGGGAATAAATCAGTACATAAGGAGACCATGTAAAAAAGGTAGTACATTAATCATGAGTGGCTTTAATCTTCATGTAGATTGGCATAGTCAAATGGGCAGAAGTCATGAGGAAGAATTCATAGAGTATACACGGTATAGTTTCCTAGAACAATTAGTTATATATTCAACTGGGGATCAGGCCATTTTGGATCTGGTGAAGTATAGTAAGGCAGGTTTAATAAATGAGGACAGAGCAACAGATCCCCTGGGAAATAATGACCATGACATGGTTGAATTTAGCATTCAGTTTGAGGGGGAGGAATTTGGCTGAAGTTGAACTTCTCTACCCAGAGGACATTCTGTGGCCTTGCCACCCTCATTGTTTCCTCCAAGTAGTGTTCAACATGGAGAAGGGAAGGATTGTAGGATCTGTTGAAGTTTTCCTTTCGATGGCATCTGAAATCAATATTGATGGTTGAAGGGTAATTATATCTTTTTGTGCTGCCATCTCTAGTGAATCTGTCCTGGCAGTCAACAGGACACACCAAGGAATGGTGATGGTGTTGTCTGGGACATTGTATGATTCTGTGGGAGTGACTATGTGAGGTTCTTGCTTACCTAGTCTATGGAGCAGTTCTTCCAATTTTGGCACTAGTGTCCAGACACTAGACAACTTTATTCTTGTTGCTTCCATTGTTTAGGTTGATACTGGGTGATCATGCAGTTTCATTTCTTTTTAGGAATTTTGTAGTGGTTAGATACAACCAAATGGCTTTGATTTGATTTGATTTATTGTCACTTGTACCTGAATAGGATGAAAAGTTGTATTTACGAGCAGAACAGGCAGATTATAGTAAGCAAGGACATACAGATCATAGGGTGAAAAAGAACTTGGACAGAGGGCACATGTTACATCTCACAGGGTGTGTACCAGACAAGATCAACATTAGCAAGTCAGCATTATTGGAAGTTAGAGAGTCCAGTCATCAGTCTAGTAACAGCACAGAAGGAGCTGTTCTTGAACCAACTGGTGCACATGTTCCAGCTTCTGTATCTTCTGCCTGATGAAAGAGGTTGTAGGAGAGCATTACTGGGGTCAGCTGGGTTTTTGGTGATGTCAGCAGCCTTTCCACAGCAACGGGCCATATAAATAGAATCCATGGATGGAAGGTTGGCTTCCATGATGGTCTGGACTGTGCACGCAACCTTCAATAGTTTCTTACTGGGCAGAGCAGTTGCCATACCAGGCAGTTACGCAGCTGGACAGTATGCTTTCAATGGTGTATCTGTTGAAGTTGGAGAAGGTCCTTGTTGGACATGCCAAATTTCTTGAGCAGCCTGAGGAAGAAGAGGCATTGTTGTGCCTTCTTGACCGTTGCACCTAATTCGGAAGTCCAGGACAGATTGTCGGTTATTGTCACTCTTAAGAACTTGACGTTCTCCATCCTCTAACCTCTGCTCTGTTGATGTAGATGGGGGTGTGTTCTCCTCCTTCCTTGCTGAAGTCAATGATCAGTTCCTTAGTTTTGCCAACTTTGAGAAACAGGTTATCCTTGTAACACGTCACCAAGCCCTCGATCTCCTTTCTGTATTCTGCCTTGTCATTGTTTGACATCCATCCTATCACAGTGGCTTGCTACGCCATTTTGGAGGGGTGTTAAGAGTCAACTGCATTGCTGTCAGACTGGACTCACCAGTAGACCAGACCTGGCAAGGATGGCAGATCTCTTGCCCTAACGGATATTTGTGAATTAGATGGATTTTTGCAACATTTGATATATTGACATAGCCATAACATTGATGATAATTTTCAATTCCAGATTTTATTAACTGAATTTAAATATCAACTACTGTGGTGGAATGTGAGTCCATGTTCCCTGAACATTAATAATCAATAAGCAAAGGCTAATCAGAGAGATCGTCACTATGCCACCCTAAATTTAACTACAAATGAAAGATAATTCTGAAAAGGTCTGAGTTTATAAGACATAATGAAGCATGTTAAGGATGGTGTGGTACATTTTCTTTGCAGTTTGCAATGCTTTGAAATCAGTTTGAGTTGCCATATCCCAAAATTAAACCCATTTAAATCTGCACAACCACTAATGGATTAATCAATTGCAACACCTTTTTCCAATTTTAAACATTATGTTCTTAGCATTGGAAGTCTTTGTGGGCATAAAGTGCAAGCAGCAGCCAGCTATGATGTAATGTCCATTAGCAAGAAAATGCTGTCATGGCAGATCGCAAAAGGTCAGATGGGGGGTTTGACAGAGAGAAACAGACAGATGGAGGTGTGATGGTGGAGCTAGAGGTGCATTTTGGCAGGTGAAAAGGGATATTTGGCATTCAAAGTAAAAGTAACACAGCATAGTCTGCAATTATTACGAAAGCACTGCATTCTTGTGTCAATGAAACTATAAATAAGACACATCTGATATCAAAAGTCCCTTCCTACAGAGTACTAAGAAATCGCCTATAAAGTTTATCTATTTATTTACAATTGTGAAGAGTTTGTCCTGCAAGCTCCATCATTGAATAGGGCAAGTTTCCACGATTCTAAATGGTTACTTCAAATAGCAGTTTTAAAATTTACACACTATTGATAGTAAGTTATTGATGGCGATGTTTATTGTTCTGTTAATTCTGGTAGCGTTCTGTGCGCCTAACAAAACTCCAACAATAAATTTGCATCTTGTAGTTTCAATTAGTACAGTCCTTTATCACTGGGTTCAAACAGCCCACAGTCTAACCAATAAAGTCTAAGCAAGAGTCATGTTACTGCATTTATCAGTTAATTTGTTTCCTATATCAAATAACAGTTCTGCATCTGCTGCACTATAAGTGATGCTGCAATTCTCAAGTGGAGTGAGTACTTATCACTATGTACGGGCTTGAATCCTGAGCTACAGTCCAACAAAAGGTCTCGGTACCATCAGCTCTGAGGAGTCCTGAAGTCAAGATTTACTATCTAAATAATGCAGAGATTTATTAACATTTATGAGGCAATGAATGCTTTTTCTTTTTCATATATAAGGGGGGTTGGGCAGGAGTTGTGCGGCTCACTAATGACATGGTATAGTCAGGAAGCTCTGCCTTACCTTTATGCTGTTTCTAAAATACATCTACAAAACAGAAAGTCATCACACAAAGAATTAACCTGGAAGAAAGAGAAAGATTCATGACGATGTTTGACTTTACTAGACAAGCAGTACATGCAGGGACTGGCAGGATCATTAATAGTTGATCCTGCAATTACAGTACAAATAAATAGCACGAAAACTGAAAGTTGCATATGAGCACCAATGTGTGTAGATATCTAGCTTTGGATGTGGTATTCCTTGCAGTCTGATAATTGGACCATTGATTTCACAATCATTGTGAAATAAAATCATCTGAGTTACCCACAATATAGGAGCAACCTAAAGTCTTCAAAAAATGAAACTGGTCTGTTTGTATTTGATTTTCAGTTATTAATCTTTTGCAATTCTACTGCCATCCATCTTGTTTGTTGTTCTCACACAATTAGAAGAAAAATACATTACTCAAACTGCAACATACTTCTAAATCCTCTCTTCTGTGCAATGATGCTACCTGCAATTGCAAAGTTATAACAGATCAGCTGTTATACATCAACATATCCAGTAACAGTAGAGAAGGCAGCATTCAAAAATGCACAAAATCGTGAACAGACTTATTCGTGGCCTCCTCAAAAGATGTTTTTCACAGGATGTTTAGCTGTCAGCCATCACACAGTAAGTAACACTCTTCCCTGAATATGAAAACGGTGGACTCAGTTCCTACTCCAGACACTCGAGCACATGGTCTAGGTTGACAGATCACTGCAGTATTGGGGTGGTGCTGTACTGTTAGCAGTGTCAGTTTTGGCTGAAATATTGAACTGTGGTCCTATCAGCCTGCAGTCCATAGCTCTGCTATTTTCTTAAGTTGGGCACTGATCCAATTCCCTCTTAAAAAGTTATTATTCTTTCAGGCAGCTCATTCATGATTGCAAGAACTCGCTATATTAAAAGGAAACCTACCTCATCGCTGGCTCTTTGCAACTTAACTTTAATTCTGTGTCAACCACTTAGGCTTAATGTTCTCATCACAGAATCATAGAAGCGCAGCAGGTTCTCATCACAGAATCATAAAAGCGCAGCAGCTTTTCCAGCAACACATTTTCAGCTCTGATCTCCAGCATCTGCAGTCCTCACTTTCTCACAGAATCATAGAATACCTGCAGTGTGGAAGCAGGCCACAGTCGACCTCTGAGGAGCATTCCACCTAGACTCAACCACCCGACCCTTCCCTGTAATCCTGCATTTCCCATGCATGATCCATCTAGCCTTCACATCCCTGGATTCTATAGTCAAATTAGCATGGCCAATCCACCTAACCTGGATATCTTTGGACTGTGGGAGAAAACCCAGGCAGACACAGGGAGAATGTGCAAACTCCAGACGGACAATCACCCGAATCTGGAATTGAACTCGGGTCCCTGGTGCAATGAGGCAATAATAATAATCACTGAGCCACTGGGCCGCCCCTCTTGTCAACAGTAACTATAGGCAGAATCTTATAGAGACCTAGGCAATGCAGGCTATGGCAAGATTTGTGGCAGAATCATGTCACAAGTTTAATGAGGAGAAAGTGAGGCCCTTCCTGATGAAGGGCTTACGCCCAAAACGTCGACTCTCCTGCTCCTTGGATGCTGCCTAACTTGCTGTACGTTTCCAGTGCCACCCTTTTCAGTAAGTCGAATGAGGCCTATCGCGACATCAAAAGCAATTCACCACATATTTTATGCATCTGCGAGACAATGAAGTGAGTATCTCCGTAAGCAGCAGTGAGTAGCCAAATAAAAGGGAAACTTTGTTTATTAAATGCCTTATTAATAGCACAAATTACATTATTCAGCTTTGTATCTTACCAAACATGCCGAACAACAAGACATCAAAAATTCTTGACATGGAAGTCACAGCAGGCATCTGGCAACTTCAGCTCACCATTTGTTCCATTTTGGACACTGAGCACCAACATTTCAGGATATGCTCCATGGGCACTGTGATCCAACATGTAGCAGCCTTTCAGAACCCTCATGGCTCATCTCCAGTACACTTACAGGATGCTTCTGCACTTCAATGATGCACTTGCAACTGTAATTGTAATGCTGTTGCAAAGAAACTGTATACTTATGGCCATGCATTCATCTCATGGCCATGCTATATCTCTGGTCAGTTCACTTGCGATTTTAGTGCTCACTCCTTCTGAGATTACCTAGATGTTTGGAACATCCCTTGCCTTGCCAGAGACATTAGGTGGACAGACTGCTGTACTACTGTGAAGTTTAGCACGGACACAAAGCCACAGTTGTCTGCAGACCACAGCCTTTGCTATCAACTAGGGAGCTCAGCACAGCAAGTCAAGGATCTTAGTTACCGGTCCAGTGGCTTGGACATTATCAGTCAGCTACTCAGTCAGATTCAGGATCCTCTCTTCATTAGGGGAGTGAAATCGAAAGCTGGGCAGTTCACCACCTTTCTTGACTCTTTCCACCATAGTTTGTTTTCCTCCTGGAATATGAGACAGGCAGCTATTAAGGGAGATTAAAGTGGGTGGCACAGCTGTTATTTTTAGTTTAGGTGAAGAAGTGAGTAGGCAGTGCAGAGGGTATACAAGGGTTGAGGTAAGTGATAGCGATTGAGGGATGATGTTATAGGCAAGGGTGGTAGAGTTTGAGTTTTACGGGGAGGTGGGTGCAGTCATAAAGATAGAGTGAATGTGAGACATCAGAGAGATGCTGATGGCATTTACGCTTGTGGATGGGAGACGGTCATTGATCGTCTTCTTACATTGTTATGCATTCCTCCAGAAGGGTGAGACTGCACTAATCTGGGTGGCAATTTCAGCCCAGACTGGCATGATCTGGTGTCATGACCTCCTCTGCTGGTCTGGGAGGATGAAGAGTTTCCACCTGTGCACCTCCCTGTAAAGCAGGGTACCAAATTGCCATGTCTTGGGAAAATGTCAGGAACCATCCAGAGTGACTTTGAACTGACTGCCTGTCTGGATGTTTTTTTAAAAATGGCAGTGACGTGAGAGATTTGGGCCCATCCTGGTAGTGACAGCTGATCCAAAAACAAAGAATTGTAAGATAGAGTTAGAATCTTATGAAAGGAGTGTCACATGATGGGGTGGCAGTAAAAGAGGCAGCTTTGGAAAGAAACAGTGAGAAAACTTGTTCGGCTTCATGGCGAGGGACTCCCCAATATACTTGATACTGGATGGAAAGAGGGGAGAACTGACTGCTTCTGCGCAGAACTGCTATGGTATTTCTTCCACATCTACAGAGCAGGAATTAAAATTTTAGTTCTGTGTATCAGTTTAGGTGATTTTTGTGGCATCATTTTTTTTCATGCATCATCTACTTATTACTGAAGCACGCTGGAGTGATATGACAGTGTTTAAAGAGTGGGTGGGTAACGTCATTTTTGTTAACAAGGTTTTGTATCTATATCTGGAGTCTGAAAATCATTTAATTAATGTGCCACTAGCAATTAAGGTAACAAATGAACTGAACTTAAGGGCAAACTTGCGAATGGCATGATTCTCATCAGCCTATCAAATACCATTGATCCTTCCACCAGCACAAAACTACATTTAACTGAGAATGAGTTTCAATATTAACATGGTATTTTATTTGTACTTTTGCCATCGTTTTAAGTGGCATTTCATGCAAATGCAACACTTTGTTAGTGGAATGAACATAATCGTAAAATTGTTAAAAAGCTGTTATCAGTCAAAGCCTAGTGAGCAACGTCATACCACTGCTTTTATAACCAAGTGTACTTATAAAGTACAAGTGTAGGAACATGTACACCCACTGACCCATCCAGTCTGTCCCACGCAACTGGAATGAAAAATTCAGACCAATCATGACCAGCAAAATTAATCAAAGAGACCACCCTGGCCTTGGTACTGATGTATACCATGAACCAGAAACAAGTTTGGCTCTCACCAAATTCAGAGACTGAGTTTTCACTTCATGCTTGTCCTACTGGTTCACTATTCTGGGGGAAAAAAATTCTTGACACCTAAAATAATTCCAACCATGTAAAATTTAAAATTGTAACTCCTAGCATATTTAGACTAAAAATGGCAACTGGTATTGTATTCAACATAGTAAAACTAGCTAGCTGCTCCACAGAAGCCTTATCAACACATTTTACACTGAGCTACATAAACGGATCACAAGCTTGTCCAAAGAGGTAGGTTTTAAATAAGGAGGACAATAGTGGAGAGGCTCCAGAACGCCAGACTTTAGAAAGTAGGCAGGTGAAGATGAGATTCCAAGAGGATAGAGATTAGATTACTTACATTAGATTACTTACAGTGTGGAAACAGGCCCTTCGGCCCAACAAGTCCACACCCACCCGCCGAAGCACAACCTACCCATACCCCTACATTTACCCCTTACCTAACACTACGGGCAATTTAGCATGGCCATTTCACCTGACCTGCACATCTTTGGACTGTGGGAGGAAACCGGAGCACCCAGAGGAAACCCACGCAGACACGGGGAGAACGTGCAAACTCCACACAGTCAGTCGCCTGAGTCGGGAATTGAACCCGGGTCTCGGGCGCTGTGAGACAGCAGTGCTAACCACTGTGCCACCGTGCCGCCCAGATTAGAATTAGATTAAATTCTAAAATATCTAAATGACCAAAGTGAAAGGTATGATTTTGGACTTGCATTATATGATCTGAATGCATGATTTCAATGAAGGTCCAACCCAAAGACATAATTTGGAAGACTTGGAAGAGGAAGAAAACTCAGTAAGGACCTTTACTTCCCTTAGATGAAGCTCAGTACGAACTGGTGTCCCTCTGGAGGTGCAGGTAAGGTGCAGTGAGGAGTCAGACAGAAGTTCTATTCCTCAGGAGGCTGAAATAACTGACACTAGAATGTGAGTTTGCAGTGGCCCAAAAGTTCAGTAACAGTAACAGTAGCAATGTGTCACACTTCTGCATTTAATCTGGAAGTTCTTTAATAACACAAGCAGGTCAGGAATGGTACCATACAGTATTCATAGATATCCTGCAGTGTACATCACCCTAGCCCCCTACTTTGCCTTCTCCATCACTGTTCCCTGAAAGTTGCAACACAGGTCAGTAAAGTAGTAAAGTACAATGGCATGCTTTCCTTCACTGGATGGGGTATTGAGTACAAGAGTTGGCAGGTCATGCTACAGTTGTATAGGACTTTGGTTTGGCCGAATTTGGAATACCGCGTACAGTTCTGGTCGCCACATTACCAAAAGGAAGTGGGTGCTTTGGAGAGTGCAAAGGAGGTTCACAGGATGTTGTCTGGTATGGAGGGTGTTAGTTATGAGAAGAGGTTGAATATATTAGGATTACTTTCATTAGAAAGACGGAGGTTGAGGGGATACCTGATTGTGGTCTACAAATTCATGACAGGTAAAGAGCAAGAAGCTTTTCCCCAGAGTGGGGGATTCAATTACTAGGGGTCACGAGGTCAAAGTGAGAAGGGAAAGGTTTAGGGGAGATATGCATGGAAACTTCTTTACGCAGAGGGTGGTGGGGGCCTGGAATGTGTTGCCAGCAGAGGTGGTAGAGGTGGAAATAATACCGTAATTTAAGATGTATCTAGACAGATAAGTAAGGGGGCAGGGAGGAAAGGGATGCAGATCTTCAGAAAATAGGCAGCAGGTTTAGATAGAAGATCTGGATCAGCGCAGGTTTGGAGGGCTGAAGGGCCTGCTCCTGTGCTTTAATTTTGTTTGTTCTATCCTATCACTCCATGTGTTCATTTTCCATGCAGGTCCATCCTTCTCATTGTAACCAGCTACTTGACCCCATTTGATCCAGCCACCACTCACACTAACTCACCCTGACCCTCAGCCTGATGCAATTCTATGCCTCCCCCCTCATAGCCATGCTCAACAAGGCACTTAGTGATCACAATCACTCATAGGTACTTTCTTCCCTTGATTGCAGAAGAAGCACGCAACACCAGACGGGTGAACTTGAGGTGCTCCACCACATATTTCACAACTAATGGTGAGGAGGAGCTGTTGAAGATCAGCTAGGATTCAGCCTTACTGGCTGTAAAACATAAGCAGACAAGAATACCTCAAGTACCAGGTGCCACAATTAAATATTAGCTGAATATGTTTCATCATGCTCTCAAGTAGCAAGTGAAATATGACCTTCCTCATCTGAGAAGTTGTAATGTTCTTACTTTATTGGTATTAACAGGAATTGCTGAAGATCATGGGTGACAAATCCTCAAAGAAGTTGAATCCTTCTGAAGAGACAGTATAACAAGACTTAAGAACATGGTGCACCAGCTCAAATACTTGCACTTGGTGGGTTCCTGCAGATAGTTAGTTGGGCTTTACATTTCACAAGAGAATGAGTGCATATAGTGAAACAGAAACAGCAACAAAGAGTTTGCATCAATTGGCATAGCTCTCTGCAAGCTCAGTGTAATGGGCACAGAAGCTGTAACCCAAGGCTACTAACTTATAGAAGAACCGACAGGAACAGATAACAACATGCAATGCACACACCAACTGGCCCTCCAAGCCAATTGACCATGCTGATAGGGAAACTGGACAAGTGTATTGCAAGCACTACTGAGTTGATATTGCAGTGAGTGTGACAATGTGCCTTTTCATAGATAGAATAGCCAGCACTGTGGGATATCAAATGCTCCAATCAAATCAGCACATGCACACCTTGACCACCATATAGTCAGAGTCACACAGTATGGAAATAAACATGTCTGGGTCCATCTCATCCACGCCAACAAAGTTTTCTAACCTAAACAAGTCATATTTGCTTGTGTTGGGCCCATATTCCTCTAAACATTTTCTATTCATGGCTCTATTCAAATATCTTTTAAATGTTGTAACTGTGCCTCCACCTAAAACTTCGTCCAGCAGTTTATTCCATGTATGAACAACCCTCTGTGTGGAAAAGATGTCCCTTAGGCCTCTTTTACATCTTTCTCCTCATGCCTTAAAAATACATGTCCTAATTTTGAACACCCCATCCTAGGGAAAAGACCTTTGCTATTCACCTTATCTAAGCCCCCCATGATTTTATAAACCTCTATAAGGTCACCTCTCAACCTCCCATGCTCCAGTAAAAAAAATTCCAGCCTATCCAGTCTCTCCTTATAACTCAAACCCGGCAACATCCTAGTAAACCTTTTCTCAACTCTCTCCAATTGAATAATTTCCTTCCTATAGCAGGATACTACTCTTTTCAATGCATTAACATCTTTTCTATAAAATGTTCCATTCCTTCAGACTGTGAGCTGTTTTAGAAAATTTCAAAGATGTCAAGGTTTTTATTTTTCTCTTGCTTTTCCTTAATCTCCTTCATCTCTCTCTCTCTCTTTATCCAATTTTGGTTGTCTCTCTCGCTCTAGTTCTGTTTCGACATTGAGTACACGCACCTTAATTCAAAATCTTTCCTTCTTTAATTCACATTCCTCAACTCTTAATAGTTAAGGATATCTTCTTTCCCCCATTGTTCACCTTGGACTGTTGTCCTTGCTGTGTTGCACTACAATCAATTTATACTTCCAGCAACTTGGCAGGTTAAAAAGAAACTTAAAACCATCACAACTCCACTCCACTTCAGCATAAATTGACTCATTGTCATTTTCTCCAGTCAAACTTCTTTTGAAACTACATCTATAGATACGAATAATAGAAAGAAATAGCCCAATAACACAGCTGGATTCTTTCAACATCATCATCTCCTCAAATACATTTAACAACTGGTCCACTTAATAAACTGCTTTAGAAATGCAATTAACAAGGCAGTCATGCTGCATTCAAATGACAATGTAGACAGGCAGGAAGAACACAGCAAGCGAGGCAGCATCTGGAGGTGGAGAAGTCAATGTTCCTGAAACATTGACTTCTCCACTACCTGATGCTGCGTAGCTTATTGTATCCTTCCAGCCTCCTGCTAGTCTAATTCAAAAGACAACTAAGCTTTCAAATAAGATATTAAGAATCTACTGCATACAGTATCATAAAATATTATTATGGGAATGCACAATCTTCAAATACCATATTCAGTAATATATTAGTTTTATAATGCTAGAGGCTACTGAATCAAATATTGCCTGCATTCGAGTCGGCATGGAAATGTGTGCACGTTATTGAATCTTTTCAGTTATACAATAAAAACATTTCACCAACTGAGCTTTCCTTTTTCTCTACGATTGTCTTTCTTCCTCTTCTATCCTGAAAATATTAATTCCCTCACTGAGCATTGATTTGATTGAAGTTTTCCTCCACCATCTCTTCCAAACGTACAGGTCGAGTGCAAACTCATCCTCATCAATCCTAATAGGTTTTGTTATGTAGCTATCAGTTATTAGTAGCCTGACCCAATTTACTCCATGTCAAGAATGTTCCAGATAACTGAGGTGTCTTATGACTAATGTAAACAAACTGGGACACTTGGATTTTGTGAAAGGAATCAACAACGTATGGAGGGGGAGGGAAAAAACTGGTAAGGACTAAAAACATGTCAGTTTGCAGAGGGAATTAAGATCTTTCGGGGAAACGCATGAATTACGTCATGTCGCGCTGACAAAGTCAGGTAGTATGTGTGGTCCTTTTGTTAAATTACAAACCTAAACAGCCCCAGTCTAGATCGTTGCTCCTGTGTAGACCATATGGCTGTTGTCAATTCTGGGTTCCAAGTACTTCCTCTTTCTAAAATTAATTATACACAGTCACTGAGCGACAATAGTGGAGCTGCCATGTATGTGGTATTAACAATTCACACCAGGTAGGAAAATATTGCAAAAGTACCAATTTCCAGTGAGATCAAGGGACAGAAGTCTTAAGTGTACAGAAGCTAATTGAAGACCATCCTTTAGTAAATTAGTCTATATTCTTATTTTGTTCACAAAAATACTTTCCATTTTTTTTGCTTGTGTTTAGGGAATATAGGATCATGGGCTGCTGTCATTCTGAATTTATTACTCTACCAAAGCAGAAACACAATTAAGCAGCAATGAGGCACTAACTACAAATCATATTCATGTCAAGACCTGCTGAAAGCAAGGAGATAATGTCACAGCAACCTAGGGAACATAAAAAGGATGATTAGGAGAATTTCTTTTAGGGAGGAACTAGTATGGAATGCCTGAAAGTATGAAGGCAGCAGGTTCAGTAGTGATTTCCAAAAGCGGATTGAAAATATTCTTCATAAAGGAAATTTTTCGGGGCCTTCTGGAGAAAGAGCGGGGCAATGGGGCAAATTAGATAGTTCTTTCAAAGTGCCAATACAGATACAAAGACCATGATAGCCTCCTTCAATACCGTATTATTCAATAGTTCTATGACTATTCCTGTCCATATAAAACTGCTTCAATTCAACTGAATTAAATTCAAACTCTCTACCCTAATCCAGATGAGGAGTCACACAAACCCCACATAGCACAAATGTTGCCAGTTCCACTGGATTGTTATGGTAGCTTTGGAAACTGTATTTCAGTTTTGTTTGCACATTTCGCATTAGCAGAAAACTATTAAAGAAAACTGGCATCAGAATCTTGGTAATTACAGTCTATAAGACCAGGGTATAAGATATCTTACATAAGCATTTTGAGAATGAACATGTGAAATAACAGAAAATTGATATGTAAATCTGAAATCTTAAAAAAAACATACTCTGCTGAAAACCACGCACTTATATTTAACTAACATGTTGTATGATAGATACTTGATATCTGCTACTTCTATTGTACCAATGTGTCAATTGCTCAAAAGTCAAGTTCTAAATAATTTTGGTCATAATCAATAATGTGTTTCATTATGTAGTATGCCATGCAATCTACTGGAGCAAACTTTTTCTTTATAATCCTTTCTAATTCATGCAAATCAACATCACAAATGTTTTGGAAGTCATCCTGCAGTATATCAGATTGGTTCATCTGAACATTAAATACAATTACACAGACTCTACAGCAAAGAAGCAGGCCATTCAGCCCAACTGACCTTTGAAAGTGTTGTGGTTCAAACAAGCCTGCTGCCATCATACATCATCTCACCCTATGAGGACATCTTTCTAATCCTTTCCCCCTTAAATGCTTACCAGGATTCAGCTCAAATTCATCAAAACTATTTCCCTCAATTGTTCCCAACAGCTGCATGGAGAGTCGCTGAGGGGGCATGTGATTATCTCCCATCACTAACTGCTCTTGGGAAGGTGATAATTAGCAGCTGTCTTGAACCATTGTAGGCCACGTGGTGCAGATACACCAGCATCACAGCTGGGAAAGGAATTCTAGCAATTTGATCCATTGATAGTGGAGAAACAGTGATATATTTTCTAGTCAGGATGGCATGTGATTTTTGGGCAACTTATAAGTGGCAGTGTTACCATGTTCCTTACTCCTTTAGTTGGTAGACATTGGAGCTTTGCAAAGTGCTGTCAAACTAGCCTTGGCAAGTTTCTGCAATGCATCTTGTCGAGTTTTGAGAAGAATGCATCTTGTATATTTGACGAGCTGCTGCCATGGTTGGGCTGGTAGTGGAGAGGATGATTATTGATGATGATAAATCAAGAGCTAATGAATAGGCCACTTTGTCCTGGATGGTGTTGCACTTTGTGAGCATTGCTGAAATTGTAATCAGCAAATGAAGAGTATTCCATCACAGGCCTGACTTGTGCCTAGTACATGGAGGATACGTTTTGTGCAATCAGGATGTTGATGGTGAGACTTCAATGATGTTTCCTCCTCTGGGGGAACCTAGATCTGAGGGTACAGTTTCAAGTTAAGAAATATTTTTAACAGAGAGAGAGAGAGAGAGATGAGGAAGTGTTTCTTTTCTCAGCCAACCATCCAGGTTGCATCTTTGAATATATTCAAGATTGAATTAGACAGATGTTTGTTCTAAACGTGTAAGAGGTGGAAGGTACGACAGTGAAGTTAAGGCAACAATTAGACAGGATAGATAAAGGCAAACTATTTCCACTGGTTGGGGATTCTAAAACTAGGGGGCATAGTGTGAGAATTAGGGCTGGGCCACTCAGGAGAGATGTTAGGAAGGGCTTTCACACACACAGACTGAAAGGTGTCTGGAACTTTCTTCTACAACTGGCAGTGGAAGCTGGATCAATTGTTAATTATAAATCTGAGATAGTTTTTCTTTGTTAAGCGAAGGTATGAAAAGATATGGACCAAAGGCAGCTGTTTGGAGTTAGGCTGCAGATCAGCCATGATCTTATTTAATGGTGGAATAGCCTTGAAGTGCAGAATAACCTGCTTCTGCTGTTATTTCCCAGTTTGCCTTGATGAATGATGCTCCAACAACATTCAAGAAGCTTGACACCATCTAGGACAAAGCAGCTCAACCAACCACTCACTCTAACATGACACTAGTAACTGCAGTGTGTACTATCTCGACCATGCACTGCAGAAATTCACCAAGGCTCCTTAGACAACACCTTGCAAACCCACAACTACTAACATCTCGAATAACAAAGAGAGCAGATGCATGGGAACACCACTACTCGCAAGTTTCCTTCCAAGCCACTTACCATCCTGACTTTTAAATATATTGTCACTCCTTCTGTATCGCTGGCTCAAAACCCTGGACCTCCCTTCTTAACTTGTGGGTAGGTATCCCTACATCATATGCAGTGATTCAAAAAGACAACTCAATGGCAATTAAGAATGAGCACATCCGAAGAATGATTTTTAAAAATTTTGTTTTTTGCACTTGTCACTCCTACCAATATAGTCATCTCTGACAGGTAGATTGGTGAGAATGAGGTTATAATTCTATCCCTCTTGTTCTTTCTCGCACCATCTCCCACAAATCCAGTCCAACAGCTGCAGAACTCAACGATCTCAATCAGTTGTGCACTGCCATGCCACTTGAAGTGCATCCGTTGTTCCCAATGTGGTCCCCGCTACATCGGAGAGACCGAGCGCAAACTCACAGAGTGGTTCAGGGAGCATTTATGGTCTGTACGCTCCAATCAACCCCACATTCTGGTCACCATCTATTTCAACTCCCCTTCCCCAACACATCCATCCTGGGCCTCCTCCACCATCAACACAAGGCCAAGCAAACTGGAGGAAGAACATCTGATCTTCCACCTCAGGAGCCTACAACATACAGCCTTAACATAGAATTCACCAGCTTCCAAATCCTCCCAGCCCCTACCTCATCCCAGGCCTAGTCCTCCCTCTCCACCCCACCCCCTTAACCTGATCCTACCTGTCCATCTTTCTTCTTATCAGCTCCAACTTTCCCACTGACCAATCACAGCCAGCTCCTACTTGCATCCATTATTGTCATCACACCCACTTTTTCCCAGCTTTACCCTCTCCCCCTACTTATTTCTCAGCCCCCTTCCCCTTACCCAGTTCTGACCTGAAATGCCAACTCCCTTTTTCCTCGGATGCTGCTTGACCTGCTGTGCTTTTTCCAGCTCCACTCTTTATCCTCTCTGATCTCTAACACCTCCAGTTCTCACTATCTCTACTCCTGATGATGGTCAATTAAGGTTCTCACCCAGACTATATTCGGGGCCTTCAATATTACTTCTTAATGGTGTTCAACATGGAGGAATACTGACTTGTCAGTTAAGGAAGAGCAGTAAGTGTTAATCAGCAAGACATTGCCTCACCAATATCTAATTTGATGCAATGAGAATTCAAGGAGTACAATGTCATTGGGATACTTCCTACTAATTGTGCATTTTTGTGCTATCATCTTTGATGGGTCTATCCTACTGATTGGACGGGTCATCCATGGGAGTGGTGATAGAGGTGTGGAGACACTGGCTGTGTAAAGTATGACTGCTGAATATGGAAATGGCTTGCTGCTGCTTGACTTGTCTATTCCCCAATTTTAGCACAAGTATGCAGATGTCAGTGTGGGGACTTTGCAGAGTTGAATTGGCAGGAAGCGCTTTTCTCATTTCTCCCGTCAGGGTTAATGCCCGGGGAGGATTCTGGGGAAGGGTCAGGGATCTGAAAAGTTAACTTTGATTTCTCTCCACAGATGCTGCCAGACCTGCTGACCTTTTCCAGCAATTTGTTTTTGACACTGCCAAACTTATGTTTTTCCAGTGTTTTCCATGTCTGTTTCGGGCTAAAGGTCCCATTGTATTTAGCAAGAACCAAAAAGAGAAAACTTCACCTATCTTCCCTATATCAACTTTATCAAATCCTTTCAGAATTTTAAAGAACTCTATTTCTCATTTTTTTTAAGAGAAAATAACCTTCCTATATTCTGTTTTTCCTGATAATTGTATTAATAATGGCAGCACTCAATCATACCACTGCATATAAAAACCTTCTACTTAGCATCTTCACAATTCAGGTTTCACACATGCAAAACTCGTCATTGTCAGCTTAAATGTCATTCATCAAAAAACAGTAATTGATAATGAAACAAGTGTGGAACTTAGCAATTAACGAGGAACAGACATATAATAAAACTGCCCATTGAGAATTGCTAGGTAGACTTTAAGACAGTCAATCAAAAGTCAGCAATCAAACGAAATGGAACCAAGCACAGTATTCTAGACAGGCTTGAAAAACTGTTGGTCATCATTTTGTTTAGTTTAGCTCATTGGCAACAGCATCACATTTGAGACAGAAGGTTGTTGAGTTAAAGTGCCATTCTAAGACTTGAACACATATTTGTAGCACATGCTTCAGAACAGTGCTGCACCATCACATGAATGAGACATTAAGTTGAGATCACTCTTCCTGTTCAGATAGGCATACAAATGCCATAATATTATTGGAGAATAAACAAGGGATTTCTCTCAATGCATTGGAAACATATATCACAGAACTATGACATGAAACAGTCATTTTTCTTATAGTCTCTGCCTATAAAACAACAGTGATTCAGGCACTTCAACAGTAATTCATTGCTGGTAAGTACTTTGGGATGTGCTGAAACTATGGAAGAACTTTAATAAAGAGAAGATTTCTTTAACATAAAACATGTGCAACCAACTGCATAATGAGGTATATCTGGGGCCAGAAGCACAAATTTACATTCCAGCATATCCCACTTGAGTTCTCATTATACTGCACTGTCTTAATATTGACAGATTTAAGATGGTGCTTACGTTTTAAGAGATATAACAAAGTAATTCTAGTAAGAAGCTTATCTGAACTATGTAAGGAAATATTATAAATGAGTTGGCGTTAATTTATTCCAAGCAGTAGTTGGTCATGCCTCTTGTACAAATTTTATTTATCATTCTTCATTTCCTTAATAACCACAGGTAGTAGTTTTAATTGAATAAGCTGTTGTACTTCTCAACAGCTTTCATTTGTAAGGCTGCCCACACAGTTAGGCCATGCTTAATTGAATTGGCTGCCAATCTCGAAGTGAAAGATTTCTTGTCACACATAAGGGCAACTGTTACACTCTCGTAATTTCACCCACTGGGCACACTCAGTGAAGGCAGAATTTTGCTTGGATAATTTCCACTTACTGTATTTCATACTATTTATCATGTGCTTACTGAATTAAACACTGGTTTTTTTCAAGGTACATCTTTTATTTTAGTCATTTTGGGCTACAGCGAGTGCCAGTGAGTGTGACACACTATCTATTTACTATCTATCTTAGGGATTGGCCTCTGTTAAGTGAATATTCAACATCCTCAAAATAATCAGTGAATCCTGTAACAACATGAAATTGGAATCAAAACATTTTGGGGGAACGGGTTGTGCTATCATCTTTGAGACTGAATTCGGATTTGGGAGATTTCCTACTTCCTACCCACCAGTGTTCACTGTCTACTCCCATAACAGCAGCCCTTTATCCCACACTCTTTCATAACACCATCAATCCTCACACCAAGTCTTTGGGAGTTTTATTTTAAAAAACTACTCTGTTAAAAAATCCAAGGTCTGTCAATATAAGCAAACTTACCACCCCCATCATACTTGTATCAGCAAATACTGCTGAGTTGAATCCATCAGAACCTTCGAAAAGCCAACAGATCAGTCATCTATCAAAACTTTAAAACTGGACGAACAGATAGCTGAGCTGAACCTTGAGGTGAAAGAAAAGTAAAGGGGGGGAACATTTATACAATCAGATCTAGATTTCAATAGTCCACAACATAGAATATTACTTCATCCATTGGATAGTGTACCATTATGTATTTGAAGACTTCCCATATTACACTGCATTTCTTTCCTAAATTGAGTGGTACAGCAGAGGACCGTGAAAAATTGCAGAGGAACTTAGGTACCTTAAGTGAGTGAGCAAAGGTCTGGCAGATGGAATACCATGTTAATAAATGTGAAGTCATTCATTTTGGTCAGAGTAATAGCAATGAGGATTATTACTTAACTGGTGAAAAGTTGCAGCATGCTGCTATGCAGAGGGACCTGGGTGTCCTTGTGCATCAATCACAGAAGGTTGGTCTGTAGTCATGGAATAACTAGGAAAGCAAATGGGATTTTGTCCTTCATTGCCAAAGAGATTGAGTTTAAATGAAGGGAGGTTATGTTGCAGCTGTACAGAGTGCTGGTGAGGCCACACCTGGAGTACTGTGTGTAGTTTTGGTCTCCTTACTTGAGAAAGGATAAATTGGCACTAGAGGGGGTGCAAGGGTGGTTCACGAGGTTGATTCTGGAGTTGATGGGTAAAAAATGAGGTCTGCAGATGCTGGAGATCACAGCTGCAAATGTGTTGCTGGTCAAAGCACAGCAGGTCAGGCAGCATTCCTGAGATGCTGCCTGACCTGCTGTGCTTTGACCAGCAACACATTTGCAGTCTGGAGTTGATGGGGTTGGCTTATGAGGAGAGACTGAGTAGACTGGGATTATACTAATTGGAATTTAGAAGAATGAGGGATGATCTTATAGAAACATATAAAACGTTGAAGGGAATAGATAAGATAGAAGCAGGGAGGCTGTTTCCACTGGCAGGTGAAAGTAAGACAAGAGGGCCTAGCCTCAAAAGTAGAGGAAGCAGATTTAGGACTGACTTGAGAAGGAAATTCTTTAACCAGGGGGTTGTAAATCTATGGAATTCCCTGTCCAGTGAAGTAGTTGATGTTCAGAAAACGTTTTTAAAGCTAAAGTAGATTTTTTCCTGAACAATAAAGGAATTAAGGGGCACGGTGAGAGGGCAGGTAAATGGATCTGAGTCCATGAAAAGAATCAGCCATGATCATCAGTTGGCCTGTTGTCAGGAGTATCAGCCAGGCAATGACATTATCTAGTGCTTGCTTTCCATTTAAAACCAAACACTATGAGAAATCACTGTAGTAAAATTAAACATAACTCATGCTACCATATATCTCTAAATCATGCAAAGTCAGGAACATCTTTTGGTTTGACTTTCATGGGGTTCCATCTTTAAACGATGGTTCACTTTACTACTCTGTTAGGTTGGTCCATGTTACCCTACAAGGCATGCCCTTCTTTAACAGAATTGTAAATGCTTGGAAATGCCCACATTTGCAAAAGCATCAGCAATGTTGGCCCAGCAGAATGTGTGCTTTGACCTGCTACCGAAAATGGCTAGTGCTAGGAATCTTGGATTCAGGTCCTGGTTCCAGTTCTAAAGACCTCCACGATATAGTCTCACAATGGGAAGGTAAAATCCAGCCTGAGGTAACATTTAGTAGAAAGAAAGAGTGCAGAGCATTAAAATTTGCCTATTTCACAATTTTAGAAAAAGATTAAATTCCAGTGTGGAAACGATACAGACAGGCCAAGGCAGTTGTAAGATTCAGATCTAAAATGGCCTCAACTCTACAAAGAATTACCATCCAATTTTCTTGAAAATCTCTGCTGCCTCTCCCAACTCACACCGAGTCCTGTTGACTCCTATTCCTCTACTCATTAACCTATGCTGGCTCCCGGTCAATCAAGGTCGAGATTTTAAAATTCGGTCCTTCGGCTAGATTTTCCTGTGGGCTCAGGAAACCTGACCCGTGCACTTTTGAATTTTCCAACATACTTCCTCCAAACGTGATATCGCCATAATTTCTTTTTCATCTTTTACATGGAAGCAAGCTCCTAAGCCAGGTTGGAGGTTGAGAGAAATTTGGGCTAGGAGTTAGGTGGGTTAGAAAACCTACCACGGTTCTCCAACATGACAGCCCAGCATCGAAAAAAAGGCTTCTAAACTTCTGCCCTCACTCACACCCATTGTTATGCCACGTCAGATTACCCGTGCCCCTCAGCTCATCCATACCACTTTCATTCCCCATTTGTGTCCTTCATAGCTACCAAGTATGCACTATGTACAGTCCTTAAGAGGCATGCATCAGCAACAGTAATTATTTTTACATCATTCGAAAAAAATAAACTTCTCAGAATATAATTAGTCCTGAATTTAAACTTTGATATAGGAAAGTGAAAGAAACCCTATTCCAATGCAAGAAAAAACACTAAGTATCTATTAGGAATGTAAGTTCATCAGAAATAGTGTCAAAAATATATTTTATTATTGTAACCTTTTTAAAAGTTTTCATTTTTTAAAAAAAATAGAATCCTTAAAGTATGGAAACAGGCCATTTGGCCCAACGAATCCATATTGACTCTCTGAAGAAAATCGCACCCGGACTCACCCCCTCTCCTATCACGGCAACCTTTCATTTCCCACAGCTAATCCACTTAACCGACATAGCCCTGAACACTATGGGCAATTTAGCATGGCCAATCCAGCTAATCTGCACATTTTTGGACTGTGGGAGGAAACTGGAGCACCCAGAGAAAACCCGTACAGATACGGGGAGAATGTGCAAACTCCACACAGACAGTTGCGTGAGGCTGGAATTGAACCCAGCTCCCTGGCACTGTGAGGTAACAGTGCTAACCACTGAGCTATCATAATGCCCTTAATTGTTCTTGGATTAGTAGACTATCTGCAGAGCAGAAGACATTACCTGTTTTTGAAAGCAGTGAAGCATTTTTTTTTGGCTATAATTGTCAGAACAAAAGCTTCCAGCTACATTGCCTGAAATTTGCAGAACAAATTATGTCCATATCTATTTCAAAACCTTTCAAAGGCTTCAATTAATGAAGAGGACTAGGGTCAGAAAATGTTTCAACTTTCAAAAGTCCCTTTTTCTTTATTTGAAAGACAAAGTTGTTAGTCAATTTAAATCACAGCACAACATATGACAGGAGGCTAACAGGATACCTTTTCAAACATTTTAAATATACTGTGGCACTTTCTTGAATAGAAAAAGTATGCAATGCATGACAATAATTCAAATGATGGTGTTCAATGTAAAGATCAACTTACCTTCACAGGACAGATTGCAATGATGAATCACTGTGTTAAAAACACAACTCTATTATAGTGTAGAGTCTAATTTGAAAGTGTCAAAACATTTTCACAATGTTGTCAACTCATTAGAGTGCTTGTGATTACAAGACATGATTTTGTTTTTAATTTTGGGCTTCCAAAATCCATACCAACTCAAAGAAAGAGTGTGCAGAAGAAATCCAATTTTCTTGTGGTCCTCATAACGGGGACCCACACCTCAGAATACATGTCTGTGTGCTTTGCACCCATGGCCTTCTTGACTGACAGGAATTTCACACAAAAGTAATGTGGGCTCAGGAAGATGCAGTAATTTTCCAAGAATATTTAGATTCCAGAAAAGTCTCAGAGGATTGAAAAATTGCCAATATAATACCTTTATCCAAAAAGGGAGGGGGACAAATAAAAATAGGCCAGTTAGCTTAACAACTGTTGTTCGGAAAATGTTAGAGTCCATGGTAAAGGATGTAAAAGTAGAGTATTTATAAAACAAATATACAATATAACAGTCTGCAAGGCTTCATTAAAAGGGTAAAAAGACTGATAAATTAATTACAATTCTTTGAGGAGGTAATACACAAGGTCAATAAAGTGGAATCAGTGGATGTAATATCTTGGATTTCCAAAAGGGATTTGGTAGGGCCAATTAATAGAAGACAGAATGGTAGGGATAAAGGATGCACTTTCAGGATGGCAATCTGTAACTATGGAGTGACATAGGGATCAGTGCTAGGGTACTGCAACTATAAGCATGCTAATTATAACACATATTAATGATATGGATGATAGAAAAGAACGTACTATTGCCAAGTTTGCAGATGATACAAAAATAGGTGGAAATGCAAGTAGTGGGGCTGACACAAGCAGTCCACAGAGGGATTTACACATATTAACCACACGAGCAGAAACTTGGTAAATGAAATATAAGGTGGGGAAATCTGGTGTATTTCACTTTCGCAAGATGAATTGAACTGCTGAATATTATATAAATGGGGAAAGACTGCAGAAAGCTACAGCAATAGGGATTTGATGGGTTCTAGTGTATGAATTATAAAATGCTCGTATCTATGTTCAGTAGGGAAGGCAAATGGAATGTTTCCTTTTACTTCAAAAGCAATGTGGTATAAAATAGGAGGATCTTGCTCCAATTATACAAGACAGTAGGCATAGCCCAATGGGAATGCTGCAAACAGTTTGGTCCCTTTATTGACAGTAGGATATATAGGCTTTAGAGGCACTCCTGAGAAGATTCACAAAGTTGCTCCAAGATATGGAGGGATTTTTCTTCTGAGACATTGAGTAGATTGGCTTGTACTCATTGAAGTTTAGAAGAGTGAGAGGATACCTTATTGAAATAGGTATAATGTTTGGGGTGGCTTCACGGGTCAAATGTGGGGAGGATGCTTCCTCTTTATGGAGTAAAGAATCACCCATTTAAGAGAGAGAGGAGGAGGATTGGTTTTTCTTTTGAGCGCAGCAAATCTATGGAATTCTTAGCCAATGAGTATTGGTAAGGTTGGGTTATTAAGTATATTCAGAGCTGAGAGAGACTGATGTTTAAATCAGTAAAGGAATCGGGTTATGGGGTAAAAACAAGAAAGTGGATCTGAAGATTATAAGTAAAAAGTGAGGTCTGCAGACGCAAAACGCCATCCCATATTCCCAATTCCTTCGTCTCCGCCGCATCTGCTCCCAGGAGGACCAGTTCCAATACCGTACAGCCCAGATGGCCTCCTTCTTCAAGGACCGCAGATTCCCCCCAGACGTGATCGACGATGCCCTCCACCGCATCTCCTCCACTTCCCGCTCCTCCGCCCTTGAGCCCCGCCCCTCCAACTGCCACCAAGACAGAACCCCACTGGTTCTCACCTACCACCCCACCAACCTCCGTATACAGCATATCATCCGTCGTCATTTCCGCCACCTCCAAACGGACCCCACCACCAGGGATATATTTCCCTCCCCTCCCCTATCAGCGTTCCGCAAAGCCCACTCCCTTCGCGACTCCGTCAGGTCCACACCCCCCACCAACCCAATCTCCACTCCCGGCACCTTCCCCTGCAACCGCAGGAAATGCAAAACTTGCGCCCACACCTCCTCCCTTACTTCTCTCCAAGGCCCCAAGGGATCCTTCCATATCCGCCACAAATTCACCTGCACCTCCACACACATCATCTATTGCATCCGCTGCACCCGATGTGGCCTCCTCTATACTGGGGAGACGGGCCGCCTACTTGCGGAACGCTTCAGGGAACACCTCTGGGACACCCGGACCAACCAACCCAACCACCCCGTGGCTCAACACTTTAACTCTCCCACCCACTCCACCGAGGACATGCAGGTCCTTGGACTCCTCCATCCAGAACATAACAACACGACGGTTGGAGGAAGAGCGCCTCATCTTCCGCCTGGGAACCCTCCAACAACAAGGGATGAACTCAGATTTCTCCAGTTTCCTCATTTCCCCTCCCCCCACCTTGTCTCAGTCGATTCCCTTGAACTCAGCATCGCCCTCCTAACCTGCAATCTTCTTCCTGACCTCTTCGCCCCCACCCCACCCCGGCCCATCACCCTCACCTTGACCTCCTTCCGCCTATCACGTCTCCATCGCCCCTCCCCCAAGTCCTTCCTCCCTACCTTTTATCTTAGCCTGCCTGGCACACCCTCCTCATTCCTGATGAAGGGCTCTGGCCCGAAACATCGAATTTCCTGTTCCTTGGATGCTGCCTAACCTGCTGTGCTTTAACCAGCAACACATTTTCAGCTCTGAAGATTATAAGATCAGCTACAATCTCATTGAATGGCAGAGCAGACGTGATGGGCCGAATAACCTTCACCTGCTCCTATTCAGCCTTTCCCATCACTATTGGCACCTCATGATTTGGAGATCCCGGTGTTGGACTGGGGTGTACAAAGTTAAAAATCATACAACACCAGGTTTTAGACCAACAGATTTAATTGGAAGCTAGTGTGCTTCCAATTAAACCTGTTGGACTAGAACCTGGTGTTGTGTGATTTGTAACTATTGGCATTTCTGTTGAGAGACAAAAATCCCTTATTTTCAAAGTTCACCATGGTCAACATCCTTTTTATCTACTGTAATTTTCTCCAGTCCCACTTCATTCAAGATGTCCATACTCACTTAATTTTGGGCCCTTGAACACGCCCAATTTTAAATCCTTTATCAGTAGTAGCAGTGCCTTCAGTTACCTGGGCCCAAAACCCTCTAACTCCCTCCCTAACTGTTATGAGTCTATACCAACTTTCCACCTTTAAAACACTTCTTGGAACATATCTCATTGACCAAGCATTTGGGCATATGACGTATTATCTCTTTATGTGGCTTGGAATCATATTTTGTTTTATGATGCTCTTATGAATTGCTTTAGGATATTTGACAATTGGTTGAAGACACTATACAAATACAAGTGGTTGTTGTTGCTCAATTTAAAGCCATGAGTAGGTTAACAATTATGGAGTGGTGCTTATTGCTGCCCAATTTTTATTCCATCTGGAAGAAAAACAAAGTGCTAAAAATACTCAGAAAGTCTAGCCATACACATTGAGAGTGAGACAGCATTAATGTTTGAGTTAGATTTCATCATTCTTCAGAATTGAAGAACTTCAGCATTTCTTATTTTTATTTCAAATTTACAGACTCAGTAATTCACTCTAATTTTGGGTTCCATCTAAGGTGTTTGCAGTATGGTCGATTTGCAAATCGAGCTCAAACACTGAAGGTAGTTTTGAATGCATCAAAATTAAAACAACATGCCTCCAGCACTCTGCATAAACATGTGTTTCTAGGTGGCCCAATAATGGAGCAGACTTTCCAATCACCTGAATGAACTGGTCACAGGTTAAGAAACGTGACAATACAGAGAGAATGAAAAAATATGAGATTCTGGGTGCAAGGAAAAAGCATCAAATATTTCTCCTTAAGGTTTCAACAGGTTGATGAGAATTGGGTTGGTAACCGATATAGGTCCTATTTACATGTATTAACAATTCATTATACCTGACCTTGCCTCATTTACAAACATATACAGTTTACTATTCTCCTAAGTCCTGTGACACCAGTTCATAACTTGAAAGGCAAAGCAGTAGTTTGGTGGATGTAGCATGTCAGTGTCTTATACAAACTTGGCGAGCCTTCCCCAACATCTCAGGGCACACTACATTGCTAGCCACTGCCTGCATTTCCTGTCTGAAGTAGCACCCAACATTGGCAAAGAACAAGCATCATTGCATCTATATTAGCTTATGGCACAGTTCAGCACTTCACTAATACAGTTTGAAATTCATCTTTGATCGAAATGCTGCTGCGCAGGTCACTTTGCATGCAGGAACCAATACCTATCTCATGCATTGGAATAGAGTGATTTCAGGGCTCTTAACTCGCTTTCTTAGTGCTCATTCACTTTGCACTGACTTGGATGTGCATTGCATCTCTGCCTTACATTGTCTTTTGGCACAGATGGAAGACCAGACAGGTTCTCATGCTTGCCAGCACTGGACGGTCAAAATGGCAGACATATTGGTCTATGGACCACGTTACACCAATGTCACATAGCAGCATGTGGCAGCAGTTACCTCAGCAAACACATTGCAATGCTTCAACTAAATGGCCATGTTTTTAAGTCTAAAAGGAGCAGTCCTTAGTTCAGTAGAGGGCACTTAGTCAGGAAAGATAGTGAGCTGTTCCAAGTGGAGTACCAAGGGCAGGATGGGTTAGTAGTTTAGTCAGATGGTTGAGTATGAGCCAGTGAGGGAAGGTGCTGCACACAATAATGAGAGAGGGAAACCATGTGCCAATGGAGATGGATGTAGTCACAGAGCAATGGTGAGTGTGAGGTAGCAGGGAGAAGATGGTGGCACTTGATCATTAACCTGCCTGCAGAATTGCTACGCATTCCTGGACACCTCACTGACCTGGGTGCTACTTTGGATGAGGTTGGCAGCATCTGGTGCTGTGGTCTCCTCTGACAATCATGAGGTTAGAGGACAGCCCTCCATTACACCATCCCATCTGCCAGGACCCTGTCTGTGAAGTAGGAGCCAGCCTGCCTCTCTCAACGATGTTGTTTTGAAATATACAGTGACAAGAAGGGGAGCTCCTGGTAGAAGTATTCGAAATGATCACAGTAAGAATTTAAATATAGCACCTGAACCGTGAACAGCAAAAGGTTCCTGCACTGACAATACCTGTGCTGAGCAGAAACACAGGATTGTGTGAGAGTGTCACGATGGAGGCAGGATACACGATTACTGAGGTGAGTAGTGAAGAACTGTGTGAAAAAAGTCACCAGACCTCATGGATGGAAAACCCCTGTGAAACTCCACAAAACTGACACTCAGCCAAATTTGAGAAAATTCACCCAATGTGTTCTGGAAGTTATTGTTTAAGCTCAGTTGAGAACATGCAGCTAACAAAACTCTCTTAGCCCAAAGTTTATTGGATATATCCTTCATCTGCAAATTGGGAAAAGCTTGAGTTGGTATACAATGTGTCATGTTTTACTGGGTGACCGTCAGATGGTGATGACTGCAGTATGAAGATTAGCACCACATGACTGGTTTGAACATGCTCCTATACAGGTATAGTGAAGAAACTGAAAACTGCAATTATATCACTGCATGCTGGCCAACTTGACATTATTCATTATAACTCAATTAAACTGTCAGATTAGGAAAAAAAAAGGGAATTGTAGACAACCCACATGTTAAACTGCCAGGTCTCACAGCTTTGGAAAATGTGAAATATAAAGCGAGTGTTCTAACATTTTGCCACCTGCCTGTAATTTACAGTAAAATTACAATTCTGAAATGCTAATGCTTTCATCTTCTTTTCCTCATCTGTACAAACAGCGCAATGTCACACACTAATACATCCATCATTACTGACAGGTTAGAAACTACATTTAAAACACTATTACCCTATTAGATATGTATCTTGGACTATAAAGACATTGTGTTTGTTGTTTCTTGATGTGCTTTGCCATTAATTTCAGTTAATATGTCAGTAAAATAAATGGGTTAGAAATGGTAGGCTGGGCTGAAGGGCTATGAAGATAACATGGTGGGCACAGGGAGATTGTGAAAGTGAACAGTTTCATGAACTCACTTTAGGTATAAAAGTTAAATTACATACAGCAGTGACATTCATCCATACAGAGAGTACTTTATGAAATAATATGGGTTGCGTTTTCCAGACCTTATGTGACATGGGCAATAGCAAGAAATGTGGGAAAATATCAGGGTTTCTGGAATATCTGGAAAAACTGTCCATGAAGCTTTCAATGGCAGGATCAGAATCTCTCAAGTGGCAATTTTTTTTTTCGCTATGCATGTGCATCTCACGAATACCTCAATTTATATGCAGCTTCCAATGTTTCTTCACCTGAGAAAGTAATGGCTACAAGTCCTGTCTTAAGAGTCAGAGTTGTTCCCTGGATAACGCAGATCACTGTTTGCTTCTCCAACCCTCCATTTCAACATCCCTCCACCAATGTGTCTTGAACACTCCATGGACAGTGTTATCATCCACATTTCATCAACACAATTTAGCATCAGCAAACCATCAGCCTCGGCACATTATCATGGGCTGGTCTTACAGCAATTCAGAATCAACTTCAGCTCTTCAGGACTTCACTGTGGAGTTCAGGGATGCCTTTATCTTGTCAAGTTGTGACATTAGGATATCTCATGCATCTACAAATTGGTCTGAACTTCATTTCTGAGCACTCACTCCACAATTACTGGAGGGTTTTCAACCTCTGTGGATTGCATAGCTTAGCCAAAAGGCGATGGTTAGCAGATAACAGAGATAGTAGCTATGGAAGATGAGGGACATCTTGAGAGACATTCAGTGAAGATATAGCATACGACAGTGACATTGGTCATCTATTAGTATTAGTGAGGTTTGTTTGCAGTGGCAGAGGTAAAGGGAGCCTGCAGTAACAGAGCCTGGCGACACTTACCTTTGTGGACAGTAGAAGATCAAACTTTTCCTGCCCTACTGTGTATTTTGTCTGACCTGGAGACAGCACCGACCTGGGCGACTACCTGTGTCCAGGCCGGCTGTGTGTGGTACCTTGGCTGTCTCTGGTGCTCTGCTAGATAGAGGATGGTTCTCCTCTTGACCACTCCATCCACCTCCAGGTCCCGATATGAAAATGAGGTGCCACTTTGCCTTTGTGGGACATTTCCATTTCCAAAGAGAATAAAGTATAAGGTTGTTCCTGGTTTGAAGCATCTGAACTGCAGCTGGGCTTTAAATGTGGTCCCAGCAGTTTGTATTCCAGATGGTCGCAGTGAATAGAGGGAATTTCATCCCTCCTGTTACATGGTCACATGAGGGGTGTCAAAGAGGCATAATTCTTGAGGTGAGGAACAGAAAATAGCTAGAATCTGTTTTCTCTGTTACTGCAGACTCTCTCAATCTCTCCCTCAAACCTCACAAATGCCACCAGATGACCAACTTCACTGGTGCATGCTACATCTCCAGTGAATAGCTCTCATCCACCTCATGCTCCATAACTATCAACTCTGTTATCTACTAACCATCGCCCTTTGGCTAAGCTATGCAAGAGACACAATGAATCACGACCAGATACCCAACTTGAAACTCCCTGAAAATAACATATACCCTTGAAAAAACGGAATATCTTGCTCAATTTTAAATAAGCTCTCTACTGGTTTCTTAAGTATTGCTACAATATTTGAAAAGTTATAAACTCTTTTTATAGTGCTTCTATATGAAATATACAGAAGGTTATTTCCATGTTAGCTCTACATACAGTTGCTCCAAAATCCTGTGAAGCCAAAAAATTAAATGTATAGCTCATTTGTTTGAAAAAATAATATTTGTTATGCTGCAAATGCTATGATATTTTGCCTAAGCATCAGGCCAGAAGAAAACAATGGAGACTATGGCATACAAGGTCTCACTAATGAAAACAACTAAGACATAGAAACTAAAACGATCTACTATCAGCATCTGTATAGTACCTTTAGCATAACAGAACATTCCAAAATTACACAGGAATATTATCTAATAAAATTTTACACCAAAGCAGATAAACAGATATTTGGACATATATTCAAAAAACCTAGTCAAAAGATAGGCTTCAAGAGACATCTTAAAAGAGGAAAGGGAGGTCATGATGGAAAAGTTTATGGAGGAAATTCTTGAGCTTAAAGTCTAGGCAAAAGGCACAGATGCCAGTGATGAGATATAGGAAATCAGGGATGCACAAAGAGACAGCAGAATGGAGGAATGCAGATCCCTGCAGTTTGCTTAGCTGGAGGAACTTACAAGGTAAGTAAAGACAAGTTAAGAAAGGGGCTGTGATATAAGGGTAAAAGAAAATACAAGAAGCACAGTGAAAGAAAGGAGTCTCTATTTACTACACAGGAAGTGCTATGATATCAGTCAAATTTTATTAACTGTTGGAGAATTCTTAAGGCCATATACTTTCAATTCTGTATTTATAGCTGTAGCTGTGATATAATAATAAGGAACTAGTGTTGCATTACATATAATTTGGAATACTATTGCTCCCAATGTTTGAATTTTGCAATTAAGAGAAGAAATGAAGAAAAAGCTGTCCAAACTTTAGAACAAAAAATGATTTAAAAATGATTGTATCAGAGATTCTAATTCTTTTGGATTATAAGCATGGTATATATATGATTGTGATATAACTTCAATCCTCATAAAAGGAACAAAACCAGAAGCAAATTGTTCGAAAAATAGGTTTGGTTAGTTTATTAGTCATAACTTGGAGTGAGAAGTTGTTAAAGTTGCATTCCAGAATCCATTGGCAACATATGGGTTCTGTGTACTGAACAAAAATGGCTCAAGAGACAAATAACTGCATCCAAAGACGTAAAGCAACATTTTTCAAATGGTGATAACTAAAAATAATGGAAGCCAGGAGAAAAACTCACCTTCATGGAGTTTCAGGTTGGAGATCATGCCGACATTGTGCATGTGCAACTAGGTTTTTTTTAAAATAAAAAAAGGAACAGCACAACAGAAAGATCCAACAGAATGAGGGAAAGATTTAACTTCCAAATATAGACGCTGTCTTTGTTCAAAATAATGAATCACAGCAAGATCAAGAACTATAGAACTGCAGTCACTGGCAAAGTGATTAATTATCCATTCCTTGTGATGCTGTCTTCTTGGATCCCTGCAAACTCTATCGTAGAACTGCTCTTACAGTGTCTTTCAAAGAGCACGTTCCAGGACTTAAGAGACAATGGTGACGAAAGAATAGTGATAAATCATCATGTAAGGTGGCTGGCTGCCTAGACCCTAAATTCTGCAGTTCTTTCTGTAAACTTCACCACTTCTCTGCTTGTCTTTCACAACATGCTGTAAAACATTTCATTTGAACCAACCTTTTGAGCACCTGTGCTATTACTTCCTTAAATGGCTCTGCCTTAATTCTGTTCCATAATAAATCCTGTGCAGCCCACCATAGGGCATCTTATACCTTGAAAATGTTTTTTATTCAAGTTGTTGCTATGGTTATTTGTGATTTGGAGAATGACTGGGTGATGATGATATTTCTGTGTACCTGATGCCTTTGACCGTCTAGGAAATTGCGGATTTGGAATAATGCCAGAATTTCAGAGAAAGTCAAAATGCTAAATGAGTTCCAGTTTCTCAAGAGGCTTCTGAAACAATCATTCATAGAGCAATATCAACGGTATAACATGGAACTGTATCACTGACCACAATAAAGTAAAACTCTCTCTTGTTAACATGCCAACTTGTGATGTGTCTATCCGAGCCTCAGTGAATATCTTATGTAGCTGTGAATGATTTTATTAATTAATTGGGGGATTTGTTCATTCTACATTGGAAGATTTTACTTCATGCAACTTGTCAGCTCTTCCTGTGAGGTTTGTTTTGTGCAGACAATTTCACCACTGTTAGTGTTTTGAGGACTATTACTTGTTCATTGGGTAGTTTAGAACCTTATATGCTGTCACAATGCTTTATTCCTGTAAGACCATATGTGATAGGAACAGAAATCAGGCCATTTGGCCAATGAGTCTGCTTCGCCATTCAATCACAGCTGACAGGTTTTTCAACCCCATTTTCCCACCTTTTTCCCATATCCTCTGATCCCCTTGGCAATCAAGAATGGATCTATCTCTGTTTTAAATATACTCAATGACCTGACCTCCACAGGCCTCTGTGGCAATGAATTCCACACATTCACCATTCACTGGCTAAAAAGGTTCCTCCTTATCTGTGTTCTAAAGGGTCTTCCTTTTACTCAAAGGCTGTGTCCTCGGGTCCTCATCTCTCCTGCCAATAGAAACATTTTCCCAATTGTTCTTTTTCCCTGTAGATTTCTTCCAGCTAGTGACTTACTAAATGTATGACCCAGTGTGATGTCAGCTGGACTTTGTTGTTGTATAAACTGTGTCACCTTACCTGTTGTTGGAATTTGTTCTCTGGATCAAAACTTTGTAGGTTAACATTTGACCTTAGCATCCAAGCAGAATCCACAGAATGACACTGAAAAGACTGCTAACTCTTTTGAAAATGCCATCCTTGCGATGTAATGTTTGATATCTACTAGAACCACTCACTGAAAAACAGCTTGTCAGTCCTCTGGCTGGAATGAGCTTTCTTATTTGTTCATAGGATGTAGGCATCACTAGTTGATGCAGCATTTATTGTCAGCCCCTGGAGAAGGTGGCGGTTGGCTGCCCTCTTCAAGTACTGCCTTCCTTAGAGTGTAGGGACCACTAACAATGTATTAGAGAGTTCCAGAATTTTGATTTGATAACAGTGAAAGGATGGCAATATATTTACAAATTAGGATGGTGTGACACTGGATGGGGAGCTTGCAGTTGGTGGAGTTCTCATGTATCTGCTGCCCTTGTCCTTCTGGGTGGTAGAGGTCATGGGTTTGGAAAATGCTGTCAAAGTAGCCTGGGTGACTTACTGCAGTGCAACTTGTAGGTGGCATACACTCTGCCACTGTGTATGGGGTATTAATCAAGCTGTCTGGTCCTGGATGACATCAAGAATCTTGAATGCTGTTGGAATTACATTCATTCTGACAAGTCAGTTGGCATGATGGCTCAGTGGATAACACTGCTGTCTCACAACACCAGGGATCCAGGATCGATTGGGTGACTGTGTGGACTTTGCATATTCTCCTGTGCCTGCATAAGTTTCCATCAGGTGCTCCGGTTTCCTCCCACTATCCAAAGAGGTGCAGGCCAGGTGAAGCGGCCATGCTAAATTGCCCTGTAATGTTCTGTGATGTGCAGAGTTAAGTGTGTTAGTCATATCCAATGCACAGTTATGGGGCTAGAATGTGTGTGTGTGTGTGGGGGGGGTGCTTGGTCTAGGTGGGATATTCTCCGAATGGTTGGTGCAGACTCAAAGGGCCAAATGGCCTCTTTCCACATTGTAGGGTTTCTATGATTCAATTCCATCACAGTCCTGACTTATGCCTTGTAGATAGTGGTAAGACTCTGGAGACTCAGGAGTTGAGTTACTCGCTGTTAGATTCTTAGTGTCTGACACCTGCTCTTGTAGCCACAAAATTACTTGCCACTGTTAGCCCAAGCTTGGGTATTGTCTAAATCTTGCTGCATTCAACAGGAACTGCATTAGGTGGGATGATTGCTTCTGTGGTTCAGTATTTAGTCAGTATGTGTTGTTTTCCTGTAGAAATTCCTGACCAAATACTGAACTACAGAAGCAATCATCCCAACACCCACAAACAAAGCTGCATTAGAACATTATTTCAACAAGCCACCACACACTGCAGCACAGAGGGACTACGCAGAGCAGAGGAAAATCACCTATACAGTGTACTCAAAAAGAACGGGTATCCAATGAATAAGGTCTGCCGATTTCTCAGCAACAAGCCCCAACAAGCAGACAGAATGCATCCAGAAACTCTAGCCACTCTCACCTCCATCATAGACATATCAGAAATGACTGCCACAGTACTTAGACCTCTTGGCATCATGGTCACTCACAAACCCACCAACACACTAAAACAGCAGGTAATGAACTTGAAAAACCCTATACAGACAATAAGCAAAACTAATGTAATTTATAAATACTTTGCAAGAACTGTAACAAACACTACATTGGACAAACTGGCAGAAAACTAGCCACCGGGATACATGAACATCAACTAGCCACAAAAAGACATGACCCACTCTCACTAGTATCCTCATATACAGATGAGGAGGATACCACAATAACTGGGACGACAGATCCATTCTAGGACAAACCAAACAGAGGCACACGTGAGAATTCCTAGAAGTATGGCATTCCAACTGAAAATCTATCAACAAACACATTGACTTGGATCCCATTTACCACCCCTGAGAAAAGAACAGGAAATGACATCACCCACCCAAAGAAACATAAACATATAAATCGAAAGCGGGCCATGTCATAGGTGCTTCATCCGGAGGCTCACTGACGATGTTACCTAGTATGGTGATGAAACGTCTGGAAAGAACCTACATCCATTATATTAATATAATTTTAAAAAATTTTTAACCAAGTGAGAAATAACACCATCACATGCACACGATAATAGTTTCTGAAAAAAAAATTCAGTATTATTTTCTGCAAATGCCCATTTTGAGCTCCTAGAGAGGTTGAATTTTACACCATTTTCTTAAAATGCAGGTAACATTTCCTTCCGCCTGCAGGAACTTGAAGCATATCTATATTTTCAGATTGAATTCTACATCAAAATGTGAATAAAAGTAGAGATCTGTAATTGCAAAATGTTCCATCTTGATTAAAGGGCTGGGATATCAGCTTCAGCAAATCCCAACATTTTTTTTTCCCTAAAGCGCTTACTGCCACAGCTCCCGTGTGAAACAAGGCAGTAAGAGTGATGCATCTACATGGAAAAGCCAAATGTATACCTGAAATTATTCATTCTATTAAAATAAGTGGCTTTAACCACTTCTTTGATGTGGCTACTAGGTGACTGGGGGTAAAGTTCCAAGCATTAACTTAAATATTTATATTCATGGTGGTGGAAGATGTCTATTAAATGAGACCCCAGCATTAGTTCACAGTTGGAAAACATGAAGAGACATGAAGGTCTAAGTAGAGTGCATTAATGCACAGTCAGGTGTAATATCTAGACCATTGGTCGCCTTCACTGGTAATTCTTTACCCTCTTGACAATGCTCAGACAGATCTTTGCAATGCATTTAATTCCACGTTCAATAATATGTCTGAGCAAAAGATCATGGGGTTTCTTTGAAGTATTTTGATAGGAAGTTCTGTTACATTTAATTATCTTCCTTCTGACAATATTACAGCATCTGCACCACTAATATTGTTCTGGTTGTAATATTATACAATCACAGTCAACCTCTATTACTGTTGATTAGGTCAATGTGGCTATGTACTTCTGAGCTGAATTAAGCTGAATAAAAGCAGTTATGCTTGGCAGCAGAATTAAAGACCTTCCTCCCTGTGAGGAACCACAGCAAACCTTTGGTAACTCACAGCTTGGGCAATTGGAAGAGCAAGATCTAACTCACACAATATGCTTCCATACAAACAAGATTCATCCATCACATGCTGTAACCAGGCAGTATGGTGTTGACCCTGCTGACTGATTCAGCCATAAGAGACAAGAGTAAAACCATAAAGAGCACCTTCTATCATTGTTGGAATTATGTTGTTCAATGGTCATAACTGGTACAAAATCTCATTCAGGACGGAGATAGAACTGACACATTTGGGTGCTGGAACAGAACAAAGAGATTACAAAGCGACACAATTAAATAAAAGAGATCTCTGCACATGTGACAAGGAAAATCTTCCAGGATATTTCACCTGGCTGCTTACTTACTCTGGGGGTTTTGAAAAACATTTTGAATAGAATCAAATTCATGATATGGAATCTTTGATGGAGCCCTTACCTTTAAAAAATTCTCACATAGAGTTAACAGAATCTGATGAAGTATCACTGGACTCAAAACATTAACTGTAATTTTCTGTCACAGATGCTGTTTCTCCAACACTTACCATTTTTGTTTCAAATCTCCAGCACGTGCAGTACTTTTAAAAAAAATTCTCTTAGACACTGATTTCTATTAATATTTATTACTATCTATTCATATTATAGGTGGTCTCCTCAGCATCACGCAATATCTCCCTCTACGTCCTCAATTTATTTACTTTTAACTTTACTCCTCCAATAAAGTCAGAGAAGAATCACCAGTATTTTTCTAAGGTGTTCATACAAACTTTTACATACAATTTTACACAGTGCTTTTTGTGATCTTCGCTGAAAAGGAACACATGAGCCCACGCTTCTCAATTAAAGCCACCTCCTTCAATCCATGACCATTGCCAAAAACACCAGTTAAAAAAAAAAGTGAGTGCTTAACTTAGATTTATCTGCCAACAACCGTGTTGAAATTTTCAACTCCGATGAAGGTAAAACTCTCTTTTCAAAGGCTCTAACAATACACTGATGGTTAAATGTAACATTTAACATATATATCATTCTACAGATCCTCATTCCCCATTTGTCTTTTTTGCTACTTGCTAGAATGGGTTTCAGTTATAGCAAATGACATCATAATAATATCAGGGTAATGATATCATAAATGTCGTAAGGCAACAGATTGACAAAAAACTTCTTTCATATAATTAGGATCAATTGGTAAACATATTTACTCTGCCTTAAGTAAATTTCATCTTTATGAACAGATGAGAAATGTCACAGAAATGGCTTACAGTCCATCCAGTTAGTCTTGTTTTGTTTTCAAATTCCCCCAAAAAGTCATGTCTTGACATCATTTCTCCATGGTTGTCCTCAAATCCTTATTTTGTAATATTGAAAAGAACACATTTGTGAAATATACCTAGGAAACAGACTTGCAAGCCCTTTAAGAACTTGGCAACTCTAATGCGGGGCCAGGAACCAAGTGGGGCTGTGAGCCGAAATTTCAAGGTTATAAACCGCAATTCAACAATGGTCACCATGTGGCTTTGCCTCTCCCCCTGCTCTCTCAAGTCTTTTGCTCCTATGTTTTTCTATCCCCACTTACCCCCACTCCCACTAGCACCCACCACTTTCTCAGTGCTCATTCAGGGTTCATTATAGTTATAAAACCTCAAATTGGGGTCAAAGTGGGAAAATATTCATGAGCATCACTATAACAAAAAGGTTACAAATTGACCAGCCTCTGAAAAAGGTTGAGCACTACAGGGTGGAATGTAGGCAGCACACAAAGCCCTTGGGCTAACTGCTCATTCTCATGATTCTGCAGGTGGCTACTATTCTCTCTACTGCCCCCTGAAACCTCACCCCCTCACCAACTGTTCTTTCCATGTAAGAGGTCAAAGAGAGAAGTCCAGCCTTTCAGTGGGACTGAAAGTCCTCCTGACACATACTCAGAAGGCAGCAGCTATTTTTAGCAGTGAAGGACAATGCCAGCAGTAAGTGCAATGTTAGAGGAAGTTTAACAATTAGAACTCTTTCCAGTTATTCATATTTTTCCTATTATATTCACATACTTAAAACTGTTGCAATCCTTAATCCCACACCGTGCACGTACTGCCATTTGGGCAATTGTGACAGGCACATCATCCAAACAGAATTCACTGCACTCCATGATGCACTTCCATCTTTCTTGAGCAACCCGAAGTAACGAGAATGAACTGATGAAGGAGTAATGCATGCACGTGCATGGAAAAGATAATGGTGGCCAGTATAGGAAGGACAGTTGTTGATGTCTCAAAGCTGAAATGCTGAAAATGAAGGTATTCAAATATCCACCCCTATACTGGATACATTTAGAACCCTCCCTGAAAACCTAAATGTCAAGGAGTGGATGAGTCCATCACCAACTTGATCCAGACCTTTGTTCAGATCTTGGAGCCCACTGTTTCTATTGCTATATGGCTACCTCCAGTAGCTAGCTTGTGTCTAAAGGTTGACATTTTAGCTTCCGTTACTGTACCAGCAGCATCAACTCAATGTCTGAGTTTTGTAGGCGATGCCATTATGGCTCTGGGGAGCACAGCAAAGAGTGGGAATATGGAGTGGTCCAAATGATTCTCCTCCTGAGGACAACTGGACACTTTTCTCTTGTTTCACCTGTATTAAAACTGGAAGCAGGTTAACTGAGTTGTGCTTGGGTTCAGCTTGGGTTTTTAAGATCATTTTTTGTTTCTTCAGTCATAAAACCACTCACTTTTTGGGTTAAATTTATTACCTGAGTTTCTGCCAATTTATTGGCAAGTGGATGATGTACCCCAAACATACGGGTTAGCCGTAAGAATCGCAAAGCTTATACGTTAGCTTATGATGAAGCAGCTCTCACACTGAATCAACTTCACTTGTTACACTGATTGTAAAAGGTACTTGATTCTGATATACCCAATGAGGTAAAAATGACTCTGAATTATAACTGAATGAGTTGCTAGATAATTTTCACATCTAGAGAAAAATACAAGGAACAAAGAGTTACACTGGTCCAGAATATTCTGTCAAAATAATAGTGTATTTAATGGTGCTTGTCATTACTAATATAGAGATTTGGACAGAATAGATGGGGTGAAACCGTCCTACTTGTGAAGAGAATGAGAACAAAAGGTCACAGATTTAAAGTGACAGGTTAAAAAAAAGGCAAAAGTGACTTTAAGAAAATTCATTCCATGCAGTGAACAAACAGTTAATACACTAGAATACACTGCCTAAGATAGTACTAGAGGCAGATTCTACTGAAGTATAAATAAAGTATATTAATGAGTGCTCAGAGACAGGGGACAGATCACATTCAACAGTTGTCTTTTTCAGATGAAAGATGGACCAGGAAAGATGGAGGAAGATCATGATAAGGGTTCCTGTACATTTCAGCTAAAAGTAGAATGCTGCCATCACAAGTTACTGAGATTCACACACACTGTGCCAACCTGTCCATTCATCTTCTGGTATCAGTGAACCTCTTTTAACTGTCACAGGTTGTATACTTTACCAATTTACTTAGTTAACGTACCATAGCTAAACTAATGCTTCTTACTAACTGCCTTGAAATGACCTACAAATAGTCAACTGTTTGTCTTCAGGATCTTTGGTTCCTCACTACAAAATCTTACAGCATTCAAAAGAGAACTAGCCTGTTAGCTAAAAGGATTACAGGGAGAAGGTGGCAGAATAGTGCGAAGTGAATTGCTCATTTGGAGGACCAAAGAAAGCACAATGGACTAAATGCCTTCCTTCTGCGTTGTAACAATTCTGTGATTCCATGAATACCGAACTTGTGACAAAGAAAAGAAAGCCTGTGAATTGCAACTTGCCATGAATTGCAGCAGTTTGTCTTCAACCACTCCAACATTATTAATAATTTCTTTGGTTTGTACATTAAAGTCAAATCAATATTTTCACATACAACTTAGAGCTGGTACTTAAAGTATCTTTTTAACAAGCTAATAATTGTTAATGCAAAACCAAGTCAGCTCTTTGGCCCAGATACATAAAATGCTTCTTCATATATGCAATATTTGAAAAAGATTCAACATTTACCTTTTATTCCTTTTTCTTTATGTCACTTTTCCTTACTCTCTTTCCTGACTTCTAGTGAAGTCCTTCTATTAAATGTTCAGAGGACCAAAGCCACTGCTTATAGAAGTGATACAGGCTGAAACTTGTATATTTAGTTCTATTGATGCTCAACATTGCAGATGATTGACGATTTAAAAAAGGTCTCAGTATCAGAAAGGATATGATGAATGTACAAGATCGGAAGCTAATAGATTGCATACATCACATCTGAAAGGAAGAAATCAGAATCTTCAAGTTAAAAAAAAGTCAAATCCAGAAGGTAAAATCAATCCGATAATCTGATAAAAATGGATTTATGCAGAGGGTAAATTAAAAAAATGAAACTCATGACTGATATTAGATTTGTGATCAAAAGTTATCAATAGTGTACAGCTGAAAAAAGTAGTTTATTTTGGGTTTTGGTCACTTACGTTAAAGAAATGCTATGAAGGAGCTTCTTCTCAATGTAAATCTGGAGGACTGTGTTCAGTTTGCATATTGTACCTCAGGATAAAATCTTCTTGTTCAGAAGGTTATAGTGTTGCTTTCCTTCGTCATTGATTTTTGTCACCAAATGATAACATGGCTTAGAAGATTAAATTATGAGGACAGATTGCAACTTGGCCGGTATTCCCTTGAGTCCCTTGAGGATTGGTATAATTAAGGTCTTTAAAATGATAAAAGGATTTGATAGTGTAGATGCAGAAAAACTATTTTCTCTATTGAGTGAATCCAGAGGGAGATATTTTTAGAATTAAAGCTGGGTCATTTAGGATTGAAACCAAGCAGCAGCTTTTCACACAAAGAGTAATGGAAACCTAGGAATCACTCTCCCAAAAGACTGTGCATCCTAGGTCAATCAATGTTTTCATGACTGAGATTGATAGCTTTTTTTTTGTGAAGGAATATAAGGGAAATGCACTGAGATTGGGTAAATGGAATTGAGATGCAGATGAGCTATTACCTAATTAAATGGAGGAAGATGCTCATGGGACTCAACGGCCTACCCCTGTTCAGATGCAAACCAATGCAATAACATTTGCCTTTCAGCTGCTTTAAAGGACAAAGTTCATTTACTTTCCCTGATAGTAAGCAATCGATAACAAGGTCAGTTGATGGCATCTGTTTACAGAGATGACTTATTAGCATGACCTTTGTTAGATGGCTTTGAGAATAAATGCTACGACAATAAATGTTACTGGAATCATCTATGTAAATTTGACCTTTTTACTTTGCTTTTCATTAAATCCAACTGCATGCAAGAGGCACGAGTGCTGCAAGATGTTTTCTAATGTTCACACTGGGAATGTGTACACTGTATACCAGTCATTAATATTATTCTCTGTTTAATTGAACCTTGATAATTGGGAATTTTCATTTCTATTTGTCATTATAGTTTTCTAATTTATTACAACTCTTCGTCAAACCAGCCAGTCACACCTGGTTTATATCTGTCAGAAATACAGAAACATAACATTAAGGCCCTATTTGGGAATGATTTTGCTAGCTGCTGTGTGAGCAGTTAATAGCACAGTAGAGGTGACCTCCATGCTGTGAGCCATGTGACAATTGGACTCATAGGCTTCTACCCCCAAAAAGAGCACCTTGGGCAGGAAATTCAGCCCCCATGATCTTAATGATCCAAATGAGGGACCTACTACCACCCTCTTCTAACATATTTAATAATATTTATGCCTCTGTTGGCACTTCCATTTTGTGGTGAACTCACATTTCAGATTTAGTTCAGTAACAACCAACCTTTGCAATCAAGCTTTTGAGGGAATACAGCTGATCCACAATTCTTTATAGGACACCATTCTCAGAACCAGTCAACTCGGATGCCATGTCCAGCTCCTGTAGGCTCCAAACTCCATCTGGTTCAAACATGGGGTCATCAAGTCTGCAGAAGAGTCTGCCTTTTAGTGGTACCATAACAATAGCTGTGCTCTATTTTTGCCTGATACACTTTCACATGGAATATTTTGGTGTCCACAAACAGCTCAGGATTTTGAACTGCTGGAGAAATTGCAGAGGTAAAAAACAGAATGTAATCAAATGATAGTTTCTAAACATATCTGATCAGATTAGGATAGGAAGACCCAAAGCTATATTTACAAAATTCATAATCACGGTGTTAGATTAGATGTAGTTTAGGATGACTCAGTTGTAGATGCTGTGCAGATATCAGTCACACAGGGATGTTAATCAGGTGATCACCGCCTGCTGGGTTGCCAGATGCATTTCAAGTTCTCAAATGTTACTTGAGGTATAAGTTTGAACAAGTCAAAATGTTTAAGAGATGCACTAGATATTGTGGCAATATAAACAATTTACCCATTGGTTCACATCATTCAGAAATGAGGTCCAACATCCCTTTGAATGCGCACAACTATGGTAACAATCCGCAACTGTAAGTAATCTAATCTAATCTAACGCTGACACCTATTGCAACGACTGGCAATAAAATGAAAATGTGACAAACCGTTTAAAATGGAATTAAATATACATTCAAATATATTTCATGTATACAATGATTAGGCTCCTGTGCCACCTTTGTACACTTAGAACTTCTTGGCTGATATTTTCATATCACAATACCTAGGAGCAACACTGACAGACACAACTAAAGTGGAGGTGGCTTGCTGACTGTTATTCCCTGTGACTGTGGGGACCTTGGTTGGCTTCCTCAGGTGGTCCAAAGCTTACAGGGCTCCAGTTTCCTGAGGAGGGATCTCCTCTACAAGTGCACACACCCTCAGTGGGTGGCCAGGAGACAGGGGGGTAATTAGATTTTACTAATCATCTAAAAAATTGAGGAAGAAACTCATTTGTGATACTTTAAAAATACTTGTATTCATTCAAAGTGACAAAGTTAAAAAGACAAAACATGAACAGCCAGAAAATGACATCCACCCCCTCTCCGGCCTATCACCCTCACCTCCTTCCACCTATCGTATTCCCAGCACCCCATCCCCCTACTTTTCATCTCAGCCCGCTTGGCACACCAGCCTCATTCCTGAAGAAGGGTTTATGCCTGAAATGTCGATTCTCCTGCTTCTCGGATGCTGCCTGGCCTGCTGTGTTTTCCAGCACCACATTTTCAACTCTGGTCTCCGGCATCTGCAGTCCCCACTTTCTCCTAATTATACTGGTTCACTCTTTCTTGGCTAGATTCAATGGCCTTGATAACCATATCTACACTGCAATTTTGCTAAGTTACTATCTTTTGAGTGAGAAACATGTTTATGAGCAAATCGTTAATGGAACTGGTTTTAACTTCACCCATTACGAGTTAATAGAAATGTCAAGTTATAGCAGTAAATTTGTATTCATAAAACAGTAATTTGGTTGACAATGATATTCTGTGATTAAACTGCAAATATAAATAACACAGATATCATGCAGAAGAAAGAGATTCCACTCGTTTAATTTTTTGCATTAACACCATAGTAACTTACTCCTATTACAAGGGAGAACCTATACTTATATTTAGCTTTTAACAAAATGTCTCCTGGGGGCGCTGAAGGAAAGATGAGCTGTGTTAACCTATATAATCTGCTGTAATATCGAAAGATTATACTTTGAAGTAAGTGTGCTATCCAAGCATGCTTTCTTTAAAAATTATAATCCCCTTCCTCCAAAATTATTTTCTACTGACGCCCATACAATAATCTTGACTGTTAGGTTCTGCTGTACATGCATACCACACACACTTAAGCAGCAACTCTACTGTTCCATTTTCTGTACTGCAAATGCCAACCTGTTAATGGTTCATCTAAATCAGACCAGTTAATCCTGTGCTGACATTTTCCAATTTGAAGTGTGTGACCTGTATGGCGCATGTGAAAAGATTATACTGAAGAGACGAAAAGATGTTAACTATTTTTGAAATAAGCATCTACATTTCTGTACCAATTAGCACGGCATTATGATAAATATGATGAAGATTTTCTGCATCACACCTTGGTATCACACTTTTGAAAGCTCATATAAAGTACAACTCTATAATTAGGAGCTCTTAAGACAACTTACTAATCATTGTAGAAGCTGAAACACAGCCATCATTTCGAAAATATTATTTTTTTTCTTTAAAACTTGGTGCAATGTGAAGTAACAACAAGCCACCAGCAAAAGCAGAACCAATCAAATTATTTAAAACGATACTTTAGAATTCTCTGCATGTCACTTTTCTTCTACTTCTGGTTGCAGCTCTGATCCCTCATATATCTCCTTCCTCTTTTGGTTATTATCTACCCCATGATGAGCACTGATGTCTATCCTTCCATTTCATTCTGTCCGTCGGATCATGACATCCTAATGTTGTAGCTTTCCAGAATTCCTTTCAACTGAGCAAACAATAACCTGCCAGTTCACAATTTATTTCTGGGAAAAATATCCAGCTTTTTAAACTACCTCCAAGCTAGTCGTACAACTTTTTAGGTTTTAGACCTTTCTTTCAGCTAACTCACACCTGATCTCCTGAATCTTTTGCTGCCAAACAGAAATAAGTAAACTCTTCCTTAGAGAAGTTTGCTTTCCCTTGTATGTCATTATCTGTTTGCTCTTCTTGGGTACATATGTGTGCTGTGTGCCATCACCCTCCAGCTACTCTGCTTCTTGTTTTTCTTTGTGTCTATTAAACTTGTGGCTTCTTTCATAACTTCTTTCCTGATAGCACTGCTTCCAGGTCGTGTTCATGTGGACCAATATTTCTTAATAACCAAGATAATTACCATTGATGCTGTGAAAAGTGTGTTATGTGCGATATTTTGGAACTCTAATCTAAAAATAGACTCAGATAATTGAGTCAGTTCTGTGAAGGTTTACTTTTTATCTAAAAACAGGTCAGAAAGCCATTTGAACAGTGGCCTAAGTGCATCAATTTCAAGAAAGTATGTGATTGTAGTTAAGTGTCTACAAGGGACTCCTGTTGGGTGAAGGGATAAAATGGTTATATTATTGAGTTTATTGCAAATAAGCATATTAAGGCCATAAGTTTAAGGTTCCAGTCAGAAGAATCAGGAGAAGCAAGTTTTAGTTCAGTGGAACCAATTCCTGTAGTCAAAGTGTTTTAGATTTTGAAGATGTCAAGCCAGGAGACTTTAGATAGAAATCTTGAACTTGTTAGAACAGAAAAAGTTTAGATCATCAGAACTATGAAAGGTCTGTGCCAGTGAAATTTGGATGGAAATAGTAAAATTATTTCTACAGTTCATGGAAAAGAAAGTGTGCGGAGCCCGTTAAGTAACCACTAAAAAGATTTTACATATCAATGAAATTTCACTGGAATTGAGTATTTGCAAAAGGGTAGAGTTGGGAACCAGGGTGAAACTTTGCTTGCTGTTTGTGTCAATGTTTTTGTAAATATATAATATTTACAGCTTTGGTTTTTTGGCTCTGTGTAATAAATTTATTTTGCGTTATTAAAAATAAATTTGTGGATCTGTTTCAGTGAACCACTACCACAGTGGCCAGCTCCAAAAATTAAACATTTTGATCCATCATTTCCAGCATCTGCTGTACTTTAATTTTATATAATCTATCAATTTAGGGTTCATTCTGGGATCTGGTTTGTCCAATATTAACATCAACTGGGATCATAATATTCCCTTCACAAATGAAGCAAATTCTTAAAACTCATTCTGAAAACCAATTGCAGAATCCAGAGACTTCTTCGCAAAATTATACATTTTCCTTACAACATTGTTTTGGGATCAAAGGTTGTCACACCTTCAGAACGGGAAAGCTGAATGACCAGTGGGTGTTATAGGAAGGCAGGGCAGAAAAAAAATCATGGAAAGTACATTTTCAGGAACAACGGTGCTAAATGTCCACTTTAATGCTCTGGATTCCACATTGTTTTGTAGGATTATTAAAAGCAGCTGAGAAATTTGGCCTAAACCCAGATGCTCACATGTTTTTCTTAATAAACCACACATACTAGTTTAAAAGCAAGTTAAATTGAGAAGAAATTTTTATCCTAAGTGATTAATACCAATAACAAATGGCGTCAGGAATAAAATATTAATGCAAATGTGAAACAGTGACGTACAATGTTCCAAACTCCAATGATTGCACTTCTGTTCTGATGGGAACGCTTAGGCCTGCATGGAAGTAATGACCTAATTGGTAAACTATTTGATGCAATAGGTTAAGGAAGGATGGTCAGCTCCAATTAAATATCTATATTGTAAAACACAGAATTAGGTGCAATGGAAGCATCCCTACGTCTGGGCTAGGAGGCTCAGGTTCAATTCATACCTGCTCTAGAGGTGTGCAACCGACGTTTCAGGTATAACCTTTCTTCAAGACTGGGGGTGGTGTGGGAGAAGCTGCAGATAAAGGGGTGGCAGAGCAGGGTGGTGAAGTGACAATAGGTGAAGACAGGTAGAGGGTACAACCTGGTTGGTCAATGGGAGAAATTAATCTGATTGGTGGCAGGGACCTGTGATGGAGGGGGTATGGGAAGGGAGGGGGAGGGGTTGGGAAGAGAGTCGGAGGATGGGGAGGGAGGTTGTTTGAAATTGGATATATCAAAGTTGAGTAAATGTTGATGCTGCCTGGCCTGCTGTGTTCTTCCAGCCTCCTGCCTGTCTATTTGGATTCCAGCATCTGAAGGTTTTTTTGTCTCTAGAGATGTGCAAGCGCATCTCTGAACAAGTCAATTAGAAAATGTCTACAAGCACAGAATTCCTATGTGTTAAACTTTCCATTGACCCCTAATGTGCAGAAATCATGTAGAAAAGCTTCCTTGGTTGTCTGTGCATTTTTTCATATGCCGAATACACAGCCAATTAAATATGATCTTGTTCAGCAAGCATTTTGGAAGTTCAATGGACTGAGTATATCGATGCTTTGGCCAATGCCATTCTGGGTAGTGTCTAGGGAAATATAATTGGAGTGCTAGCCTGTTTCTGGCTAATGCCCACATTGTTTTTTTGATGTTCATTTGAAGGTTGCTTGTGCTATTGACACTCTGCACATTTGCATGCAGCCAAACCAATCACTCTAGAATAAGCAGTTCAAAGGCATTTCAATGTTTATTTTTGTGGGAACAGGAAGGGAAGAAGACATCCTTCACAAAAATACCTAAACCTTTTGCTGGGTCATCTACACCTCATATTGTGGGACATATTCAATACAGGCAACTGGGGAATCACCTGCCATTTCAGAATTCGATGTGACCTCCTGTATAGAAGAGATTATCATTTTAAGAGCCACTTAAGTAGCCAGTAGCATACCTTTCAATCCACATCATCACTATTCCCCTACATCCCTAAACACTCCCTTCCTTCTCGATGCTGAGCCACTAAATGAAGTGCTGGGTGTCTTTTAAGAAAGCACCATCCTGGAAGCTTGGATGCAAAATCAACAGTTAGTGTAAAAGGTCAACAGTACCATTATTCTACTAATAACTACCCTGCTTGTGCATAAGGATCTGTCAGATCGCATGAAACTGTGATGCAAGTGCGGAGGGCTCCAGTGGTGTCCTTTCTTGCCACCTCCTGTCTATAGTAATGTTTAATAAAGGTTGTTGATGCTTCTATCCACCAGCAAGACATGATCTTTCTACAAAACAGGGTGTGCCTTTCAGACTCTCTCTGCAGCGATGCCTGAGTTGCCCACCAGCTAAGTGAGTATTAACAGACCTCTCAGGTTTCCAATGGCAGCAGGGTGGAAACACAGACTCCCCCAGATGTCGTTCAGGTAGAGGAGAGAAGACACCAGGGTCCCTGTGTGGCACCCTCCCACCTGTCTAAATGTCCCTCCTTCCAAAACAACCATGGTACTGGGGGGGGCATTAGATTTTGCCCTATGTATAGGATGTGGCCAACTGCATTTCTGATGTAACTGGTGGATGACTTCTGAACATTAGTTTGGGAGGGCACTCGCTGCAAGCAAGTGAGGTCTCCAAGTGTCATGAACTCTACATGGTCACCATGGTCAGTTGACAGCCCCACACCCCCATTCATACTCTACCACCCACTGTGCAGTTTAAAATGGGCTTAGGTACAGTTCAGAACTGTAACAGCTATACTCAATTTTAAACCTACAGAGTAAATATATCACAAAACTCTGCTGGAGATCAACAGATGCTCTGTGTTCCAGCACTGTAAAAGCAGATGCACAGCTCACTCCAGCAATAGAAACTTTTTTTTATTAACAATTCACAATGTTTATTTCGGCTTATCATTTTTGCATACATACGTTGTGGGTAACACTGAATAATTAGTTGACGGTTTAAGTGATGTACTTTTCAATTCTGATATAATTATTCTTCTCTAAATTTGATTCTTTTTGATTACAAATACTATTGGAGTCTTTTCTGCATTCTGCTTATTAACAAAACCAATCAATGAATTGTACAGCACGAAAAGGAGAATGCCAGGATGTTTTTAAAAAAGTAACACCATTTGTGAATTTTGAAACTCCTGCAGTGAAGTTCCTGAGGTCTGTGTACCTATGAATGGGCTCCCGAGGATCTATCTTTACCACTTCCTACTTCTCATCTACTTGTAGACCCTCAGTGGCATCTAAAACGGCGTGTCAAGTTCTACATGTATGTTGTTGGCACAACTCTCTCTCAACATTGTCTGACCGTCCATATCCAGTCGTGTATGAGAAAACATTTCCTCTAAATAAACACAAGAGAAACCAAAGCCATTGTCCTAGGGTCCCTGCCATATATTCCATTCCTTAGTCACTGATATCATCCCTCTCCCTAGATACTATCTAAGGGTGAACAAGTTGCCATCTTATTTTAGCCCAATCACGTATCTAATCACACATTTATATCCAAGACAAAGCATTTCCACCTACAGAGTATTGTTTGATTCCATCTCTGCTTTATCTGATCCATGCCTTTGCTACTTTTGACCATTTCAAAGTTCTTCAGGGTGTTCTCCCATCATCCATCCTCCACTTGAGGTCACTCAGAACTCTGTCTTACCTTGCAGTGGGTCCTGTTCACCCATTACCTCAGTGCCTGCTGACTTATATTGGCAAATTAAAATTATTTTCAAATCCCTCCATGATGATGCTTATGAACTTACTTCGTGCCAAGGAATTATGTATACATTATCACACAAAGTGGTGAAGTTACTGTGATGAGAGAGGCTAGAATACTGAAGTACTTTTATGACCCACAGCAAATTGCAAATGCTTTGAGGAATGAGATGGAATATTTGACTCTGCTCTGTACCTATTCTAAATATCTCAATCACTTGGTCTGGCCAGATGCTGACTTTCCAGTTACTTTGTTGTAAAGGAACAGAATACGACTCTTACAGAGGCATAGTGATATTGGAGAGTGGGGAAAAGGAGAGAGAGGAAGTATAGGCAGGGGAGTAAGAGAGGGAGAGACAGTGTTAGATAGGAGAGGACCAGGGCAAGACAGATAAGGTGTAGGAGTAGAGGGTGAGAGAAAGGGTGAGATAGTAAAGTGTGTAGAAGAGAGGCAACTATGCAATTTTGAGAGTAGGTCCAGAGCAGAGTCAATCATTCCATCTCAATCCCCCCACAACTGATCAGGGAGCACCATAACCCATAAAATCTGCAGGCCAACCCTGTAACTGATTTCTGACTGTATCACTCATTAAAAGCTTGCTGCTCCTCTAAACAGAACTCTGCAATCCTTTCCCACTCTCCAACTGGCAGCACAGTTTAAACTCAATTATGATTTGACCAGACCTGAAAGTCAGCTCAAATGTCAGATTTCCAAAACACCAATGCCCGAACTCTGCCAAACAACAGAAAAATCTCATCTCTGCATAGCCTCACTGTTTGTGACCTGCTCTAACCCTAAACCTCTCAAGTCTGCTAATGATGGCCTATTGTGCCAAATCCCTGATTTAAATTTCTTCACCATTGGCAGCCTTGCTTTCAATTAATTGGAACTTAAACACTGGAACTCCCTCCCTAATGCTCTCTTTCCTCTTTTAAGACACTCCTTAAAAGCGATCATTTGACCAGCCTTTATTTCACTTGTCTTTGTACCTGTGTGTTTTGGTGATAAATTCCATTTAATAACATGCTTCTGAAGCACCTTGAAATATTTTTCTATGCTAAAGGAGCTATAAACATTGGTATTTTAAAAAAGATAATGCAAACAGATCAACATTTGAGACTAACGACACTCATCAACGATTAGTAAAAAGTCACTTTAGTGTTCCCATATCTAATGGCAGCTGTCTCATTAGACAGAGATGACTGGTGGTGGTTTAACCGAAGGTTTACTATGTCTCACGTGAGGGGAGAGGTTGAGAAGGACAGCCAATCTTGGTAACCTCAGCTGATACAGGAATTGTACCCACACTGTTGACACCACACTGCACCACAAGCTGGACATCCAACTGAGGTAGCCAACACCTTGCCACCTCCCACCACCCTCCCAATAACAATAATAATAACAATAATAATGCTGCTGCTGCTACTATTACTAGCATTAAAGGTTGAAGCTGATACCAGGCTCTCAGAGTGTGAGGGTTCACAGTGTGTCAACTGGAGTCCCTGGGGAAGGGGGTGTTGTCCAAGAAGCTAGAACAGTTGGCGATCATTTGATCATCAGAAGCCTGGTGGGAAGAAGAGAAGCCTCAGAGGAGGGCATTGAAGGCCTGACGGGTGTAGGTAGAGCCCACTGAGGAAGGTTAGAGGAATAGATTAGATTACTTACAGTGTGGAAACAGGCCCTTCGGCCCAACAAGTCCACACCGACCCACCAAAGCGCAACCCACCCATACCCCTACATTTACCACTTACCTAACACTACGGGCAATTTAGCATGGCCAATTCACCTGACCCGCACATCTTTGGACTTTGGGAGGAAACCAGAGCACCCGGAGGAAACCCACGCAGACACGGGGAGAACGTGCAAACTCCACACAGTCAGTCGCCTGAGTCGGGAATTGAACCCAGGTCTCAGGCGCTGTGAGACAGCAGTGTTAATCACTGTGCCACCGTGCTGCCCACAAATAGGAATGTGGAATGTGGGGGGCTTGGGCTATGGTGAAGGCCATATCAGTGGTTGGGACAAGGGTAGGCAGCGAAGGAAGTCTTGGTGAGATGGCATATTTGTTAGAGGGCATTGGCGAACATGTGGGTTCCAAGGGCAGTGCACTCGATCTGGAAGTTAAGGATTCACCTCCTGGATCTACCTGTGTGTAAGTGCTCAGCTCAGAGTTAAAAAACAAACCATCAATAGTTAAAGTTGAAAAGCTGGGCAACAATGAGGGTTACTGAAACAACAACAGTAGACATTGGAAAAATTCAGGTCTGACAGCATCTATGGAAAGAAAATCAGTTAATATTTTGAGTCCAGTGACCCTATATCAGAACTGAAAGCAACTGAGGAATAGTAGGAGTTATGCTAATAACAGGAGAATTGGGGTAGAGATGTGAGTTGAATATATAGGGACAATGACCACAGAGAGAGAGAGAGAGAGAGAGAGAGCACAAAAAAAGGAGCAGCGGACAAAGGGATTTCTGATGGTAAGCCAGGACAGAGGTGATAACAGAATGGGTGATAACAGGAAGTGTGAATAGTTGCAAATGTGTTGGCTATGCTGGAGCAACCCAGACAGAATAGCATCTTGTGGGTAACAAACATGGAAGAAGGTGTTCACGCTGAAATTGTTAAAAGTCTGGTTGAAGATTTGTAGCTCGGGTGTCCGTTGTTGTGGTTCTGTTCGCCGAGCTGGAAGTTTTTGCTGCAAACGTTTCGTTCCCTGGCTAGGGAACATCATCAGTGCTGTTGGAGCCTCCTGTGAAGCGCTGCTTTGATGTTTCTTCCGGTATTTATAGTGGTTTGTTCTTGCCGCTTCCGGGTGTCAGTTTCAGCTGTAGTAGTTTGTATGTGGGGTCCAGGTCGATGTGTCTGTTGATGGATGTTCTTGCCGTTTCCGGGTGTCAGTTTCAGCTGTAGTGGTTTGTATATGGGGTCCAGGACACATCGACCTGGACCCCATATACAAACCACTACAGCTGAAACTGACACCCGGAAGCGGCAAGAACAAACCACTATAAATACCGGAAGAAACATCAAAGCAGCGCTTCACAGGAGGCTCTAATAGCACTGATGATGTTCCCTAGCCAGGGAACGAAACGTTTGCAGCAAAAACTTCCAGCTCGGTGAAATTGTTAAACTCAATGTTGAGTCCTGAGGGCTGCAGAATGCCTCGATGGAAGACGAGGTGTTGTTTCTCTGGCTTGTATTGTTGAGGTTCACTGGAACTCGGCAGCAGGATTAAGAAAAAAAATGTTAGCATGGGAACACGGTAGTATATTGAAGTGGCAGGCTATTGGAAGCTTACAGGGCAAAAGTGAAGACTGCAGATGCTGGAGACCAGAGTCGAGAATGTGGTGCTGGAAAAGCACAGCAGGTCAGGCAGTATTCGGGGAGCAGGAGAGTCGACGTTTTGGTCTAAAGCCCTTTATAAGAAATGAGGGGAAGCGTACAGTCATTTTCATGTTCAGATTGGAGCTCCACTAAGCAGTCACCCAGTTTTCATTTAGTACATCTAATGAGGGTTACTGATTCATTAGTATATTTAAAGCATTCAACCTGCCTGTTTGCTGCATGTTGTCTTCCCACTCATCTTCCCACTGCAGTTAAACTGTACGCCAGAAGTGGACAAGCAAGAGGCACGTTTAGGTCATGATCTTAATTTATTTTCAGAACTTAACCTCCCACGTGAATTCCCTTCATTAGCCCTGTTTCTTTCTGTATAGTTGCTGATTGTCTTTTGTAGCGCTTTCCATTTTTATTGCACAATCTGTTATGCAAGCCTCTTAAAAGAGTAAACATCCTGGAACAGTGATATAACGTGTAAATGTCTGCATGCATTTTGGTGCAGTGGACAGAATATGCAGTATCAATACAATTTGTCCGTCAGTGGCTACATCATAGCATATTACAGCGCAGTACAGGCCTTTGGCTCTCGATGTTGCGCTGACCTGTGAAACCAATCTGAAGACCATCTAATCTACACCATTCCATTCTCGTCCATATACCTATCCAATGACCATTTAAATGCCTGTAAAGTGCAGAGTCTCCAACTGTTGCAGGCAGTGCATTCCACACTCGTACTACTCTGAGTAGACATCTGTCCTATATCTATCACATCTCAATTTGAAGCTATGCCTCCTTGTGCTAGCCATCACCATCCGAGGAAAAAGGCTCTCACTGGCCACCCGATCGAACCCTCTGATTATCTTATATGTTTTAATTGAGTACCTCTCAACCTTCTACTCTCTAACGAAAACAGCCTCAAGTCCCTCAACCTTTCCTTGTAAGACCTTCCCTCTATACCAGGCAACATCCTAGTGAATCTCCTCTGAACCCTTTCCAAAGTTTCCACATCCTTCCTATAATGCAGTGTCCAGAACTGCATGCAATACTCCAAATGCGGCCGCACCAGAATTTTGTACAGCTGCAGCATGACCTCATGGTTCCGAAACTCAATCGCTCTACTAATAAAAGCTAGCACACCATGTGCCTTCTTAACAACCCTATCAACCTGTGTGGCAACTTTGAGCGATCTATGTACATGGACAAAGAGATCTCTCTACTCATCTACACTATCAAGAATCTTACCATTCATCCAGTACTTTGCATTCCTGTTACTCCTTCCATAGTGCATCACCTCTCATGTTTCTGCATTAAACTCCATTTGCCACTCCTTAGCCCAGCTCTACAGCTTATCTATGTCCCTCTGTATCCTACACCATCCTTTGGCACTATTCACAACAGTACCAACCTTAGTGTTGTCTGCAAATTTACTAACCCATCCTTCTACGCCCTCATCCAGGGCGTTTCTAAAAATGACAAACAGCAATGGACCTAAATCAGATCCTTGAGGTACATTATTAGTAACTGAACTCAAGGATGAACATTTCTCATCAATCCCCACCCTCTGTCTTCTTTCAACTAGCCAATTTCTGATCCAAACTGCTAAGTCACCCTCAATCCCATGCCTCCGTATTTTATGCAGTAGCCTACCATGGGGAACCTTACCAAATGCATTACTGAAATCCATATACACTATATCAATGGCTTTACCCTCATCATGTTTGGCCATCTTCTCAAAGAACTCAATAAGGTTTGTGAGGCACGACCAACCCTTCACAAAACCGTGTTGACTATCCCTAATCAACTTTTTCCTTTTGAAATGATAATAAATCCTATCTCTTGTAACCTTTTCCAATACTTTACCCACAACCAAAGTAAGGCTCACTGGTCTATAATTAACAGGGTTGTCTCTACTCCCCTTTTTGAACAAGGGGACAACATTTGCTATTCTCCAGTCTTCTGGCACTATTCCTGTAGACAATGACGACATAAAGATCAAAGCCAAAGGCTCTGCAATCTCCTCCTTGGCGTCCCAGAGAATCCTCGGATAAATCCCATCCAGCTCTGGGGATTTATCTATTTTCACATTTTCCAGAATTTTTAAAACCTCCTTCTTGTGAACCTCAATCCAGTCTGGACTAGTAGCCTGTTTCTCAGTATTCTCCCCGACAACATTATCTTTTTGCAGTGTGAATACTGCCAAAAGATATTCAGGTAGCACTTCCTTTATCTTCTCTGACTCCATGCACAACTTCCCACTATTGTCCTTGATTGGCCCTAATTTTACTCTAGTCTTTCTTTTGTCCCTTATATAGAAAGCTTTAGGGTTTTCCCTGACCCTATCTGCCAACAACTTCTCATATCCCCATCTCGCTTGTCTTAGGTCTCTCTTTAGATCCATTCTGGCTACCTTGTAACTCTCAATCACCCTAACTGAGCCTTCGTGTCTCACACTAACATAAGCCTTCTTCTTCCTCTTGACAAGAGATTCAACTTCCTTAGTAAACCACAGTTCCCTCACTTGACCACTCCCTCACTGCCTGACAGGTACATACTTATCAAGGACACGCAGTAGCTGTTCATTGAATGAGCTCCATATTTCTATCGTGCCCATCCCCTGCAATTTCCTTCCCCATCCTATGAATCCTAAATCTTGTCTAATCGCATCGTAATTGCCTTTCCTCCAGCTGTAGCTCTTCTCTCAGTGCATAACTATCTCTTTCCATCGCGGAAGTAAACACAACTGAATTGTGGTCACTATCACCAAAGTGCTCACCTACCTCCAAATCTAACACCTGGCCGGGTTCATTACCCAGAACAAAATCCAATGTGGCCTCACCCCTTGTGCCCTGTCTACAGTCTATATCAGGAAACCTTCCTGCACACAATGGACAAAAACTGACCCATCTAAAGTACTTGAACTCTAGTAATCCAAGTCAATATTTGGGAGTTGAAGTCCCCCATAACAACTACCCTGTCACTCTCACTCCTATCAAAATCATCTTTGCTATCCTTTCCTCTAAATCTCTAGAATTATTTGGAAGCCTATTGAAAACTCCGAATAGGGTGACCTCTCCTTTCCTGGTTCTAATCTCCATACCACCTCAGTTGATGAGTCCTCAAACGTCCTTTCTGCAGTTGTAATACTGTCCTTGACAAACAATGCTATACCCTCACTTCTTTTGTCATCTTCTCATCTTCTCTGTTAGTTACCAATAGTTAGCACATGGATTTATCAAGGGGCAACAAAAAATTAAGATGTCATGTATACATTGCAACCTATTTCCAAGATTTCTGATTTGCTGCTGAGATGCTGGAAACAAATGAGTAAAAATAAGACCATAATATATACAAGCAGAATTAGACCATGCAGCCCATCAAATCTGCTCCACCATTCATTACTGGCTGATACGTTTCTCAACTCCATTCTCCTGCCTTCTTTTCCTAACCTTTGATCTCCTTACTCATCAAGAACCTATCCCTGTCTTAAATATACTCTGCCTTAAATTCATTCAAAAATAACCATGTAGTGGCTTGATAGTGATACAGCCACACAGCATGGAGGAAAAAAAAGTATCAGTTGCAAGTTATCAGTATTGGATAATATGGTCATTAATCCAAGTGGAAAGAACTTGTATTCACAACAGCTATAATGTAAAGCTGAAAGAAGAGGAATTCAGAAAAAGGAGACAAACAGTAGGTGAGGTTTCATGTTTGTTATTTATTTAAAGGTGAAAACAACTGGACTGTTGTAGATTTATCCTTTGGGACATGAACTGCATGTTCAAATGTGGGCTTTAGAAATGGAGTTACCACAAAAGCATAAATGCAACACAAATATTAATCTTGATTAAAGGGGAGAACAAGAATAGGTACTGTTTGTGGAATTTTATACATTTATAACTTTGACTATTCATTACATTAAAAACTTGATGTTCTTAACATAAATGTGCATTTGCTTTCCTTCCTTATGCATAAAACTGATCATAAAAGGAAAGAAAAGGGTAGATTCATATTGCTAATGTCTTTCACTTTGCCATTGTTCTTCATATTGTGTGGCAGAAAAAAATCCAGCACTCTATTTAAATAGTTCTTAAAAAAACTGCATTTCCTACTCACCATTTGGCAGTATGAAAGGTATGATCTACACAATAACTCGCATAAGTGCAAAGTGGTTTCACTTCATTACTAATGCAAATATCAATCTAAATCTAGAGTCAAGCACCTGCCTTGATGCTGAATTGAGGGGAACAAAGACTTCCTGGTGAAGAGAGTTGCACTCCACTTCCCTCTGGAGTCATTTATAGCCTTGAAACTCAATTTAGATGACATTAAATGAGCATTGCTACGGAACCGAAACCACTTCACAAATGCTAAACATGTAACCATCAATCTCGCTCTCCTTTTCTCTGCACCTTCTTTCTCCTGGTTCTGTGCACTCTCTGTCTCTCTCCTTGTTCACACTCCCACTTTAGCTACAAGTAACACAATACAATTTTTATAACTGTGAAGATGACAGAAAGTTTAATAAAATTAAACAGAGAGCAAACTAAGCAAACCATTCTCTTGCCTGTCCAAAATTATTCAAAGTCCACCTTTTCCAGTTAAGGGTATGTAGAATTACAGTAAAGTCTCAAATAATGCATAAAATAAATACTTTGCAAAGTCATATGATGATTGATGACGGACGTGCTGATGTGGGTGAATCATGCTTGAATGAATGGAGTGAACCAGAGATTTTAAAAAACATGAAACATCGACAGAGGCACTACATAAGACAATAAGAGAACCCCAGACAACAAATGATGCAAGAACTAGAAGCAGGAAACATGGTAAAATAAGTTTAACTATATGATAGGCATGCTGACTCACAGTGCTGGGGACCTGGGTTCGATTCCATCCTCAGGTGACTGCGTGGAGTTTGCACATTCTCCCTATGTGTGTGTGGGTTTTCTCCGGGTGCTCCGGTCTCCCCCCACAATCCAAAGATGTGCAGTTTAGGTAGATTGCCTATAGTGTCCAAGGATGTGCAGGCTAAGCATTAGTAATATGATGCTTTAATGACAGAAAATTTATACAAGGCACTAGTTAAACCACACCCAGGATACTATGAACAGTTTGATCCCCTTATCCAAGAAAATATATACTGCATTGGAGGCAGTCCACAGACAGTTCATTAAGTGTTGATCCCACATTTGGGGCGGGGGGAGGTATTTTCTGATGAGGAAAGGCTGGAGTAGGTTCGGCTTGTACTCATTAGAATTAAAAAGAATGAAAGATGACTCTATTGAAACCTTATTAGGGGGCTTGACAGGATAGATGCAGAGAAGATTTTCCCTTTTGTGGGAGAGTCTAAGGTCATAATCTCAGAGTAAGCAATTGGCCATCTAAGAAACGGGATGAGGAGGAATGTTTTTCTCTCATAGAGTAGTGAACCTGGGGCTAGTGAACTAGAGAGCTGCTGTGCCAATAAAGTATATTCAAAGCTGAGATGGATAGATTTTTTATATGCAATTGAGGTTATGGGAAAAAGGCAGAAAAATTAGCATTATCAGATCAGCCATGATCTCATTGACTCCATCGGCAAAATTGCTAATTCTGCTCCTCCATACCGTGGTCCAGCTAACTGGGCAAATATTTCAATTCTCACCGACTCAGTCAGAATAGTTAATTTTATCAAGGGTTGGGGATTTAAATAACTTGACAGTTCTACATATCCGATTTGCCTTTCACAAGCATTTACATTTCCTCCATATGTTCATGGCTCTCACACTGCTGGTTAGGAACCTTGCTACTGGGAAAGTACTGAGGTCAAATAGACACCATTAAGTATAGTCGACTGGCTGAGTTCAGGTTTCCCTCACATGTGAGTCATGTCCCATTTCTAATAAATCTTCCGTATTGGCTAGAAAGGAATTTGTCAGAAATGGTTGTTAGGAGAAGCAGTACTTTCAGTTCCAGTTCACACCTTTGAGTTTTAATTGTCCATGATGGCCTCCATGACGACGACAATCCAGGCCTTGTCTCCTGGTGAAAATTGAGGTTTGCTGATTCTTTCCCAAAGGCATAGCTGTCAGATAATAGCAGTTACTGACTATACCTACACTTGTTATTTCCTGGATTTTCCAATCCATGCATGGTTTAATTTCTCAATAATATAATTTTGTTTTAACCGGAAATGTTCTTTTCTCATTCTTTAACAAGACTGGGGTTTCAAATCTGCAAACTGATATCTTTCCCTTATTTGACATCTGTACAATGCAGGGACACCCACTGTCCTGTGATAGGGAACAGGAACCTGATTCAATGTTAAACTAGGATCGTGATACCCACCATTGTATGATTCAAATCAATTAATTTTGACTTAGTTATGATGAGGCAGAAACAGAATCCTAGTTTATAAAGCTCAGTACAACACTGGGTAGAATATTTATCTATTAAACCACAGAGAACTGTCTGTTCATTTTTTTAAAGCTATATTCTATCTTTTGTGTGTATAATGCGTGCTTTTCTGTTTTAAAACCAATCTCTATATCAGGATAAGAAATGTTAAGATTTTGGTTCATAACTATTCTGTATTCAAGTCAGTGAGTTTTAATGGACTATAAGACTCTGGTCTGAAATCATGAATGCACCAGAAGCAAATTACAAGACTGATACCTTTCTGTCCATCACTGTGACATCAAAGCATTTGTGGATTCTATTTGTAGTTTCTGGTTCTCAGAGGGGAAAAAATAGTTCACTAGTTTTGTGATTGACAGAAAGATGTCAGATGCACTACTGGTTTCAGTAATAATCTGTGCACATTGGGAAAAACAGTATACTGCACCTCAGCAAAACCTGCAAACACACATTTGGTGAGCCTACATTGATAGATTGTTTAGTTGGCTAATGCTTAAAAATTCATGTCAGGGCGCACTGCAGCTTCTAAACCTTGTCTCAGGGAAACTTTAGCATGTACCTTTTGACACAAACTCAACAATTCCTATAATACACACCAGAAAAGCAAGTTTCTATGTTGCTTCCCATAGACACAGAAATATCTCAGGGCACTTTTCAGAGCTGTTTATCCTGACAGGGCATAGGAAGAAAGGCAAATAGTTAGAAAAGGGTAAGAGTACAACATTTAAAAAGAAAGCACCTTAATGAGTTGTTTTAGACAATGAGCAGCCACTGAAAGGAGTTCTAAGCTTCCTTTAATCCACAATTTACTCTTAATTTTACCAAACACATCCTTCTGGCAAAAAACTCAGCATTTTCTAACATAAAGTACAGATTCCAATTGTACCTTTCTAGCATCTTCTGTTTTTATTACATGCTAACAGCTCTTCTATGTCATTCTCCATGCTTCATCAGGCAATATCCTGGTCTGTGACAATCGGACAGTTATCAATCATCATTTCTGGGGAGTAAAAGCAAGCAAAACACTCAGGCAGCAAATTGGACCTCATAATCAGGCATAATTTCAGCATGACTGGTACCATTTTGAAATGCAACACAGATCTCAGGAATGGTCTGCATCAAACACCATTGTTTAGTAGTTTAGTACTGGAAGTACGCAAAGTAGATGTGTAACACTGATCAAATGCCAGTGCTATGATTTTCAACCTTGCCACTTGAGGTAATGCCCTTTCTTAAACACACATAGTTGAAAAATGCAGAAACCAGGATTAAAAATGCCCACCCACCTCAGCATTATTTAAAAAATCAATTACTATCATATACGGTACTGATTAATTTTCTACCAGCTCCTTTTGAGTTTATAGTATAGTTTAGTGTTTTCCAGATACTGTTTAAAGTTTGGGCAGTTAATCGGAGATGGTGTTATCATGGAAAAGGCCTTATGTCTGGTCAGACTACTTGATCTCTGCCACAGATATTACAGTAACTTCATTAGCCTGCATTATGAGCAACCGGCAGAGCCCAGGTGGTGCAGAAGCACAACTGAAAATGAAGAAGGGGAGAAAGAGTTTCCTTCGGGACATATTTCTCTTGCCTCAACCTAAATCAAGAATAGTCTACATTTTTAAAAAGTAGGTGCAAGCTGTTTTACCTCCTTAACAGCTACTGGACCAGTACCTCAAACAGGCTGTGATGTTCATTTGTACCTGCTGTTCTTGATCTTCTAAGCTGCAAAGGTCTCAGGTTTGGATTTCACATGTTCTAGGTTTGGTTATGCTGCTATAAATAATAAGGTAAAGTCAACATATTACATTTTTAAAAAAGGCAGATTGTACAAAATGTGTGCCAGAGTGTAGCTTTGAGACAAAATAAACTGCAGATGCTGGAATCAATGGTCTGAGTTTCAGGGAGAGGTTGGACAAGTGTAGGAGACAGATGGGGGGAATCTTACAGAAGTGTATAAGATTGTAAGAGGCATGGACAGGGTGAATGCACTCAGTCTTTTCCCCAGAGTTGGGGAATCAAGGACTAGTGGGCATCAGTTTAAGGTTAGAGGGGAAAAAATAAAATGAAACCTGAGGGGGAACTTTAAACAGAGGGTGGTATGCATATGGAATGAGCTGCCAGCGGAAGTGGTTGAGGTGGGTACATTAACAACATTTAATTTACATTTGGACAAATACATGGATAGGAAAGGATTAGAAGGATATGGGCCAAGTGCAGGGAAATTGAGTTAGCATTGATGGACATTTTGTTCGGCATGGACCAGTTTGGGCCAAAGGGCCTATCTCTATGCTGTAGGAATCAAGAGTGTCATGCTGGAAAAGCACAGCAGGTCAGGCAGCATCCAAGGAACAGGAAAATTGATGTATCATGCAAAAGCCCTTCCATTCCTGAAGAAGGGCTTTCGCCCGAAACTTCGATTCTCCTGCTCCTCGGATGCTGCCTGATCTGCTGTGCTTTTCCAGCACCACACTCTCAACTCTAGACTCCAGCATCTGCAGTCCTCACTTTTGCCATGCTGTAGGACTCCATGAATCTAATAAGCTGCAGCACCTCCATTGGTGGGCTGATATGATTACATTGTGATAAGTACTCAGTCATGGGATTTATGGCTTCAAACTAGGCCATTCAAACAACCAGGGGTAAAAAATGAGGTCTGCAGATGCTGGAGATCACAGCTGAAAATGTGTTGCTGGTTAAAGCACAGCAGGTCAGGCAGCATCCAAGGAACAGGAAATTCGACGTTTCGGGCATAAGCATTCCTGATGAAGGGCTTATGCCCGAAACATCGAATTTCCTATTCCTTGGATGCTGCCTGACCTGCTGTGCTTTAACCAGCAACACATTTTCAGCATTCAAACAACCAGTCTTTATTCCCCAATTGAACTTCCCATCCCTCTTCATCTAAATCTAAGACACACAGTTTTCTGCTTCATGTGCTGCTCTAGCTTCCTTCTAAGTGTGTCAATACAAATTTCCTCAATTATTCCATGTGGGTAGCAAGTTCCACATTCAAACAACGCTCTTGTAAATTTTTTATGAATTTTCTTTTAGTTATTATTTTATTGTAGTAGAGCATTTTGAGCTTGCTCCTTCAGTGTGATTGTGAGCCATACACGTCAGAAAGATTCAGGATCCAATTTTCAGTTTGCACTAATTTTGCCAGTTTTACCAAGCAATGGACAATATCCATGTTTAGTTTGTCTCCCTGATCTAGAGATAGATCACAGCTTGCTCAAGGAAAACAATCTTAAGATATTTCTTCAATCGCTCTTTCAAAGGAAATCAATAAGAGGATTTTCTTTTCAGAAACGAGAGGAGTTAGAGAGATCAACTAGGCTGTTTGTCCTTTATAAAGTTAAAAATCACACAACACCAGGTTATAGTCCAACAGGTTTAATTGGAAGCACACTAGGACAATCACCTGATGAAGGAGCGTCGCTCCAAAAGCTAGTGTGCTTCCAATTAAACCTGTTGGACTATAACTTGGTATTGTGTGATTTTTAACTTTGTACACCCCAGTCCAACACCGGCATCTCCAAATCTTGTCCTTAGCAAGTTATCTTCCAACTGAATAAGGTAAAACAAGGAGTTCTCCAAGCCAATCACTGTTCTAAAAACAGCTTTTAACTGTTTCATAGCAAAGCAAGGCGTTATCATCTGTCATGAGACTTACAGGAAACCTGATTCAATAAAATTTCACATGTCTATTGTGAGCTTTCAATGATTTCTTTTAAAGAAACCACTCTAGATATTTCCACAATCCTTCAAAAATTAAGACCTGTGATAAATATTAACTGTGTCTGCCAGTGGTGAAATAGCCATCTCTAGGAAGTATAAGAAGCATCTGCAAAGAGGAAGCCAATGTCTTTCAGAAGGGACAGAAAGCAGTAGCCAGTCTTGAAGATGGCACGGCAGAAAATGTGCACAGACATCGGAACAGGAAGCAATGCAACACCATCCAGCACTCAGATCCTTCTCCACAATTAGTCCAGGAATGAAATTCCAAACCTTGCCGAAGATCAAAGTGAGAATTCAATTGAGTACACTTTAATCGGCTTTGTTTTAATTTTACTAATGAATTAAAGCTGACTGCAGACAGAACTGGTGTAAAGAGCTGGGGCCTGAGAAACACTTGATCCAGCTGAACGAACACAAATGTGATTAAACAGGCTTGTTTTGGTTGGTAAGTGTTGTTCTTGGGATCTGGAGCCAGTCATCAAAGGGCAGATTTCAAACTGAATGTGCAGTTCCAATTGGAGTGGGACAGTCTGCACCTTCATGAATGCTGATATCATTGTGCATAGGGTATGGTGACATTAGCAGCACATGTGCAGATGAACCCTAGCATAGTGACCTCAGCAGTGTAAGTGCGGATGCATCCTGAAGCCTGTTGAGGTCACCTGACATCACCTGTCCTGTCCGCTCATATGCAGGGCCTGCCCATTTCATCAGCTGCTTTGGCATTCCAAACAAAAACTCCAAAAATATAAAGCGTCATTGTACAATAATAAACAGGAAGCACAGGCCAAATAGCTTTCCAAGCCTTCTCGCCCATTCATTACGATAATAGCTTCAATACCACATCAACTTCACTCTTCAGTCCTATCCTCATATTCCTTGATTCTCATGCTTTCAAAAATCTGTCAATCTCTGTCTGAAGTGTATTCACTGATTAAATGAAGAAATTGCACTTAAATGACTGTGACCCAGAGATCTGGACTTACCAGCCAACTAAAACAGCCTCTCGTAACAATCCTGTCAACCTCTCTATGCTTGAATGGGATCATCTCATATTCTTCTAAACTCCTGAAAGTTAAAACCTATTCTGCTCAATCTCTCCTCATAAGAAAGCCCTCTCATCCCTCTCATACTTCCCGTACTGCAAGTATTTCGTTTCTTGGATAAGGACATCTAAACATACCAAAGCCCTAAATAATTTCAGAAAGACGTCTTTGTTCTTATCCTCCAAACTCTTGCATTAAAGACTGACATATCATTTGTCTTACTAACTACTTCCTTTACCTGAATATTAATTTTCTGTATTTTGTGTACAAGGACCTTCAAGCCCCTCTGGATATTAAAATTTCCCAGTCCCACAATTTTAAAAAAATCCTCCTTTTCTATTTTTCCTGCCACAGTGCAGAGCCTCACATGGAAGAATGTGATGGCATACTGGTAATGTTACTGGCTTAGATTCAAATCCCACCATGGCATCAGCTGTAATTTAAAATGCATTTCAATTTTTTTTTAAATTCTGGAACTAAAAGCTAATGCCAATAAAAGCCACAATAAACTATCACTGATTGCTGTAAAGAGCCTAACAGACATACTGAAGCAAATCTCTTATTTTGCATGTGACCCTCGATCCACAGCAAAGCATAACTGCTCTGTGGGGCAACCAGGGATGGCAACAAATGCTTCTCACCAACAGCTACACCCCTTGAAAACTGAAAATATTATAACATTACGTTCCACTTCCTTATTCATTGAATTTGCATCCTCCTTGCAGCTTATTTCCACACTCAGTTTTACACTGTCAATTAACTTGAATACATTACACTTGGCTCCTCATCCAAGTCATTGATATAGATTGTAAACAACTCTGATTATTGTGAAACTTCACTGGTTACACTGTGCCACCCTGAAAAAAACATGTTTACGCCGCCTCTATTTTCTGTCTCAATCAATTGCAAATCCATCCCCATGTATTAACCCCAATCTCATAAACCGTGACTTTGTGTAATGTCCACTCTGAAAATCCAATTGCGTTACACCTCACAGTCCCCTCGCCTAGCTGCTGAGTTACATCTCTAAGAAAACCAATTGATTTGTCATATATGACTTCACTTTAAAAAAAATGTGTGGCCTCTTTGCAATTCTCCTGTCAGAGGCTGAGGGGTGATCTTACAGAAGTTTACAAAATTGTGAGGGGCATATATAGGGTAAATAGGTAAAGTCTTTTCCCTAGGGTCGGAGAGTCCAGAACTAGATGGCATAGGTTTAAGGTGAGAGGGGAAAGATATAAAAGAGACCTATGGGGCAACTTTTTCACACAGAGAGTGGTACGTGTATGGAATGAGCTGCCAGAGGAAGTGATGGAGGGCTGGTACAATTGCAACATTTAAAGAGGCATTTGGATGGGTATATGAATAGGAAGGGTTTGGAGGGATATGGGCCGGGTGCTGGCAGGTGAGAGTAGATTGGATTGGGATATCTGGTCGGCATGGATGGGTTAGACCGAAGGATCTGTTTCCATGCTGTACATCTCTATGACTCTATACTGATGCCAGGCCAGCAGAACTATAGGCTCCTGCTTCCTCTCTCCCTCCTTTCTTGAACCTTGGAGTTACATTTGCTACTTTCAATTCTACGGGAGATTCTTCTCAACTCTAAAATCTGGATTCAGAGTATGTAAAGTCGTGGAAGGCTTGTATCTAAATACAGATTTCTTTCCTTTGGCAACCTGAAAGTGAAATTGAATTCCATCCCTTAAGTCAGGAGTTCTTACTCAGATTTGCTCCAGTGCTAATTCAGGCCTCAATCTCAGGTACAGGCTGCATTCACACGAACACCTGAATTTTGCTGATGGTGAAAATGGCCATTAATCTATTGAAATTGGCAGCAAACTTGGGGCTTGAAATATAAGCAAAATAACACAAAGGAGTAGTTGCTATCAGTGATTCTGCACTCACTGCGACGTGGCATTGTACAGATTCCCAGAGATTGCAATTCATGCCTGTCAGAGAGATCCATGAAAACACCCACTCCTACAATGTTAGTCTCACTGTAAAAACCCTGGAAAAGTTTGCAACTTGTTGAATGAGTGTAACTGGGGTTTTAACAGCCTTCCAATTTCATAATTACTTCCAACTGCCCCCACTAGCCATGAAAAGCAAATTTTACATTTGTAAAATGTTAGATTTCTTCAGTGATTAAAAATAACATTTCCTTTGATCTAGACAGCATGAGGCTGACAATTAAGGACTCCTGTTTCAGCTCTAATTTGCTGCAATTCTTATTTTTCTTAATTGCTACTTTTAAATGTTATCAATGCATCACTAAATCACTGAATCTAATGCTACAAAATAATAAGCACCAAAAAGCAAGGCTACACACACAAGGCTACACACACAAATTCACTTCCACTCATGAGCTTTGAGTGAACAGAAGATTCAATTAAAAAGTAGCTAACATTGCAAATCACAGCAGATGGCTTTATTAAATTGAAATGCATTTGAGAAAAATAATTAATAAAATAAAACTGTTTAGTGTGCATTTTTGATCCAATGTTGCCCATGTAAATCTACACTGATGCCAACAACCACACACATCTTTGTAACTGACAATACTTAGCAGATGAGGCTTGTACTGGAAGCAGCCACTGTAAATGTTGCTGTACAAGTATATTCAGAGCCATATGACCCCAAGAAGCTGTTTATCTGTGTAGGTTAAAGGACCCAACTCCTTCTATACCCTTGGGCCACTGAGCAACAAAAGGGGATAAAATATACATTTTTCTTACAATTATTGTACGTTAGCATTACCTTTCATGTTAACTTAACTTTTTATTGACTTTGTCATAATTTTACAGTGCACAATCCATAAAGTTCCATTCCAGAATTTTAACAATCCAACTAAACACATCAATATTTTCAATTATTCACAATAACAAATAGGTAATGAACTAACCTGACTACTCTAAGTGCTTTTGAAAATAAATGTAATATCATTCTTCCTCTGAATGTGCTATAATTTAAAAATGCACAATTACTATTTCATAATAACAGGATCACATTTACCCAATGATTGATTGTTTTCAAAATACAACTGGTCTCTACACCTGGATATTTCACCTCAACAGGTAAAGAATTCCCAGGTTGCAATGATGACAGTTATTAAGGAATTAAGTGGTGTTTCTCACTTTGGACACCAATCAGAATCTGTGCACAACTGCAAATACAAAATCTTCCAAGAACTAGTGCAAATAGGCATTTTTTATGTTAAAAATTCCTTGATGTATTTAAGAGCAGTCACCCAGTGCAGTGTTATTACTACAACAGAAAGTGGGTTTATGAGTTTTGATAAATATTTACCAATCAATAATTGTAATATTTAACCTGCAACCCAATCCGAGTAATGTAATTTTGAATAACTTGAAATGAGTTTTAAAAATCTATACTAAACCATTTACTAGTTCTATTGTGCACAATCCAGTTCCTCAGTAAATAAAGTACTTTCAATATTTAATAAGTATAGGAGGAATCCATCAATGCCATTTCACAGAAAAAAAGGGTTAATTTGAAAAATATTTTCAAAGAGCTGTAAACTAAGAGCTGCAATTAGCACAAACTCATCATGCTGAGTAAAATTAACCAGATATATTTGATTTTAAGTTATATTAGGACTAAGGAGATACTGTAAGGCAGAATAGATATAACTCAGACATGAATCATCTTCAAACGGCAGGTCTTTTTTCCATTTCATCTGGAGGCCTGATTTTGACAATCCCAGAAAGTAATTCGTGCAGAAACATCACCAAGATTGACACAACACTCTGATTGACAAGGAAGCAAATGCAAATATCATGCTGAATCCATCAATCATCAGATTAGGGAATGATCACAAATAGAAGGGGCTTCCTAACCACACTTTGTAATAACAGAAACAGAAATTGGGTATAGAGGACATAAAAATGACACAGGAAATTACACGAGTGAAAATTGATATGTGAGACCAACCTTTAATTATCAATTCAAATATCCTGTACATGACAAAATTTCAGTGACAAAATTACGGATCATGACACTAAATGCAGTAGATTCAGGACAGATCAAGCAACTCAAAACTAGGTATCCATGAAGTGCTGTAGGGCATCTGCAGCAACAGAATTACATTCAATCAAATTAATCTGTAATTTCATGGCCCAGAATATTCCCGACTCAACCATTACCATTAAGCTAGGGATCAATGTTGGTTCAAAGAAGAGAGCAGAGCAGCACCAGGCATATCCAAAAATGAATGGTCAACCTGGTGAAGCTACAACACAGGTCTACTTGCACGTCAAACAGTACAATCAGTTTGCAACAAAGTAATGTTATCACATAACAACGGATCAGATCTAGGCTCTGCAGTTCTGCCGCTTCCAGTCACGAATGGGGTTGAACAGTTAAACAGCTCACTAAAGATCAAGGCTACACACAAATATCCCAATACTAAATGATAGGAAGCCCAGAAGATCAGTGTGAATAACAAGGCTGAAGCACTTGTACTCATTTTAAGCCAGAAGTGCTGTGCTGATTATACTCCTGGCTTCCTTCAGAGGAGCCAGTATCATGGATGGCAATGTTCAACCAATTGTTTTTATTGCAAAAATATACTTAATTCATTGAAATAAATCTTTGGTACATGTACAGTTAATGGAGCCATTCAGATCTATACTCTCTTTCCTTACAGGGAACAAATTTAACTCTTTGATGTACACCATACTCTATATTTACAGTCAACCTCTTGGCATTTACCTGAGGCATCAGTGGGATCCAATTACTGAATGAACCCCCAGTATTCTTCGGCATATGGACCTGACACGGTGGTCTTTCCCCACTGCATCTTTATGTCAGTTGCCCCAAGTTTTAGGAAAGCCAACGTGAAGACACATTGCGCGGAAGATTTAATGCTACACACATTAATTCTGGTAATTTTAACACCTATTATAAAGTTACCAACATCCATTTACCAACTGTCTTGTCACTGGGTGGGTGGGGGTGTTGGGGGCCTGTCTGCATCCCTGTGGTATGGGTGAGCTGTTGGAGCCTTGCAGGGCTGAGGTAGATGTCCAGCTCCTCCCTGGGGCCACTTCCCTGGTCTGGTGTCGTCAGGGTGAGAACAAGATCAGAAGAGTCCAATTCTGAGTCTGACAGAGGGACTGTCAGAGGATTGCGGCTCCCTGTTGCTTGGAGCTGTGAAGCAGTGGCTACCCCTGGTTCTCACCAAGTAGGGGCTGGGCTTTACCAGTCCTCTCAGAGAGTCCATCATTTCGGAGGGTGGGGGAGCACTCCTCTCTATTTCCCCCGATGTACTCTGCCTCTTTTTCTGATGATGGCTGTCCTTCTCCCCCCTTCACCTTCAGAGGAGCTGCTGGTGTCATCCTCATGTGATTGTCTCTTTCCACCTTGCTGTGAGGCTTTGGGGCCTTGTGGGTTTTCCTTTCCTTGCTGTATTTCACCGGTATCCATTTCCCCACTCCTTGGTTTCCTTCTCCACCATTGACTCTGACTGTTCAGCTGGAGCTTGGTTCGGCTACTGTGTCTTCATGCTGGTGACCGTCTGTCCCACTCCACCCTGTCCTTCTTTCTGGATACCTCTGGTCTCAGTTCCCTTGCTCCCATTGCCATCTCCGGCCACCTAACATACATAGCATCCCCTACACCACCATCTTGGGCACCCAATTTGATTCACTTCATGGAATATAAAGAAATGGCTAAAGGTGCTGGTAGATGGTGCAAAGGCCATGTGCCTGACAACATTACGCAACAGTCCTGGTAACTTGCGCTCCAGAACCCCTAACTGAGCTGTTCCAATAAGCTACAACATTGATATCCAGCAGGTAAATTGCCCAGATACTTTTCATCCAGCAAAAGCAAACAAATGCAGCCTGGCCAATCACTAACCCATCAGCCAATCAGCAAAGAGATGGAAGGTATTGTCAATATTGCGATCAAGTGACACTGACTGAGCAACAATCTGCTCACCAACACTCAGTTTGGGTTCTGTGTGCGATACTCAGCCTTGGTCCAAACATAGCTAAAAAAGATGAACTTCAGAGGTTAATTGGAAGTAACTGCCCTTGATATCAGGGTAACATTTCACTAAGTACAGTATCAAAGAGCCCAAGCAAAACTAAGGTCAATGTGAATCAAGAGGCATCTTGCCACTGGTTGAAGTCATACCTTGCACAAAGGAAAGTGACTGTGGTCATTGAAGGTCAAACATCTCAGCCCCAGGACATCACTGCAGGAGCTCCTAAGGGTGGTGTCTTAGACCCAACTATTTTCAGCTGATTCAGCAATGATTTTCCTGCAACACAAAGTGAGAGGTGGGATGTTGGCCAATTACTGCACAAAGTTCAGCACTGTGACTCCTTTCATGCCTCTTAAGATACTAAAGCCGTCCATATCCACATGCAGCAAGGCCTGAACTATGATACTTGTGCCAAACAAGTGCCAGTAATAATCATGTCAAACAAAAGAGAAGCTACCTCCCCTTGATATTCAAAGGCACTGCCATCACTAAATCCCAGACTATTAATATTTCACGATGACCACAGGGCAGACACTGAACTGGACAAATGATATAAAAATAGTGGCTACAAAAGCAGATCAGAAGCTGGGAATTCAGTTCATGACTCCTCAAAGCAAGTTAGTGTAACAGAATACTCTCCACTGCCTCGGATTAGTACAGCTCCAACAACACTCAGGAAGCCTAACATAATCTAGGGCAAAGCAGTGTGCTAATATTTTGCCCTAGATTAGTATTACAGACTTCACTTCCTCCACTACTGGCATACAATGGCAGCAGTGGGTACCATCTCCCAGATCCACTGCAGAAACTTCCCAAGGCTCATTTTGATAGCAAACCTACAGTGTATACTACCTAGAAGGACAAGAGAAGCAGATGCATGGAGAACAAATGATGTTCAAGAAGCCTTCCAATTTGCAGACCATCCTGACTTGGCAATATATTGTCACTCCATCAATTTTGCTGACTCAAAATCTTATAACCTTCTTCCTAACAGAACTGTGGGTACACCACATTATTACAACCAGTTCAGGAGGGATGAAATGGCTCTCATGTATTCATGGAGTAATACAACACGGAAACAAACACATCCATGCCAACCAGATATCCTAAACTGATCCAGTTACATTTCCAGCATTTGGTTCACATTCCTCTAAACCCTGCCTATTCACCAGTCTGGAAACTTGTTCCATACATATACCACCCTCTGTGTCAAAATGTTGACCCTCAGGTCCCTTTTAAATCTTTCCACTCTCATCTTAAACTTCTGTCCTCTAATTCTGGACTTCCCTACCCTGGGAAAAAGACCTTGGCTTTATCCATGTCCTTCACAATTTTATAAACTTTAATGAGGTCACTGTTTAGTTGCTAATGCTCTAGGTTAAAAAAGTCCCAGCTTTTTCAGTCTCTTTCTATAGCTCAAAACACCCATTATCAGCAACATTGTTGTAAATCTTTTCTGAACCCTTTCACATTTAACATCAATTTTCTTATAGCAGAGAGACTAGAATTCTATTCAATATTCCAAAAGCGGCCTAACCAATGTCCTTACATCCACAAAATGACATCCCAACTCCGATATTCTCCTAGCTAACTTGCTCAGTTGGTCGCTAATTTTTATGTGCTTTTTGTCATGGAGGTTACATGTGTCTCTAAGGAAAATGTTCATATCCAATGTCTAAAGTAGCGGCAAGGAGCCAATTATAAGATTATCATGACTGAAAGAAAAAGCAATTTTTAGATTTTTCTCATTGTTAGCAGATGATGGAAGTTGCAACATTAAGCAGATGCACACATGGATACAAAGTTAAAGAAGGATATGTCCAATACAAAAGGGAGATAAATTAATATATAGTTTAAAATCCTGAGATTATCTTTTGTGGTGTAAGGTTTTAACCTGCGACTACTGTTGGTTCGCCGTGGATAAACAGCAGTAGCAAATATTGTAGACCTGTTAAATTCTCAGTGCCAAGATGTTCTTTTCTCCAATCTGTGCTATCACTGGGTATTTTGTCCTTCAAAGGTCAGAGACAGAAAGATTTCTCCAACTTATTCCAGTTACAAATCTACCTCCCCGCTCTGCCCAAAGCCATTTCCTGAAATATAGGCTGTTTAAATATTTCAATATCTGATTTCATTTCTTCTCAGATTGACAATTGCAGGTGGTGCCTTTCATCTCCATTTTAATGAAATTTGTCAATAGGGGTTAAGGGCTTATTCACATCTGACTAGGTGCATTAATTTTATTGCCTTTTTAAAAATGTTAATTTCAGTTCAGACAATTTTGTTTATCCCATTTAGATTAGACAAACCTTGTGGAAGCAGTGTGGTCAGCTAACTTCTATGGCCATTTTAAGCCAGTATTGTTCACCTTTTAAAAACCATTTTATCCCCAGAAGTCTCAAATATTAAAATCAGATGGGTGGAATTCAAAGATCAATAGTCCATATTTAACACTATCGTGACAACATGAATTGGAGCGATTCAAATGCAGTGACTCATCACCACCTTCACAAGGTCACTTAAGGATGGGCCCAGCCAGTAATGGCCAACTTCTATTAAATAAAATAAGACAGAAACTGACAACTCAATGTCTCATTCCTTTGGGAGTTACTGCACAACCAGAACATGTGCTGCTAATAAGATGTCCTGTAACTCAATGAGGCTTGTAAATTTCTCAAAGGGCACATAGAATGAAGCAGCCAATCAGATGGGTGTAGATAAAGTTGTTCAAACACTTCCCTTCGAAATTAGAAGCAGAATATTCTCCTAGTCAGAACTGTCAGACATCATGAAGATAGCTGTCTGTCTGAAATGCACCAGGTGGTTGTAAACAAAATGCTATTTCGCAAAATAAATTAATGCAGCAAACAAGATTTATGTTTCAATTATATGAAGAACACTGTAATTGGTAGTTGTCCCCTTACCAGCACAACAATGGGGTACATTTTTACTGAGATAGATTAGATTTGGATTTTGGGCAGATCAGCCTCAAATTACTGTTATAGTTATTTCCAAAGTCACAAGAGGCTTCACATAGTAGAATCACCAACACCAATGACACTCCCATCCTCCACTATGAAAGTATGAGCCACATCCCCACTGTATGAGTTTATGGCCAAGATAGGAAATAGGAGCTTCACCAGACAGTACACCCAAAAAGCCACCCATCTGAAACTGATGATTTGAACAGAAACTGTTTTATTTTCTGGAATCTCAAATGGGCAACTTGTACAATGATGCAGTCAACAGAATGCAATAGGCTAGGGAAGGAGGAAATGTGTAAAAGGGAGAAAAATTATGGGCTCTGCTGCTTCTACTATTTCCATTGTTTTATTCACCTTCTCATTGTGTTATGTGTTTCCCATCCCTCAAAATATATTAAGAAGATAGTTCAGACCCTAACTTTTTCTTATTTTAAAGGTAACTGTAAGGTGTTGTGTTCTGGTTGCAATTTGATTGGTCAAACTACTCGACGTTAAGCAAAACATACTTTATTCATTAACTACAGGTAAAATGCAACATCAGCAAAAACAAAGAAAATAATTGGCTTAGCTGTAACTCTATTGAAATACCTAACAAAATAACAGATATAGTAACTATTACTAATTAATGGATCCAATACAGTAACATCCCATAAACATGTCCTTGACAAAGGCAAATTCGGAAAAGCAGATTGTCTCATATGCAACTCCAGCAGCAAGAAAACATGAAGAGACAGAGTATGGCAGGGAGAGATATACTGCGGCTTCCAAACCCTGCTGAGGTACGATTAAAAACTAAAAATCCTGGTTCCGTGAGAGCATGACCTCACCCATTCAGGCAGCTTCAATTGTTCCAATTTTTAAAAAAAAACCCAAGGCCTCACAATTTTTTCCGAGTTTTCAATAGACAGCCATGCCTTAAAACCGCTCTTTAAAAAGAATCCAGAATGAGATTCACCTCTTAAAGCCATTTTATTGTCACAATTGTCTTTAAGACAGCCCTTCACACCCTTCCATTGCCCAGAAGTGGGAACCACTGTTACAATGGAATTGGATTGTTAATTAGATTTTTGTCTTTGCACTCCATTTCTCTATTTATGCTATACATTGGTTTCAGTATGGTACACTTTATAACACCAGTTTTGTCAGATAATTGTACACAACTGGGTCATATTATGCAACCAGCTCCACTTCTTTGAATTTGGCCTCAGACAATAGCTAGACTACAATATTCAAAAGACTTTGGCTTTGTTAATAGAAATATTGTATTTTGCATTGTGTGATCGATTTTTTTGTTTAAAATCAAAACTAATCATACTTATAAATGCCTAGCATGGAGCATATATATAAGAGTGAGTACTGCAGGTATGAAAATCTGAAATATAAACAGCAAATGTTTGAAATACTCAACAGAAAAGGCAGCATTTGTGGATATAGAAACAGAGTTGCCACTTGTAACACTTTGCCCACAGTTCCTTTTGTATTGCTTTCCAGGTCCGGTCGGGTGTGTATTTAATAAGGAGGCAAAGGTCCCTTCTGTGAACTCCACTGAAGAGCCATGATAGAGGGCTCATCCTCAATGGCATATCTGTCGAAACAATTGGCTCTGTAGAGGGTTCCTTTGTGTTTATTTTTGTGATCCTCGGTTGTGTTCCTTGGAGTCAGAGTCTCTTTTTATGTCTTTCACCTTCTTTTTGACATGGTATGTTGCCTCATTTACCTGGAACACACATTTTTTCCCCCTTTTAACTGGATACCAGCTTCAAAAATGCCACATGGCCCCCTGCAACTCTTCATATGTTTCTTTGCAGTAGCTCCTGAGGTAAAAACATCTTCCAGATAGACTGTCACACTGGGCACCACTTGGAGGATATTTTTCATTGCCCTTTGAAATATGGCGCAGGGCAAAGATACCTCAAAGGTCAAGCAAGTGTACTCATTCAGTCCTCTGTGGGCATTTACAGTCATGTAGACTTCCTGTGTGACCCCTCAAACTCCAGATGGAGGTAGGCGTGGCTCACATTCAATTCAGAAAATGTGACCCCAGCCATCTTTTCATAGAAATCTTCTATATGTAACACAGGGCATCTGTAAGGAGCAATCTGTTCACGATCAACTCATAATCATTACAGAGACAGACCGGGTTGTCAGGCTTTACAACGGAGGCTACTGGCATAGCCCATCAGTAAACTGGACTGGGTGTATGATGTCAAGTTTCTCTAGATGTTCCAATCTGGCCTCTAGCTTGGCACATAAAGGGCACAGGGGACTGGCCGTGCTTTGAACTATTTAGGTCTGGCCCCTGGGTCTACATAGTTCTTGATCTTGGCACCTTTTATCTTCCTGAGACCTTCTTAGAACACTGCAGGATACTTCTTAATGACTTCTACAGATCACCAGTATCTATTTTAAACATCTTCTGCCAATGCATGCAAAAGTGTCTAAAGCCGAGGGAACTTATACTCAATGAGCTTCGCAGGGAGATTAATTAGTGATTCTCCATGGGCTTTGGAGGGGTTATCACACTACTGTTCAAAAACAACAATGAATTTGGTCCAATGTGTCAGATTAGATGAGAGAGAGAGAGAGAGAGAGAGAGTGTGTGTGTGTGTGTGTGTGTGTGTGCGCGCGCTCGCGCGCATGTGAGATGAGAATGTGTTTTGGGGAGAGAGAAGGGAGGAAGGGGAGAGACAGGGGGAGAGAGGAAAAGAAAAAAAAGAGAGACAATGTATTGGAGAGTGACAGAAAATGTGTGGGAGGGAGTGAGAGAGAACAAGAGTGTGGACAAGAGTGAGGATGGAGGTGAGAATCTGTGTGTGAGAGTATGTGCATGTGGGAGAGTCAGAGAGATTGAGGGGGAGCTGTGTGACAGAGAGTGAGGGACTCTTTTCCCTTCTCAACAGTTGCTTACAAGTTCAGCCAGGAGAGGGGGAAAACCCAACAGGCAACCAACTTCAAACCTATACTATTGTATAAGTTTCAGACCCCAGACTTGATTATGCACCATGGTAAAGGCAAACACAAGTTGAACCCATTTCCTTCTCTTGGCCTTAGTTCCCACACATTCTCTACTCAGCAATATTTGGGGCCTCATCTGTCTCTGTTTAGCTTTACTAAACAAAATGTAAGACAAGAGGTTTTAGTACTTGGTTCTGCTGCCTAGCATGTTTTAGATTTTAGTAATTAAGCATTTTCAAAATTGTCAACGTATTGTTTTAACATTGATTTTTTTTTGTTTTTGCTCATTACATTTTCTTTATGCTTGAACATTTTTTCAAATTCAAGTCAAATTTCAGGCAACTGCTGTTAGATTCCTTGCTTAAGACAAAATGCGAGGCTCACAAGAAATCAAATTACCTTTTGGAGAGTTGGAATAAGGCAGTATATATGCTTCAATAGAAATGGATGCATTCAAAATGTTTACCACATTTTATGTCATCTGTGCCAAGAGACACAAATGTCAATAACCCTTTGTCAGTGCAGCTCCATGATCATGGATCTGAACTATTAGCTCTGTTTCTGTCTCCATGGATCTTGCCTGCTCTGCTAAGTATTTCCAGCATTTTTTGTTTACATTTCAGATTTCCAATACCTGCAATACTTGGGTCTATAACTAGATGCTCTATGCCGGGCATTTGTAAGTGAGTTTAGTTTCAATTTAAAATGAGAAAATAGTTATTATTGAATGGAAAGTGTAATTTCTCTGTTATCAAAAGCAAAATATTTTTAATGTTGCTATCTAGTATTGCATAGAAACTGGTTAAAAAAAGTAGAGCAGGTTGCATAATACAAACAATCGAGTTGTGTAATTGTCGAACAAAGTAGTGGTTGTGAAGTGCATCAAACTGAAACCTGAGCTTTTCGTGAACTTTAAGCAGAAGCATAGAAGACAAAAGACCAAACATTTTGCTAAATCTATATAAAGTAGACTGACTCCACTACGTCTATAATTCCCAGTTCTAGATATCTGAAAAGCATGCGCAGATTGGAAGATGAAAATAAGTCACATGGAAACAAGAGGAGCTTGAAGACCTATGATTTCTCTTCATGCCCCTGGGAGGGAGCTAGGAATCCAGGGAGAGGGAGCTTGCGGACAGACAGTGTAAGAGTGAAGGAATATGAAACGTGATATGCATGGGGATCAGGGCTAGGGCAAGAAGAAGTGAGAGAGGATGGCAGTATGGAGAAACACAGGAGATATATACTACCTCTAAGCTGGAGACAACCAGATTTCTTTTTAAATTAAAGAAGGATTTAATTTAGAAGGATAAAAGCAATGAAGAGAAGTCAACAAATGGAGTTATAAGTGAGGTGAAACTACGTTTTGGATTTCAACCAACTCTAATTTTATCTCCATTGGTCTGGGGGAATTCTGCCTCCTGTTGCTACTTCCCCTACATTTTCAGTTGAGAATAAGAATCCAGATCTGTGAGAACATATAGAAGTTCATTATTGCAAATCTTGATCAGACTACAAAGAGAAAACAATATGTAGGTCCAAGAGGCAGGTGGGCCTTAAGATTACCAGGCTGAGTCCAGCATGACCTGCATTGCTGTCGCACTCATACAAATTGTAAATGCATAAGGGAAACAATAAATGGTTTTGACCACATCTGGTGTAGATGGAGTGTTTTTCTTCTGTTTGAGCACATATGCTCTACTTGTGAACGATGCAAAGCCTTTCAAGGGTAAATTACACAGTTAAGCACTTCCACAATACAGGATGCAAACATCTGTAATCATAGTACCCTGCATGCGAATGCATGCAGTGTCCAGTTATGTGGGATAAAATTCCTGGTCACAAGCAATCTTGACTGTGTCTCTGACCACTGCAGATTGATCAGCCATCTTTGCAAAGCAGAAGTAATCACCAGTGACCTGAGGGCCACAATTCACGAAGGCAGTCCGAGATCTCAGGCTGAACAAGGGCAGGGAGCTGATTTTCTCTCAGTTTGATAAATATTTGACAATATATTCTTAATGTACAATGCTGCCTTTGTTTTGGGCAAGGGATCAGTCTTCATGCAGTATTTACAATCTCCTACAGTAATTGCATAGCATGGCTTGTGCTTTATTCATTTGAATAAGTTCTCTTTATAAAAGTCCATGTTAAGGCATTTCATGTTCCGCCTGCCGTCCTCCATGTCCCATTGTACAGAGGAGTATGCTCAACTATCATTTATCAGTGATGCAAATGTTGACTGATCACATAACTAAGGAACTGTTCTGCTTCTCATATTCCTTGCAGTGTGACCGATGGGTCCACCCACACTATGGGTTATATCATTGCTGCTGTGGTGCAGCAAAGGTGCAGAGAAATTGAGGAGCTACAGAGCTGCCATGATTCCCAGGAGCAGCACCAACTTCCAGATTAAGGAGTCTCAGCTAAAGATCCCCATTGGAGGTACAGATGTCTAGATTATAGTCATCAATGCTGATTCTTCCAGATTTTCATAGCCTCTTATGCCACAGTAGGAGGCCATTTGACTCACTGTGCCGACAGAGGTCAACAAAGATCTGACTATGGTATCACCAATCAAGTATGTGGGTTGAAGATTTGGAGCTTCCAGATTGGTGATGAACTTCCTTTCAGGTTTACAAATAAGGTATGTCAAAAAGGAAGTGAAGTTATTAAATGGGGAATAAAAAAACCTTTGTTACAAATCAGCAGTCCACATTTCAGCACCGGGAGTCGTGACAGCGTGAGCCAGGGGGCAGCCCGAAAGGTAAATTTGAAGATTTACCTTGTGAATCAGCAGCGCAAAGGCTGAATGGGAATGAAAGCTAACATGGGGACAGCTGGGTAGGTGAACTCGTATACTTGGGTAGTGGCTAAACCTGAAACACGACACATGTAGTGTCTCCCACCCGTCCTCCTCCTCTAACCAAAAAAACCTGTGTGGAGAATTGGTAAGGTGTTTTTCTAATCTCTCTTGGCAGTTTAGAGCAGAGGGGATGCAAGCTAGGGCAGTTGTATGCTCCTATTGTAGGATGTGGGAGGTAAGGGTCACCACCAGCATCCCTGCTGACTTCACCTATGAGAGTGGACTTCAACTCCAGCTCCTCACAGACCACGTTAGAGATCTGGAGCTGGAGCTGGGTGAACTTCGGAACATTCGGGGTGATAGAGAGAGGTTATAGGGAGGTAGTCACACCTAAGTTACGGGATAAAAGTAGCTGAGTGACTGTAAAGGAGAGGAAATGAGATTTGGCAGTTAGTACAGGGATCTCCTGTGGCCGTTCGCCTCAATAATAAGTATATCGCTTTGGATACAATCGGGGCAGCACAACCTACCGGGGAGAGCTACAGCGGCCAGGTCTCTGGCACTGAGCCTGGCTCTGTGGCTCAGAAGGGAAGGGTGAAAAATAGGGGAGATAGTGACAGGAGATTCAATGGTCAGAAGAACAGAGAGGAGACTCTATGGTCGCGAACGAGACTCCTGGATGGTATGTTGCCTCCCAGGTACGAGGATGAGGGATGTCTCAGATCAAGTCGATAGAATTCTTAAGGGGGAGGGAGAGCAAGCAGAAGTCGTAGTTCACATTGGTACCAGTGACATAGCTAGGAAAAGGGATGATGACCTGAAAACTGAATAAAGGGAGTTATGTTGGAAGCTAAAAGGCAGGACGAGCAGAGTAGTAATCTCAGGATTGCTACTGGTACCACGGGCCATGAGGCTAGGAACAGAGAGTGAGTGCAGCTGTACATGTGGCTGCAGAGCTGGTATAGGAGGGAGGGTTTCAGATATGTGGACCATTGGGATACCTTCTGGGGAAGGAGGATCCTGTACAAAAAGGCTTGGTTGCACCTGAACTGGTGGAGCTCCAATATCTTGGCAGAAGGTTTGCTAGAGCTCTTCGGGAGGGGTTACACTAGTTTTCCAGGGGGATGGGAACCAGAGCTACGGATCAGATGTTGGGATAGCTGGTGAACAGGCAAACACAGCTTGCAGAGAGTCTATATGGAAGGACAGACAATTTATAGGGCAAAGTTACAGTCAGTGTGATGGGTTGAAGTTTATCTTTTTAATGCAAAAAGTGTCAGGAATAAGGATGGTGAACATAAAGCATGGGAATAGTTGAAACTATGATGTTCTGACCAAGATGAAGACTTGGATATCACAGGGGCAGGAATGGTTGTTGGATATTCTGGAGTTTAGAGGTTTCAAAAGGAATAAGGAGGGAGATAAAAAAGGTAGGGGAGTGGCATTGCTAATCAAGGATAGTATCTCAGCTGCAGAAAGGGAGGTTGTTGAGGAGGGCTTGTCTACTGAGTCAGTATGGGTGGAAGTTAGGAACAGGAAAGGAGCAGTCACTTTATTGGGAGTTTTCTTTAGACCCCCAATAGCAACAGAGACACAGAGAAGAGATTTGGAGACAGACGTTTGGAAAGATGCATAAGTAACAAGGTTGATGTCATGGGTAACTTCAACTTCCCTAATATTGATTGGAACCTCCATAGTGCAAATAGTTTGGATGGAGCAGTTTTTGTCAGGTGTGGCCAGAAAGGATTCCTCAAGCAATATGTAGATAGGCCGAATAGAGGGGAGGCCATGTTGGGTTTGGTGCTTGGCAACAAACCAGGTCAGGTGTCAGATCTCTTGGTGGGAGAGCATTTCGGTGGTACTGATCATGGCTTTTTTACTATAGTCTTGGAGAGGGATAGGAGCAGATGATTTTAGTTGGGGAAAGTATTTAGTTGGGGTAGGGGGAATTATAACGCTATTAGGTAGGAACTCTGGAGTACAGATTGGGAGCAAATATTCTCAGGGAAATGCATGACAGAAATGTGGAGGTTGTTTAGGGAGCACTTGCTGATGGTGATGAATAGGTTTGTCTTATTGAGGCAAACAATGAATGGTAGGGTGAAGGAACCTTGGATGACAAGGAATGTGGAACATCTAGTCAAGCAGAAGAAGGAAGCTTACTTAAGATTGAGGAGGCAAAGATCAGATAAGACACTAGAAGGTTACAAGGTAGCCAGGAAGGAACTGAAAAATGTACTCAGGAGAGCCAGAAGGGGGCATGAAAAAGCCTTGATGAGTAGGATTAATGAAAACCCCCAAGGCATTCTACACTTTTGTGAGGAATGTGAGGAACATGAGGATAGCCAGAGTGAGGGTAGGGTCAATCAGGGATATTGGAGGGAATTTGTCCCTGGAGTTGGACGAAGTAGGGGAGGTCCTTAATGAATATTTTGCTTCAGTATGCCTGAGTGAAAGGGACCTTGTCATTTATGAGGACGGCATGAAACAGGCTGATAAGTTCAAACAGGTTAATGTTAAGGATGAGGGTGTGCTGTAAATTTTGAAAAATATGAGGATAGACAAGTCCCCTGGGTCAGATGGGAGATACCGAGGGTTTCTACAAGAAGAGAAGGAAGAAATTACTGCACCTTTGGTGATGATCTTGTGTCCTCACTGTCCGCTAAAGTGGTACCAGATAATTGAAGTGTGGCAAATGTTATTCCCTTATTCAAGAAAGGGAATAAGGATAACCCTGGGAATTACAGGCCACTCTCATGTTGCTGGTCGGCAAATTATTGGAGAGCATTCTGAGCGCCGGGATTTATGATTATTTGGAAAAGCATACCTTGATTGGAGATAGTCAGCATGGCTTTGTGAGGGGCAGGTCATGCCTCACAAGCCTTATTGAATTCTTTGAGGATGTGACAAAACACATTGATGAAGGTAGAGCAATAGATGTGGTGTATATGGATTTTAGCATGGCATTTGATAAGGTTCCCGGTAGGCTCATTTAGAAATTAAGGAGGCATGGGATACAGGGACATTTGGCTGTCTAGATATAGAATTTGCTGGCCCATAGAAGACAGAGGGTGGTAATAGGTGAAAATTATTCAGCCTAGAGCTCTATGGTGTTCCGCAGGGATCTGTTCTGGACCTCTGCTCTTTGGGATTTTTATCAATGACTTGGATGAGGAAGTGGAAGGGTGAAGTGGGAAGTTTACCGATGACACAAAGGTTGGTGGATAGTGTGGAGGGCTGTTGTAGGTTACAGCGGGACATTGACAGGGTGTAGAGCTGGGCTGAGAAGTGGCAGATGGAGTTCAGCCTGGAAAAGTGTGAAGTGATTCATTTTGGAAGGTCAAATGTTAATGCAGATTTCAGGGTTAAAGGCAGGATTCTTGTCAGTATGGAGGAACAGAGGAATCTTGGGGTCAGCATCTATAAATCCCTCAAAGTTGCCACCCAATTATTAAGAAGGCATATGGTGTGTTGGTTTTCATTAGCAGGGGGATTGAGTTTAAGAGCTGCGAAGTTATGCTTCAGTCTAGAAAGCCCTGGTTAGACCACACTTACAATATTGTGTTCAGTTCTGGTTGCCTCATCAACGAAAGGATGTGGAAGCTTTAGAGAGAGTGCAGGGGAGATTTACCAGGATGCAACCTGGACTGGAGGGCATGTCTTATGAAGAAAGTTTGAGGGAGGTGGGGCTTTTCTCGCTGGAGTGAAGAAGGATGAGAGGTGACTTGATAGAGGTGTACAAGATGCTGAGAGGCACAGATGGAGTGGATAGCCAGAGACTTTTTCCCAGGGCGGAAATGGCTATCATGAGGGGTCATAATTTTAAGATGATTAGAGAAAGATTTAGGGAAGATGTCAGAGGTAGGTTTTTTACACAGAGTGGTGGGTATGTTGAATGTACTGTGGTTGTAGAGGGACATTTATGTGATTCTTGGATAGGCAATGGATGATACTGAAATGTAATGTATGTAGGTCAGTTTGATCTTAGAATAAGATGAAAGGTCAGCATAACATCGAGGGCTGGAGGGCCTGTCCTGTGCTGCACTGTTCTATGTTCTACATCTCAAAAATATTTGCATGAAACAATTCCCTGATAGACAATGTGCTGCAAACATCATTTGCCCAGAATGTGTCAAATACATATTGCTCCCAGACATTGTCAGTCCATTCCACAATATTCATTCTTCTGTGGGGTGAAAGTAGTTATGTGCAGTAGCTGTGGAAGGGACTACCACTTGCAAATTGACCCATCCAGTCACAACAGATGCAACCCATTGTCTCCCAGGACAGAAAAATGTCACATTTGTGTATTGCTATCTTCCAGCTGTAAGCTCAAAGTCAAATTCACTTACTTTTACATGATCTGTGGTCCTTCACTTACAGACTCCAAATTACATTCCTGCTCAAACTGTTTCAATTTCAATGAAGTTCCATTTTGGGAGTCCTTACATCTTCCAAATCCAGGTTGTGGGATAATCTTTGTCACTCTTCTTAGAAACTAAAAGCATTGTTCTGAACAAACTGGCAATCCATTACATATGAAAGTATTACACAAAAAAACATTTTAAATCTCAAAATGAAGTCTGAAATCAAAGGTGATTGCCAGCCAAGACTAATTAGTAAATTTCATCCCCATCTTCAGCCATCCAGAAGCCCAGAATATTCTTAATGAGGTCTCATCAATAATTTATATAAAATAATACTGGTTTCCAGTGCTCTTAGCCTGAACACTTGAAGCTTAATGATAACGGCTCCAAAAGGGAAGCCTGCAATGGGATGATTAATAATTTTGCCCAAATTTTTGCCCATCTCTCTTTTACTACTGGCCACTTGTGATTCCGAACTCAGTTTCTTAATAAGTACAATTAATCAACTTGGATTCTGCTTAATTTTAGGTAAATCTGGGATATCCAGGGTGAAAATTCATACAAATAACACACCAAGCTGAGTAGAATTAATCTACCATACTGATGAAGTGCAAAATTCCAACAGATATGATCAGATCCCACTGAATGCACTCAATGTCCTGTACCTTCATCACCTTCCTCATAGCATGGTACCACCAGCAGAGTTTCAGTTCACTGCAGAAGTCTTTCCCTTTCGTTCAAGAATAGTGATTTCTACTTCAAGTATCTAGTGCAGATCATCAAAATTCCACCAATCACTGTCAATTTTGAAATAACTCCACAGAAGCCAGCGTCCTGTTACCAAGTCACCCTTTATTTACAAATGGAGAGTCTTTGACACTGGTCCAGCCCCCTCAGAGCCAACTTTCAGAGTGTCAGAATATCTGGGAACTCGTTTTCTATGATATCCACCTGGCTGACCTCGTAACAATCATTACAAATTTATCACAGCTTTTAATGCTTTTCCAAGCTGCCAACAATTTAGCAATTACTGTTCGTAGAGTAAAAGGTAAATAAGTAAACATATAAATAGCCAGCCTACATCAGTAGTAATGTAAAAGATCACATGACAGTCATCTCTGGAGAGAGAGGATCAAGTGTACAGCCTAATGTTTATGAATATTTAGAGTACGTTAAATAAAAAGATAATCTTGCTAACAGCCTAGACTTAACAGTACCTCTAGATTCACACCAAAGGCAAACTCTTGAAAAAATCAATGCCTTGATAACAGATGACATGTTCTAATTTGTAAATCCATCCCATATTCTGAGCGTTAAAAATCACATTTTGCATATATATGGCATATGAGCTGACCAAATTCCATTTCCAGTTGCAAAATGCTATACATGTATTAATAGTGAGCCTCAAATGTTTTACTGCAGAATTGCATGTTTACAGTGAAAGGACACATAGCACCAAACAGAAATGGTTCCACCAGCAAAGGAAATATAATGTATGAAACTGCTTTGCAGCTATAATTGTAACATTTGCTAACTCATCAAATAACTCCTGCAGCTGGCGAATTTGTGGCATGTTGGTAGAAAACTGAGAGAATACATGAGGGAACGAGTCTGTTCTGAACAAGATGCCCAAGACCGTATGTGCCATCAAAACAAGATGGTCGTCAGCAGGTACTCAAATGGGTCCTCAAGTCGCCAGAATAGTTTTTATTTTCCTTGATTTTTCAATCAGTGGTGATGCTGGGTGCATAAGCCCAACGGAAATTTAGGCTTCCCGGGAAATTCCCAAATGTCTCCGCATGAGGTGTTTCACAGGGTCTTAATTTGCAGGAGTACCAAACGTCCTGTCACTGATGATCTGAGACGGAAGATTTGATCCACTGTCATCAGAAATGCAATGTGTATATTTGCATATAAATTCATCAAGAAAAAACCTGAATCTAACAAAGACATAAGACCAGCAGCTCGTTAGTGCAACACTTTATGGAATGAAATGGTTTTGTTTTGTGAAAGATGACAAAGATTACTCAGAGCTGAAAATGTGTTGCTGGTTAAAGCACAGCAGGTTAGGCAGCATCCAAGGAACAGGAAATTCGACATTTCGGGCCAGAGCCTGATGAAGGGCTCTGGCCCGAAACGTCGAATTTCCTGTTACTTGGATGCTGCCTGACCTGCTGTGCTTTAACCAGCAACACATTTTCAGCTCTGATCTCCAGCATCTGCAGACCTCACTTTTTACTCAAAGATTACTCAGATACTAACAAGAGACCTTGATGCCAAAATTAGTTTCCAGAGGTTTATCATCAGACAGCAGTCAAACCCATTAAGTCATGTCAGTAATACAGATGAAGTGCTCAGTGATTTCAATTTCTCGGCAGTGGAGTGGAAACATTTGAAAACATTTCAAGTGAAAATGACAGGACACAGAAAGATGAGATTCCTGACGGTAATAGCCTGCATAGTTGACCCAATGAAATTAAAGACTATGCTAATTTTTAGATGTAAGAACATGTCAAATATCAGGTTCCTTGCAGGAGATTTGTGCATGTCCATTAAAAAACAGAATGGGCTTGGATGGAGTGAAGTTACAGATCAATTGCAACATTTAAAAGGCATTTGGCTGGGTATGTGAACAGGAAGGGTTTGGAGGGATATGGGCCGGCTGCTGGCAGGTGGGACTAGATTGGGTTGGGATATCTGCTTGGCATGGACGGGTTGGACCGAAGGGTCTGTTTCCACGCTGTACATCTCTATGACTCTAATAACACTGAATATTATCTCAGTGGCCCCTGGAAATCGGTAAGTGTAGGACATGATTAGATCCAGCATAACCAATAAAACCCAGAGGTAAAGAACGAACACCACATTGCAGTGAGTGAGTCTGGCATTCCTGGTTCAATTTGGATGCGTTCCTCATCAAACCATTCAAAGATCATATTTCTGTTGAAAGGAATAGGTGGATAGTTGACAGAGTAAAATCCTGCAAGAGATGCAAATATGCTTATTGCCCCATTTTATGTTTTATGTGGTTTTATCATCAAATTGTGGATATTACTAGTGCACAAAGTGTCATCAAACCATTACAAAACATTCAGAGTATCAAATTCAATGGATGGACAGGAAGATTATTTGTTGTGGAGGGAAGATTCTGAAAGTGAAAGCATCAAATGTGATCCAAAGTGAATCCTTACTGTTGTGTCTGTGGATTCCTTCAGGCTCATGGTGGCATACCATGGATCGGAATAGCCACTTTCCTGGTCCAGCTTGAATGAAGTTTATTGCATTATCGCGACTATTGACAGATTACATGAATATGAGCTGAACTAGCCTTAGGTCTGCCTTTTAAACTCTTCTTTTTTGTCTCCCAACCAAATTTCAATGACATCACCACAGTGGTGGACCTTATTGCGTTCAATCAAATATTAATCCTTTTGCATCCATATGGAATTGTTAGAATGGTGCTACATTTAAAGCAACTCCATCAATTTGATAGCATCTGAGGTTCAAAGACAATGAATTTCTTAAAATGCTTTCAATGGGATAAACATATGAGCATATGATTTAGAGGCACAGTAGCTGACCCCTTGAGCCTGCTCTGCCATTTGATAAGATCATATTGATATGATTATGGCTTTAACTCCACCTTCCTGCCTTTCCTCTACAGCCTTTGAATTCCTCATCAATCAAGGATCCACCTAACGTTTCCTTATAAATACTCAGGGATCTTGTCGCCTGTGCACTTGGGAGAAGAGAATTTCACAGACCAATGGTCCACTAAGAAGAGAAAAATCTCCTCGTCATCTCCATCTTAAATGGGACACTCCTTTTTGTTTGTCAAAACTGTGTCCTTTACATCCAGCCTTCATAATAGACACAACATCCACCCAGTCAATTCCCCTCATGATCCCACATGCTTCAATAAGACTAACTCTCACTCTTCTAATTCTAAAAGATGCAAGCTCAACCTTCCCTCAGAAGATAATGCCTTCATCCCAGCAATCTGTCTGACATGATTCAAATGCTGTTATATATTTTCTCAAATAAAGCAATCAAACCTGCACATAACCCTCTACATGTCAAGAAAGGTAACGTATCTTTGTACAATTAATTCATCCAATAAACCATGCCACAAATAACCAGTTACCACCCACATTAGCAGTTCATATCACATATGGCATGATGGCTCAGTGGTTAGCACTGCTGCCTCACAGCGCCAGGGACCCAGGTGTGACTCCAGCATCATGTGACGGTCTATGTTGAGCTTGCACATTCTCCCTGTGTATATGTGGGTTTCCTCCCGGTGCTCCGGTTTCCTCGCACAATCCAAAAGATATGCAGGTTAGGTGAATTGGCCATGCTAAATTGCCCATGGTGTTCAGAGATGTGTAGGTTAGGTGCATCAGTCAGGGGTAAATATAGGATAATAGGGTAGGGGAATGGGTCTGCGTGGGTTAGTCTTCAAAGGGTTGGTGTGGACTTGTTCAGCAGTATGATATGTTCATTTTATAATTGATCTCTTTCTATGGGAGGATTTTCAAAGAGTTCAAAGGTTGACATACACAGTATGATCCATGACAGCAAAGAACAGTCTGTATATGCTCCTAAATGTAAAATAGAAGCTTACAGCACAGATGGAGTCCATTCTGTCAATTGTGTTTGTGTCAGCTCTTTGGAAGCGTTACCCAGTTAGTTCCACCTCCCACTGTTCCTTCAGCACTGCAAATCACCCTCTTCAAGTATATATTCAATTTTCTTTTTGATAGTTATTATTTAATCTGTTCCTATTAACTTTTCAGGAAAGGCTTCCAACTGTTAGCATAAATCTCTGTCCTCTAATTATTGAGGTTCCTGCCGGGAAAAACAGTATTGGCCAAATACGTGTATCCTATACAACAACAAATGATTATTACACAAACTTTATATGTTAATATATGAGATAGTAATAATGTTACTAATCATAAGACACAGGAGCAGAATTAGGCCATTTGACTCATTTGATCATGACTGGATTGGTATTAAGAGCCCTTCGTCAATATTTTGGGATCATTGGTCAAAATTCCATCATGGTGATTCTTAAAGTAGAATGAAAAAAAAACTAGAATTAAATATGATTTGAAGGAGCTGGTGTTGGACTGGGGTGCACAAAGTTAAAAATCACACAACACCAGGTTATAGTCCAACAGGTTTATTCGGAGGCAGTAGCTTTTGAAGTGCTGCTTCTTCTTCAAGTGCCTGATGAACCACCTGATGATGAAACAGTGGTTCGAAAGCTAGTGCTTCCAAATAAACCTGTTGGACTATAGCCTGGTGTTGGTGATTTTTAACTAGAATTAAATAAGCCTAGACTCATGATGACCAAGTGATGGACCTGATGTTTGTTTAGCTGTGTCGGTTTTCTCAAATTGCACAAAGGGATTCTTTTTGCGAGGTCTGCTGAGGCCGCTTGTCACACCTTACCAAACTCATTAAGTAACGATAATACCCCAATAGTGTCACTCTCGCCCAATTCTAGCCCCATTCCACAACGGTATCCTTTACATCCAGTTATCACAATGGAAAACATCCAAACACATCCACGAATTCAATTCCCCTCATAACTACTGTTTACAAAAGAATTTGCCAAACACCATTTAATGTTAGAAAGACCAGCAACGCCACCTTGGCACCTCCAAAAGTGCACACAGCAGAGAAGAGGGAAACGGCTCCACTACACTGTGATGGGGACTTGAAGGGTGGTCCTGAGAAAAGCGGTCTTCTTCCTGGAGGACCAGCATTGGAAGCCAACCAACCACACCCTGCTCAAAGTCACCATTCAGGCAGAGCTGTTTCTACTGTGATGAAGAATGTCCGGCAATGCAACAGGCTATGTGCAACATTACCTGTGATCTGGCACTCATTTCCATCCCCTGCCACACCACTAACTCTCTAATGACCGCTGCCCGTTCACTTGCCTGGGACACCTCACCACATTTCGCCCATCTGCATCTGCATTAACAACTGCGCCAGCCACTTTCACCTGATTAAATCCCTACCCTTCTCCAATTATTGGAGAAACACCAATAACACAGGGCAGAAAGATCCAGGATGGATGGCAAGATGCCTGACATTAGGCCCCTCACGCACTAGGAGGGGAGACTCTTGGGCCTTGCAGAAGATCTGGACTGTGCCTGCTGAGACACCCACGGCCCACCAACTTGAGTAAGAGCCATTCTTCGTTTCAGTGCAACTCTCACGTTAACCCTGTTGTTGGTGTCAATATTATTTTGCCCTCCTCTTGTACTGTGCAGGTGCCAGCTGGATGGCCCTGGTGGAGGAACAGGCTGCTCTGCCAGAAGGGCCCTCCTTGATTCTCTTAGGAAAAGATTTGTGCAACCTTGGAGGAAGTATCAGGAAGGCTGCTTCCTGTGCCTCCTATTAATTCAGGTACTAATATCTTGGTGAGTACATCCACATAGAACAATTGGGAGCATAAGCGGGTGAGCACCTCATTGCAATATCTCTGCAACTGACCGAGGAAGAAACATCCCAGACTGCTGGCACACAGAGATCTTCCAGAGACAGGCATCTGCTCAGCCCCAGAGAGAAGTGGACCCTCTGCAGTCCGCAATCAGATTACACTTTAGGCATGCATTGGTGGTATGGGTGACATTGCACTGTATATTAATGCTCATTTTTCAATAAATGTGAATGGTTTTGCACCACACCTGTTTAATTAGATCATTATTTAGCCTGAATGAAATTGTGCCACCACCATACCTAACATCATATCCATCTAAGATGTACGAAGGAGAGATGTCTATGTTTAGAGTCAGCAATTGCATGTGAAAGCAGGATGAAGAAGGTCCATATATCACAATAGGCTCTGCTGGCACACTGCCCCCTTTGGTCAAACATCCCTGTTCTTTACCTGTCTTGGTGTTGGATGAAATGGTCAACAATGCCTGAAACCTGAAGGTGTACTGCATATAGACAGCCAGTGTATTTGGATCACCGGAGGTAAGGTAACTTCTGATGTGTGTCCTATATTATGCATGAGTCTGTGTGTAATGCTGTTGTCCTTTAATGACCCTCACACTGGTGGGTTTTCAGTCCCCTTCCTCACAGATGAGACATTTACCCATATAAGATTCTGTCCCATGTAAACCCTGTCCATTGTTGTAAAAATCCATCTGGTTCGCTAATGTCCTTTAATTACCTCATCTGGCCTGGTCTATTTATGACTTCAGACCCATATCCATGCTGTTGACTCCTAAGTGCCCTTTGAAATAGCTTATAAAGCCAATCAGTTCTAAGGCAATTAGAGACAGACAACAATTGTCAGTATTACCAGCAATGTCCAAATGCTAAAACTTTTTAAAAATACCTAAATAGAAAATAGACAGATAAACCTTTCAATCAGAACAATCATTCTAACTTTTGACCTGACTTGACATATATATATAATAACAGCAGATATACAATGAATACTTCAAGGAATGTGTTTTTAAGTAATAAAGAATTAACAAGATAGCTACTGACATCCATATTTCAGGATTTTGCTGTCAGCAAAACTGAGATATAAATTTAAGGAATTAAAAATCAATGTGTTTCCTGGGGATGAATTAATTATACTCTAGGGCAGTAAGGGACATATAAAAGTAACTTTAAGAAGTTCTGACAGGCATTTTGAAGGTTTCAGTGAACACTGGGGAGGTTCCAACAAACAGGAAAAGGGAATTGATTTATCGTATCAAGATTATACCTGGCAATGAACAGACCAGTTAGCCTGATGACAGTAATCAGATAATGAATAATAATCTAAAGCAGGATACAAAATTAAAAAGGACCTGTATGACAATAATCTAATAAGTGACAGCAACATTGCTTCATGTGGAGGCAGAATTTGTCTCCATGTAGGAAGATGATTGTGGTTGTCGAAGGTCAGTCATCTCAGCTCCATGACATCTTTGCAGGAGTTCCTGAGGGCAATTTCATAGGCCCAGCCAGCTTCAGCTGCTTCATCAATGAATTTCCCTCCACCATAAAGTCAGAAGTGGGGATGTTCGCCGATGATTGCACAATTCTCAGCACCATTTGTGTTTCCTGAGATAATGATGTTGTCCATGTTCAAATGCAATTACATCTGGACAATATCCAGGCTTGGGCTGACAAATGGCAAATACCATTCATGGCACAAAACTGTCAGACAATGACCATCTCCAATAACAGACAATCTAAGTAATGCCCCTGACATTCAATGATGATACGATTACTTAATTCCCCCACTGTCAACATTCTAGGGGTCACAATTTTTAAGAAATTCAATAGTGGCTACCAAGGCAGGTCAGCAGCTAGGGATGCTACAGCGAGTAACTCACCTGACGCAAAGAACAAAGAAAATCTACAGCCCAGGAACATGCCCTATGGCCCTCAAAGCCTGAGCCGATCCAAATCTACTGTTTAAACCTGTCGCCCAATTCATAAGCATCTGTATCCCTCTGCTCCCCACCTACTCATGCATCTGTCCAGACGCACCTTAAATGAATCTACTCTGCCTGCCTCTACTACCTCTGCTGGTAACGTGTTCCAGGCACCTACCACCCTCTGTGTAAAGTACTTTCCACAAATATCCCCCTTAAACTTTCACCTCTCACCTTGAACGTGTGACCTCTCGTTATTGAATCCCTCACCCTGGGAAAAAGCTTATCTCTATCCACTCTGTCGATACCCTTCATGATTTTGTAGACCTCAATCAGGTCCCTCCTCAATCTCTTTTTTTCTAATGAAAACAATCCAAATCTACTCAACCTCTCTTCATAGCTAGCACATTGCATACCAGGCAACATCCTCATAAACCTTCTCTCCACCCTCTCCAAAGCGTCCACATCCTTTTGGTAATGTGGCGACCAGAACTGTACACAGTATTCTAAATGACTCCCCATAGCCTGTCCACAATCTACAAGGCACAAGTCAGGAATCTGATGAAATACTTCCACTTGCTTGGATTTGCAGCTTCAACAACATTCAAGAAGCTTGACACTATCCAAGGCAAAGCAATCAGCTTGATTGGCACGACATCCATTAACATTCATTCATTCTACCACCGATGCTCAGTAGCAGCACTGTGAACTATCTACAAGATGCACTTCAGAAATTCACTAAAGCTCCAATCCACAGCCACTTTTATCTAGTACAAGTGCAGCAGATACATGGAAACACCATCAACAGCAAGTTCCCTCCAAGCCACTCACCATCTTGATTTGGAAATGTATGGCAGCTCCGTCAGGGTCACTGGGTCAAACTCCTAGAATTCCCTCGCCAGTGGTATTGTGGACATTGCTACAGCACATGGACCACAGCAGTTCAAGAAGATAGCTCACAAATACCTTCTCAATGGCAAATGGGGCAGGTAATAAATGCTGCCAGTCTGCAACACCCAACTCCCATGAGTGAATTAAATAGATCTTTGACTCTCAAAACCTTAGATAAAATATTGTGATAGAGATTCTTTTGCAAATTTAGAATGTAATGTTTCATTGGTTGACTGCTTGCAAAACAATCACTATAATCTGTCATCAATATGGTTATCAACATGGAATTAACGCAATGAAGTTTGCTAAAAGCCCTTTTTAATTCAAACATGTTTTTGTAAAACTGGACATAAAAATGGAGACAATTTACTGCTTTGGTCAAAAATCGCTGCCTATCTGCATATCCAAGAACAAACTAATCTATTCTGCAATTGTGTTAAAGTGTTGACTTTACTCAGGTACATATGAATGAAATGTCTGGAATAGGAGCAGCTACACAAATACAGCAGATTACAACATTAGTATTACATGCTGTACAAAATTGTAAAATAGCTTGTCTTCGAGAAATTGGGTTTATTCAATTCCTGAAGAAGGGCTTATGCCCGAAACGTCAAATCTCTTGTTCCTTGGATGCTGCCTGACCTGCTGCGCTTTTCCAGCAACATATTTCCAGCTTTATTCAAATGAACATTGTTTTCTGGCTTTGCAAATATATACAATACTTTGAATGTTAGCAAGAAATTAATTTTGCAGATTTTACAGAATGGGAAAGATAAATAACTGAAAATAGAGGGGTTTTGAATCAAAGGGATAAATTAGGTGACTATGATTGAATGAGGAGTGATCAACAGTTTTGTAGGACCATGCTAACCTTTGAAGTTGTTCACTCCATGTACCCATAACATATAGTGCAAAAGCAATCAGCATCAGAGGAAAAAAAAACAGTGATGCAATCACTTATCTGTTTGCCTCCTAGATATTCCCTTTAACAAAAAGTCATTCTTCATCACAAATAAAATCTATTTTTCCCTCTCTGTATATCATGTACTAGCTCTGCCCTCCACATCCATCCTCTCTTTGGATATTGCTAGTGTTATGACTGCCTCACATGTGGCCAGTGAACTGCAAATTAACACAGCTCATGTAACCCCTTTCACTTGAAAGTGATTCAAGTTAAACGAAATCAAGTTCTTGTTCAAAAAGGTTAAAGATTAGTTTTTCACAAGTTATTATTGAGATAAAGAGAGCAAAGTTAAAAACAAGGAAATACAGATTAAAAACGGTGATAGATAAGGGAAAAGAATACTTAGGAGGAGGAAATCCCATTCAGTACCTATAACATATGATTAGACACAGTTGTTTAAGTTCCTTGTTGCTAATGCCCAAAAGTGATTGGATAGTGGTGCTTTCTTCTACAAGCAGACTCTTAACAAGAGCAGGGATGGAGAATTTCTTGTTCTTCATTAGTTCCACCATTAGTATGGTCAGTTTCATATTGTTTGCCTTTCCTTCAATAAAGTAGCATTTGATTTGATCTCCCTCCTCTCACTTTAAAAATATGCCCCCTCGTCTTGAAATCCCTCTTTCTAGGGAAAAGACAATTCCCATTATCCCTCTCTATACCTCTCATTATTTTATATAAACATCTAACAGATCACCTCTTAACCTCCTATGCTCCAATGTAAAAAGTTGTTGTGGTTCTGTTCGCCGAGCTGGGAATTTGTGTTGCAGACGTTTCATCCCCTGTCTAGGTGACATCCTCAGTGCTTAGGAGCCTCCTGTGAAGCGCTTCTGTGATTGTCCCAGCCTATCTAGCCTTTCTTTCTGACTCAAACCCTCCATATCCAGCAAAATCCTAATAAATCTCTTCTGAACCCTCTCCAGCTTAATAATATCCTTCGTATAACTGGGCGACAAGAACTGGACACAGAAGAGGCTTTACCAACGTCCTGTACAACCTCTACTTCCCACCTTCTATACTCATAGAACTGAACAATGAAGGCAAGATGCCAAATGCCTTTTTAACGACCTTGTCTATATATGACACAAACTTCAAAGAATTACGTACCTGCACCCCTAGGTTCCTCTGTGCTTATTCTTTTACACAGAGGGTGTTTCATGTGTGGAATGAACTTCCTGAGGAAGTGGTGGATGTGGGGACAGTTACAATGTTTAAAAGACATTTGAGAGGTACATGAAGAGGAAAGGTTTGGAGGGATATGGGCCAGGAGCAGGCAGACGGGACTAGTTTAGTTTGGGATTATGTTCAGCAAAAGTTCCGTTTCTGTGCTGAGTGACTCTCCGTTTCTATGTATCTTTTTCTCTTTGTCCTCCCTCAGTCAAAATTCCCCTCTGAGGATTGTTTCTCAAATTCTTCACTTTGGAGTTTATCACACCAAGCTGGCTATGCATGTAAAAGTATTGGTTCCAGACTGCTGAGTTGTTTTTCCAACGGAAAGGGCTGTTCGTCCAGGGTTTTGGACAGACCAACCCATTGCCTTTTAGCTGAGGCAATCAGCTTTAAACACCATGGGTATCACATTGAATGCCTCTTATTTTGGTGCCCTTTGATGCAGCAAGCATTGCCATGTATCTTAGAAGAAGTCACTGTGTTGCCAGGGAAGTTTCTTGCTTGTGATTTGAGATGGAGATAGCATATTTTAAAAGACTTTGAAGCAGTCAACTGTAAGAGACAGAGCTGGTTGTCACCACCATCTTGAAAAGATTTTACAATTTAATTTTCAACATAGAGATTTTTAAGGCAGACCTTTCCTCTCAACTGTTTTTTTTTAAAGCATACATTAGACAGCACAATGTTTGCCTTTCTAGGATGAGGTATTTCATGATGTGTGCCATTAAACGGATATTTTTTCTTCACTCATCCGTTAATTCTTTTTGTGTCGTAACTTGCTAGAATAAAAGCATTGCAATGGGATGGCAATGACACTGGGCATTGCTACTACTGACAACTAAGGGCCCAATGTTGTCTCTTTTGAGCAACTTTACTTGAAACTAAGACAGAAACAGTAACAGCAGAGACACGGGGTGAATTGAAGTCAGATTAGGTACTGAAAGAGAAAGTAAGGAAGAACAAAGACAAAGGAGGAACAAAGGCAGAAAACAATAAACACCAAAATGAAACTGATTTTTTTTTAAAGGGACTGATTCTTTTTTTATTAAAAAATAATATTGTAAAAGAGAAGTGAAAAGCACAGAGTGCTTCTGCTGAAGAGGCAATGGTAATTAATTGGTATTGCAATAACAATTATTATGTTGTTAAAAAGGTACTTATGTTGTTAATTATCAAATTTAAACCTCTGTACTGCATTTATTGGACATTTCATGTGCAAAACCAGCATATTCTTAAAAATGATGAGGAAACTAAAGGTGAGATGCCATTTATTTAACATATTATTTTAGCTGTCCTTGAAGTGTCTCAGAACCATCACAAAACAATGCTAAAACTTACAATTTAAAATAAATCTGACACAGGTGACACAACAATGCACAAATGAAGGATAAAAAGCTATTGGTCCTTTCATATCTTAACAGCAAACAATGCTTTAAAAAGACTCAGTAAAAGTTGTAATTTATAATATAAACATATACGTTTTAAAAAACTGTCATGCTATTTAAAGGTCTCCTGGTTTGGGATTTCTTGTACTAATGTTGCTACTTCTGATGGAAATTCACTTCTTGTGCATTTGCCTTCCAGTAAAGTGTATTTTTTTTAAACTCTGTGTCTCTATTGATAAATGATGCGGAGGTGCCGTTGTTGGACTGGGTTGGACAAAGTCACAAGTCACACAACACCAGGTTACAGTCCTACAGGTTTATGTGAAATCACAAGCTTTTGGAATGCAGCTCCTTTGTCAGGTGAGGTCGTGTGACTTCTCACTTTGTCTATTTATAAGGACACGAATCCCATATGTAATTTTTGAGCAATTCTATCAACTTGTCCTCAAAGATATGTAGTCTGCCACATATTTCTATTTAAAATTTATTATTTAGTTTACATTGCCTCTCCTCATTATCCTTCCGAACCCATCATTGTGTGAAGTTTTAATACAACATGAACAATCATAACATGACAGAATTCTTCATCAAAATGGAGAATGACATAGTTGATTATGCAACTAGGGTCCTGAAACTTGTAATGATGCTGCTCCTTCAACAAGGTTATGTTGTCCTTGGATTTTTTTTTTCAAAGACAGAAGTTCAGATATGCCTGAGCTTTTCTACTTGAAGAAGCTCTTACGTGCTTTTTAAAAACACATGTAAAATGAAAAAAGAGTGGCAAGTTCTTCCAGTTCAGGGTCTGGTTTGGTTTGGTTGTAGCAAGCTGTTTTGCTTGCAGCTGCTGGTCAAGTTTTTTCAGCTGGGAACCCGGAGAAGTGCTGGACCCAGAGAAACAGCTCCAAGCTGATCCTCTCTCTGTGTCTCTGCAATGTCTCTTCTGTGTTTCGATTTACCTTTCTCGCCCAGGGGTTTTTATGAGGTGTTGCAGGTATTTGGAACAGCTCTTGGTTAAGTTGCGTTTTTGTATAGTTTGGGTTTTGAAATAGATATGTTATCCCAAATTTGGTTTACTTTGTGTTAAATAAATTGTTTTGTTTAACACTGAGTGGTTGGGCCAGCTGCATCCCTCCTGGAATATCCAATCCATACTTGCTTAAAACAACTAGAAAAGTTAGGGTCTGGACTATGATCTTGATATATTTTGAAGGGATCTGGCCTGGTCCATAACTGACTGAGGGCTCTTTGCAGGATTTGTTCTATCGTTCCAATTTGGGATTAGAATTGTTGGATTCAAAGGCAGCTAGTGGTAGGTGTTAGTATCTTTTGTCCTGGGTGTTGAATTCAGTTGGTTTAAACAGTGCTTGGTGCAGTAATGGCTCTTTCAGTCACTAAAAGTCTTCTGGGGGTGGAAGAAGTGACTTTGGGAGGTTTATAAAAGGTGAACAAGGAAAAGCTGCTGGAATTGTCCTTCTGTGGGGAAAGTAGAGATGATTACAGCAATAGCTCAGCATTTAAATTTGCTGGAATCACCATCAGAATCTTTGGAGACGGCCAAAATTCAATTGAGAATGAAGCAGCTTGAGTTAGAGGCAAAAGAAAAAGAAAGAGAAGAAGAAATGAAACTGAATTATGATTAAACATAGAGGAAAAAGAATGAAAGACCCCAGCAGAATAAAAAGAAAATGACAGGATCGCTTGAGCAGAACAAAAAAGAAAAAGAGAGAGAGAGAAACGGAGAGGAAAGACGAAAAAAAGGAAGCTTGAATTTCGGATGTTTGCATTCAGACAGGTAAATCAGCTTACAAGGATGGAGATGAAGGCTGAAGGTAAGCTTAGTGAGGGTGAGCAAACCTGTGGTAGCAAAAGGCCTGGTGGGGATCTGTTTAAATATATTCAAGCACTGTCCAAATTTGACAAGAAGGGTACGGAAGCCTTTTCCATCTCATTTGAAAAGGTGGGTAAACAAATGCAGTGGCCAGTGATCACGTGGGTTTTGTTAATCCAAACAAAGTTTGTAGGTAGAGCTAGTAAGGTATTTGCATCACTATCAGAGGAGGTATCTGGCGCATATGAGGAGATGAAGAAAGCCATCTCAGGTGCACATGAGCTTGTGCTACAGATACCATTTCAGAAATCTAAGGAGAAACACTGGTTAAACATATATTGAGTTTGAAAGGATTGAACAAAGTAATTTTGACAGGTGAATAAGGGCATCAAAAATAGAGCAAACCTATAACACTCTTAGAGAGACAATTATTTTGGAGGAGTTCAAACATTCACTGCCTGAGGTAGTAATAACTCAATGGAAGAGCAGAGAGACAAAATGGCAAGATTAGCAGCTGAAATGGCTGATGATTATGAGTTGGTTCATAAATCAAAATTTGACTTCCAACATCAATTTCAATCCATGAGGGATAGAAATTGGGGAAAACAGAAATCCTCATGTGGTAAGGGAAAGGTAGCTCTCGGTGAAGTTCATAAGGATAACTTACCACCCAGGTAAAAAGGAAACCCTTGAAGGGGAAAGAGAAGTTAAAAAGCTCTGGTGTTGTCACTGCAATAAAGTAGGCCACATGAAATCACAGTGTTGGTGGGTTAGGAAAAGCACTGGAAAGACAGATATAGGAAAACAGGGTAAGCCAGTGAATTTTGTTGGAGTAGTAACAAAAAAGCACAGTGGAGGCTAAAAAGCTGTATCAGAATGTACAACCTGGTCAGAGTCTGTTAAAGGAGGAAGTGCTATATCTTCTCAAACCATATACCCGTGAAGGTAAAATTTACTTGCACAGGCCAGGAGCAGCAGGTAAAGAGGATACAATATCAGGAGATACAGAATCCTCTCAATCTTTGATGCTGAAAGATAAGGAGGTAAATACCTCTGAAGGACTACTGTCAGAAAAATTGCTATTAACGGGAATTCACGGTGAGACAAGAAGTGTTCAACAATGTAGAGTGAGGCTAGAGTGTCCAGTGAAGAGTAGGAGATGGACGGCATAGTGACTCACTCGTTAGCACTACTGCCTCACAGCGCCAGGGACCCGGGTTTGATTCCAGCCTTGGATGGCTGGCTGTGTGGATTTTGCATATTCTCCCCATGTCTGTGTGGGGTGCTCCAGTTTCCTCCCATAGTCTGAAGATGGGCAGGTTAGGTGAATTGGCTGTGCTAAATTGCCCATAGTGTTCAGGGATGTGTGGGTTCAGTGCATTAGTTAGGGGTAAACATACAGTAATAGGGTAGGGAAGTAGGTCTGGATGGGTTGCTCTTCGGAGGGTTGGTGTGGACTTGTTGGGCCAAATGGCCTGTTTCCACACTGTAAGGATTCTATTCTATTCTACTCTAAGACGTGGTAGGAGTATTGGACAAACTGTCAGCTCCAGGAATACAAGTTGTCCTTGCTAACGATATGGCTGGCTCACAAGTAAGGAGTGCGGCCTACTGTGGTTGAAAAGCCAGTGGAAACTCAGGCAACTGAGGTATTAGAGGAAGCATATCCTGGAATTTTTCCTGACTGTGAAGTAACGGGGTCACAAAGTCACCAGTTGAAACAGGAGAGATCAAAGAGTACAGATAAGAAAGTTGAAGTGGAATTAACAGAGAACTGTTTGATCAAATGGTTGAGACAAAACAGGAGCAAATAGATAATAAAGCAGACATCTTTAGTTTGCAGCAGAAAGATGAGAAACTAAAGCAATTGTATCAAAAGGCATAGATGGAAAAAGAATCCAAATGTATCCTGTTATGCTACTATCTTAAGAATGATGTCTTAATGAGGAAAAGGAGACCACGCAGGTTGTGTCCCCATAGTTTTAGCAGACCATCGGGCCTGCTCTCAGAGACCATCACAAATTCAGGCAGATGAGAAATGGGCAGAAGTTCATCAAGTCGTATTACGAGTGGGTTACAGAAAGGAGGTATTGCGAGCACATGAACAACCAGTAGGAGGTCATTTAGGGGTAAGAAATACAAGAAACATTTCTATTGGCCTGGACTGCATAATGATGTAGTTGAATTTTGCCAACATGTCGTACATGTCAGGGAACTGGAAAACCACAGACATCAGTAAAACCTGCACCTTGAATACATATTCCTGCATTTGAGGAACTTTTTACAAGAGTTTTAATTAATTGCATAGGACCCCTACCTTAAACAAAACGTGGGAATCAGTATTTGTTAACAATAATGGATGTGTCCACTAGATTTCCAAAGGTCATTCCATTATGCAATATTACCGCTAAAAAGATTGGAAGGGAGTTACTCAGATGATTAGGATAAGGGAATTCTGTATGTACTTTCGGCCATCAGAAATGCACCAAATGAATCAACCAAATTCAGTCCATTTGAATTAGTTTTTGGGCATGAAGTGAAGTGAGGCAATGGTTAAGTTGGGGAAGTGGGGGGGGGGGGGAGGGCAGTTGGCTAGACAGCATTTAAAAGTATTACAGCACACAATGAAACTGGAAGCAGACAAGAAATCCAAAACTCTCAGTTTTGCTCATGGATATAAAGTGATAGTGTTACTACCAGTGATAGGTGAAGCTTTAAAAGCAAGGTTCAGTGGATGTTATCAATTTGAAAGGAGACTGGGTGAGGCAAACTATTTAATAAGGACTCCAAACAGTAACAAATCTCAAAGTTTGTCATCTGAATATGCTCAAAACATATTTTGACAGGGAAGGAAAGCAAAAGGAGACTGTTTACATCACAGGGTGAAGAACCAAGTTCAGAGGATTCTGAACTGGACATTCCTCATATTAAAATGGTCAATGAAGATAAATTATTGAGTTACCTTCCAGAGGAAAATCAAAATGACCTGAAAGAGTTATTGCTATCACATGGGAAATATGTGGAAATAAGCTGGGAAGTACTAACCTAACTATGCATGATGTAGATATAGGAGATGCTGTTCCAATTAAGCAATATCCTTATAGGCATAACCCTTTAAAGTTGGCACAGCTTCAGGAGATTAAATGCATGCTCCAAATCGACATAATCAAATTGAGTTACAGTGGAGCTCACCCACAGTAAAGGTGCCAAAACAAGATGGTAGCCAACAGTTGTGAGTGGATTATCGCAAAGTCAATGCAGTTACAAAGCAATTTTGAAAAGCAATTTACATTTCTAAGTTGGATTTGCTCAGAGGATTCTGGTAGGTACCTTTGTCAGAAAGTACAAAGACAATTTGGACTTTTGTAATGCCGAATGGACTATACCGGTTTAAGGTAATGCCATTTGTATGAAAAATATGCCAGCCACATTTCAGAGACTAATCAATAAAGTCATTGCCAGATTACCCAACTGTGTCATAAATGTCAATGACCTGGTGATGTTTAGTCACACATGGAAGGAACATTTGCAACATTTATCAGAATTGTTCAATTGACTTCAGAAGGCAGGCTTGGTTTGAAACCTGGCTAAAAGTGAATTTGCCAAAGCTTAAGTCATCTTCCTGGGCTATATTATTGGATATGTACCAATGGCCTCACAGAATGTAAAAGCAAAGGTAATTGGGGAGTTTCCCATTGAATCATCAAAAAGAATAGGACCACAATTCCTGAGATTGAAGGGATTTTATTGGAAATTCATACCAAATTTTTGCAATGTGGCTCTTCCACTTACTGAATTACTAAAAATAGGCAAGAAGCTTCCATAGACAACAGACTGTCAGAAGGTATTTGACAGGCTGAAAGCTGTGTTAACCACTGCCCCAGTACTAGCTACACCTAGTTATGCAAATCCATTCAAGGTGGCTATTGATGTGAGTGGTATGGATGTTTGTGCTGTGCACTTACAGGAAAAAAAACAAGATTAAAAAATCTTTTGGATAGTACTCCAGGAAATGGAACATTCATCAGCAGAAATATTCTACAGTTGAGAAGGAGACTTTGACAGGGAAGGAAAGCAAAAGGACACTGCATAAGAATATGGCCCTCAGAATAGTGGATGCAGTTGTAGTCAACTTCTGAGATTCTTTGGACTCTGGGACCGTCTCTACACTTTGGAGGGTAGCCATTGAAACCTCCTTACTTAAGAAGGGAGGCAGAGAGAAAAATAGGGAGAGATAGTCAGCCTGACGTTAGTGTTGACATTACAACATTTCAATGTTTATGTTACCAGTAATGTATTTGAGACAATGATATACATTAATCATAGCCTATTCAATTTTGTGGAGAAATTTAAGCACAAAAATTCTCGACTGTTTAGGTGGAGCTTGTTGTTACAGCCATTTAAGTTGAAAGTTGTGCAGGTGGCAGGCCATGTAAATGTGATTGCTGACACACTCTGAGATTTTGGATGAGAATTTGGTAGTAGGAGTAAACAAACTGAAACAGTATGTAGTAGTGCATGTATATAGTCAATGTAATATATATGTGTGTTGGAGGAGAAAGTGAGGTCTGCAGATGCTGGAAATCAGAGCTGAAAATGTGTTGCTGGAAAAGCGCAGCAGGTCAGGCAGCATCCAAGGAACAGGAAATTCGACGTTTCGGGCATAAGCCCTTCTTCCTGAAGAAGAAGGGCTTATGCCCGAAACGTCGAATCTCCTGTTCCTTGGATGCTGCCTGACCTGCTGCGCTTTTCCAGCAACACATTTTCAGATATATATGTGTGTTGTAGTGTACAAACAATTTAAAAAGATGAAGGGTTTTAAAATGAAGCCAACTTTCAATATTGAGGGTTTTTTTCTAAGGGGGCAAGTGTGACGATATTGCTCCATTAACAAGGTTATGCTGTCATTTCTTTTCCAGGGGGATTATAAAGGTAGAGGTTCCGATATGTTTAGGTTTATCTATTTGACGAAGCTTTTAAGTGTTTTTTTTAAAACATTTGTACAATGAATGGGGAGTGGCCAGTTCTCCCAGTTCAGTGTTTGGTTTGGTTTTAGTAAGCTGCTTTCTTTGCAGCTGCTGGTCAAGTTTTAGCTGGGAACCCAGAGAAGCTGCTGGACCCAAAGAAGCAGCTCCCTGGTGATCCTCGCTCTCTCTCCCTGCAAGCTCTCTCCTGAAAGTAAATTGAAACACAGGTTCTTATTTTTCCCAAGGGGTGTTTACGGGATGTTGCAGGTATTTGGAACAGCTCTTGGTTAAGTTGTGTTTTCATGTCAGTTGGGTTTTGAAATAGCTATGTTATTCTAAATTGTTTTCTTTTCTTCGTATGAAAATAAATTCTGTTTTGTTTGAAACTGAGTGGTTGGGCCAGCTGCAACACTCCTGGAATATCTACTTCATATCTGATTAAAACAACTAGAAAAGTTAGGGTCTAGGCTACATTCTTGAAATATTTTGACGAGGCCTGGTCTGGTTCATAACAAACTAAATAGAGGAAGCCATAATAGCATGAGGTGCAAGTTGACTGAGATAGATTGATCAATATTATTTAGAGGGTTGATCGTGGAAAGGCAAAGGCACCATGCTGTATGACCCAATGACTCTGTAATTGTTATTCCTGTCTGGTGAGAAAGTAAAATGGAAATTGTGACCAAACCATGGCTAACGAGGAAAATTCAAAATGGTATTAGATCCAAAGAAGAGGCATATAAATTAGCCAGAAGAAACAACAGAATTGGTGAGTGAGACCAGTTGAGAATTTAGCAAAGGAGAATAAGGAGATTGATTAAGAAAGCAAAAATAAAGTAAGAGCAGGAAAGACAAAAACTGACTGTAAAAGTTTCTATAGGTATGTGAAGAGAAAAGGATTGGTCAAGACAAATATACATCCCTTACCATCAGAAACAAGGGAATTTAATGGAGAAAGAAATAGCTGACCAACTAAATATATACTTTGGTTTTGTCTTCATAAATGAGGACAAAAATAACACAAAGATATTGGGGAATGCAAGGTTTCGTGAGAGGGATGTACTGAAGCACATCAGCATTAATATAGAAATACTTTTGATGAGAAATTGATGGGATTGAAAACTATAAATCCCCAGGCTCTAATAATCTACATCCCAGAATGCATAAGGAAGTGGCCCTCAGAATAGTGGATGCATTTGTGGTCAACTTCGGAGATTCTTTGGACTCTGGGACAGTCTCTACACTTCGACAGTTTCGATGGGTAGCCATCGAAATCTCCTCAATTAAGAAGGGAGAGAGAGAGAAAATTAGGGAGATATAGTCAGCCTGATGTTGGTAGTGGGGGAAAATGCTCAAGTCCATTTCAAAAGAATTAATAGCTGAGATTCTGGAAAACAGTGGGAGGATCAGACAAGGTCAGCATGGATTTATGAAAGAGAAATTAGAAATTGGAAATAGAAGGAAATAGTGAAATCTTTGATGATTTCACTAGTAGAGTTGATGAAGGGGATCCAACGGAAGTAGTTTCTTTGGACTTCCAGAAGGCTTTCGGTAGAAGTCCCATATGAGAGATTAGTGTATATAACTAAAGCTCGATGGGATTTTGGTTGTGTATTGAGATGGATAGAAAACTAGTTGGCAGGCAGCAGTCAAAGATTAGGAATAAACAGGTCTGTTTCCAAATGACAGACAGTGACTAGTGGGAGACCGCAAGGATCATTGTTACAATCCCAGATGCACATAATACATATTAATGATTTGGATGAGGGATCGAAGTGTAATATTTCAAAATTTTCAGACTACAACAAGTGCAAGTGAGTTGTGAGGAGGATGCAGAGCTGCTTCTGTATGATCTGAACAAGGAGAGTAAGTGGGCAAATGCATGGCAGATAGAGTATAATGTGGACAAATGTAAGGTTATTCACCTTCATAGCAAAAACAGGAAGGCAGGTTATCATCTAAATGGTGATAAATTGAGAGAGGAGAATATGCAAGACCTGAGTAGCCTTGTGTTCCAAATGCCAGAGGAAGAATGCAAGTGCAGCAGGCAGTAGAGAAGGCAAATGGTTTGTTGCGTTCATAGTAAGAAGATTCAAGTATAGGACCAGGGATTCTTGTTGCAATATAGGCCCTTGGTGAGACAACATCTGGAATATTGTGTGCAGTTTTGGTATCCTTATCTGAGGAAGGATGTTCTTGCTAAAGTGGAAGTGCAGGAAAGGTTTACCAGACTGATTCTGGCATGGCAGGGCTGGTATATGAGGAGAGACTGAAGTAGTTAGGATTATATTTGTTGGAGTTCAGAGGAATGAGGAGGGAATCTCATAGACTGCGCAATGTTCAGCACCATTGTGACTCCTCAGGTACAGAAGCAGTCCATTTTCAAATGTAAAAAGACCTGGGCAATATACAAACTTGAGTTGACAAGTGGCAAGTAACACTGGTGCCACACAAATGCCAGGCAAGGACCAGCTCAAAAAAGAGACAATCTAACCACCACTCCATTCAATGATACTGTGAGAAATTCACTAAAGATCCTTACATAGTACCTTCCAAATCAATTACCACTTCCACCAAGAAGGACAAGGGTAGAAAATACATGGGAAGACCAGCATGTTCCCCTCCCAGCAACTAACCAGCCTGACTTGGGAATATATTGCCGTCCCTTCATTGTCACTGTATCAAAATCTTGGAATTACTTCACTAATGGTTTTGAGAGTCTACTTGCAGCAAATGGACTGCAACAGTTTGAGACGACAGGTCACCACCACCTTCTCAAGGGGCAAATGGGAATGGGCAATGACTGCTGGTCAGTCAGTCAGTGAATAAAAATAAAGCCTATAAAATTCTAACAGGACTAATGTGATGATGCTACTCCTTTAACCAGGTTATTCTGTCCTTGGTTTTTTTTCACGAGGAGTCATGAAGGCAGAGGTTCTGATATGTCTAGAAATATCTACTTGAAAGGCCTTTAAACTTTGTTTTTAAAACACATGTACAATGAAAGGGGAGTGGTCAGTTATCACAGGTTTGAATTTTTTCTGGCTTGGTTTTAGCAAGCTGTCTATCTGCAGCTGTTGGTCAAATCTTAGCCGGAACTCAGAGAAGCTACTGGAGACCTGAGGAATCAGCTCAATGCTGATTGTGTGTGTGTGTGTGTGTGTGTGTGTGTGTGTGTGTGTGTGTGTGTGTGTCTCCCTCTCCCTGTTCCTCTCTCTCTCTTCTGTAAGAACCTGTGATTGATTTTACCTCTTTTTGCCAAGGGGGTGTTTATGGGGATGCTGCAAGTATTTGAAACAGCAAATATTAAGTTGCGATGGAGTCAACTGGGTTTTCAGATAGGTTAAGATATTATAAATTCAGTTCTCTTTTGTTCATGTTTCATTCAGTAGTCTGTAAATAAATTCTGTTTTGTTTAAAACTAAGTGATTGGGCCAATTGAATCATTCCTGGAACCTCCACTTTACACCTGCTTAAAACAACTAGAAAAGTTAAGAGCCCGGGTTACCTTCTTGAAATGTTTTGAGGGAGCCTGGCCGAGACAGGGAAGTCCAGAATCAAGGGTCTCAGTCTAAGGATATAGGGTAAACCATTTAGGACTAAAATAAGGAGAAATTTCTTCACCCAGAGAGTGGTCAGCCTTGGAATTCACAACCATAGAAAGCAGTCAGAGCCAAAGTATTGTATGATTTTACGAAGGAATTGGAAATAGCACTTTGTGTTAAAAACAATCAAAGGGGGCAAGCATGAACAGGCTATTGAGTTGGATGATCAGCCATAATCATAATGAATGACAAAGCACGGTCCAAGGACTGAATGGCCTACTGTCCTTATTTTCTGTGTTTCTACGCAGTATGATGCTGTGAAATAAAAATATTAACTGATCTAATATTAAAATTATATGAGACTCATCCTTTGCTTCTCAAAAACAGACAGGGGTGGGGAGTCAGAATTTGAACAATTAAATCAAGGGAAACAAATGTTTAAATTCTGTTAGAAAGAATACTGATTCATATAAGACCTGAAAACTCCTCAGGATAATCCAAAGTTCTTCACAGCTAATTAATTTTTTTTGAAATGTTGCGATTGCTAACAAAAACTTAATTCCCTGTGTAAATCCATGAAATGTTGAATTAGTTTAGTTATGAATTGTTCATAAAGGAGTATTAATTTTCCTATCTTCTAATTTTTAATTTTGCAACTCAAATTAACATGCCTTAAAATCAGGCTTTGTAAACAGTTGCCTGCACTTAATTGAACTTAATTCCAATTATCTACTAATTTGAGTTGAATTTGTGAAAAAGCAGCTCCAATGTTTAGTTAAATTGCTCAATTTGAATTACTGGGTAATTTACATTTTGAAAGCAAAAACCTACTTCAAATTAACATAAACAGGCTGTGTTAGCAATAAACACATTTGTGTAGATTTTCTTTATTTTCCATTTTAATAAAAACAACCCACAACATGGTCATTTTATTTTAAAGAACTAATTCCTTTGATGGAATATCAAACCAGAGAATTTCATATCAGTGTTTAACAGGTTTGTTACTATGATGAGGTGGCATATTTTCCATCCTGAAACGTAAAGTCACACGATGCTTCCGAATAAGAAAATGTAATCTGAATGGTGATTTAAAGCAACTTGATGACAACAACTCAGCAATTCAGGGAGTTATTGCAAAGTCCTGCCCCAGGAAAATCTCACATGCAGTTTCAAAACCTAGCACCAAAACACACGTAAGAATAGGTAAACAAAATGATTCTGCAAAACCAGATACAGAGCTAATACCCCTCAACTTCTTAGCCTTTATATTTTCACTGTTTGCTTCTGCTGTTATGAATAGGACAACAGGAAAAGCTTGACAAAAATGCACTTTAGCTTCCTCAAAAACCAGACAATATTCTAAGCTGGGTCTTACTGCACAACTAAAAACTGAAAGACAAAGAAGGGACATCAATCGCATGAACTGAAGGAGGAGAATGAAACATGATGGATAAATGCAAAGAAAGAATCAACGGAATAGAACTTTCCGTGCAAACAAAGAAGAATCAAAATGGCTAAGGTTGTTAATACAGCAAATGGCAGGTGACTTGTCTGGGCAGTGACAGTGTGCTGTAGAAAAACCAAAGAAAATATAAACATAATACGACTGGATATCAACATAGGAACTTAAACAGAAGATCATAGTAACACACCAACATGTTGGCTTGTGTGCTCCATCCACCCCAAAGCATCCTTCCTCTCCCTGCTCTTTGCAGGTTTAAAAGGATTCGCATCAACCCAGCCCTCTCATGTCAGGCAAATGGACATTTTGCAGAGCTCCATTTGCATAGATTGAAAAAGAGTAGGGAAATAGAAACAAAAACTCTGTATTAGTTGAGGTATAAAGCTTAAGATGGAGGTGATGGAGGTTATGGTTGTAAGTTTGCTCGCTGAGCTGGTAGGTTTGTTCTCAGATGTTTCATCACCATGTTAGGTAACTCAATCAGTGTCTGGTGAAGCACTGGTGTTCTGTCCCGCTTCCTATTTATGTGTCTAGGTCTGTTAAGGTGGGTGATATCATTGCTTTTTTTTCTCAGAAATTGGTAAATGGGATCCAAATCGATGTGTTTATTGATGGAGTTCCAGTTAGAATGACAGACCTCGAGAAATTCTCGCGTGTGTCATTGTTTACTCTGTCCCTGTTTAGTCTGTCCTAGGATGGATGTTTTCCTCTTTGAAGTGGTGTCCTTCTTTGTCTATATGTAAGGATACTAGTGATAGTTGGTCATATCTTTTGGTGGCTAGTTTCCTGCCTGTCTGTCATTGTAGGGTTTGATGCAGTCATTGTAGGGTATTTTATAAATGACATTCGATTTGCTGATTGTTGGTATAGGGTCCTTTAGGTTCATCAGGAGCTGTTTCAGTGTGTTGGTAGGTTTGTGGGCTACCGTGATGCCAAGGGGTTGGAGAAGTCTGGCAGTTATCTCCGAGATGTCTCTGATGTATGGTAGTGGACAGACAGGCAGGAAACTAGCCACCAAAAGACATGACCAGCTACCACTACTATCCTTATACACAGATGAAGAAGGACACCACATCGATGACGACAACACATCTATCCCAGGAGAGGCTAAACAGAGACACGCACAGGAATACCTAGAGGCCTGGCATTCAAACCATCAATAAACACAGCAATTTCAACCCCATTTACCAATCTCTGAGAGAAAGAACCAGCAGTGATATCACCCATCATAACAGGCCAAGACACATAAATAGAAAGTGGGACAGAATACCAGTGCCTCACCGGAGGTTCACTGATGATGCTACCTGGCATGGTGACGAAACATCTGAAAACAACCCTTTCAGCTCAGCAAGCAAACTTACAACCTGAACCTCAATCTGAGCTACAAATCTTTTCAAAAGTCATAGATGGAGGTTATGCTGGAACTGACCAAAACATTGGTTAGGCCAAGCTAGAATATTGTATGCAGTTCGGGAATCCCCATTATAGGAGGGATGTAAAAGCACTGCAGAGGGTGCAGAGGAGATTTGCCAGAATATTACATTCATGAAGAAAGATTGGACAGACAGGGATTGTCTTCCTTAGAGCAGTGGAGATTGAGAGGGAGATTGAAATGGATTAAATACTAGGGACAAATATAGGGTAAACAGGAAGAGACTTTTCCCCTTGATGGATGGACCAATGACCAAGGTGCATAGAGATAAGGTAAATAGCAGAAAATATAATGATGTAAAAAAATAAAATTTTTACCCATTGGGTGGTTGGAATCGAGAACTCACTGCCTGTAAAGGTGACAGAGGCAGATACCTTTGTAAGATTGAATAAGTATTTAGGTGTGCATGTGATGCTAAGGTATACAAGGCTAAGGCCAAGTGCTGGAAACAGGATTAGATGGATTGAAGATCTGGTAGGTGTTGTAGATATCTATGACTCTAAGACTCAGCACAGGCACAATTGGCTGAATGGACTCCTTCTGAGTTGTACAATTTCATAATTTGCCTAGAGCCTAATGTTTCTAAAATATATGCTCAAAACAGAATGTTGTAAAGTTACAAGGAGAAAGATAAGACATGAGGGTTTGGGTCAAGATGGCGTTCAGAGTAGGATGGTCCAACTGGAGCTCCTTCACTCCTGTGTTTACTTCTTGTTTTCTACTCCATTTTTCCCCTTTTCTCCTCATGCGGTGTTCTGCCCTGATGTAGAGTGGGCGGCCTTGAGCAAAGCAGGAATGGCTAGTGGGCTGGAGGCTCGCACAGAGTGGGGATGGCTAGTAGGATGGAGGCTCTCACAGAGCCGGTTTGATCAGTGGGCTACAGGTTAATGCAGAGCGAGGATGGCTAGTGGGCTGCAAGGTCTTGCAGAAGGGGACGATCAGTGGGCTGGAGACCCAAGCAGATTGGACTTTGTTGGACTGCATTCTGGTGCGGGTAGTCAGCAATTTGGTAGACCAAGTCTGCATTGATCTACTGAAAAACTCACCTTTTTAATTTAATTCTCAGTTTTCTAACTTATACTATGAATAACAGTCGGCAATATAACTTTTTCCTTTTTCCCTTTATTTCTGCATTTTGTATCTAAGATTTGTACCTCGGTACTTTGTACCTAAGATAGCACCATATGGGGTGACATTGTAAACCTTTCACTGTACTCCTGTGTCTCCATGCTTGAGTACATGTGACAATAAAGGATATTCTAATTCTAATTCCAGTTCTTGGAACTTACGTCAAGCTTCACTGGATTCATGCAATAAGCTAAAATGGAAAGGTCGGTGGGAATGGAAGAAGGAATTAAAATAGTGAGAAACAAATAATTTATGGTCATATTTGAAAATAAAACAGAAATAGTCAGCAAAACATTATAAACAAACCATACATAATTGCACAGGCAAGTTACACCATGAGTCGGAATACTTAGATCAGATCAGAAATACACAAAAATAAAACAAAGGAACTGTGAATGCTAAGACAAAAGGACATGTTAAAAAGCCGGTGCCAGACACAATATACATGTGGGAGAAAACTACAGTCCTTCAAAAGCTAGGGTGGAAAGAATACCCCTGGTAATTGTGGAACTCACTGTGCTTAGAATAGATGTCTGTGGAAATTCCACTGCTAAAAGTTAGATTAGAGAGGCATTTAGATTGAATAGAAAATGGTAGAGATAGGGGGAAGCAATGGTCTAGTGATATTAACATGAGACTATTAATCCTGTGCACCAAGATACATCCTGTTGTGAATCCCACTTTGGCAGATGGTGAAACTTGAATTAAACAAAACCGACTGGAATTAAGAGTTTAAAGTTGACCATGGAACCATTACTGATTGTCAGAGAAAAAGAAACGGTCTGGATCATAGAATCATAGGTTCATAGAGTGTGGAAACAGGCCCTTCAGCCCAAAATGTCCACACAGACCCTCTGAAGAGTATCCCATCCAAACCCATTCCCATACCCAGTTATTCTTCTTCTTCCCCTGACTAATGTACCTAACCTACAATCCCTGAACACTATGGGTAATTTAGCATGGCCAATTCATCTGACCTGCACATCTTTGGATTGTGGGAGGAAACCAGAGCATTCGGAGAAAATCTGTGCAGACCCAGGGAGAATATGTAAACTCCACACAGTCAGTTGCCCGAAGCTGAAATTGAACCCATGTCCCTGGTGCTGTGAGGCAGCAGTGAGGCAGCAGTGCTAACCACCGAGCCACCATGTCACCCCTTTTAGGAAAATAAATCTGACATCCTTTCTTGGTCTGGCATATTAGTGACTCTATATCCACAGCAACATGCTTAAGAACAGAACAGTACAAGATAGAAACAGGCCCTTTGGCTGGCCATAAATGTATCAACCAAGATGCCAATCGAAACTAACCCAGTCTGCCTTCACTTGGTCCATATCCCTCTATTCTCTGCCCGTCAATGTGCATGTCTAAATGCCTCTTGAATGCTACTGTCATATCTGCTTCTACCACCCCCACCCCCAGCAGCACATTCCAGGCACCTACGACCCTTTGTGTATAAACACCTGCCTTAGACATCTCCTTTAAACTTTTCCCCTCACCTTAAACCTATGCCCTGAGCATTTGACATTTCCACCCTACAAAAGTGACTCACAACTATCCACTTTATCCATGCCTCCCTTGATTTATATACTTCTATTAGGGCACCCTTCAGATTCCAAAGGTCTAGCTGAAATAATCCAAGTTTGTCCAAACCCTCCTTATAGCTAACATGCTCCACTCCCAGCACCATCCTGGCAAACTCCTCTTGCACCATCTCCAAAGCCTCCATATCATTTCGATATTGCACATAACAATACATGAAACTCCAAATGTGGCCTAACTAAAGTTTTATGCAGCCACACAGGAAGTGCCAACTTTTATACACAATGCTCTGATCGATGACTGGACCAACTCCACCAAAATGTGTAAAAGGCATTGTGTTTTAGATGCAATTCCATTGGTCAATCTAGCAGGCCTGAAGCAAAACACATTTTATTCTTACAGCGCAATTAAAATACAAACAAAAGAAAGAATAATTAGAAAAATAACTCTGTTGGAACACTTAACAGATTAATAGATTATTTAATTACTAAACAACAACTGTTCCAAGATAGTAACGTCCCATAAACACACCTTTGACAAAGGCAAATTCAGTAAAATAGATTGTCTCACATGCAATTCTCCAGTCTACCAGGAAACGGCATCAAGAGAAAGCCGTGTAGCTGTGTGTGTGTGTGCACGCACGTGTGTGAGTGAGAGAGAGAGAGACAGAGAGAGAGAGAGGAATCACGAGTGTTTTGCTATATAAGGGAGAGATGTATAGCAGTTTCCAAACCCTAACAGCTACTGAAAGCTAAATTAAAATCCTGGTTCTATGGGAGCTTGACCCCACCCCTACATGCTGCCTCTATTATTCCAACTTTTAAAAAAAGCTTAAGAGCTCACAAGCTGTTTATTTTACTGGCTTGGAACAAACCGCCTAACCACCTTAGACTCAACCACTCTTTGATCAGAAATTCATACAGGTTTTCAAATACATAAGCAAGTTGTTTTTAAGTCCTCACTTGTTGCTTATGGATTGGATTACTATTGTCATTGAACTGGTCTTAATATTTCAGTAAGTTGGAGACAGTAAGGACTGCAGATGCTGGAAGCCAGAGTAAATCGATGTGGAGCTGGAGGATCACAGCAGCTCAGACATCTTCAGAGGAGCAGGAAAGTTGATATTTCGGGCCAGGACCCTTCATCAGTCCTGATGAAAGGTCCCAGCCTGAAACGTCAGCTTTCCTGCTCCTCCGATGCTGTCTGATATGCTGTGCTCCTCCAGCTCTTAATATTTCTGTTTACAAATGTAATATGAATGTTTGCAATAGCATTAAAGATATACTGTTCCATTTCCAATTTCGTTCCTGTTTATATCACCTTCACAGTTCAAGTGAAAATCAAATGGCTACAGTCTGACTAATAATTTTTACAAATTCAGAATTGCATCAGATATTTTCTCTGGCTCACAGTGACTCATTCACTCACGTAAGCAGAAACTAAATCCCCACAATTATGAGTTTATTTTGAACGTAATATTTAGTCAAATGATAGCATGACGAGGAGGCCAAAACATTTAGTCCTTTCTTATGTCACAGGATGCTGAGAGATTCTCATTTCATTCAGAATGTGTGCTAAATAGCATTCTGGGGGCTGGAATGAAAAGCAGGTAAAATGTGTTTAATAAGTAAAGAACAACAGCCAACAGTGTATAACAGAACCAATCCAAGAAGCAGTTTTATTTAACAAAAAGATTGGCTTCATTACTTGTGCTCAGTCTCTCAATCCCATCCATTCTGTGCCATTTGTCTTTATTTTTGACCAGCTGCTTTCTCTCATTTCAGTAGCTCTGAACTTCAAAGCAGTGGACTTAAGCTAACTGCTCCTCTCTAAACTGACCCCGAATTCAGTGGATGCTGTTTGCATTTGGAAAACCTGTTCATTAATTTTGATATCCCTAAAGTCAAAACTCATCAACAGTTATGAGATCTATGAAAACTTAAGGAAAGTAATATTAAAAGATGTATTGTTAATGAGAAAGGGAAGAGCAGAAATGATGAGGCATTGTGACACGTAGAGGATACTGTCAGCAGTGAAAACAGGGCAACTACTGGCAACATTATAAATTATGAACCTTGAACACAATAAACAAAGAGGAGAGTTTGCAGTCTCTTTTTCTAATTCTTGCATTGGATGTGAGCATCATTGGCATTTATTACTCACTCCTAATTACCATTGAACTGAACGTCTTGCTAGGCCATTGCAGAGGGCAGTTAAGTGTCAATTACATTATGGATCTGGAGGCACACATAGGCCAGACCAGGTAGGGAAGCAGATTTCCTTCACTAAATGACATGAGCAAACCAAATGGATTTTATGATAATGGTTACATAGTTGCAAATGGATGAGCTTTCAATTCCAGATTTTATCAAATTAAAATTTCACTATCTGCCATGGTCGGATTTGAACCACGTACCCAGAACATTAGCCTGACTTCTGACAAATTGTTCAGTAACATTATCACATTGCTACCATTTCCCTATGGTATTACACTATCATTTATGGTATTCCATATTTTATATCACTCTCTAATTTTTGGAGGTGTCCATCAGCACTGAATATAACAGTGTTTGTGATTTTGATAAATTCTTGCCATTATTCATACTTCTGCTTTTAAAATTGTTGGTTGCCATGCAATGATGCTTTTACTGGATAATAGGTATTTTTATTAACACTTAAACAACTAAACATAGGCTGAAGGCTACAGAACAGGTGCATCGTGCCCATGGAATTCCATACAAATTCATGGCATACATTAAACTGAAGCAGGCCAACTAATTCCACCACAGAGATTGTCCTTGTTGGAGGAGGCATTTGGAGAAGTGATTTTCTTTGCATTCACACTAAAAGTCAACTTTGAAACTCAAGATCACCATTCAATCCATTGATGCAGTTGTGAAGTCACCTGGAAAAGTGGCCTCAGTGAGCTATCATTCTATCATTATGGCATGCTTTGACACATATTCCATTCCCAAATTCAAGGAATCATGGAGGAATATTCATGGCAAGATCAGCACTCTGGTTGGGTAAATTTATTAAGATACAAGTTCAAATATAGAGGAGGTGAGAGTAGAAGGAAAGAGAGTTTAGTGAGGCGAGACAGAGACAAGTTCAACATAGATGGAAAGAAAGAGGGAAGTAAGGAAGTGAAAGCCAGAGCAGAAAGAGATAGTGAGAGTTGAACAGAAAGTGAAAGAGTAATTAAGCTTATGCAAAGGAGCAAGCTGAGAGATGAGTCTTGGAGTCATACAGTACAGAGACAGACCCTTTGCTCCAACCAGTCCACGCCAACTATAATCCCAAACTAAACTAGGTCCTCCTGCCTGTATTTAGCCCATATCCCACAAAACATTTCTTATTCATGTACTTATCTAAATGTCTTTTGAATGTTATAACTGTACCCACATCCACAACTTTCTCTGGATGTTCATCCCGTACACGAACCACTCTGTGTAAAAAAAAATTGCCTCTCCTGTCTTTTAAATCTTTCTCCTCTCAACTTAAAAATGTCACTGTAATCTTGAAATATGCCACCCTAGTCAAACGCCACCTGCTATTCATCTCATCTATACCACTCATTATTTTATAAATCTCTATAAAGTCACTTTTCAACCTCTTACGCTCTTAATGAAAAAAATCCCAGCCTATTCTGCCCCAACACTCCATTCCCCCAACGTCCTGGTAAATCTCTTCTGAACCCTCTCCAGTTTAATAATACCCTTCCTATAACAGGGAAAGCAGAAATGGACACAGTACTCTGGAAGATGCCTTACCAACAACATAACATTCCAACTCCGATGCTCAAAGGTCTGAGCAATGAAGGTAAGCAATTAACCACCTGTCCACATGTGATGCAAACTTCAAGGAATTGTATAAGTCCTGCCCTTGTTTGTGTTACCAAGATGTAATACCTCGCATTTATCTAAATTAAATTATTTTTGTCATTCTTCAGCCTATTGACCCAATTGATCAATATCTCTATGTAACCTTAAATAATCTTCTAAGGACAGTGAGAAAGAGAGAGGAAACAGAAGAACAGGTGTGAACAGGAGGGGGTGAGAGAGACAGGAGGGAGAGAAACACAATTTCTATTTTAGTAACAGGAAAATAGAGGTGGAATCAGGTTTAGACAGACTGTGAAAAATAGGAGGAGTGTTGCAACATGGAGTAAAAACAGAGAAAAAAGACAGTTACAGAAGAGGTCAAGGCTTTTGTTAATTCCCTAAAGCCTTGGATGAACATAGTAACTGGAGTCATTCATGAAAACATGCTAACAAAAATGCAATTAAGAACATTTTGACCCAGGACTTCAAGAATTTGCTCCCAACAAAGTTAGGTATGCATATTCCTGAAACCAGTCTGGGTTTTCAGCAAAATAATTTGGTTAGTTCTTTTCTCTGTTGCTTCTAAACATGTAACTTCTCAGTTCACCTTTGGTCAACAGAATTTAACTTCTAACAATAGAATGTAAATTAATTCAAAGTTACTTCTGGACTAAACATATTAAATCTCAAAACATTACACATATCATTGAAGAACACAACTCTAAACACTGGCTAAAGAAAAAAAAGATGATTTATTGTGCTAATATCAATTGAATGTACAGCCATTAGTGTTCTTTTTTCCAGCAGTGTTATGATAGCTGTCTGAAAAGATCATGTTGTGTTGTAATTACTGATGAGTATCAAAGCCTGCAAGGAATTAATCTGGTCAGCAAACACCAGATGCAGATGTTTGCATGCTTTCAAGTTTGAGATATACAGTTTAAATTTTCTTTATTTCCATGTTCACTACAAAGAATTCAAAAGCATACGTGCGAGCAAACTGTACGGGGTGGGGGTTGCAAAATTCAATTCTAAAGTGGCAGATACATGAAAAGATTGTCTACACAATAGTATGTCATTAGTGGCCTTATGTACCTGAGTATGAGACATTCACACCTCATTGAAAAGGAAATCCTGCACTCAAGAACTGACAGCCAATCTAATAACCCCAGCATCCTCAGAATTCAGAAAAGGGCACTGTTGCAATTGCAATCAGACCTTGGGATTGTGGTGGGAGTGCCACAGACATGTATACCCTAATTCTGGATCAGTGGTGCTGGAAGAGCACAGCAGTTCAGGCAGCATCCAACGAGCAGCGAAATCCCTAATGCACATAGAGCCATATCCATTCAACCCGCTCCACTTCCCACCCCCCAAATCCCTGAAGAACATATTCCTCATTCCTGTCACTTTATCAGTTTTAAAATGGTCTTTTGAATCTTCCCTACCTGCCCAAGACAACCATATTAGGACATGGGCAGCATTATATTTGGGTCAATTAAGTTGCTAACAAGCTCAATTCCACAGTTTTGTTTAAGTGGTGGGCTGGCTGCTGCTTTAGTGCTTCATGCCCCTGATCTTCTTTGAAATCTTTATTATTTATGGAGTATGTGCGTCCACTAAAATGCTCAGATGAAGTCTCTGCTTAACACCTCATTCCGATATATCAGCTAACATTTCCCATTCAGGTTCTTGAATATGGTGGATCAGTGGTTAGCACTGCTGCTTCACAGCGCCATGGACATGGGTTCGATTCCAGCCTTTGACGACTGTGTGGAGTTTGCATATTCTCCCTGTGTCTGTGTGGGTTTCCTTCTACAATCCAAAGGTGTGCAGGTTAGGTGAATTGGCCATGCTAAATTGTCCATAGTGTCCAGGGATGTGTAGATTTGATTCATTAGATAAGGGTAAATGTGGATTAGTAGGGGGAATAGGTCTGGGTGGGTTACTCTTCGGAGGGTCGGTGAGGACTTGGAGGACCGAATGACCTGTTTCCACACCGTAGGGATTCTATGATCCTATGAAAATAAAATGAAGACTCCGAAGTAAATGTTGAATTATTCATTTGGGGAATTAATCCCAGCAGTTCACTTGTGGCAACTTCTGCCCTGCCCCCAGGTTAATGGTTTTCATTTATTACATATTAGGAGTTTCCACTGAATATCTGACTGCAGTTCAACATCATTAGTATCTCCAATAAGAAAACCTAGGGCTAACTGTAAGCAATGGTAATAAATCTGATATCTAGATAAATATACTGGGCCCAGAAGTTGAATCAAAGACTCATGAATCCCATCTATTTTAAGATGAAAGAGACAGACAGGCATTATGTGGACTCCATGCTGCACCATAGGGTTCACATGATATGCTTTTGTTAGGTGGTTACAACCAGATATCTGGTATCTTAGGTAGCAACAGCAGCAGAATAGGCATGAATTCTAGCAAAAAGCAAGTTTGTTATGAACCTGTGACTCTATCAGAGCACATGCAATGTGCTCTCAGGCCTGCTGGGCATAATGAAGATAGATTTCAGATAACTGCAACAGTGTGCAAGAGACCATAAGACATAGGAGCAGGAACGAGGCCATTCAGCCAGTGAGTCTGCTCCACTATTCAATCATGGCTGAAAGGTTTCTCCCCATAATCCTTGAACCTCTTGACAATCAAGAACCCATCTATTTCCATCTTAAATATACTCAATGATCTGGCCTCTACAGCCATCTGTGGCAATGAATTCCATAGATTCACTACTCTCTGACTGAAGAAATTTCTCCTTATCTCCGTTCTTATCTCCTCTTCTCTTTACTCTTAAGGCTGTGCCCTCTAGTCTTTGAGAAAGTGAGTATAGCAGATGCTGGAGATCAGAGTTGAGAGTATGTTGCTGGAAAAGCACAGCAGGTCAGACAGCATCCGAGGAATTCCTGATGAAAAGGCTTATGTCCGAAACGTCAATTCTCCTGTTCCTCGGATGCTGCCTGACCCTCGAGTGTTAGCCTTTCCTACCAATGGAAACATCTTCCCAACATCCACTCTGTCCAGATCATTCAGTATTCTGTAAGTTTCAATTAGATCCCTCCTCATCCTTCTAAGTTCCATCACATATAATCACAGAGTCCTCAAACGTTCCTCATATTTTGAGCTTTTCATTCCTGGGACCATTCTCATGAACCTCTGTTGAACTTGCTCCAGGGCTAGTACATCCTTTGTGGGATATAGGGCCCAAAACTATGCACAATACTCTAAATGTGGTCTGACCAGGGCCTTATAAAGCTTCAGAAGTACATCCCTGCTTTCATATTCAAGTCCTCTCAAAATAAATGCCAACATTGTATTTGCCTTCCAAACTACTGACTCAACCTGCAAATTTACCTTGAGAGAATTTTGGACTAGAACTCCCAAGTCTCTTTGACTTCAGATTTCTGAATTTTCTCCCCATTTAGAAAATAGTTCATGCTTCTATTCTTATAATGGAAGTGCATGACCTCACACTTTCCCACGTACTCCAACGGAGATCTGTCTCATGAGATGTATAGCTCCACCAATCTTACTCCACACCTAAAGGTACTCTATACCTTAGCTAGTTTGACAGGGTAGATACTGAGAGTTTTTTTTGCCTTATGAGATAACCTAGAACCAAGATGACATGGTGACTTAGTGGCTAGCACTGCTGCCTCATTGCACCAGGAACTGGTTCGAATCTAGCTTCGGGCAACTATCTGTGTGGAGTTTGCACATTCTCCCCATGTCATTTCCTCTGGGTACTCCAGTTTTCTCCCACAGTCCAAAGATGTGCAGGTTAGGTGAATTGGCCATGCTAAATTGCCCCATTGTGTTCAGGGTGCATTAATCAGGGAAAATGTAAAGGAATGGGTTGGTGTTGACGCGATGTGCCTAGCAGCCTGTTTCCACACTGCAGGGATTCTATTTCTAATCTCAGAATATGGGGTCACCCATATAAAACAGAGACAAGAACAAATTTCTTGTCTCAGAAGGTAGTGAATCTGTGGAATTCTTTACTGCAAAGGGCTACTAAGGCTAAGCCTTTGAAGGGCGGCACGGTGGCACAGTGGTTAGCACTGCTGCCTCAGCGCTTGAGACCCGGGTTCAATACCCGCCTCAGGCGACTGACTGTGTGGAGTTTGCACGTTCTCCCCGTGTCTGCGTGGGTTTCCTCCGGGTGCTCCGGTTTCCTCCCATGGTCCAAAGATGTGCGGGTCAGGTGAATTGGCCATGCTAAATTGCCCATTGTGTTAGGTAAGGGGTAAATGTATGGGTGGGTTGTGCTTCGGCGGGTCGGTGTGGACTTGTTGGGCCGAAGGGCCTGTTTCCACACTGTAAGTAATCTAATCTAATCTATAATCAAGGTTGGGATAGACCGATTTTTAATCAGTAAAGAAATTGAGGATAATGGGGACAAGGCTGGCAAGTGGATGACAGAACAGACTTGATGGGCCAAATGGCCTACTTCTATTCCTATTCCATATGGTTTTATAGTGTGCAGTACTCTTATTCCATCAAGATCTCAGGAGGTTTTCTTCAAGGACACCCAAGTGATGGATGCTACCTGTCATTCCATTTGATATTTCAATTTTCTAAAGACTTTATTCTGGGAGGTAGTGGTCAGCAAAATACAGGAATAACCAAACAACTAATGTATCCTGCATTTTATTTTTTAAAAATATCATCAGATTTTATAAAAATCAAAAAGAAAATTAGTCTTAAAGTTTACACATTGACACTGATAAATAATTCTTGAGTTTGAGGATTTGGTGAAAGTTTGCACTGAACTATTCAAATTTGAACTCAGAGTCATGATTTCAAAAAATGCACCTTCACTATAGTAGATCGAGAGATGTCAACCATCCAATTTTCATATGGAAATTCAGCTTTTACAGAAACTGGGAAGACCCTGAAAATCAGCTGGTTTGATGCCATGGTAGACATATTTTAATCAACCAATTCAAATGTGTTAAGAAGTGGCTTAGGCCCAGCCATCTTCAGCTCCTTCATCAATGACCTCTGCATCATAAGGACAGAAGTGGGGATGATTGCACAATATTCAGCACCATTCATGATTCTTCAGACACTGAAGCAATTTGTGTCCATATGCAGAGGATTTGGAGAACATCCAATATCAGCATAAGTTCCACTTTTTTTTTGGTTGCATGGACCTCTGAGGTCCTTGCACAGCTCTAATTTCCAAAACCATAAGTCAATGCATCCATGTGCCTATTGCACTGATCAATGGAATCTTAGACTGGCTGTGCGATCTTGCAACTCAAGGGAATACTGGTGGCAAGTAGCATTCACACCATACAGTGCCAGGCAATGACCAGAGAAAATCTAACCATCAACCCATGTTCAATGGCTTTACTATTGCTGAATTTGCCACGATCCACTGTCTGGAGATTATTATTGACCAGAAAACTGAACTGGACTTATAAATACTGTGGCTACAATCGAGGTCAGAGGCTAGGAAATCTGCACAGAGTAACATACCTTCTATCTCCCAACTCCTTCAACCATCTATGATGCATAAGTCAGAACTGTGGTGAAAACACACCACTTGCTTGAATGGGTACAGCTCCAACAATGCTCAAGGGGCTTGACATAATTCAGGAAAAAGCAGCCTGTTTGATCAACATTCACCAATTCAGCATTCACTCCCTTCACCACTGATGTGCTGTGGAAGCAGCGTATAATATTCACAGGATGCACAGCAGTAACTCAAAATGTCTTCTTGGAAATCAATTTCCAAATCTCTGTCAGCTAGGACACTGGCAGCAGATAAACTGGAACACCAGCAGCTGCAGGCTTCTGTCCAAGTTACACAACATTCTGAGTTTGAACTATATTGCCATCCCTTCACTGCTGTTATGTCAATATTCTGGAACCCTCTTTCTAACTGTACTACTAGTATCCTTACACTTCAAGAACTGCAGCAGTATATTAAGCAGCTCACTACCACTTTCCCTCGGGCTAGTAGGAATAGGCAATAAATGCTGGCCTTGCCAGTAAAACTGTGAAAAATTACAAATTACAAATAGTGGTGTATTTTCCCCAATTACAGATATATCATCTGCTTTCCAGGTGCTGATTGGCAAATTGGCATATATTCATTGTAGGTTCGAGAAGGGAGCTACAAAGCAAGGACTACATATATTAATGTGAAAATTACATGTATGCAGTCAGATTTTCCCACCACTATCAACGTGTCAGCATTTACTGACTGAAATCCATATTCTCATTCCCTCTTGGAAGTCATATCTGAAATATGCTAATTTTGCTTTGAGAGAATGCACAAAAGTTGCCTGATTGTGCAGAGGACTGTAGAAGGTAAAGGCAAAGTCACCATAGTATTACCAGACTATGGGATATTAGAGAGAGAGAAGATGAATGGTTGTTTAACCTGAGGGTCACCATGCCTTACAGAAGGAAACAGACTGAGAAGGAGAGTCCTTCATGATCACTGAAATGACTCTAGAGGCCAGTATGACATCACTGAGTCACCCAGAGCTGCTAGAAGGTCGCGGAGTAGCAGCCCAGCCTGTGGGCTCCTGAACCCAGAGCTCATCTTCTCTGCCTGCGTTTACTTTCTTTTTCTTCTCTCTCTTTTTAAAAAAACTTTTAACCTAACACCTCTGTGAGGAGCTCCAAAGGTTGGACACCCTGCTACCAGTCAGAGGGACGGTCTGTCTCTGACAATGGAGAGAGTTAAATTTGTACTCCCAGTGGCAGTAGAGGGAGGTGAGCTTGAGATCCTGGTGGTAGTGGAGGGAGTCATGTATGGGCCTAAAGTCTGGTGCAGGATCTGGCAGCTTCAGCAGTTGTTGCATTGCCAAGATTGGCCCAGCACCGACTCAGGACAAAGGCAGCATCTGCAGACTCAAGGCAGCTCTGAAGAACGGCAACTCTGTTCCAGCCGTGGCAGTGCAGTGAAGGGTCATGAGGCTGATGGACGGCTTCCTGCTGGTAATGGTCTCACTGTCAATGTGGAAGAGCCCAGATCCAGGCCAATGGCTAAGCATTTCAGATGGACTGCAATGTTGAACTTGTAACTTTATTTCTTTATTTTTCCACCCTATACTTAAAATTTTGTATCTTTGTACCTAAGAGGATGCCAGAGAATGGCAACATTGTACACTTTTCACTGTATCCCTGGGTGCCTGTACTTAAGTACATGTGACAATAAAAGCTAATTCTAATTCTTTATTTACATGTGGAAAATCCTTGACTCTGACACAGCCTCGAGTAAAAAGTGAGGTCTGCAGATGCTGGAGATCAGAGCTGAAAATGTGCTGCTGGTTAAAGCACAGCAGGTTAGGCAGCATTCAAGGAATAGGAAATTCGACGTTTCGGGCCAGAGCCCTTCATCAGGAATCCTGATGAAGGGCTCTGGCCCGAAACGTCTGACACAGCCTCGTCAGAGTCAGCCCCCAGAGTGTCAGTATCTCTGACACTCCTGTTTTTACCAGGCAGCCAGGGATCCCTGATTAACCGGGTTAACACCCCTAATTAGGGTACTCAAATTTTATGATTTCCAGCTAGTCGACCTTGTTCTAATCACTGCATCCCTCCCTCTCTGAGTCCAAAAACACAGGCTGCTCCATTTTCTTGGAGAGTCTCTGGGGCATTTTAGCACCACCTCAGGTTCCTCTGACTCAGCGTCCATTATGGATGGCATGTAACAGGTAGGACCCTGCCTCTCGCGCCACAAATGCTTTGGTAGAAATTCACTCTGTTCTTCCAACAGCAAAGGCATCGATGCAGCTACATCCGTCTGATCAATCTTGGATTCAGAGGTCTCGTCAACACTTACAGTCACAGACTCATAGAAATATACAGCACAAAACAGACTCTTTGATCCAACTCATCTATGCCAACCAGATATCCTAAACTAATCTAGTAGCACTCAACCCATATCCCTCTAAACCCTTCCTATTCATATACTCATCTATTGCCTTTTAAATGTTGTAATTGTACGAGCCTCCAGTACCTCCTCTGGCAGCTCATTGCATGCACGCACCACCCACTGTGTGAAAAAGATCCTCCAGGTCCCTTTTAAATTTTTCCTCTCTCACACTAAACCTCTGCCTTCTAGTTTTATACTCCCCCACCCCAGGGAAAAAGAGCTTTTCTATTTATCTTATCCACACACCGCATGTTTTTATAAACCTCTATAGGTCACTCATTTTGAGATAACATGTGACAGAGAGAGAACCCATGGATTCTGGCAGCTATTTCAACTGTGTCGAGGAGCTGGGCACATTTTCCTCCCACGCAGTTTGAGAGTTCATGGTTTTCATATGGTCCACGAGCTTCTGCAGGACCGTTGCAAATTTCATCCTAATTTTATCAAACCACCTCTCTTGCTTTATGCATTCTTGTGTCTGGCACTGGCATTTCTGATGCTATTTCACCATTCTCCCCTCAGGTCTGGGAAGATTAGATGTAACCTGGTGAGGAGTCTTCTATTCATCAGCAACTCTGCCGATGCTCTCCCTGCCGATATATGTGGTAGTCCTATAACCAAATAAGAATCATGACAGTTTGGTATATAGTGAGGCTGTAGGCTGTTTTCTCAAACATGTCTTCAAAGTTTGGACTGCTCTTTCGGCCATTGGATAATAGATGGCACAGAGCTGTCCTTATATATCAAATCCCATTCGACTTTAGGAAATACCCAAATTCCTTCTTGGTGAACAATAGCCATTATCTGTGACTAACACTTCCCAGAGACCGTGTATTGAAAAGATGTGCATAATCTTTCTACTGCCATCCCTGTGTTTGCCAAATGGACCCTATGCACTTCCAACTGTTTTGTGCGAATATCTACAGTGATTAAGAACATTGAGCCCATGAAAGGAACTTGCACAGTCAATATATAACAGAGTCCAAGCTTTACCAGCCATTCTCAAGGGTGTGGAGGGAGCTGCTGGCAGTAATTCTTGTCCTCGTTGGCACTTGGGCACTATCCTACCAATGCAGCTACATCTGCACCCAATCCTAGCCCCCAGACATAACTTTTTGTAGCATTCTCCTGTTTTCTCACCAAAACCCTTGATCTCCTTACTAATTAAGAACCTATCTATCTTGGTTTTAAATACACTCAGTGACTTGGCCTGCACAGCCTTCTGAGTCAATGAGTTCCACAGATTACACAGCCTCTGGCTGAAGAAATTCCTCCTCACTTCAGTTTTAAAGGGTCGTCCTTTCACTCTGAGGTTATGCCTTCTGGACCTAGTCTCTCTTACTAGTGGAAATTCTTCTCTACATACATTCTATCCAGGCCTCTCCTTCCATAATTTTCAAACAGATCCCCGCTCATCCTTCTAAACTCCATCAAGTACAGACTCAGAGAGCTCAACTGCAACCCCTATGATAAGCCCTTCATCACCAGAAATATAATTCTTGTAAACTTCTTGGGAGCCCCAATGCCAGCACATCCTTCCTTAGGTGCTAGATCCAAAAATGATCACAATATTCCAAATGCAGTCTGACCAGAGCCTTAATCAACTTCAGCAATACATTTCTGCTGTTGTACTCTAGCCCTCTTGAAATGAATGCCAACATTGCATTTGTCTTCCTAACTACCAAGGAGGAAATGCAAGGAAATCCTTATTAGTCACGAAATGAAACTGGGGAAATTGATGAGATTAAAACCCAATACGTCCTCAGGGCCTGATGCTCTTCATTGCAGAATACTTCAGGGAAGTTGCCCTAGAAATAGTGGATGCTTTAGTGATCATTTTCTAGCATTCTATAGACTCTAGAAGAGTTTGAATGGACTGGAGGGTAGCTAATGTAACCCCACTTCTTAAAAAAAGGAGGGGGAGAGAAAATGGGGAATTATAGGCCAATTAGCCTGACATCAGTGATGGGGAAGATGCTGGAGTGAATTTTTAAGGATGTAATAACTGAGCATTTGAAAAGCAGTGTCAAAATCAGTCCAAGTCAGCATGCTTGAAAAATCTTCTGGAATGTTTTGAGGATGTGGCCAGTACAGTAGCAAAGGATGGATCAGTGGATGTTGTGTATCTGGACTTTCAAAAAGGCTTTTCTCAATTTTCCACTCAAGAGATTAGTAAGCAAAAAATAAAGCTCATGGTATCGGAGGTAACGTATCGATGTGGATAGAGAACTGGTTGGCAGACAGGAAGCAGAGAGTAGACAGTGATGGGTGAGGTATCGCAGAGTTCAGTGCTGGGACCCCAGCTGTTCTTAACATACATTAACAATTTGAGCGAAGGAATTGAAAGCAATGTCTCTAACTTTGCAGACAACATTAAGTGGGGTGGCAGCATGTGCTGTGAGGAGGATGCTAAGGGGCTGAACGGTGACTTGGACAAGCTGGCTGATTGGGCAAACACTTGGCAAATGAAATATAATGTGCATACGTGTGAGGTCATCCACTTTGATGGCAAAACAGGAATGCAGATTATTATCTGAATGGTGGCAGTTAAGGAAAAGGTGAGGCTCAATGAAACCTGGGTGACATGGATTACTTTGATGACTTGGATTATTTGAAAGAATTGAGTCCACTTGATGGATTTTGCTGGAATTCTGTACCTACAGAACAGCTTCAGGCTGATTTAAAAGCACACAACAAAATGGTTGAAGAAGTGTCATTGGATTCAAATGTTAACTCTGTTTCTCTCTTCCAAGATGTGGCTGCGTTTTTTTAGCTATTTCTTTTCTGCTTGTAATAAATAGATTCCTCATGATGTTACAGCCATAAATTCAAATTCTTATTTAAAGAAAGGATGCTGATTAAAATCATGATGTGTTGATGTACACTTTGGGAGTTTGAGATGAATATTTTGGTTTGGATGAGGCATCATAACGCAATGACAGATTGGTAGGACCAATTCATCTTTGTCTTACATACATGTTCCCTTTTGTTTGGTATGAAAATAAAAAGACACACTTGCTAGAATCTACAGTTCCTTTATTTTGAATTATCCTTCAATAAAGGGATATGTGAATTCCCCAAATTATTGTAAATGTCCATATTCAATTAGGTATTCAGTTGAAATTTAGGAAGTCTGAAGCTCAAAATTTGCAGTGGCCATTTAAGTAGCTTGCTTGTGTCCAATTTAAAAGAATTGACTACAAGTTTATAATACACTGGGACAGTACAAATGCTACTGACAGATCAGCTCTGGATTTACCATATATGTATTTAGAAGATAAATGGAAAGTCAGTCTTTATTATAAGAGGGTTTCAATATTGAAGGAAAGGTGTACTTCTGCAATTGTACAGAGCCTTGATGAGACCACAACCTCGGGTACTGTGTGCAGTTTTGGTCTCCTTACTCAAGGAAACATAGCCATTAAGGGGTGTAACAAGGTTTACCAGATTAATTTTTGAAAGGGGGTCTGTCCTATGATGACATTTTATGAAGTTTAGAGAAAATGTGAGGTTATTTCATTAAATCTCTTACATGGCTTGACAAGAAGGTGGCAGGAAGGGTGTTTCCCTTGGCTGGTGTGTTTAGAACTCAGCAACATAGTCTGAGAATAAACCCCTTTAGGACTGAAATGAGGAGGAATTTCTTCACTCAAAGGGAGTAGATTTAAGACAGAAAAAGAGCTCTGAAAGTGCAAGTTGTAGTTGCTGATGATTCAGATTCGCTTCATAAAAAAACTGAAATATATTTTTGGTGCAACAATGCCTTAAATGAGAATGTTTCATGTACAGCTACTTGGAGTAGACGTTTCTCTCGCTGTACATGACACTTAACCACAACATTCTTCCTTCAAGATAAGAATTCTTGGAACTTCATCCATGATAATCCCCTTATTTGCTGCTAGTTTTACATTTGGCTTCTTTCGGTATGACTAGGACTATTCCAGCAGTGACCTTTCCTGTGTTATTACTGCAAACATTCATTACAATGCTTTCCTGAGTGCCCTAGAGGTTGACGCTGGCCCAGAACAGACTTTTCCAGCTTTTCAGCACTTCAAACGTAAGTCATGTATTACATTTCTTCACTAAAAGTAGATGCTGCCTCTGTGGCTTATCTGATGCTATTTTCCAAATGTTTGTGGCAACAATAAAACTTTGTTCACTTAGACCTATTTCAAATGTAAGAATACATATGGGTGGCATGGTGGTTAGCACTGCTGCCTCACAGCGCCAGAATCCGGGGTTCAATTCCCGACTCAGGCAGATGACTATGGAGTTTGCACGTTCTCCCCGTGTCTGCGTGGGTTTCCTCCGGGTGCTCCGGTTTCCTCCCACCGTCCAAAGATGTGCAGGTCAGGTGAATTGGCCATGCTAAATTGTCCGCAGTGTTAGGTAAAGGGGTAAGTGTAGGGGAATGGGTGGGTGGCGGGTCGGTGTGGACTTGTTGGGCCGAAGGGCCTGTTTCCACACTGTAAGTAATCTAATCTAATATTTGGTTCAAGTTCAGTTATGATTGGTTTCATTGATGGCTACCTGTATTTTCAACATAGCATCGGAGAAAATGACAAGTAGTTTATCTATTTCAGTGAGGATTAGTTATTTTTAGTTATTTTAGTACCAAAATGCTCTATTCACTGCTATGTTCAATTATCATGCCGTTTAGTGTAAGTGAAACTGCATGAAATCTCCAGAATATAATACTTGTAAAAGAGACTGCATTCTGTGAAAGCTCACCTTCAACTTACCTCTGGAGACCAACTTGTGTATGTGAACAGAGGTATTTCAGAATGAAATTAAAGCAGGTGCCTGAATTATTTATCACACTTCTGCTGATCAGGCTGCCTGACTACAGTGGAGACGCTGCACTAATTCCCAGACTGGCAGAATCAGAGCACTGTATATGCTTACAGAGGGCAAGGAATCAGCGATGCAGCAGCATGTTAAAAAGACGTAGATAAATAACCAGAGGTAGAATCGACCACTTCATCAGCACCATATATTGCCTATAAAAAAATTGTGACAGCAGTAAGAAGAAAACTTAGGAAGGCAAAGAATGGTAGATTGCATTTTACTCACAGCAATAAAAATGCAATTTTAAGGGGCTGCAGGAAACAAAGACCTGGTTTGGGGGGTAGTCAGTTGGGGGCGGGGGGGGGGGGGTTGCTGACATATGCATACTTTAAAAAGGATCATGTGAGTGTATGAAAAATGATTAATGGTTAAGTTCTGTCTATATTATTGTGTCCAATTCTGGAAAGCCCACTTTTGGGACCAATGGCAAAGCTTTTGCAAGAATACGGGAAAGGGAACTGCCGGAGAAACTGGAATTTTTTTTCCTTTGAGTACATGTCCTTTCAGAAAAAGTAAACTATCAGGTTTGATGCAGGAGCAATTGTGTGAAACTAACTGAATCTTACAAAGAGGTGACTACAAATGGCTTCTTTCTGAGTTGTAAGATTCTATTCTAAGTGGAGGATATTGGGAAGGGAAAGCAATAACAAAATAACCATTGCAAATTGTGCCTTAACAGATTAATTGCTGTGCTGTGGATAAGTGGTCTCATCGGGAATAACTCAATCATCACTGACACACTGACTCATCTTGCTACTGCAGCATTCAAATATTTGATACTGGGCATTCATTTTAAAAACTGTCTGGTCTGTCCACACTACAAATAAAAGGGGCAAAAAGACATACAAATCTGAAATAAAATCAGAAAACCATCAGTACCACATAAAGGTGGAAGCCTGGAGGGAGAAAATCAACCCTACGTACATACCAGAGGACTTACGATGCAATTCTAATCTGTCCAAGACCCACTTCAAGTTTTAAGTTTCAGCTAGATAACAAAAAAATAATTGCACAGCACATTTTTTGGGCAGTAGAACCTGCAAGGCTGCAAGGAAATTGGAAGAGAACTGTCAAAAAATTCAATTAAAAATAGAATCACATTTAGAACAAGATTCCTCTTTCCCCTATTGGACTGAATCCTTAAATCTTAAAAATAATGGTTTATCTCTTAAATCCATATTGCACACAGCAGAAATACAATTGTACTAATAAATTATGATATACCATCTCAAGGTCCATGAAATTGAAATGTAGTGCTTTCACGAAATATACAAACGTTTTCTGAACGTATAGGGCTGAATCTTCTGAACAGTGGCAATCAATATCGGATTGTCACTTTGCTGCTTGTTACCTACCCTTTCCTGGACCTTTGCGTTTCTTGCCCAAGCGTCTGATTTGAGCATTTGAGAAACATGGAATGTGCCTGATTCTGCCTTCCAGTGCAGCGCAAGATCAATATTGCCGGCCAATCCATGTCTACAGCAGTAACTTCCATAGTCTGGGATGTAAAGGTTCAAAAATGCTTTGATGAGCTATAGAGAGAAGATGAGTGAGTGAGGGAGTAGGGTTGGAGGTAGATGTGCGAGAGGGAGTAGGGTGGCAGCTGGGTAGGTAAGAAGTTTGGAAGGCAGGTAGGTAGAGTATTTGAATAGTGTGGCAAGGGAAGGGGTAAGGTGGCAGGTGGTGAGAAGCTAGAATGCCAAGTATGTGGTTGAGGGACATAGGATGGGTCAAGAAAAGGGTGGTCTTGAGGGCTGCAGTGGGTAGAGATGAGGGAGAGGGGGGAAAAGAAGGTATCTAGCCAAGAATTATAGCTAGTTTGAATTCCTCAAACATTTCACAGGTAATTATTCAGGGAAACAAATCAAGACTCTTCAAATTTTCTATCTCTAATTCAGTAGTACAGACTGCTTTGGAGGGTTCTAGTTGCAGAATAATTTTAAACTTCAGGGTAATTCATGAAAAGTCAATGCATCAGGACTCCCACGAGGTCCTGTAGCACATCTCTCAGACTGCATGGCTACACAGACTCTCTCTCAATCAGAAGATCTGAGCCAAGAGTTAATAGAGGGAATAAAAGAAGATCATTTTTCTTTTGAAATATTTTTTAAACTACTTGATCAAGTTTATAAGCTGGAGTGACAGATTGTGTTTTGTAAACAGTTGCTTTAACCAGATAGATTAGCTTTATATTTTCAAGTTATGTAAGGCTAGACTTTGGTTAGTTTTCTGTCTAAGTTGCCCAGATGGGCATCAGCATTGAGATTTCCAAGTAGGGGTCTTTAATTTACTGTGCATGTGCAAATGTACAAGAAATAAATAAAGATTGTACGCATGGAAATCAAAGGTCGTGCACAAGAAAAAATAATAAGAGAGGACATTGTTAGATATCTGTAGGCAATGGCCTTTCCAGAGAGTACTGGCTGCTACCTTGTGCACTCAACAGTAATTTAGTGAATTCCTTCAGGACTTGTTTCTGGCTGAGTCAGAGGTCATCTCATATGTCATCTACCAGGGTGAGAATTGTCTTTTCAATGAATACTGATTACCAGACATCACCAGGGAATCAACGTTTTGGGCATAAGCCCTTTATTAGGGATGTGGAGAGGGAAGGGGGCTGAGAGATAAATAGTAGGGTAGGGGTGGGACTGAGGGGAACATACTGGGTAGGCGATTGGTAGATACAGGTGGGGGAAGATGGTGACAGTTCGGAGGGGATGGTGGAGCGGATAGGTGGGAAAGAAGATGGACAGTTAGGACAGTTCAAGAGGGCGGTCTGAGTTGGAGAGTTGGATCTGGGATGAGGTGGGGAGAGGGGAGATGAGGAAATTGGTGAAATCGACATTGATGCCACGTGGTTGGAGTCTCCTAAGGCATTCTTCCTCCACCATTGGGTGGGTTGGATTTAACAGTGGAGGCTGCCCAGGGCTTGCATGTGAGAGAGGGAGTTGAAGTGATCGACCACAAGGTGATGGGGTTGTTTGGAGCATGTTTCCAGGTGTATCTATTTTCATAGATACTTCTGAAGCTGGAGGAAAGTTTGTAGTGAAGTTCCCAGGGGTCAGTCCTGGGACTCTTGTTTTTCCTGATTATATATTAATGGATCTGGATTCTGGTCTGCAGATGGACAATTTCAAAGTTTGCAGATGACATTAAACTTGGGACAAATTGTAAACAGTGAGAAAGACAGTGTGAATTCCAAAAGGACATTCACAAGTTGGCAGAATGGGTAGATAGGTGACAGATAAGCTTCAATGCAGAGAAGTGTGAAATGATGCATATTGGTCAGAAGAACACTGAAAGACATTATAAAATAGGGGCACATTTCTAAAGTGATGCAAGAGTAAAGGTACCTGGGTGTACGTGTGCAGAGGACGTTGAAGGTGACAGGACAGGTGGAGAGAGCAGTAAGTAAAACATATGGTATACTCACCTTTATTAATAGTACAAAAGCAAGGAAATTGTGTTGAACTTTTGCAGGGAAGTTGTTAGGTTCAGCTGAGTTATTGTGTACAGTTGTGGGCGCCACATTGTAGGAAGGATTTGAATGCATTGGAGAGAATGCAGAAGCAATTTACTAGAATGGTTCCAAAACTGAGAAGCCTCAGCTGAAGATAGACTGAAGAAGTTGGAACTGTTCTCACTGGAGAGAACGCAACTTATAGGAGGTCTGATTGGGATTTTGAATAGCCAGGAGGACAGAGTAGATAGGTTAAAGGTGTTTCCGCTTACAAAAGAATAAGAATGACAGGTCATAGATTTAAAGTGATGCGCAAACAAAGCAAGGGTAATGTGAGAAAAAAAACCTTTATCACACAGCGAGTAGTTAGGGGATGAAATGCACAGCCTGGGAAAGTTTTGGAGGCAATTTCTATTGAGGCATTGAAGAGGGTATTAGATAGTCTTTGGAGAGTAACAATATGCAGATTTGTGGGGAAAAGGAAGGAAATTGGCCCGAGATAAGAAAGGCAATGCAGGCAGTGTCAGCCAAGTGGCCCCCTTGTGCACTGTAATAATTCTCATTCTGTCATCATGGATATAGAATTCATTATTTGCGGATTGCCAGAGGAGCCAAAGCCACAAGCAGGTGGCATGCTGAGGAGAGCCCAATTTCATTGTTCTTGGCTATCTCTTCTCTCTCAGGAATGTTTTAATATTTGTTTATGGATGCGCTGTCTAGGCCAGCACTTATTCCCCATCTCTAATTTCTCCAAGGGCAGTTAAGAATCAACCATATTGCTGTGGGTCTGGAGTCACATGTAGGCCACACCAGATAAGAATGACTGTTTCCTTCCCTGAAGGACATTAGAAAACCAGATTGGTTTTTCCAACACTGACAATAGTTTCATGGTCATCGTAAGACTCTTAAATCTAGATTTTATTGAATCCAAACTTCACAATCTGACATGGTGGGATTTAAATCATGGAACCCAGAACTGCATTTCCTTGTTAATCAAAGCACGAGAGCTGCTTTTGAAAGCAATGTTTAACTGGTAAGGCAACTATTCGATCATAGATTCTCAAGTCCACTACCATTCAATAGAAGCCATTGTTACGTACCTGCATGCATTCATTGATGTACTATATCACACTCTCTGTGAAATTGGCTACTCATCCTATGGAGGCAGTTGTATACTCAAATGCCAGAGCAGTGATAGACTTTAGCATGAGGTTGAGCAATGCCTCTGCAAATTCTGACATATAGTCACACACTTCCTTGAAGTATCCACGTAGTATAAAACTGCTGAGGCTCAGCACCTGTGTCCAAATGACATCCGTTGGTGCCTTCAAGGCCCTGATAAAGAGTCTGCCAAGATCTCCCTGCTGCCAGATCTTGTTCACATGCAGGTTATTCCACATTTTGTGCCAGCTATTGTATCTGTGACTCAGGCATTAATGAGGCTAAAATGTGAGTGCATCTAAGCTGTTGGAAGATGCTCATGAGTTATATGGCAGTGCCTCATCAGAGTGATATTCCTCTTCTAAGTACTGCAATGCTTTGTTCCCTATCCCTTGGTGTGCCTCCAGCAGCAGCCTTGTGAGAGATAAAACACATTCCTTAATACTGCATGTGGGTAACAACATGAATGCCAGTGTTTCAACGTTTGTTTCGGTACCATCACATTCTCTGATAAGTCACAGCACTGCTGCCACCTTGCTGCCTTCCGAGTCTCCTGTGCAACTGCTGCCAGGATGGCCAATGCCTGCCTTACCCAGAAGTTGTCGACTCTTTTTCTCTTGGAATGAGAAAAGAGTGAGTTAGGACCACTCAGACTTTGGAGAGACACATAATTTGAGAGGTATCCTGCAAACATTGTTAAGAGGCGACATGACGTCAAGGCTTTTTATCTTACAGTCATGAGGACTATATGTGAGATAAAGTTTTAAAAGGACGCAACAATTTTTATAGTACATGAAGAGGATGCAAAATTGCTGAACTATAACTGACACGAAGACACAGGAGGAACTGTTAACTGTCTTGGTTAACTGATTACTTTTAAACCAGGTGGGTCAAGTCTCATATGGGCATTGCCATGGGCATGTGGCAGGTACTGGCTGTCTCTCAACCTCTTCAATCAATGAAAAAGATGCAATGTGTGCACCTATTCCTTTTGCCTGTAAAGAACAGGACAAATGTGTGTGAATAAATATAGTTTACAGCTTATGCAAATAAATCACACTGTGGGCCTGACTGATAGTTTAAAACAAGTTTTTAGCATAGTTCTTAGCACAGTCAAGATGATTTAGTAATGCTGTCCAACAGCAGAATTCCATCTAATGTTGGACACAGTGTTCTGAGGTTTGTAAGTTCAGGCTGGTTGATCACAGTCAGTATGCTACATACTACAGACAGAAAGGGTAAGTGCTTTTTCATATCATCCACTGGTCAATGGGACATGTGGTCTACATATCAAACAGCACAGCAGCTCTGAAACTCATATACCACATTACTCATTTGTGTGGTTGGCAGAACATTTGTTTTGTTTGTGGAGAATACCAATTGTGTGTTTCCTGCAAATTAGCAGTGTGAAAAATCCAACTTCACCTGTTTCTCAAATTTTTGTAACATTTTTCCATTCCAAGTCATTACAGAATGGGGACCACATTCAGGGTATGTGTCAGTTCCATTTGGAAAACTTGAGAGTTAAAATTGATCATGGGAAACTAATCTTCTGAGGATGCAAATTTTGTGCCCCAGAATACCCATTAGGTAGTGAGAGTGAAGGTTGGAAACTTAGAGTTGCATGGCACTTACATTGCCAGAGGTAAGTGAATTATCCCCAGCACGAGATCCACATCCATTGCTCCCCACACTGGAGCCACATCCAGTCAGATTCACTTGATGAAGCTGCCTGACCTCTTCCTTTCACCCTCTGTCTCAAAAGAAACCTCCCCTGTGCCCTGACTGTTAATATCATCACCTCCAAGGACAAGTCTATGAAGCCGAAAGCTGCCCTTCCCCATCTCCCATTCATTCTTCTCCACTTTCATGCCTCTGATGGAAGAAGACTGGGTGAGGTGAGGATCCTATGACAGGCAGTCAGCTTCTCAGTTAATGTGATGATTCTGCCACAAGCAATCAGCATCACTGAGAAAAGTGGACAAAGTAAGGACCCTTGCAGAGAAGCAGACAGACAAGCAGCACACCTGTGTGGGACTCAGGACAGAGGCATAAATAAGATTTAGTCAGGGTAAAATAAAGAATCCACATTCTGTTTAGTTAAGGTATGGTTGGGGAACCTAGGCCCACTTGCGTGTCCTGCACTATGTGAACATTCCTAAACGTTCCTGACGGTGAGTGGGAGGTGCCTCCAGCTGGACCATCTTGAGTTCCAGGTGTTGGAACTTAAACGGCAGCTGGGTGGAGCTATGGTGCATTCCGGAGGCTGCCAGGCTCATGGTTAGCACATTTCAGGACGTGGTCACCTACAGCTTAAGGAAATGCAGGCAGAATGGATCAGAGGAAAGTGACCAGGCAGGTGGTGAGGGAATCCTCCTGTGGGCATCTCGCTTGTAAAACATTTTCAGTCCTGAAAAACAGTGAGAGTAACAATTCCTCTGTGGAACCCAGCCACAGCCAAGGTCTCCACACTGTGGGGTGGGGGTGGAGGTGTAGTGGAGACAGGGAGAAAGAAGAGTGGAAGGACAATCATGGTAGGGGATTCATTCATGAGGGGAATAGACAGGTGCTTTTACAGTCATGGACGTGACTCCAGGATGCCTTGTTGCCTCCAAGTGCCAAGGTCAAGGATGTCACAGAATGTCCAAAGGGAATTCTGAGGGGAAGGGTGAAAAGCCATGGGTTGTGGTCCACATTAGCACCAATGACATTGGAAGAAAGAGAAATTAGGTATTTCAAGTTAACTTTAGGAATTTAAAAAGGAAATTTGAAATCAGTACTTCAAAAGATAAAGACTAATCCTGATGTCAGGCAGTAATGAGCATAAGAATAGAATGAAAGAGCATGTTAATGTGTAACTGGAGAGTTAGTACAAGAGGGAGGATTTTAGGTTCCTGAGTTATTGGGATCATTTCTGGGAGAAATGGGAACTGTACAAATTACACAAATTAAATTCAAAAAGGAATGGGGAGGTCTGACAGTACTTTTAGAGTCAATTTAAATTAGCCTGGCAAGGGCTGGACTTCTGACAAATACTTCAGAGGGGAGAGAAGCTGAAATGGAATTAGAAGTTAAAACACAAATAAGAAAGACTTGAAGGAATATAAACATAATCTAGATAAGAAAGTAGTGAGTTTAGCAAGGCAATATGTAATATATTTTAATGTAAGCAGCCTGAGGAGTAAGATAGATGAGCTGAAAGCACAGACAGACATGTAGGAAAATAATATCATAGCTCTGATAAAGACTATGCTGAAAGACTGGCAGGATTGCAGCTCAAAAGTCCTGGTTAAAGGATATTCAGATGAGATACAGGGCTGGGTAGAAGAGAAGGAATGTCACAATATTGATTAAGGAATCAATTATAACAGTGACGTCTTCAAAGGATAATCAAATGGGGCCATGTGGGTAGAAGTAAGAAATGCAAAAGGGCAAACACAATCTTGGACATGAACTGCACCTCAGGGTGAGATCAAGAACCAAATATATAATTACATTTCAAAGAAGTGTAAGCATAATAAGGCAATAATATAGAGCATTTTAACTACCCAAGCATTAACTTAGATAGTTCTCATGTGCAAGACAAAGTTCTTAAATCACTTCCAGGAGAACGTTTTCAGCCACTGCATAGAAAGGCCAACAAAGGAGGAGGCAGTTATGCATCTAATATTCAGAAACGAGCCCATGTAAATAGAGGGCATTTCAATAGTAAGGAAGCATTTTGAAGATATTGGCCATAACCCATTAGATTGGGGATAATTATGGAAAAAGGTAGGAGTTAAACTGGAGAAAGGCTAATTTACTAAGAGAAGAGAAAATTTGGCCTGAGTGGACTGGGAGCAGCCAGATGCAGATGGAACTGTGTCAGAACTGTGGGAGATTGTTCAAGTGGAAATAGTGAATACACAAGGCAAATATGTTCCTGTAAAGTCAAAGGTGGGAGCAAAACCGGAGAACCCTGGATGGCAATTTCAGATTAAGAAAATATATAAATTTCTTGCAGATATCAAGGGCACAGTCTTTACAGGAGAAAAGAAGTGCCGGGGAGCCGGCACAAAGGAAATTAGAACATAGAACTGTACAGCATGTTATGCCAAACTTTTATCCTACCCTAAAGTCAAACTAACCAACACACCCTTCATTTTACTATCATCCATGTGTCCATCCAAGAGTTGCATAAATATCCCTGATGTATCTGGCTCTACTATCACTGCTGGAAGTGCATTTCACACACCCACCACACTCTGTGTAAAGAACCTCTGACATCTCCACTAAACCTTAAAATTATGCCCCCTTGTGATAGCCATTTCTGTCCTGAGAAAAAGTATCTGGCTATCCACTCTATCTATGCCTCTCATCGCCTTGTACATCTCTATCAGGTCCACCTCTCATCCTTCTTCACTCCAATGCGAAACGCCCTAGCTCCCCCAACCTTTCTTCATAAGATATGTCCTCCTGTCTAGACAGCATCCTGGTAAATCTCCTCTGCACTCTCTCTAAAGCTTCCACATTTTTCCTATAATGATGCAACCAGAACTGAATGCAATATTCCAAGTGTGGTCTAACCATGGCTCTACAGAGCTGCAGCAAAACCTCGCAGCTCTTAAACTCAATCCCACTGCTCATGGAAGCCAACAAAACATATGCCTTCTTAATAACCCTATCACTTTGGGTGGCAACTTTGAGGGATCTTATGGACATGGACCCCAAGATCCCTCGGGCCCTCCAAGATCCCTCTGTTCATCCATATTGCCAAGAATCCTGCCTTTAACCCTGTACTCTGTATTCAAATTCAACCTTCCAAAATGAATCTCTTCACACTTTTCAGGGTTGAACTCCATCTGGCACTCATCAGCCCAGTTCTGCATCTTGTCAATGTCTCACTGCAACTTACACTCCCGTTGCCTTTGACACTACCCACCACTGCACTAACCTTTATGTCATCGGCAAACTTATTAACCCACCCTTCAACTTCCTCATCCACGTCATTTATAAAAATCACAAAGAGCAGAAGTTCCAGACGTCTGGGACTTCTGAAATGAGGAAAGCAAAAGGGTGCATTAGAATGCATTGGCAGAATAAAGGAAAACTCAAGGGTTTTATTTAAACTTATAAAGTCCAAGAGAATAACTGGAGAAAGTACAGGACCCATTAATGATAACTGAGGTAATCTGTGTACGGAACTGGAAGTTGCACAAATAGGCATCATGGATGGAAGACTGTCAATTTTACTTAATATTTCACAGAGTGAGTTGGGGTATTAGTGAGATTAGCTGCCTTAGAAGTAAATAAATCTGCAGGCTAGGATGAGATGTACCCTGGACTGTTGAGGGAAGTAAGGGAGTAAATATCAATGGGCCCTGGCAGTAAATTCTATGACCGTATACTTCCAAATGACTGGAAAACTACTCACATTATTCAAATATTATAAAAGGTTGGAAGGGATAATCCAAGAAATTACAGGCCAATCAGTCTAACTTTGACAGTGACACGTTAATAGAAATCTCAGGACGGGGAGGGGGGGGTTGGAGGAACAATGTATCAAAACTCAGAGAGACACAAATTAATCAGGGATAGTCAGCATGGATTTGTTTGATAAATTTGATAAAAGTTTTGAGGAGGTGGCCAGGAGAGTTGATGAGGGTTGATGATGTGATCTGGCAAGGTTATTGCTAACTTCCCCCAAGAAAGGAAGAGTCCATGGGATCCAAGGAAAATTGGCATCTGGGATCCAAAGTTTTGGTTGAGAGTCAAGAAGCCGAGTGTGATAGGGGATACAGTCCGTGACTGGAAGTTTGTTTCCATTGGGGTTACACAGGGCTCAGTGCTGGGGCCCTTGTTGTTTGTTGTGTAGACTATAGATTTAGACTGAAATGTAGGTGTTATGATGAAGAATTCAAGGACGACACAAAAATTGGTAGGGTGTTAAACAGTGAGGAGGATAGCCATAAACTGTAGGAGCACAACAACAGATGCGTCAGCTGGGCAGGGCAGTGGAAGATGGGATTCAATCTGAACATGTGAGAAGTAATGCACTTGGGGAGGACTAACAAGGCCATGGATTATACTATGATTAATAAAACTCTGAAAAGTATTGAAGATTAGCAAAACATTGATGTGCATATCCACAGATCCCTGAGGCAGCTGGGCAGGTAGATAACCTAGTTAAAAGGCTCATGGGGTACTTAGGCAGAAGATGAGGCTTTCTAACCACACAGCATCAATGCTGACTTCACTAGTTTCCAAATCTCTCCTCCCCCCCATCTCATCCCATATCCAATCCTCCAACTCAGCACTGCCCTCTTGACCTGTCCCACCTGTTCATCTTCCTTCCCACTATCTGGTCCACCCTCCCCAATGACCTATCACAATCACCCCACATCTGCATCCACCTATCGTCTTCCCAACTACCTACCCTCCAGCCCCAGCCCCAACCCCCCTACTCCCCACATTTTTGATGAAGGACTTGCATGCCTGACGCTATTGGTTCTCGGATGGTGCCTGTCCTGCTGCGCTTTTCCAGTGCCACACTTTTCGAATCAGACTCTCCTGCATCTGCAGTCCTCATGTTCTCTCATGGGGTACTTGCCATATTAGCTGAGGCATAGAATACAACAGCAAGGTAGTTGTAATGATGATATGTAAAATGCTGGTTAGGCCACATGCAGTTCTGATCACCATGTTATAGGAAAGATGTGATGATGCTAGAAAGGGTACAGACGCGATTTGCAGAATGAGCCCTGGATTTGAGCCATGAAGAAAAATTGCATAGACTGGGGTTATTTTCATTGGAGAAGTGAAGTTTTAGCGAGTACCTGAAAGAGGTAGATAACATTAGGCCTCATGGCAGAAATCTCTTTAAGAAACCTGACGTAACTTGGACTTAGCCAAAAACAGGTAAGATTCAGCCCGTAGACTCATACATATTTACAGCTTAGTCAAAGACCCATTGTGTTCACACCAGTCACCTCAGATTTGACAACACCAATCCCATTCTCTACCTTCTTCTATGTGAAGCATAGAAGGCACTCTTCTATGTGAGCATAGGGGAGCACTGTGGGCGGCACGGTGGCACAGTGGTTAGCACTGCTGCCTCACAGCGCCCGAGACCCGGGTTCAATTCCCGACTCAGGCGACAACTGTGTGGAGTTTGCACGTTCTCCCCGTGTCTGCGTGGGTTTCCTCCGGGTGCTCCGGTTTCCTCCCACAGTCCAAAGATGTGCGGGTCAGGTGAATTGGTCATGCTAAATTGCCCGTAGTGTTAGGTAAGGGGTAAATGTCGGGGTATGGGTGGGTTGCGCTTCGGTGGGTCGGTGTGGACTTGTTGGGCTGAAGGGCCTGTTTCCACACTGTAAGTAATCTAATCTAATCTAATCAATAACAGGGGGCTGCAGAGTCAGATTTAAAATGAGAAGTAGCATGTTAAGACAAGGACTGAGGTCAAACTTGTTCACTCGTAAGGTAGTTGAGTCAGAAAATCTCATAACATTTAAGAAGTATTTATATATTTGTCTGTGATGCCAGAACTACAGACCAAAAGCTGGAGAATGGGATTGGTGTTGTCAAATCTGAGGTGACTGGTGTGAACACAATGGGTCTTTGACTAAGCTGTAAATATGTATGAGTCTACGGGCTGAATCTTACCTGTTTTTAGCTAAGTCCAAGTTACGTCAGGTTTCTTAAAGGCCTAACCTAACCCGCTCTCATGTTACCCTTCATTTTCAATTCTGGCCCCATCCTACCACCATCTTGCTCTTCTCATTAGCAGGTAGAATCTAAAGGTGTTGGAATTGGGAAGATAGCAGCATGATTCTCTAACAGGGACCTGGAAGCCCTGATCAAGTGGTGATGTAATGGAGAGGAATCCTTTTCCTGGAGGTCTGGCAGAGGAGGCCATGACATCACACCCTGCCAACCTGGTGCAGAGTCACCACCCAGGTCAGTGTCATCTTCACAGTCTGGAGGAACAACCTGCAGCGCCATTAGAATGTCAATGACGTTTTCCACTGTGCCAGGCAAGGTGCCATACTCTTGTCTGAGACCTCACATTCACTCATTCTCTTTTATTACATCCACCTTCATGGTCTCTCACTCTCACTATTGCCTGCAGCATCATCTTTCACTCAGTGTCATCATCCCACCCCTGACAACACCAATCCTGGATGGCTTCTGCACTGCCTACTCTCATTCTCTCTCCGAATACCTCACCACCTTTCTCACACCTGCACCAGCACTAAAAGCCATGCCCATCCACTTTCACCTCACTCAATCCCTCTCTTTCTCTCATTACAAGGGAACATAGCCCAAACGGAGCATATACAGCTGGTACAGGTGAAAGTGTCCTGGATATTAGGCTCCTCATCCACTACAAGGAGAGAATCCTGGCCCTCACAGGAGGAGACAGGACTCTCCAGCGGGATACCGAGACATTCATGTCCTGCCAACTCAGAAAGGATCATTTTTCATAATGCCGTAACTCTCACACTAACCCATCTGTTCATGTTATTAATTGCACACTGCTTCTAACCACTGGCCATAATGTTCTCCCTCTCTTTTCACTTGCAAGTACTACTAGCCTGCCCACAATCTCCACAGTACTATATTATAGCACTAGATATTTAACACTAAAAAGAGTTTGGAGTTCAAAAGCTAGTCCTCAATTTCGCCTGAAATCTGGCTCACACACAGGATGGTCTTCGTCCATTGTTCCCAAGCTTTTGTTTGGGAAATAAAAGGTAAATTATAGGTAATTCTCTAATCACACAGTATAGCAAATTTCTTTAAATAAAGTCAATTAAGTGATCATGCAGATGGAAGACTGTTTGTTAATTTAAAACAATTTCACAGGTAGAGATGATAGGTTAGAAAAATCCAGTGAAACAACAATTCAGAAAAAAACCACCACTTATCATACCAAATTTAAAGAGCACACCCAATGTAAAGTATGACACTGATGTCACAAAAGTATGCACTTACTCAGTCATCATCCCCCAAGATATTGTACACAAATTCATTCCCTGGAGCTAGTTTCCACAAGCTGTTTGATTAAAAGGCTCAGATTTAACAGATCTCATCTGAACTGATCCTATTTGGGTCAGTTCAATTTTTTGAGCAAGACTTGAAGGAGTCCCCAGTGTCCAATTATCTCCATTTCTCTTCTGCAGTAAATTCAATTTTGCAATATATTCAGAACCAGTGATCTTGCAGTTTATTTTATTTTAATTGAAATGCATTTCTTTAAAAATAGATGACATTATACAGCAGCATATTTTAATACATCAATTATTTTCAGTACTGTTAACTGGAATTACAAAATGCTACCAGTAGTATATTGATGTGCTCCAGCTTTCCAAAAGCAAATTATATGTTGACCTAGATCTATAGCAAAGAAAATATTTTATTTATTTGAATTGTACAAATGCATTTGAATGCTTTGGAGGTGGATACATCCTGCTACTAATTTTCCCATTTGTCACTGGCATTTTGAGGTGAAATTATTGACAGGAGAAATTTCTCCACTATTCTGATTTTCACCTTTCTTTCAGCCAAGGACGATTTCCAGTCCTACAAACTCACTTGTTGCAAAGTCAGCCAATATAGGTGATCTGCCCTTAGTTCTCATTTTCACTGGAACAAAAAGCAGGCATGAATGTAAAGATGCAAAATGACAACAATGAGAACACCTGCAAACTTGGAAATGCAGGTCTGTTCTGAAGAAAGGCTCAAAAGGTTAACTCATGTTTCTCTCCACAGGGACTGCTAGACCTGCTGAGTATTTCCAGTTATTTCTATTTTAGATTTCCAGCATTGCAGTTCTTTGTTTTGTTTTATTTTAATAAATGTATCTTCCCTGTAGCAATACTGTAAATTTATATCTCTGCAAAGCTTTATTTAATTTTAATAAATAATACATCTCAAAACATAAATAGTAATCAATACAGTATCACAACTTTTTATATGCTGGTTAAGTTCATTCTTTATACAATAATTTACATCGTTTTGTTCCTTTTTTTAAAACATAGAAACAAAATGCATCAGAGATTTATAAAAAGGCTGCCAAAGGAAAGAACAAGATATTAGATGAGGTTATCTGAGACTCAGACGAACAAATGAATTTCTAGTAGGATCTAAAAGGTTATGAGTGTAGCCAAGGAGGAAATTCTATAGTAGGGCACCAATGGTAGGTGGCAGGTGCATGCACCACAGTCAAAGTTACTCCCTACACTCTCAATAGATAATCATTGTGGTGCATATTTAGTACAGTCCCTACCTCTTAAATACCATGTCCAAAATAGATCATCACTCACACAGCTATAATACCCATTTTGCATAAATGTTAATTTCAGAGTTGTCAGGTATTGAAACTCAAGTGCACTGTTTATTTCAGGTAGAATCAACTGTGTTTGCTCACTTGTTTGTACTTCATCAAATGTATTGAATACAAGAACAAACATTAGTAAAAATGTAATAGAACTTTGTCAAGGTTCAATTACTATTTGAGTATTTAAATCCTTGCAATCTATCTAAATATTGCAGGATACAATTGGTGCTTAGCACTGACAGAATTAAATAAAGCCGAAAATCAGTGTGAGTGTGAGAGGACTAAGAACTGAGAACAGAATGAGCATTTGTTATATAGTAACGGTATTATGGTTATTAAGTGGTCATCATGTATTTGAGATAAACTGTGTTAACATAAACACCACACACCTTGATACAATGGGGGATTGTATCTGATTGTATTTGATGTATATAAGATACTCTAATAGCTATTGCAGCATGATTAGGTAGGTCTCCCCACTTCAACTGATACTTAACTAACTTACTCTCATTGAGCACATTTTGATAGTTCTCAATATGACCTCCACTTTAGATCGGTGGCTTTGAGGATTTTCTGAAATGTAAACATAGGCAGGGATCCATCTGCAAATATCAAAACATTCTCAGTGACCCTGAATCTTAAGGACAGTATCTGCTATCCAACCAGTTATTTATATTGAATATGTTTATCAGTTAATAACTGTAACATTATTCATAATTGAAAAAATACACATATTTGTGTTAAACATCAATGTCATACTGATATATGATCTACGGGTACAGAAACCCTGGCTTTGGAATCTACATTATGGATGCAGGCAGGACTACCACAAATCTGGGTGAAAAAAACTAAAAGGGAGTCTTACCTTCCAAAAGTGAACCTTCCTGTACAGCAGTCCTTCAGCAGCAGTAGCATCAACTAGAGGTTATACTTCATTCTATCCTGAGAAAGAATGAATTGGAGAAAAATGTAGGTTTACATAAGAATAGCAAATATATGAAAAACATATATGCAGGGCATTCATTGTACACAAATTAGTTCAATATCTAAACTACTTTGAATTCTAACAGCTAATGAGCCAATGTAAGTTGCTCGCTTAATGCTTTTATACTTCTATTGCAAACCTATAATTTTGTAATCAATCTATCAGGAGGAACAATTGCATAAAATTTTTATGTACAGACACAGAACTTTGGCCCAATTTGCCTTGACCATTCTTTGTGCAATACCTGAAATTTCTCCAACCTTACTAGCATACACTGTACTTCTTTCTCTTTCATGCTCAGAAATATAGAGAGAGATTTGCAGCAGCAAGTGAGCCAGTGGTCTGTCCACCAGTCATCTGTACTAGTCTTCGCTTTGGTAATGAGGACACCTTTTTGACCTTTGTATTGAATGATGACCAAAGTTGCCTCTAAACTGCACAGCTACACTGCAGCTACACACAGGTCTCAGAGGTCGGTGCAGCCAGTAAGAAAATTAGAGGGAATGCAGATGATGATATTATTGATTTTTTTTAAAAATTGAAGAACTGCAGTTGCTGGAAATCTGAAACAATATCAAAAATTGCTAGAAAACCTCAGCAGGTCTGGCAGCATTTGCAGAGAGAAAAATAGAGTTAACATTTCACGTCCAGAAACCCTTGTTCAGAACTTCAGTTTCTCTGTCCACAGATGCTGCCAGACCTGCTGGGTTTTTCCAGCTCTTTCTGATGACATAATTTATCATGCGCCAATGCTTTGATTTTATATGTCTCCAGGAAGTCTTGAACGTGTCTTTTTGGCAGAACAGTGTGTTATGGATAACCAGCTGGTATTGCGCACATTTGGTGAACAAGAAAATCCCATTGAAGATGCAATTCCCAACTTCTTCATTTTCAATAGCTCCTTTCCTACTGTGGTGAGATTTGAACCCAAGACCACTCACATTCAAATTCACTGTATAACCCCAAAGGAGTATCATATAATTTAATCATTCCATTCAGAAAAAAACAGCACCAGAACACATGGGACTGGAATCTGGATCTTCTGGCAGGTTCCATCATTTGCCTTGCTAAGACATGTATGGGATATTTTCACGTTCTACCACAAGATCCTGTCAATTTAAGTATCTGCCAATGCCCTTACTTTCTGTCTCTTGTTGCTCAGCTAATTTTATAACCAGTTCAAAATTTTAACTTTAATCCCATGAGTTTCAACATTACTAACTAAATATGTAATAGGGACTTTATCAATTGCCTTCTGGATGTCTATTTAGATGACATTATCTAGAGTATTCCAGCTAGTATTTGAGTCATCTTTTCAAAATTTAATCAGGTTGTCAGGCATAACTGGCCTTTACAAATCAACACTGACAGTCTGATGAAAAGTTTCAAGGTTTTCTGTCACTCTAATAATTTATATTATTTTCAAATAAAAGATGTTAAGCTATCTCTTTTATAATTCTCTGGCTCTCCACTCTCACCCTTCTTAAGTAGAACCCCTTAAAGGTATACAGTACTCGGTCAAATTCGAGGTATTTTCTGTTCAGGAATGTTATTACATCGCTGTGGAGCAAGTGGGGCTTAAGCCTGAGCCTCCTGGCTCAAAGCTAGGGATACTACCACTGCACCACAAGAACCCTAAAACAAAGGTGAGATCATTTCTAATCAACTTGCTCAGACACATTATCATACCCTTTTGGAGTGGGCAGGACTTGAAGCCACGCCTCTTTGTCTTGAGTCAGAGACACTACCACTATGCTACTAGACCTCTGGTCAAATTCTAACTTGATATCAAGGGCATTCATCAGCTCTGGACTAACTGTTTTGTCCATGATTAAATTTCTTAGCAAGTCTTAGCAAGGCAAATGATGGAACCTGCCAGAAGATCCAGATTCCAGTCCCATGTGTTCTGGTGCTGTTTTTTTCTGAATGGAATGATTAAATTATATGATACTCCTTTGGGGTTATACAGTGAATTTGAATGTGAGTGGTCTTGGGTTCAAATCTCACCACAGTAGGAAAGGAGCTATTGAAAATGAAGAAGTTGGGAATTGCATCTTCAATGGGATTTTCTTGTTCACCAAATGTGCGCAATACCAGCTGGTTATCCATAACACACTGTTCTGCCAAAAAGACACGTTCAAGTTTACAATGAGATTGGGAGGTAAGTGATCCTGACAGAACCCAAAGTGAGCATCAAGGAGCAGATTAATGCTTATTAATACCACTTGCTAGCAGCATCAACGATACCTTTCATCCTTTTACTGATGATTGAGAGTAGACTGATGTGATAGAAATGGCCCACAGTTGAACGTGGACTGCCTCTTTTGTAAACTGAAAATACCCGTGGAGGTAGATGGCCACATTGTTGCTGTTCTGGAACAGGTTATTGAGTGGTATGGGACTGTTGCGGCACAGTGGGGAGATCCAGGTTCATGTCCCACAACTTCAGAAGCGTGTAATAATATCTTTGAACAGGTTGATTAGGAAATATTATCTAATAGTATAACTCCTTATAGAGCACAAGGTCATTGAGATATTGTCAGGATCCATAGTCATTGCTGTATCTAGTGGGCACAGCCATTCCTTCAATATCACATGGAATGAACGATATTGAATGGACACTGGTTTCTGTGATGCTGGGGACTTTGAATGCCAGGATGAATCATTCACTCAACAATTCCAGCTGAAGGTAGATGTGAATGCTTTCTTATGATTACAGCTGATGGCAACATTGTACAACTCAGATCCCAGGACTTAATAAACCATAGATTTTGTTTTTCCAATTTGATTACCATGATGGTCAGTCACTAAACATACTTAAGAGAAAGTACAAATGTACTTTTATTAGATGGTTATAACACAAAAGGATAAAATATGCACTACACTGTACTAGTTACAGTCATATTACAAATATCACGGAGAAAGATTCAATACTTTTACCCTCTTCAGTACTCTTTCAAAAAATGTTTGAAACTTCTTTATCCTTTAAAGTATGATTTCTTTTTGTCAAAGTTTTACATTCACCAATTCACTATTTCTTTATTTTTTGTCGTTCTCAAAACTCTTAAGCAAACTGCTAAACCAGCTCACTTATATCATAACCTGAGGTCCTTAAACTCCTCTTCCACAGCCTTCTGGTTCTGAAGCTTTTCTCTTAAAGATATTAAGCTGTTTAGGACTTCTCTTCCTCTGCCCTAACTATTTTAGAGAACAATAAACTGCACTTCTGCTGTCTCTGAATGACCTGCTTCTCTTACACGAAGAAACCTGCACATTCTCTGTCCTTCTGGATGGTTCAGTGTGTGATACCCTGTGTCATAGACACCTTGCTGCTGTGCAAAAGTCTAATATTCTTTTTCCACTAATCTTGTTTCTAACCGCTATTCACCTCAAGGATTAAAAAGCCTTACTTTCATGAGTGCAAATTATCTCTAAACACTCCAGCAACACCCACAGAACTCATAACTTAAACTAAAATTATGGGTGGAAACACATAGTCATCTGAGTGGCATGGGTTATTGTGAAAGTTTGGCAGAACCAGGCAAAGAAAGCCTGGGAACAACTCACTCAATCTTTTATTACTTTGACCAGCAATGTGGTGACCCTCTTGCTAGGTAATAGTGAGGTGCTAATTCAGGGATTATTGCTTGTTATGTGCCTTATTAACAATCTTAAGTATTTAACTAATATTCAACTTCATATCTTACTGAAATTATTAAACAAGCTAAATGTAGAGAACTCTCAACCTGAAAATCAAAGAAGGTTCACAGCAAATTCAGATTGTCACTTGTTCCTAAGGACCTCCATGTTGAACACTAAGCATCAATATGTCAGGGAACACCCCATCCGCACTGGTCACACACATCCCACATGAATATTGACATCTAGTATGTGCTAGCTGCTAAGAACCAGTTGTCAGTAAATGCCAGTTATATTAAGTTTATTGGTGGACTTTTCCCTGCAAAATACAGTGGGTTTCAGCACTGACATATGCTTCTAATAAGACACTTACTAAAATTACTTAATTTCAAAACCACATAGCAGCTGTCCTCATCCACGTCTTCATTCTTCAGGCTGAGGAGCTCCCTGGGTCGTCTTCTATCTTTTTAATGCGAGTATGTTTCATATGAAAAGGTACCTTTAATAGACAGTGTTTTCTAATTTCTTTGAGAGCAAAATGTGCAATTAGCTGTGCTGAGTTTCTTTCTCTACGGCAGTTGCTCTCTGACCAATTTTTAAAAGGTCCGCATTTTATACACCCCAAACGTCAGATCATTGGTTCGATGTTGGCAAAACAATAAATTCAAACTTCATTGGGTTTTAGTATCCAGTGGCACAATTTAAACTGATTGGTTAAATTCAAATTGTTGTCAAAACAGCAACCTAAACTCAATTGTCCTTTCACAGCCAAATGTTATGTATTTTTGATTTTCCAGTACACTCTGGGACTGTCGTCTCGTCATATACAGAAGTGCTTTGAATCTCTCAGTTCAGAACAGCATTCTGTTTCTCTTAAAGGTACAGTACATATCTTCAACTTCATAACAATTACCATCTAGTTATTGTTGCAGGAAGACATAATATTACATGATGTACTATATTACACATTGTAATGTGCAGTTTGTATGTATCTTGTGAAAGATGTAAAAAATTATGAGAATGTAGAATCAATATCATAACATTCCCCTTTTCAACAAAATTACATCTGTAACTATAAATGCAGACTTCTATCTATACAAATGTGTAATATTATTTTCAAAAGTTAATAGTAGAGGGCAGGTAAGACACCAGGCTCAAGGTTTATCTATAATGCCTAATACTCTTGATCTGGTACTGGGAAAAAAAAGGTTTCTTAGCTTTGGGCCTTTGCAGCTGAAGACATAATTGCCAATGGTCTAGTGAGGAAAGTTAGAAATGCACAAAAGGCCAAGGTAGGGGAGATGGCTGAGATGTTGGAGTGTTGAAGGGCTGCAGGAGATTATTTAGACAGAGAGCCCCAAGGAGACTCTCCTCCATCGGCTCCAGAAAAAGAACTTTATATGCAAACATATAAAGTTATTTTGTTAGCTAGTTATTTTGTTTTTCAAATCTTCATATTCTTTGTATCTTTGTTCTGAAGAAGGGTCACTGGACCTGAAATATTAACACTGTTTTGTCTCCACAGATGCTGCTGAGTTTCTCCAGCAATTTCTGTTTTTGTGTATTTTGGAGCTCCCACATTCAGTTTTTGTTATATCTTTGTATTTTATTTCCTTCTCTGATATTAAGCCCTAACCCCCTGTCTCCACTGCTGTGCCTCACTTTCCTATTATACCCACTGAATTTTGAATAAGATCACACTAAACTTTACAGTTGGACTTACAATGTAATAAAACTCACAAGTATTGCCACTGGGCATCAGTTGTTGTTAGATGTCACATATAAAACAAAATCTGGGAAACAACAAAAGCACCTGCTTTAGAACTAGGATCAGAAAGGACTTGTACTGTATGTAATGTGCAAAGCTTACTGCAAAGTTTTCATCACATCAAAAGACCAGCAATTCAAATGGTTTTATCCACTATACTTTGCTTTGCATACTGTAAGTCAATTTGCTTCAAAAGGTCATACAATTTTAAAATCCTTTGAAGTCAGTTAATAGACACTGGAGTGCCCGTGATTTATTGTGGAATTAATGAAACTCAAAAATCTTTTTATTCCCCTAAAGAAGCATGAACATAAATACCATGCTAGAATTTATGCTGTTAAAATGTCTTTTATAGCTTTCACCTGGAAGACAAGTGGAATTTTGCAGTTTTACACATAATGGATCAGCTGATCCTAGTCTAGATGTTCCAAATCTTTCATTTTGTGTTCCACAATCAGGTTATTTTAAATCCTGAGTTACTATAAATTAAAATACTGGACTGTAACACTGTGATAATGTCATTTTTAAAAAATCCAAAATGAATAAATAGATGCATGAGTTCTTCATCTTTCCAGCAGGATAACTTTTATTTTTTCAAATAATAGTGTGAAAGCTGATGAAAAACGTAATCTTTCAGAATGAGTATTTGTCTCAATGCTCCTACTAACAGAAGTGCACATATCTAATTTCTCAAACGGTAAATTAAGTACCAGACAAGTGCTGTTGCATGCAAAAACAAAATATCTCTATTTCTGTCCACAATTTTATTATATTTTTGTAGGAAGATACATGACTGCATATATTCTTTGAGTGGGGAAGTTATGATTAATTTCTGCATCATTTTTTGTTGTCACATCAGAATCATTTTAATGGATTTTATGCATAACACATGCAAACAACAGCATTATTTATGGACAGATTTGGCTCATAGCTCCTGGATTTTATAAGAGTTAGAGATGATTTGACAGAAATATAGAATATATTCTATTTTGTGTTTCACTTGTAAGAGAGTCAAGAATGAGGGGTCACTATTTAGAAATAAAGGATTGTTCATTTAAGACTAGAGACAAAGAAAGATTTGTTCTCGCGGGTTTGAGTCTTTGTAAATCATCCTAAAAGGCAGAAGTAGAGTCTTTGAATATTTTTAAGACAGAATAGATTCTTGACCAGCAAGGAACTAAATGGGTGTCAGGATTAAGGGGAACCATGGAGAAATTAGATCAACTGTGATCTTATTGAGTCGCTGAGTAGGTTCAAGGGGCTCAAGTCTTTTGCTCCTAATTCTTATATTTGTATGTTGTGATCAATATTCCCAAAATGACCAAATTTACACAATGAGGCCATCTCTCACAAAACAAATAAGAAATTATGAGCAAGATCTCACTTATTGTAATAAACACAGAGAATGCTGGAGAAACTCAACAGGTCTGGAGGCATTAATGGAGAGAGAAAGAAAATTAACATTTTGAGTCCTGTATGACTCTTCTTTAGAACTGTTCAGTTCCAAAAGCTAGAAAATACATTTTTAGTTAGAGACAAAAAAATTGCAGATGCTAGAATGTTGGTAGACAACCATGAGGCTGGAAGAATACAGCAAGCCAGGCAGCATCAGGAGATGAAGAAGTCAATGTTACGGGTGTAAGCCTTCTTCAGAACTGGGGGTGGGTGTAAGGGGAGCTGCAAATAAAGGTGGGGGGGGGGGAGATGAGTGAGGATGGAAGGCGCAAGGTGGTGAGGTAGGGATAGGTGAACAGAGGTAGAGGGTACGGCCTGGTTAGTTAATGGGAGGAATGAATCCAGTTGGTAGCTGAAAGGAAGGGTCAATCAGAGGGATGGAAAGGATGAGGAGAGGCTGGGAAGGGAGGTTATTTGAAATCAGAGAACTTACTGTTGAATCTTCTGGGCTGTAGGCTGCCCAGGTGGAAGATGAAGTGTTGTTCTTCCAATTTGTGGTCTAATTCACTGTGGCAATGCAGGAGGCCAAGGTTAGTCATGTCAGAGATGGAATGGGCGGTGACTGAGAGTTCAGGTTAGCACCTGCGGGCCCAGCTGAGATGCTCAGCGAAACATGCCCTGAGTTTACATTTGGTTTCCCTGGTGTAGAGAAGACCACATTGGGAGCACTGGATACAGTAAACTAGGTTGGAGAAGCAGGTGAACCAATTTACTGTACCTGGTGCTCCCAATGTGGACTTCCCTACATCAGGGAGACCAAACGTAAACTCGGCACATTTCACCGAGCATCTCAGCCAGGCCCACGGGGCTGACCTGTCCTCCCAGTCACCACCCATTTTAATTTACCTTCCCATTCCTCTCCAACATGACCATCCTCGGCCTCCTCCATTGCCACAGTGAATCAGACCGCAAATTGGAGGAACAACACCTCATCTGCCTGGGCAGCCCACGGCTGGAGGACTCAACATCCAGTTCTCCAATTTCAAATAACCTCCCTTCCCATCCCCCGACTCCCTTCCCAGCCCTTGCCTTCTATTCCTCTGATCGACACTTCCTTACAGTCACCAACCAGATTTATTCCTCCCAACGACCAACCAGGTCATACCCTCTACCTGTGTTTACCTATTCCCATCTCCCCAACTACACCCTCCCCATTTATCTGCAGCTCCCCTTACACCCAGCCCAAGTCCTGAAGAAGGGTTACTTCTCCACCTCCTGATGCTGCCAGGCTCGCTGTGTTCTTTCAGCCTCTTGCTTGTCTACATAGAAAAGACATTTTAACAGGATACATTCCATTACAATATTTATATTCATGTTTTAGGGGAAAAGAAATTTAATTTTGAGATGCCAGGTGGCATTTTGTTCACTGTGACTACCTCCCTCAGAACCAGCACCAATGGCAAAACCAGGAGCAATAGCAGATTGTCACGGAAACCGAGGAGCACCCAGCTCAGGGAGAGGTAGAAACGCATGGTCTGTCAAGATGTGTGGAACTTCCAGAGTCTTTTGGTCCTGACACAATTTCCTGGGGATGAGCGAGTTTTGAGAAGATGTGTAGTTCAGGTTGAGGTTTTGGATGTAGATTTGCTCGCTGAGCTACAATGTTCATTGCCAGATGTTCTGTTACCTTACTAGGTAACGTTTTCAGTGGGCCTCAGACGAAGCAATGCTGAAAATTCCTGCTTTCTATTTATATGTTTGGGTTTCTTTGGGTTGGTGATGTCATTTCCTGTGGTGATGTTATTTCCTGTGGTGAAGTCACTTCTGGTTCCTTTTCTCAGGATGAGCGTTGTGTAGTGCGAACCATGTTCCATATGTCCCAGGACACAGTGACAGACATTTAGCAGATGCTACAGCAGATCATTAGGGAGGACTGGGAGGACTTCCTCTCCTGGTGGCTGTGAAGGTGATAGCTGCTTTGAACTTCTATGTGACTGTCTCCTTCCAGGGAGCAGTGAGTGGGCTCTCTCAGTCATATTTCCAAAATTCATCAGGACAATGACCAATACCATCCATGCGAGATCATGATAGTTCATTTTATTTACCCCATGACAAGTACAATGCTGCAGCCCAGACAATCTGAGCCAGGAACAGACTCTCTTTCCCCACCCCGGTGCAGATTCTTACTGACCATACACATATGGCAGTGAGAGGGCCGTTTCACAATGCTGAGGAATTCATCATTAAGAAAGTTTTCTTCCTGGAGATGTGTGCCCACTTACCCTGGCATCTGCCTAACAACTTGGAAATCAGAAACAATACAGGACAAATATCCAACAGTCATTGTTTTGCAATGTACCTGCAATGAAAATGTAAAGCTTTCAAACTTATTACCAGGCTATTGCTTTTGTAAATGTTTGGATTTTCAGATCAAGTTATTGTCAATTCAGTTTGCAGCTACAGTACCATAATGACAGTCAGCTAATATGTAAAAAACATCATAACATTCAGATAGTATTTGTTGACATATTTAAGTACCTAAAACAGAGGCAATTCCAACAGCAGAATATGCTTGTTCAGAGGCAGCCCTACTGACGCATGTTAGTTGGCAGGCAGCACCAAATACTCTATTCTGCCAATTCTTCCTATCTTCTAAAATATGCATACGATACATAATAACTATAAAGCATACTCTAATAATTACAAAATATAACTGCTGTATTACATAGTTACATCCTGATAAATACATAAAATGGCTATGCCAAGAAATATTTTACTTGGACTACAGCTTATTTAAAACTGTAGATAAAGGTTCCCCTGAGCCTTTTGTGAGCTTTCCCTGTAAATAACTGGAAGGAGTCAGTAATAATGCCAGCACATAAATTCTTCTGAGGATGCTCAGTTTGGGTGCTGCCAAAACCACTCAGCTCAAGATGTCAGCTCAGACTTGACTTAAAAAAAAGACATAAATAAAGCATTGCATTTCCTTAATACCTTTTGTAACCTCAAACATCCCAAAGCATTTTATAGCCAGTTAAGTATCTTGATGCATAGCAAATACAGTCGCCAATTTGTACAAAGCAGAATCTCACAAACAGCAATGGGATTAATAACGAAAACTTGATGTAGTGACATTGCTCTCAGGTTAAATATGACAGGGAAGAATAATCCCACACTTCTTCAAGTAACACAATGGGATCTTTCACATCCATCTGATAGATCAAGGACCTATTTAATATTGTGTCTGAGAAGTGGCCCTTCAGCTATTGAAGCAGTTTAACAACAGCATCACCAGTGCCAAATTTTTAATTGTCATTGTCACAGCAAGGGGCAGGAAGTTCCAGCAGGCTGAAGCTGAACTGATTTAGTCAAATTAACAGTGACTTTGTGACTATAAGATCAGGGCAGAAACTAAGCACTCTGCAATGAGCAGCTTACCTTTTGACCATGTGAAGTCAGTCCATATCTACAAGGCACTATCAGAACTGTGGTGCAATACTGTACAATTGTCTGGATGAGTCCAATTCCAATAATATTCGAGAAGGTTGCCACAGTCCAGTTCAAAACAGTCCATTAAACTGGCAGCCCACCCACATTTTAAAGCATTCACTCCATCCACAGTGATTACAGTGACAGCCAACCATTCCCCTCAAAGACACAGATTATTCTTAGTTCAAAATTTATCACTGTTCCTTCACTGTCGCTGCCTCAAAAGTTATGGAGCACCCTCTCGAGCATCTTTGTTTTTACTTGGATTGCTGTGGTTCAAGGAGGTAGGCTTCCCAACAACTTCTTGGGATGGGCAATAAAAGCTTGTCTTGCCAGCTATGCTCACATCCCACTAATATTTTTTTACAATTCTGTCCTGAATTGTAACAATACTAAACAAACCTAAGATCTCAATGCTCTACCAATGGGCGAGGGCTGATTTAATGCAACTGAAGAATACATCACAGAATTAACAGCAGTGAGGCTGTGCCAGTCAAAAACAACCACCTAATTATTCTAATCCCACTTTCCAGTACTTGGCACATAGTCTTAAATGGTCAGGCAGCATCCGAGGAGCAGGAAAATCAACATTTCGAGCAGGAGACCTTCATCAGGAAGACGGGCTCCTGCCCGAAACGTCGATTTTCCTGCTCCTCGGATGTTGCCTGACCTGCTGTGCTTTTCCACGACCACTTTAATCTTGACTCTAATCGCCAGCATCTGCAGTCCTCACTTTCACCTTTCACATAGCCTTAAATGCCTTGGCAGCATAACTCTACATATAAATACTTTAAAAATCATATGAGGATTTCTGCCTTCACAACCCACCATCCTCTGGTCAAAACATTTTTCCTCTCATCCTCTTTAAGGAAAACAACCCCAGTCTGTCCATAACTAAAACTCTTCAGCCGAGGCCACATCCTGGTAAATCCCCACTGCATTCTCTCCATTGCTATTATACCACTCCTATAATGTGGATTCTAGAACTGCCACAATGTTTTAGTATGGTCGAACAACTTTTTATCGTCCAATATAACCTCCTTACTCTTAATCTCTATGCCTTGACTAATAAAGGCAAGTATCCCATCTACCTTCTTAACCACTTCATCCACTTGTTCTGCTAAGGGGCATGCACACAAAGGGCCCGTTAATCCTCGATGCCTCCCAAGGTCCTACCGTCCATCATATATTTCCTTGACTTGCAGAGTCATACAGTCATATAGCATGGAAACATATCCATCGGTCCAACACAGCTTGATTGTCCCATCCAAGTTCGTCACCTCACAATTATCTGGGTTGAATTCCATTTGCTACTGATCAGCTCATCTGACAAAACTCTCCATCCTCCTGTAAATTTTTGCCCACTCACTTAATTGATCGATATTCTTCTGTAGCCCCCTCATGTCCTCTTCACAATTTACTTTCCACTTACCTTTGAGTCATTAGCAAATTTAGCAACCATACATTCAAGATATTTAAGTAAATTATAAAAAGTTGAGGCCCCAGCATTGATGTCTGTTGCACATCACTCGTTATATCTTACCAACCAGAAAATTACCCATTAATGCCTCTGTTTTCTTTCCTAATAGCTAGTTTTCATGTCCTTCTATGTCGATATGTTAGCCTCTACACCATCAGCTTTTATCTTTTGTAATAACATTTGATGTGGCATCTTATTAAATGCCTTAAACACAACATGGTTCTCTCTATCCAATACATGCGAATTGCAGGGTTACCGGCTTAGAGTCTGGGTGGGATACTTTTTGGAGGGTCTGTGCGGATTCAATGGGCTGAATGGCCTGCTTCCACACAGTAGGGATTGTATGATTCTATTAGATTAAGATATGTGGACAATTGCAAGACAGTTGGGAAAATAGGTAAGAATGGAAATATCAGGTGAAATTTCTGATTTTCCCTTTAAACTTCAGGGGAGACTTCTGAATCTTGCTAATGAACAGTGACCACATGATGTACCTGCATTGGCACCTCACTGATAGTTGATCCTGCCTCTTTTCTAAGCAGCTCCACATCGTCCTTGAGAAACTAGACATAATGGCTGATATAAAGTCAGAGCAGTTCCCTGGTGCAAAAGCTCTCCACTTGCCTCTTTGGCCTTCATTTATTTGTATACCATGACCACCTCCCGAAGTATCCAATGGGCACAATCCTGTCCATCCAATTCGGCATCATCAAACCACATCACTGTAGCTGCTTTCGGCAGAATTCACTCACCACCTCATCCTGTCAGAACACCATTACGGTGCTCATGGATATTTGTGCCTTACATGCTTCTGCCAGATCACTTTCATATACACACACACTGACACACACGCGCACGCACACACACAGAAAATATTCCTCTTAGCCTGTGTTCTCAGTGCTCACTCACTTCTATAGTCGATCAAATGAAAAGGCTTCTACTCCATCAATGTCTATCACATCTGTGACCAATGATATCAGCTTCTGGAGGAGTGTCATAGATACCTCGGAAGCTGCTATGATATGTATGTTCTCAGATTGCTGCATCCTTCCAAAATCCTTAGGCCATCCAAGGAATGCTGTTGAGAGACAAGGACTGGCCCTTTCAAATATGGTTGAAAACATTGTTGGCGAAAACCTCAACTGACGTAGAATGACGGTACAATGTTGTACATGCTTCCATCAGGGCCGTAATGCAGCAAGCCTGGGAATTCTTAAGAATTAGAATTCCTACTGTGCGGAAACTGGCCTTTCAGCCAACAAGTCCACACTAACCCTCCGAGGAGTATGCCACCTAGAACTACACCCCTACGTTTACTCTTTACTCATGCACCTATCCGACACATCCCTAAACACTATGGGCAGCTTAGCATGACCAATTCACCTGACCTGCACATCTTTGGACTGTGGGAGGCAACCGGAGCACCCGGAGGAAACCCACGCAGACACGGGGAGAATGTGCAAACTACACACAGACAGTCACCTGAGGCTGGAATCGAGCCCGGGTCGCTGGTGCTGTGAGACAGTGATAACCACTGAGCCACCGTGCCGCCCCAGATAAGGTTCTGATGCCTGTATGGCTTTGGTAGAACCTTGGAAAATAATCCAGAAAGTACATGCTGCATCATAACTAGAACTAACAAATGAAGGGTGGCCTGAAGGCAGGAAAAATGGGCAAGTGACAGCAATTCTCTGTGAATTTTTAAAAAGAATTTATCCATTTGCAGGTTACGGATGCCATGGCTGACTGGCATTTATTGCCCATCCCTGGTTGCCCTGGAGAAGGCGATGGGGAGCTGCCTGCTTGAACCACTGCAAGTTCACGGGCTGTGGGTTGACCCACAATGGCCTTAGGGAGGGAATGCCAGGATTTTGACCCAGTGAAAGTGAAGGAACCATGATATATCTCCAAGTCAGGATGGTGAGTAGCTTGGAGGGGAACCTGAAGGTGGCAGTGTTCCCATGATTCTACTGCCATTGTCCTTCTAGATGGAAGTGGTTGAGGGTTTGAAAGTTTTTGTCTGAGGATCTTTGGTGAATTTCTGCAGTGCATCTTGTAGATAGTACATGCTGCTGCTACTGAGCATCAGTAGAGGAAGTCGATGCTTGTAGATGTCTTGCCAATCAAGCAGGCTGCTTTGTCCTGGATGGTGTCAAACTTCTTAGTTGTTGTTGAGGCTGGGCTCATTCAGGCAAGTGAGGAGTATTGCAATCTGTTATGAAGTCAAAAGCATGTATGGTCCAGTTAAGAAAGACAGAGCACTTTTCTAAGCTGAGATTTTGACAGCACGTGTCTGTGACCAACTGACGGTGTCACAGAGGGTACTGAGAATTGAAAGTATGTAACAATTGGCATAAGTTTATTAACATAAGCTTGGGTTGGGTTGTTTTTTTTTTGAAGTTAAGGCAACTGGATTTAAATTTAACCAATTAAAATATGTCCAGGATACCCAAGGCCAATTGAGTTTAAATTTGATTATATTGACAAAATCAGACCAAAGAGATGGCAGGAGTAATGGGATTTATAAAGGAGGTCATTTTGAAAATTGCTCAGAGCTAACTGCCCATCCAGCATGAAAAACTCTCAAAGAAATCTCTAAGAAGGCACATCTATTTAAAAGTTACCAAGGCATTCGATAGTTAAAAATGCTCACAGTAATGAGTAAAAAGACAACCCAGGAGAAGACAGCAGATTTGGGAAGAGGAAGGAAGGCTGAAGGAAAAAGAGAAGACCAATTGTGTGGACTTCAAGAGAATAAGTGCTAATTTACTGTTATTATTAATTGTGTTATTGGATAAGAATATTATTAGAATTGGGGTTTGCTAAGTTAGTGGTTAGTAGTTTTGTTAGTGTTCACTGCTAAGGTTAAATAAATAAATTGTTACCTTTCATTTATATAGTGGAAATCAGGGATCTTCTTTCATTCACACATTATTAACAAATTACGAGGTGAGGTGATCTTCTCTGGGTGATTATCTTAATTAGCAGAAGGGTTCGACTTCCACGTTGTAAGACAACACATTCCTAACTTGACCCTTGTACATGATGGACAGGCTTTGGGGAGTCAGGAGGTGAGTTACTCTCCTCAGTATTCCTAACCTCTGACCTGCTGTTGTAGCCATTATATGAGTCCAGTTGAGTTTCTGCTCAATGATAATCACCAGGATGTTGATAGTGGGGAATTCAGTGATGGTAACATTACTGAATATCAATGGGCAATGGTTATGGGGAGGATGACATGGACCTGCAAGAATGTGCAAAAGACCTTGATAGAGTTGCAGCATTGAGCTCGAGAGGCTTGACAGAACCTAATTAAGACACACTTCCAGAAAGAATGAACTAGGTCTGGACTTCCTGAAGATTGGAGGTAAGAATTTCTAATCACAAGCCTTCAACCATAAATGACAGTGCATTCCTTCAAATAGCTGAAAGACAGAATACAACACTGTCTACAGAAATGTATTAAATCATACACCCATCCCATGAACGAGAGGGTGGAATGTAAGTCCAGATGAACAATGCAGTGCAGTCACTACTACAGCTCCTGTACATTGCCTTTAATAGAAGTGTTATCTACATTAGAATGCAATACCTTTGCTTCCATCCTCACATGATGACTCAAGGATCCATGACAACTGATGCTATCTCCAGTCAACGAGTCCTTTGCTTGTGAGAAATAAACAATGTATGCTAATTACTTCTTCCATCCTTGGGATGTGTGTGTGCATGCACCTCCTAAGTGGGGGTGGCTATTGGCAACCGAGCTGTCTTTCTGAGAGAAAGTAGCACTGGAGTGAGGTTGGTTAGTAAGTTTGTAGATGACACCAAAATTGGAGGTGTCGTGGATAATGAAGAAAGTTACCTCAGAGTACAGCAAAACATTGATCAGATGAGCTAATGGGCTGAGGAGTGGCAGATGGAGATTAATTTTGATAAATGTGACGTGCTACATCTTGGAAAGGCAAATCAGGGCAGGACTTATACACTTAATGGCAAGGTCCTGGGGAATGTTGCTGAACAAAGAGACCTTGGAGTGCAGGTTCATAGTTCCTTGAATTTGGGGTACCACGTAGACAGGTTAGTGAAGAAGGCATTTGGTATGATTGTCTTTATTATTCAGTGCATAGAGTATAAGAGTTGGGAGGTCATATTGCAGCTGTACAGGTCATTGGTTAGCCACTTTTGAAATACTGTGTGCAATTCTGGTCCTTACTATAGGAAGGATGTTGTGAAACTTGAAAAGGTTCAGAAAAGATTTACAAGGATGTTGCCAGAGTTGGAGAGTTTGAGCTATTTTCTCTGGAGTGTCAGAGGATGACCCTATAGAGATTTATAAAATCATGAGAGGTGTGGACATGGTGAATAGACAAGGTTTTTTCCCTGAGGTGAGAAAGTCAAAAACTGGAGGGCATAGTTTTAAGGTGAGAGGGGAAATATTTAAAAGGGACCCAAGGGGCAACCTTTTTTGTTATTTCATTGCAGAAGGAGACATCCCACTGCAAAGTAGGATCGGCATTGGGGTGCTAGATATCTGTGTCCTCACCCCCTTGGAGGAAAGTATTCTTGCCATGGTGGGAGAAGCTACAAATTGTGGGCGGAGATTTCTGGTTGTCAGTTCAGTGACAGTTTTTATGTAAGGAAGCATGGCTAGCGAGTCAGGTTGAGACATGGCCCAGTCACATTGTCTGTCTGTGAGGCATCTGCGGATGAAATTGCGGTGACATCTGTTCTTGGCGAAAACAAAGAACACGGAATGCACCATAAAAGTGTACAGGAAAGCCACACACACCAACCAGGTCCTACGTTACATTAGCAACCACCTAAACACATACAAGAGAAGCTGCATTAGGACCCTGTTCAAAACGGCTGCAACACATTGTAACAATCCAATCTATGAAGGGAAGAAGAACACCTCTACAGAGTATTCACCAAGAATGGATATCCTCGCAACTTCATCCACAGATGCCTAAGAGACAAATAACGTGATGGGGCCACACCATGTCCTAACTCATTAGCCACGCTACCTTACATAAAAAGTCTCGGAACTGACAGCCAGACTTCTCCGCCCACTGGGATTCGTGACAGCCCATAAACTGACAGGCACACCCAGACAACAACTCACCAGGACAAAAGACCCTACACCTATCATGCGCAAGGCTAACATAATTTACAAGATTCCATACAAATACTGCACAAAACACTACGTAGGGCAAACAAGCAGACAAATAACAATCTGCATCCATGAACACCAACTAGCCACTAAATGCCATGACCAGCTGTCCCTCGTAGCCATACATACAGAAGACAGGGACCACACATTAGACTCAGACAACACAACGATCATGGGATAAGACAAACAGAGGACAGCCAGAGAATTCCTAGAAGCATGACACTCAACAAGCACTTTGACTTCGAACCAAATGTACCGGCCACTACAACAAACAACCGGAACTGGCAATCAGAAGCAGGGGAAAGGGAACCAAATAAATTCCAGAAGACACTGTAGAGCTTCACAGGAGGCTCCAAAGCACTGAAGATGTCACCCAGGCAGGGGACGAAACATCAGCAGATCAACTTCCCAGTGCAGCAAACATGTCCACAACCACAGCTCTATAAAGACACCTAGTGAGTCTCACACAACAATAGGTCCAACTGTGGGTCAGGGAGAAATGCCATTGGCAGTTGGAGGACTGCTGGAGACCAGACACTTGCTGAACCCCTGCAGTCTCAAGAATGAGGGACCCTGTCCAAATGCACAGGAAAGAGCATTCCCATTTCTCAGCCTGCCTGCCCAGCCCCTTCCAAACCTGAGAAGTTCCAGCCAAGGGGGGGGGTCAATTTGCTACTGAAAAGATGACCCTCGGCTGCTTGGCCCCTCCAATCGCAAATCTTAACCAAACTTCCAGGTGCAAGGCCAACAGGTTCTCCAATGGAACAGGCTGCCTCCACTCCATGTGCTGAGTGTGTTGTAGCAGGAGAGTGGGGCAAACTCCATAAATTTCTGGGAAACTCACAAACCTTTCGTTGCAGCATTTTATATGATGTAAATAGTTTTTCTTTTCCAACAATGCCACATTAAGTATTTGGTTTTCATGCAACGTTAGTTCAATAGTTGTTACATTTGATAAACCCTAGTGTTTCACTCCTCATGTGGTTGTCCCTGTATCTATTTTACCTGTACATACTTCACAGCACCCTGTGTCATCACCCCATTGCCATTAAAGAGGCAAAATTGTTGAGGTGCATGACGAGCCTCAAATACATGATACGGAAGCAGAGTTAGTAATATGCATGCTTGGCACTGGCTCACTCTGACAACCTGGTTTCTCCCACCCACAGCCTACTGCTGAGCTGACTGTGCATGCAAGATTATACAGCAGTGTGCAGGAAGGTATAACCTGGACAGTCATTGCTGTAGGATGGCCAGGGAGTAGGGATCCTGCTTGCTTCCATTGGCAGGATTACATGCCTTGGAAGACAATATGAAGACCCAGTGATTGTTTGCAGATACAGGCCCCTCCCTCGCATATCAGCTCACTTTCCCCACCCATTTTGAGTGCCTTCATAATTGTTCTCTTCAACATTACGCTCCACTCATGTAGCTTCATGATTGGAACAACAGTGAGTAGTACTGTGCCAGTGGTCTTCAGCCTTAATGTTGACATGCCACTGGGACCCCCAACATCACCCTCTCCTTTCTAAGTGCCCTTTCTGTCAATCTCACACAGATTTCACACTTGCTGGTCATCACTCAGGATGTACATGGGAGTCCAACTACCCAGTAGCCACCTCTACCCCTAGCTTCCTTAACTCCAGTGATTGGAGGCAATGGGACGACTGCAGCCCACCCCTTGAGTGACTTGACCTGCCGGTGATAGCGCTGACCCGTCTAGACACCTGGCTGGTGGGATATACATGTCCTCGACTATGACAATCCCTTTCCCTCGCCACTGGATTGGCTCCTATGGAGACAAATGACTGACCGTGACCCGCTTTCTGCAGCATACAGGCATAGTCCCCGTGTGCAACACAAGCCCAACTGGGAGCCTCATTGTGGCTGAATCCCCGGACTGGTATTAGAAATTGCCCTTGACAAACCATGCTGAGACACCCTGACTGTCAGGTGCCCCCATTAATTTTACAGGGGCCCCAGGATTGTTCCCCACAACTTTCTGATGGTTTGCACTGCTTGCTGCAGATGCTGTGCATTTGGCACAAATGTGGGGTTAGATTGACATGCCGACACTAATGCAAGACAAGATGTCAGGCTCTTTTGGTGCAGTGGCAATGTCATTAACTCAAGACCAAGAGGCCCGGGTTCAAGTTCTACCTGCTGCAGAATTGTGTAATAACATCTCTCAACGGATTAATGAGAAAATATCTGCAAGACAAGATGTACATGCCCTTGACTGAGGATGGTTGCACAGAAGTGTGCAGGAAGGTATAACCTGGACAGACATTGCTGTAGGATGGCCATGGAGTAGGGATCCTGCTTTCTTGCGTTGGCAGGATTACCTGCCTCGGAGGACAATGTTGTTCCCCTGTGAAGACCCAGTGATTGTTTGCAGATGCAGGCCTCTCCTCACATATCAGCACACCAACGCACAGCACTTTAGGACTAGGCAAAGCATGTATGCTGCAGGCATACTGGGTGACACCAGGGGAATGTGAGAGAGCATGGGCGCAGCTGTAATGGACACCCCGGTAAAAGTTGTGTTATGGGTTCTTGACCCTGTGTAATACCTGTACCGGATGCAGCCATGCAGTGCTGACTGTCAGTGTACCATCCTTGACCAGTCTGTACTTACTGGACGCATTGCCAGTGCACTGGAGGATGCCAGGATGTTGGTGATGCTTTCATGAAAGTAAAGCATCAATGTCTGTGGTGGAAGGTGCCGGTGGATTGTGCTCAGCTCCAAAGTTTGTCTGGGGGCAAGATGGGGGAAACCTGCCAAGAATTAGTCTGGTTTCCAAGTTGAGCTTTCCCAATGGCTAGTTTATCTGGCGAGTTTAACAAGATTGCAGCCTATGGCAAGGTTGGCTATTAACAAGTTGTTTAACAAGCAATGCAGAGAACTCATCGCTAACCGGCGGAAATTTCACCACAGTGGTTCAGGAAAGCGAACAAGATCCAGCAAGATTATCTTAATGCCAAATATCTCACCCAATTCTACCACTCATCTCACCATAGCTCACACCACTAAGATCCTCGTAGAATTTCATCAGCTGAATGGACATGATGCATGCAACAGCGAGAGCTGCAGTGCATGAGCCTTAGTGAGAGTTGTGTATGATGGAAGAGTGTGACTGAACATTGGCAGCCCAATGAGAACATAGGGAAATAGTGTCACTCACCTTAGAAGACAGAAGGTAATTAACCCTCTTAATCCTTGCTGGCCATTTCTTTTTACCCTGGAGATGGCACTCAGCCAGTTGGCTATCACCATTCACAGATTCCCTTTAGTGTGGAAACAGGTCATTTGGCCCAACAAGTTCACACCAACCCTCCGAAGAGCAACCGACCCAGACCGATTCCCCTACTATATTATTCTAATTTATCCTTGACTAATGTACCTAACCTATACATTCAGAGGAAACCCACGCAGACATGAGGAGAATGTGCAAACTCCACACAGTCGCCCAAGACTAGAATCGAACCCAGTGCTGTGAGGCAACAGTGCTAACCACTGAGCCACCATGCCAGCCATTTAGGCTGTATCTTGTAGCATGACCTCCTTTGCCAATTTGTGCCCCTTCTGTGAATCTCCCGTTAGAAAAACAGGGTAAAAACTTCCCACTCTGTCTCATTGTACAGCTTCAGCAGAGAAGAACCATAGAGTAAGGGACAGGCTCTGTCTTGCAGGGTCTGGAGGTGTTGTGGAGTTGGGCTTTAAATATCATGCCAGTGGTATGAATGTTGCAAATTCCCAGCAGCAACGACAACATCTCGTAGTAGTTTTGTAACTTCTAACCTTTTCTACTGATTTACTCTTTTGTCCCTTGTCAAAATATGTTTATCATTTTCCCAAATTAATACCTTTGCCTCTTGCCTTCTCTCTCCTCTTTGATTTAACATATTTTTCCAAATTTGATCTCTTTCCCCCACTAACAGTCTGAAAACCTCTCTATTTGTTGCACAGCTCACCAGAACAATGGTCCTAACATGGTTTAGGCTGAGATCATCCCAACAGCACAGACGTCTCTGAGTCAGTACTGGTTCCACAGCTGTAAAATGTTTACTACACTACCACTACTACACCAATCTTTGAGCCAAACAATAATCTTGCTAATCTTTCTGCCCCTATGCCAATTTTTATGAGTCTAAAGTAATATTATTCTTTGTGGTTCTGCTTTTTAATTTGATGTCTATTTCAACAAAATGTCCCAGTCCTGCAACCTCTACCATGATGAAGAACAAGAGTTGCACCGTGACCTGCAAGTTCCCTTCCAAGTTACATCTCAACAGTAACTTGGACCCATTTTTGCTATTCCTTCTTCTCTGCAGGAACAACATTCTGGAAATCCTACTTAACACCAACAGGAGAACAGCATCATTGAAGGGTTATAATGATTCAAAGAGAATCACAAATATTTTGTCAAAGAAGTTGAAACTAGATAATGAATGTGATCTTCTACACAACCTGAAAGCACTTCTTTTAAAACTAAGGGCAAAGTTGGGCACTTGCAACTTAAAGAGATGTTGATGTCAGATCAAATGATAACTGGTGCTGGTGATGAAGTTGAGATTCTCCTTCACCCTGGGCTGTTTGAATTCATTAGCTTTGATCCATCGCCGTGGTTCTATTTAACACATTGCTGCAACATGTTCAGAAATGACAGAAAATAGAGGAAAGAAATAGAGGAAAATTGAAGGAAAGAAAAGAGAGCAGTAGAGAAAACTTGTAAAGAAATTGTGCTACATGCAAAACAAAATACTGAAACAAATGTGCATATCTCATTCAAAGAGAATAAATAATAAAAAAAGCCTCAAATATTTCATTCATGATTGACCATAACAAGCTCACAAACCAGCTCACATCTCATGACTTTTTCACAAAACAATACTAATTAGTAGCTTCCAAATAGGCTTTCAAAGCATTTCGTTTTCAGAGGCAAGACTAGCATTAAAATAAGTAGTTACAAGAGTCATTGGTATGCTAAGCAGGAATGTCATAATGCTACAGTAAAATATGTTTTTCTGCCAACGGGATTAAGACAGATTATAAAGAGCTTTACCCTGCATCTAACCTGTGCTACATCCAACACAGAACTGCCCAATACAAATAGTGAGTGTAAAGTGCAGAAATATTTTCTGATCAGAAGAAATAAGCACTTTTTCATTAGATGGGAGAGAGATAGGAATTATTGCAGTCAACCTTATAGTGTCTGCACAGCCCGAAAATTATTCTAGCAGCACTCCAAGAAAAGATGCTTTCTGTCCTCTCAATCAAAGGACAATTGAGTAAAATTTAATCTAAAATAAATTCAAGCCACTTATCCACTCCTACACTACTGAGAATGTGCTACAACTCTGAAACATATAGTAATACAGGTTTACTGAGACTGCAGTTATTTTCAATGACAGTGAAGAGCTACACCAGACAGGAGTCCCACATTTATGGAGATTGTTATCTGAAGCCTGCACCACATTCACTTTGATTACTAGTGTGGCAAAATATCAAGCGGGTTCATATAGGATTAACACAGTTTCAATTAAACCTGACTTTTAGGTGCTGTGCAAAGTTTGATAAGAAAATCCTCGCATAAGCAGATCACACTCCCACACAGATGTATACATCTTGGAGATAAACTGTTCAACTTTTTTTTTCTAACCATAACCTGTACATCTGACAATTCATGCACATTAACTTCCTTTTTTTTCTGACATGGGAACTATTGTTTGCTCATTCAATGCTCCTGATATTGTTAGTCTTAGTGGTGGAGAGAGTGAATATTTACCGGTATGGATGGGGTGACTATTGAATAGATTGTTTCTCATTGATGGTCTCAATGCTGTTTTCTAATCTAACTAAAATCTAAACAAACAAATACTCCCATTAGTTTACTGTCGATCGTGAGCAAAATTATGGATCCTGATATCAACACTGATATCAAGTAGCCATTACAGAGCAACAAAATGCTCATCACTTGCTCAATGTTGGTTCTGCCAAAGCTGTTTGGCTCTTGACCTCATGTAACTTTTATCTAAACATCGACAAATCAGCTAAACTTAATATGAGGCACGAGTGACTACTCATGACAAAAATAGTAGCATTTTACCATTTTTGCCATCAAGGAGACCTAGCAAAACTGAAATTATTGGAAATCAGGGGAGACCTCTCTACTGACTGAAGTCATACTGGATACAAAGGAAGATGGCCATTATTCAAGCCAATAATCACAACCCCAGGTCATAATGATAAGTGTTCCCCTTGGAAGTGGAGTTATGTCCAACCATCTTCAGCTGTTTTATCAGTTTCCTTCCCTCCATCATGATGAGGTCAGAAGTGAGGATGTGGCTGAGAATTGCAGAGTTTTCAGGACTATTCATGAATCCTTTTACCTGTATAGTGAAACAGTCTGTAAGTTTTGCAGCAAAAACTGGATAGCATTCAGATAATTGGCAGGTAACATTCACCCAAAACAAACTCCAGGCAATGACTATTTCTGAAAAGAGAGAATCCAGCCATTCCTCTTTAACATTCAATGGCATTTTCTGAATCAGGATTCTCAACTATACTGTAAAATGGTAGACGACTGCAGTTTAACTGTCAATCAGCCTTTAAGCAGACTGCCTTTTTGATTCATCCACCTACCTGATGCTGATTTCCTCTTTCCACCTGCTGGCTGATACAAATCTCCCAATAGAATATCTCCCTCCCATATTCTTAAACCTATTTTTTTTTATCTTCTAAAAGTTCTCCCAACTCAAAAATTGGTCCTCAGTCTTGGATTCCTGTTCTTACTACTTCCAAACAGCAATGTTGGATTGCATAGCTCAACAGTATAAGATCATAACAAAATAGGAACAAAACTAGGCTGTTCGCTCCCTCAAGTCTACTCCACCATTCAACAGGACTATGTCTAATCTGACACTCCTCACTTCCCACTTTCCTGCATTTTCCCTGTGATCCTTGATTCTCCTACTGATCAATAATCTATCTCAGTTTAATGTACACAAGGACTCTGCCATCACAGCTCTTTGTGGCAAGGACTTCCAGAGATTCTCAACCCTCTGAGAGACAAAATTCCTCCTCATCTCAGTCTTAAATTGGTGCCCATGTTTAGAATTCCCTCCCCTTACCTTTTCACTTTTCATCAAGATTTTTACTTTCATGTCTATAGTTCAGCATTTTTGTTTCCTTTTGCTTTTGTGAACACCTGACAATACTACATTAAAAGATATTACATACAAAACAAACTGTTTTTGTTGTAACTCTGAGGATATTACAACTACTCAGTAAACAATGGAAAATGAGGGACACAGGGCAAGTAAAATATCAATATTGACATAGGCCACAGGCAACGGCATATCTACAAATTCTCCCATTACTGCTATGGAGACTATGGTGTAAACTCCAAGGAAGATATCACAGTTTGTTTGATTTCATTAAAAGGAGAATAATGATGAGCACCTATCTGACAGAAGTTCTGAAATGTTCTACATCAAATTAGTGGACTTAATGAAGAGATGCCCTTAATATTATGTGGAGTCTTTCAGTGGTAGTTCTACATCGTATGCATCTGAACAAGTATTGGTAAATGTTATCACTGAAATCCTCGAGTCCACAATAACAACAGCAATGCAAATCCTAATTGTTAAAGAAGGCTATCAGGCACAGTTTCTGAGAAAGGGAGGGGATCTGAACATTCCATATAAGTTGCAAAGTGACTACACTGCCACTCACAGTGATATTCCTTCATTTGGAGAACACAAATTTATTGAGAGTCTGAGCCAAATGCATATTAAAGCCATATAGTACTAACACTGCACAATTATTCAGATTCATCAACCAACATTTTTTAGTCTATGATTCTTTCATTAAACAAACAAGATCTTGCTATCCCAAAGCAAAGTACATCGCTCTTAAGACTCTGCAACGTGATGATTGGAAGAAGTATTAATGTTGAAACTCATGCCAGTTTTCGCTGTCACTTGGAATACTCTACAGATGACTAACTGCCTAAGTATATTTTATGAAACAGATGGAACGCCTCAATCTCAGTCTCCCTCCTGAACTCCAGCATCCTCACTATCTTGGCTTAATATGGTGGTTATTTTGCTACAATAAATCTACTTACCAGGGTAATACCTGCTGTGAGCACTGCCTCCCTAACACTTTACCACTTTCAGCCTTCTTCAGTTTCTTCCCTGAAACATAACTACTGACAGCTACATTTTTCACACTTACATTTTGAAAAACATCATTTGTTGTACAACGGTAATGCTTCAAAAGCATGCATACATTTGTGGATTGCTGCATCAATGCATCACAGGATCATTAATTAGTTTAAAACAAATCACTTATTCACTGTGCCTTTTAACTCAAGATTATGAATACACATAGCTGTGGTAAATGCAGACACAACAGTCCTGTCACATATTCCACTTGCATTACATCTCTTCATATGCCTTCCATTACGCTAATGCTACCAAGTAAAGCAAATGCATCTTTTCATTTCTTAAGGAAAGCAAATGTCAACAGAGAATTTTCATCTTCATAAGGTCATTCCAAATGGAAAATCTGCTTGGATCCATCTAAGAAAGTACTGGTGAGGTGAGAATATAGCAGAGAAAATAATGAAAAGGAATAGAAAAAGAAAAGCTATATACTTGAAAAAGTAAGTTTCCAAAGAAACTGAAATGAATATTGACATATGCAAATCTTCAGCTTGGTTAGTCAACAGACGCTGCTAAAGAAGTCTGTCAGTTCTACTCTAGTAATCTGTTCAATGTTAGTGCACTGAGCGAATGATACATTTGCTAAACAGGAATATTTTACATACAGTAACGTGCTTGTCAGTCCTCAAGATTCATTGTAGCAATGTACTACTCAAGCCTGCAAGTGATTCTAAATATTACATACAACTGCATCAAGTTGCCTGCGAGGCTGGAATCCAAAGCATAAAATTTCTCATTGATAATTAGTTTTCTAATGTTGCATAAGAAACATTCAAATTCCCTTCAATTCCTTCCAAAAATGCTGATATATTTGTTGCATTTGTACAAATAACAATGGTTTAAAATATCTAAAAACCAAATATTGAAGTACAATTTTTCTCCTTACCCATTTATCATCATGACTGAAATTACATGGAAAACTTTTAGTGATTCTAAGTAACTGGACCCAACATGGCCACCATTTTTCTTTGACGCCCATCAGCTGAGTAGGATGGAACTATCTGTGAGAAAGGAGACCGGACTACTTGATTGGGTTATTTATCAGAGAAAGAACAGCAGATGTACTATTTCTTACTCAGTTCCTTCATGTCCAAGTTTTGGATATGTCCTTGTCAGAAGACTCCAATTCCAAATGTTCCATGTTGACTTTGATATTAGCAAGCTTTGAGAAGATTTATAACTCAGGTTGAGGTGACAAAACGTCTGGAAATGAACCTTCCAGCCTAGTGAGCAAACCTACATCCATCCATGACTTTGCTATGTTTTGAGACCTCTACATCCCTGGTTCCCGCTGTAGCAAAGCCTTTGCAGTTAGTGATTCACTTAATCCATCACACCTCTGTGAGTCAGAACTCTGAGGGTCAGGATATATACTTAACAAAGATGCTTGGTCTAAAGAAATCTGAAAGATTATAAGAATCTTGGGGCTAAATCTTAGCAGAAATTGGCTGCGTCAGTTTTGGCAAGATTCATGGAGGGCTTCTCTCTATAACCCCTAACAGATTCTCTACGCTATTTTCTCAAACTCATCTCATCGTCTATGCACCCAGCTCAATACCACCCACCTGTTGTACTCTCCAATTCACTGCAGTCAGAAATACTCACTAAAACCAGGACTTCCTGGGCTTCCTGTTAATGCAGCATCTTTAACACTCCATTGTGCACCTGGTCAAGCACTGGCAGTTTGCACCTGCCTTGAAAGGTTTCATTTTATTTGCCACGAACATGTTAGAGGTAGCGTAAGTAACGTCTCATTTTATCATCAAGGACCTGGAGGTCCTGCTGAATGTGGACTCATTATCCATGGGGCATTCTCTGAGAGATTGATGACTGATGGTAGTTGAGAAGAGCAAGGGCAAACAGGAGTCACTAGGTTACTACTTTGACTTTTGGCAGCACGATGGCTCAGTGGTTAGCACTATTGCCTCAATTCCAGAATGAGGTAACTATTTGTGCAGAGTTTGCACATTCTCTCTGTGCCTACGTGGGTTTCCACTGGGTGCTCCAGTTTCCTCCACCAGTCGAAAGATGTGCTGGTTAGGTGGAGAAACCATGCTAAATTGCCCATAGTGTCCAGGGATATGTAAATTAGGTAGATTAGCCAGAGTAAATACAGGTTACAGGGATAGGTGGCTCAGGGTGGGATGCTGTTCAAAGAGTCACTGCAGAACTGATGGGACGAATGGCGATATTTTCATTTTAGTGATTCTATGTCAGGAAGTGTTGCTGTCTTGCTTTCATGCAGCAGTCAGGAAACTATGCATTAGTTGAGCAAGATAATGTCATAATGAAGATGCCAATGCATTCAAACAGGCCTCTTGCCACTCAGAAATAAGAACCTCATGTCACTATTCAACTAGTATTCAATAAGTTCACCATGCCACTTCCTAATTTCTATATCAGCAAAACTGAACAACTCCATGCTAGCACACTGACAATAGCTTTGTAGATCTTTAGTTTCAATCGCAGAGAGAATGTCAAAGAATTATGAGGGAGGGCAATGGAAGCCATGTTGGAAAAGCTACATTCCTCATACTGGGAAACTGTCCAAGGGGTGAACTATGATGCAGATCATACACATGAAGGCTGTCAGTTCAATAGAGGTTGCCTCCTTGCAGCAGATCAGAAGAGGCCATTAAAGTTGTAAGCACAATGCCTCATGACAGGACCACACGCACAAAAAGCTACACCTACAGCCCAAATGATTCAGCTTGAGGACCTGTTTCCCTCTGCTCAAGGGGAACATATAGCTTTGGCCCTTTCTAGCAATACCAGAGGTGTACCTACACATAATGGATTGCAATCATTCAACATGGTGGCTCACCTCCATCTTCTCAAGGGCATCTAGAATTGGGTAAATATTAGCATTGTCATTAATGCTCATATTCAAAGAAAGAGCAATTAAATCCATTAACAGGTTTTATTGTTTCCTCCTATTTCATTATCATCATGTAGGAGGATATCATCTGTAGTGATAAAGTCGTTCAAATGCAGTTTATAAAATATCAAAAATAGTTGAACTCATGAGGAGGTTGTGTGCTGGCCATCACATAATTATATGTCGAGAGTGTGGTGCTGGGAAAGCACAGCAGGTCAGGCAGCATCAGAGAAGTAGGAGAATCAATGTTTTGGGCATTAGCCCTATATCATGCCTGATGAATGGCTTATGCCTGAAACGACAATTCTCCTGCTCCTCACATTCTGCTTGACCTGCTGAGCTTTTCCAGCACTACACTCTTGACTCAGATCTCCAGCATCTGCAGTACTTACTTTCTCCACCGTGTAATTATACCTGGAACACCAACTTATAGATTGGCCAAAGAACTACACCAAAGACCAAAACACTTAGAAGAAGACTCACACCACTCCATCCACTCCACCCAAGAATTCCTGATGACCAAAGACACTAAGATAGAAGAGGATGAAATAATGGTTTCCTTTGACGTAACAGCTCTTTCACATCCATCAACATCAACCTGGCCAAGGAAACATTGACTATACTGTTAAAAGACCCAAAGATACATACACCCACCACAACCAACTTCATCAACAAGGACAGAATCATTAAGCTAGTGGACCTATGCCTTACCACCCACTTCACCTTCAACAACAAAACTTACAGACAAACCAATGGAAAACCCATGGGATCTCCGATATCTGGGCTCTTAGCAGAGACAGTAATGCAGAGACTCGATAAAGCAGCTCTACCAACATCCAAACCCAACTTTGGGTCAACCAGAATACATGAACATCAACTCTGGTTTAGTTTTGTCATTAGTAAATGAAACAAATTAGAGGAAACCTTCAAGACCATCAATAATACCCTTACTGGCATAAAATTCACTAAAGAGGAGGAAGCTGCCATTCCTAGATGTCACAGTAGAGCGAACAGCCAACTGGGAACTTCAAACCAGCGTAAACAGGAAAGCAATACATATGGACCAAATATTGAAGTACAGAAACAATCATCCCAACATCCATAAGGAAGATGCATCAGAACAACATTTCAAAGAGCCACCACAAACTGCAGCACAGAGGAACCAAGCAGAGCAGAGGAATATCACCAAACCGTGTAATCAAGAACAATGGGTCCCTAATGAACACAGTTTAAGCAGACAAAACACGTCCAGAAACCCTAGCCACTCTACCCTACATCAAAGACATTTCGGAAATGACTACCAGACTACTCAGACCTCTTGGCATCATGGTCGCCGACTCACCCACCAACACCAATAAAACAGCAGCTAATGAACTTGAAAGACCCTATACAGACAACAAACAAACTAATGTCATGTACAAAATACTGTGCAAGAACTATAACAAACACTATATTGGACAAACTGGCAGGAAACTAGCCACCAGGATACACGAACATCAACTAGCCACAAAACGACATGAACCTCTCTCACTAGTATCCTTACATACAGATAAGGAAAGACACCACTTTGACTGGGACAATACATCCACCCTAGGTATAGCCAAACAGAGACATTCACAAGAATTCTAGAAGCATGGCATTCCAACCGGAACTCTGTCAACAAGCACATTGACTTGCATCCCATTTACCACCCTCTGAGAAAAAGAACAGGAAATAACATTACCATTGGAAATGATGCCACCACAGGAAATGACACCACCAACCCATGGAAAACCAAACATATAAATAGAAAGCAGGAAATTCCAACAGTGCTTTGTTCGGAGGCTCACTGAGGATGTTACCTAGTATGGTGACGAAACGTCTGAAAACGAACCTTCCAGTTCAGCGAGCAAACCTGCATCCATGTAATTGTATGTCAATATTCCAAAACTAAAACTTTAGATGGCATAGGCTTAAGGTGAGACGGGACAGATTTAAAAGAGGCCTGGGGTAACTCTTTCACATAGAGGATAATGCATATATCGAATGAGGAGGAAGTGATAGATGCAGGTAGTTACAACATTTAAAAGACATTTGGACAGGTACATGGATAGGAAATATTTAGAGGGCTGTGGGCTAAATGCAGGCAAATGGAACTAGTTCATTTGGTCGGCATGGATGAGTTGGACTAATGGATCTGTTTCTGTGATGTAGGAGTCTACAACTCTATATTCTTCATACTTGTATCCCAACCTGTTGTTTTCTTTATCATTTCTAATGAAAGTTTTTTTTTGTGACGCTGTGACCAAGTTGGAACAGAGTACACCTAGTAAAACTTGCATCTGTTTGGATTTCGAGATAGTTCCTGCTATATATCTCACTTCATTAAAGCTCTTTTCATTGTTACACCTTACAGTTTAGTTGTGAAAGGACACATTCATTATTTAAGGCCCATTTCCCTTCCAAATACTGTATGTACTTTGAGCTAAACAAATTCCTTTTGCATTTATTTCTTCAAATTTGTTTATAATGTTTCACATGTACCTGCGCTAAAATCTATGTCCTGTCTCTATCTAATTAAATAACAACTAAATTCTTCTTAAAATCTATTTTTAAATTTAGTCTCTCTGTTTTTTATAACAGTCTGCAAATTTGGATAAATCGTATTTCCCAGAATGTCAAAACGACTGATTTATTTACCTTCATTAAAAATTACTTTCACTTCTAACCTGTAAACTGTTAACTAATCAGCCAATAACTATCTACTAATCTACATACACCAAGAATGACTGAATGGTCGAAGATTCTGTGTTCAAATCATTGTCTTCTCTGGAGATGTGGATTCAAATGCCACTTCCTACATTTAGGAAGAAAACCTTATTTTATTGTAACAAGTAGTTAGGCCATAGAATACACAACCTAAAACTGTGGTGGTAGGGGGTGGCAGGTTCAATCATGTTTTTCAAAAGAAAACTGGATTATTATCTGACAGAAAAATGTTAAGGTTATGGGGGGAAAGGAGAGCTAGTGTCATTAGGTGAGTGGCTCCTGCAGCGAGCCACTACAGACATGATGAACCAAATTACCCCCTTCAAAGCTATAATCATGCTTTGAGTCACAGTGACATTTTCGGGCCAAGAATTACAAAGTCCACAAATGGCTAACGCTGGTTTAAACTGCTTTTTGAATACAGAAGGTAACTCTGTTTTTCTTCCCAAAGATGCTGCCAGACCTGTTGTGTGTTTCTAAGATCTTTTGGTTTTAGTTCAAGCTTTTCAGCTTCCAGAGTATTTTGCATTCTTAATTTTTTTTTAGCTACCCCTGACATGAAACAAACCCAGGAGAAAGTGAGGTCTGCAGATGCTGGAGATCAGAGCTGAAAATGTGTTGCTGGAAAAGCGCAGCAGGTCAGGCAGCATCCAAGGAACAGGAGAATCAACGTTTCGAGCATAAGCCCTTCTTCAGGAAGGCCCATCTCCCTTCCAAATAGTTGTTTGCCAACTTCTACTGGAGCTAAAGGGGGCAGACTGCCAATTTGCAATAGATTATGGTTGGACAATGTGCCTATCGTAGCTAAAAAGTGCAAGTGTATGCAATGTGTGAGTGCATGAAGCTTGTAACAGTGCTAACTGTGGGAGGGTGAGATAAGGCATATGAATCTAAGGGCCAAAGACTAATTGATCATGTTTTCTTGTTGGTGAGTGTTGGAGCTGCCCATGACAGAGCAGCATAAAATGGTCGACGAAAGCTCTGACAAGTTTTGTAGGACATGCTTAACAGAAATGAGACAGTGTGGGAAATCTTTGCCTAATGTAATCTGAAAAAGGGCTTATGCCCGAAACATCAATTCTCCTGCTCCTTGGGTGCTGCCCGACCTGCTGCGCTTTTCCAGCAACACATTTTTCAGCTCTGAAACAAACTCAAGCAGGGATACAGCGCTTCCACAAATCACTTTTCATTAAGGAACCCAAACAAAAAAACTGAAAACGATTTTTAAAAAGTCCAAAACACCGAGGTCATCTTAGTCAAGTCACCGGCTCAGACATACTTTATAAATTTTCCCCGAACTTGTCTGCATGGAAGTGACTGTGGTTTAAAATGGCTAAACCCCTAAAAACAAAGATACACAATTATCTTGGACCTACTCATTGCAATGCACATCAGCAAAGGAACCTATACTCCTAGTGGCTAACTAAAGGGAATCAGCATCACAGAAAGGGAACTGCATTATGGCTGCAAGACGAGATATAAATTTTTCAAAAAGCAAACTTAGGCTGAGATTCTTCAAAGAATAGCTGATCAAACAACAGTATGAGCACCAAGGTTTTCTGACACTGTACTGGAGGTCTTCAAAAAATTTGTAAAGAAATCTGTCGTAACCATAGGGCAGCAAGAGCTTTCCATATATATGTTCAAAAAGTGACAAAAAGAAGTAACAGAGGAGGTTAATGCCAGGAGTGTTGCTGCAAGAAAACTCAAACACTGCAGGAAGAAGTTTACAATCTGCCATGTGCTGCCAAGGTGATTAATTCCTTCATGGGGTTAAATCTGCAGAAGTGCTTGTCCTTTTCTGCTCTTTCTTGCTGCCTTCAGTTGTTTGCCAACTTCTCCTAGAGCTAAAGGGGGCAGACTGCCAATTTGCAATAGATTATGTTTGGACAATGTGCCTATCGTAGCTAAAAAGTGCAAGTGTATGCAATGTGTGAGTGCATGAAGCTTGTAACAGTGCTAACTGTGGGAAGGTGAGATAAGGCATATGAATCTAAGGGCCAAAGACTAATTGATCATGTTTTCTTGTTGGCGAGTGTTGGAGCTGCCCATGACAGAGCAGCATAAAATGGTCGACGGAAGCTCTGGCAAGGTTTGTAGGACGTGCCTAACAGAAATGAAACAGTGTGGGAAATCTTTGCCTAATGTAGTCTAAGCACAAGAAAACAATAGCTGTCTGTTTTTAAGAAAGAGTAGACATGTGGCAGTAACTGTTAACTGAGATAAGAACATTTCATATCAATTAGTTATTTTTCTTAAGTTCTTTTATCAATTAGAATAATACTACAAGTAGACTTTAGTTATGATTCTTCAAGGTAATCATAGATATAGATTCCAAAGTAATTATAGATTTAACAAATATATAAATAAAATCATAAAAGCATTAGCAGATCTAAAATCTAATTTCAGGCAAAACCGAAGAGGCCTCTCTTATCTCCTAACAAGGACAGCAGCTAAGAGAATTGGATTGCATATTGATTTACACTGTATTTCCTTTGATCAGAAAGCTCAGAAGCCTTGGTGTTTATGTTACAGCCTTGTACAAGATAGCAGACATAGTTGTCACAGTTAAAAGATAAGGTTGCCGGTAACCATGAAAAGTTAAACATCTCATACTAAAATGACCCAATCGGAAAACAGAAACAACCAAATTGTTAATGTAAAATGATGTACTAAGAAGTCAATTATGGTTAGCAAATCCAGCGCTATTGATCAATAGTATACAGGGGGAGGAAATGTATCAGGGATATGAGAAAATGTATAAATTAAGAAATTACACTGTATTGAGCCTGAGTGCAATGCGCTGTGTGGTATGTCTTGCATGTCTCTCCTTGCAAGCTACCTGTGATACTCGAATAAACTAAATATACCAGAACTCTGCTGCCTCCTGAAAGCTATTCCCATCAGAATTTTACTCCTACGGTGAGTAAATATGATCGGCTGAATTTTGAATAAATGGAGTGCAGTTGTTAGGTTATGTCACTTGAAAATTGAACTCAATGATTTTTGCAACATATCTCAGATTGCTAAAACTCTTGCTACACTGCTTCAATGTTCTAGTCACATCACTTCTCACTTTGACTTTTGCCACAAACAATCCATTTCCATTCCCATTGCAGCTTTCCAGAGGTAGGAGCAACCCATGTAAAAAAGAGAAATATGAAGACAATGAAGAGTCAACAATAGAGGATGGTAGCACCAATATTAGTATTCCAGAGGCACAGCTAAAGTTTTAGGGATATGCATTAACTTCAACTGGTGGAATGTCAATGTAATCAATTTCAGAAATATGGAATTCACAGTTAGTCTCCATTCTAGTAACTTCTAGAATGTAGTAAAAACCCAACCAAATCACTAAGGCATTTTAGGGAAGGAAATCTGCAAACCTTACGCAGTCTGGCCTACAAGTGAGTTTAGACCTCCGGCAAAATGGATGATTCATAATTGGCTTCTCAAGTGGCTAAGATCCAACTGATGTAATTATAATTTAAGATTTATCGACTACTAAGTTGCAAATACTAATGATATTGATTTCCAAAACTTCAGACCCATGGTCCCAAGAGGCAAATCAGTGAATAAGAAATAAAAGTGGAACTACAGCCAACTTTCAGGGTTTCATTAGCTGCATTTCTAAGGATGGGCCCACACTCGTTCCTGAAGTCACATACAACAACCGGATGCTATAATTATTACACAGAGTCTTTAAATGTCTTTACATGTTGAGTCAAAAGGCTGAGTTGCATACTTGTATGCCTTGTTTGTATGCTTGCATGGCCCCCTTAAATCAACTGTCTGTTTTCTATTTGTTAGCCCATCCTCTATCCATATTAATTTACTAACTCCAACACTACGGGTTCTTATCTTAGTAAAAAGCTTAATTGAAGGTACCTTATCAAACACCTTCTGAAAAATCCAAAAATATTACATTCACTGCTTCCCCTTTATTTATCCTATTACCTCCTCAGAGAATTCTAATTAAGGTGCCAAGCATAACTCCCCCTTCATGAGACAATACTGAATCTGCTTGATCATATTATGTATTTCTAAATGCTTTGCTATTACATTCATTATCGCACTATAGGATCTACAGGTTAGTTTCTTGAAGTATATTTTGAGAATGTGATCACTAAAAATCAATCCTCATTTCCCTAATGTTACTTTGTAAAAGCTATTTCTAAACAATATATAGAATTATGGAAACACTCTTTCTATACTTTGGATATAATAAAGGGCAGTGTCTTGGATGATAAGAAGCCATACAGCAAAGCTTCATTTAATATATACAAAGGAACACATTTTTCCAATAACAGACTGGCCTATAGTTAAATCTTTTTTTGTTTTTTTTTCCTTTTTAAATAAAAGGTATTACATGGATTTCTCCAGAATCTAAGAATTCCTGGAAAATTACTATCAGAACATCCACTATCTCTGGAGCTGCTTCCATTAATATTTTAGGATGAAACCCATCAGGTCCAGGGACTAGTTTCTTGAGCACTTTTTCTCTCGTGATAATTTATGCATTTGTTTCAAGCTTTTTTGCCTTTTAAATATGTCATAATTTTGGAATGCTATTAGTGTATTCTATTGTGAAGACTAATGCAAAATATTTATTCAACTCCTCTGTCATTTTCTGGTTTCCCATTATTCTTTCCTCAGCCTCATCTTTAAGAGGCCTACATAAAATTTAGCTTCTCTATTCCTTTGTATATATTTAATGACGCTTTGTTGTATGGCTTCTTGTCATCCAAAATACTGCCCTTTATTAAATCCAACGTATAGAAAGAGTGTTTCCATAATTCTATATATTGCTTAGAAATAGCTTTTACAAAGTAACATTAGCGAAATGAAGATTGATCTTTAGTGATCACATTCTCAAAATATACTTCAAGAAATTAACCTCTACATCCTATAGGCCAGAAATAGTTTACCTTAAATCCTAAAGATTAGCAGGTGATCAGTCGACCAAAGTAAATTTACTACAATGTGCAGGAGGTCTATTTCTTATTTTTCAAAACGTCTGTTTCTGCTGGATCACATGAAATTTTAAAACATGGTGTGTGCACCATGCAGACCATAAGAAAGTATTAACTGCACCACAGCTAGACATCGGTAAAATGACCTATCAGTTAAATAAAACTCTCCAGGAAGCCATGACAAAAAACACAAATTTAAACATCTTCAAACAAGAACTGAAATATTGTAAAAATCTATATAGGTGGATTGTTGGGATGGAATCAAGCTGTGACCAAAGCAGATGTATGATCATATTATTTTTGAAAGTTCATGAATGCTTTACATTTTGTGCCACAAGACTAATTTCAAATTGACTTATTTTTCTAACTCCACAAATATCATCTTGAACACATACAAATTTGATGAGGGAGACTCTTCAGGTATTTATTCTTAGTTACTTGTGCTTTCCATGGAATGACATTAATCAGGAAACAATTTATTGATGACTTCTTATTTCTCATTTCAGCAAAGTACAATAAATCGCCCTTTGGCTTGAAGGAGAAACAAATTTACTCTGACAGAATAAGTCTGGCGGATTAAATCACCAGCTGTCAATTGTCAGCAAAAAGGCAGCCTGAAAGGCTTCTAAAACATGCTGCAATTTCTTCAGTTGAAGTACTGTAAGAGAATCTGCTAAATTTGCTTCTGTGTTAGCAAGCACAGAGCACTGAACAGCAAACTGACAAAACCCATGGTGAAAGTGTAGCTTTCATCAATAAAATATAAATTTCTTATTAAAAGCTTACATCCTGGCAAAACCCAAAGGGTCTTTGACTAAAAAAAAGGAGTTGACATCTTACACAGGCTGCATCACTTTATAAAATACCTAAGAGTGACCAATAAATTCTATGTTGTGAACAACAACAAAATATCTACATGAAAAGTCAGGCTCCAGAGTTAAGGCAACTATTTACTGAATCACCCACAGGCAGAGCCTCAGTCTTTGTTCTGAAGCTATGTTCTGACAGGATTTACAAAAAGGTTTGTTGATCTCAGCTCCTGATTGGAGTCAGAGTCTGCACGTCAAGTGCTGTGGGATTAAATACTATGAGAAAACGGTTATTGCAAGGTAGCTTAACTATGACATTTTGTTTCTTGTGAACAATATTTTGGTTAAAAGACTGAATAAATGTAATGCTTCAAACCTTGTAAGTGCTTTGTTGCGTCAAGTTTTATGTCTGGGTGGTTGAAGTTGACTGCAAAAATCCATTGCTTGGCAAAATGGCTAGGATTTTAAAAATAAAACAGACACATTAGTAATATTTAAAATAATTGTGAAGTGCAACTTTTAACATGTTTATCTTCAGAAAAAGGTATTCATCAAAGGAAATCTACCTAATGAAGTATTCTTTAAGATTTATAATTAGAATAAATATTTTCTTATATTGCATGTTTATCCTTTGGTACAAAAAGCCTTTGAAAAGCTAGGTAATAAAGGCATATTTTCCTCCAATTATCAGATTTCCATAAAAGTCTATCTCTAGCAAGTTTTGAGAAGATTTGTAGCTCAGGTTGAGGTTCTGGGCGCAATTTTGCTCGCTGAGCTGGAAGGTTCATTTTCAGATGTTTCATCACCATACTCGGTGACATCATCAGTGAGCCTCCGGTGAAGCACTGGTGGTATGGCCTGCTTTTTATTTGTGTGTTAGGTTTCCTTGGGTTGGTTGTGCTATTTCTGGTGGTGATGTCATTTCCTGTTTTTTTTCACAAGAGTGGTAGATGTGATCCAAGTCAACGTGTTTGTTGATAAGAGTCCCTGTTGGAGTGCCATGCTTCTAGGAATTCTCGTATGTGTCTCTGTTTGGCTTGTCCTAGGGACAACGTTGTGTCCCAGATCATTTTCAGGTTGACAGACTGTAATTATAAGCCCTTTGGCCTCAGTTAGTTATGATTATGTTAATTATTTCAGTGAGGGGACCAAGCTTATGTGTTTTCAAGTTTGCTGACAATACCAATTGAGCAGGGGAGATAAACTGTGAGGAGGATACAAAGAAGTTGCAAATGGACAACTGGTAAATGAGAAGACAAGAACAAAGCAGATGGCAGTTGAAGTAGAGAAGTATGAAGCTATCTCCGTCGACAGGAAAAATAGAAAAGCAGCACAGATTTTAAATGGTGAAAATATGGAAATAAGACCATCAGATATAGGAGCAGAAATCAGGCCATTCAGCCCTTTGAGCCTGCTCTGCCATCTAATTATGGCTGATAAGTTTCTCAACCCCATTCTCCTGCTTTCTCCCTATAACCCTTGATCTCCTTGACACTCAAGAATCTATCTATCTCAGTCTTAAATATACTCAATGACGTGGCCTCCACAGGCTTCTGTGGCAATGAATTCCATAGATTCACCACTCTCAGCTGAAGAACTTTCTTATTTCCGTTCTAAAAAGTTACTCTAAGGTTATGACCTCGAGTCAGAGTCTCTCCTGCCAATGCAAACATCTTCCCAACATCTACTCTGTCCAGGCCATTCAGTATTCTGCATGTCTCAATTAGATCCCTCTTCATCCCTCTAAACTCCATTGAGTATGAAACCTAAAGTCCTCAAACGTTCCTCATATGTTAAGCGTTTCGTTCCTGGGACCATTCTCATGAACCTCCTCTGAACATGGTCCAGGGCCAGTATATCCTTCCTGAGATATGGGGCCCAAAACTGCACTCCAAATGTTTGTGTTCAGGGTGGTGTTTATACACGGGTTATAGAAAGCGAACGCGCAGTGTAGCCAAGGATTGGGAAAGCAAATGGTATTTCAGACTTTATGACAAAGGATTTTAGATGAGAGCAAAGTAGCCTTATGGCAATTGCATACGGTATTGGTGAGGTTACATCTGGAGTACTGTGTATAGGTAGATCAAAATCATAATGTCAATGCATCCTTACTTGGGTATGAAGTACACTAAATTTTCATATGATTGATGCCTAGAATCAGGGACTTGTCCCATGAGGAGGGATTAAATAAACTAAGTCCATATCTCCTAGACTTTAGAAGAAATCATTTAATTGAAACATATAAAATTGTTAAAGGGTTTGCCAGTAGATGGAGATAGATTTACCCTCGTTGAGAAATGAAGAACTACAGCCCATCAGCAATATACAAACAATTTTTGTTTCGGAATTGGCAGGGCAATTTTGATTTGGGATTACTGAATCAGGAAACAGGCAAGTAAGTGCTAAAGCAGTCTGGTTAGAAGGGCAGCTCTTTTAGAAGCTAGTAGGCTTATTAGTACTCAGCTCTCGTACCCCCTCAACATCCCATCTAGTCGCTACACCATCAAACCAAATTATGACTCCCACGCTTGCCCTCATACCCCCTCCTTAACCACCTAACCAGCATCCACCAAAAGAAAACCCAAGAGTCATGTGGAAACTTTTTAAAAATAATAATTAAATGCAGCACATACTCAGATGTATCTAATATTGAAATAGACTCTCATTTTTGAATGTCATTCAAAACTTTGTTTACCTATTATGAAAACTTCTATTGAGTAGCCACATTAAAAAAAAGATAATCTTGCTCAGGGATGGACAGGACTGGCAGCTGAATGTTCCAGGATACAAATGTTACAGGAAGGAGTGAAAGGGAGGCAAAAGAGGAGGGAGAGTGGCATTTTTGATAAGGGATAGCATTACAGCTGTGCTGAGGGAGGATATTCCCGGAAATACATCCAGGGAAGTTATTTGGGTGGAAATGAGAAATAAGAAAGGGATGATCACCTCATTGGGATTGTATTATAGACCCTGGATTAGTGGTGCTGGAAAAGCACAGCAGTTCAGGCAGCATCCGAGAAGCAGTAAAATCGACGTTTCAGGCAAAAGCCCTTCATCATTCCTGATGAAGGGCTTTTATCCGAAATGTTGATTTTACTGCTTCTCAGATGCTGCCTGAACTGCTGTGCTCTTCCAGCACCACTAATCCACAATCTGGTTTCCAGCCTCTGCAGTCATTGTTTTTACCTTGTATTATAGACCCCCTCCCCCCCACCCCCCCAATAGTCAGAGGGAAATTGAGAAACAAACTTGTAAGGAGATCTCAGCTATCTGTAAGAATAATAGGGTAGTTACAATAGGGGATTTTAACTTTCCAAACATCGACTGGGACTGCCATAGGGTTAAAGATTTAGATGAACAGGAAATTCTTAAGTGTGTACAAGATAATTTTCTGATTCAGTATGTGGATGTACCTACTAGAGAAGGTGCAAAGCTTGAGGTGCAAAGAGTGACCTACTCTTGGGAAATAAGGCAGGGCAGGTGACTGAGGTGTCAGTGGGGGAACACTTTGGGGCCAGCGACCATAATTCTATTCGTTTTAAAATAGTGATGGTAAAGGATAGACCAGATCTAAAAGTTGAAGTTCTAAATTGGAGAAAGGCCAATTTTGACGGTATTAGGCAAGAACTTTCAAAAGCTGATTGGAGGCAGATGTTCGCAGGTAAAGGGATGGCTGGAAAATGGGAAGCCTTCAGAAATGAGACAACAAGAATCCAGAGAAAGTATATTCCTGTCAGGATGAAAGGGAAGGCTGGTAGGATAGGGAATGATGGATGACTAATGAAATCGAGGGTTTGGTTAAGAAAAAGAAGGAAGCATATGTCAGGTATAGACAGGATAGATCGAGCGAATCCTTAGAAGAGTATAAAGGAAGTAGGTGTATACATAAGAGGGAAATCAGGAGGGCAAAACGGGGACATGAGATTGCTTTGGTAAATAGAATTAAGGAGAATCCAAAGGGGTTTTACAAATATATTAAGGACAAAAGTATAACTAGGGAGAGAATAGGGCCCCTCAAAGATCAGCAAGGCGGCTTTTGTGTGGAGCCACCGAAAATGGGGGAGATACTAAATGAGTATTTTGCGTCAGTATTTACTGTGGAAAAGGATATGGAAGATATAGACTGTAGGAAAATAGATGGTGACATCTTGCAAAATGTCCAGATTACAGAGGAGGAAGTGCTGGATGCCTTGAAACGGTTAAAGGTGGATACATCTCCACGACCTGATCAGGTGTACCCGAGAACTCTGTGGGAAGCTAGAGAAGTGATTGCTGGGCCTCTTGCTGAGATATTTGTATCATCAACAGTCACAGGTGAGGTGCCGGAAGACTGGAGGCTGCAAACGTGGTGCCACTGTTTAAGAAGGGCGGTAAAGACAAGCCAGGGGACTATAGACCAGTGAGCCTGACCTCTGTGGTGGGCAAGTTGTTGGAGGGAATCCTGAGGGACAGGATGGACATGTATTTAGAAAGGCAAGGACTGATTCGGGATAGTCAACATGGCTTTGTGTGTGGGAAATCATGTCTCACAAACTTGATTGAGTTTTTTGAAGAAGTAACAAAGAAGATTGAAGAGGGTAGAGCAGTTGATGTGATCTATATGGACTTCAGTAAGGCTTTCGACAAGGTTGCCCATGGGAGACTGATTAGCAAGGTTAGATCTTATGGAATACAGGGAGAACTAGCCATTTGGATACTGAGCTAGCTCAAAGATAGAAGGCAGAGGGTGGTGGAGGGTTGTTTTTCAGACTGGAGACCTGTGACCAGTGGAGTGCCACAACGATTGGTACTGGGCACTCAACTTTTTGTCATTCACATAAATGATAGGGATGCGAGCAGTTAGTAAGTAATTGGAGGTGTAGTGGACAACGAAGAGGGTTACCTCAGATTACAACAGAATCTGGACCAGATGGGGCGAGGAGTGGCAGATGGAGTTTAATTCAGATAAATGCAAGGTGCTGCATTTTTGGAAAGCAAATCTGAGCAGGATTTATACATTTAATGGTCAGGTCCTAGGGAGCGTTGCTGAACAAAGAGACCTTGGAGTGCAGGTTCATAGCTCCTTGAAAGTGGAGTCGCAGGTAGATAGGATAGTGAAGAAGGCGTTTGATATGCTTTCCTTTATTGGTCAGAGTATTGAGTACAGGAGTTGGGAGGTCATGTTGCGGCTGTACAGGACATTGGTTAGGCCACTGTTGGAATATCGCTTGCAATTTTGGTCTCCTTCCTATTGAAAAGCTGTTGTGAAACTTGAAAGGGTTCAGAAAAGACTTACAAGGATGTTGCCAGGGTTAGAAGATCTGAGCTACAGGGAGAGGCTGAACAGGCTGGGGCTGCTTTCCCTGAATCGTCGGAGGCTGAGGGGTGACCTTATAGAGGTTTACAAAATTATGGGGGGCATGGATAGGATAAATAGACAAAGTCTTTTCCCTGGGGTCGAGGAGTCCAGAACTAGAGGGCATACGTTTAGTGTGAGAGAGGAAAGATATAAAGAGACCTAAGGGGCAACTTTTTCACGCAGAGGTTGGTACGTGTATGGAATGAGCTGCCAGAGGATGTGGTGGAGGCTGGTACAATTGCAACGTTTAAGAGGCATTTGGATGGGTATATGAATAGGAAGGGTTTGGAGGAATATGGGCCGGGCGATGGCAGGTTGGACTAGATTGGGTTGGGATATCTGGTCGGCATGGACGGGCTGGACCGAAGGGTCTGTTTCCATGCTGTACATCTCTATGACTCTACTCTGTTGTCAATCAAACTGTGAACTCAGGATCTTCTACTAAATAACTAAGCCAAGAATTCGTAATAATATAAATAGTTTTTGGGAAATATTTACAAATAACTCTTTTGAAACTGGAATGGGTGATCATGTTTTTTTTTAAAAAACTAATTTACAACATATAATCCAACAGATCATGTTTTTGTATTGGACTCTCAGGCCTGAATTTTTGCAGTCATGATTCTGGAAGTCTATCTTTTTCAAGGAACACTCTATGACAATCCAATGTTGTACCCAAGAGGTCTGAATAATCATTCATTGAGCATATTAAAGACAGAGATTGATTAATGTTTTGTTAGAAAATGGTATATTAAGGGATTCAAAGTCCATTAAGAAAAATCAACGAGGCTAAAATTGAACATGAAAATCAGTCACACTCTCAATAAATGGGGGAGCAGACCAAAGAGGCTGAATGATCTATTCCTGGTCCTGTATATGCACCTATGTTCTTATGAGTTTGCTGAAGAACAGAAATTATTGTCTGTGAAATAGAACTTACTTAAAGTGTGATGGAAATAGCTCAGTTCCACATTCCTTTGATTTATCACCCATGGTATTTCTTCACAGAAATATGGGATGGGGAGATGAAAGGACTCTTAATAGAAAGATTTCCTGTAAGTATATTGACAGCCTGTGAGACTGAGAGCTACTGCTAGATTCTTTTAATGCACTTCAACTTGGATACACTAGGTCTATTGGCAAGAGTTTGCAGCAATTGTGCTGGGAAAAGGAGTAACCTGTTATATTCTTATATTCAAAAGGGAAGGAAAGAAATGTGAGCATTCACTCTCCCAAATCAAGGCAGATCCTGTTGCATTAGACTCATTTGAAAATAGCTTTTCAAAATAAACAATGAGCAACAAAATACCACGAGAAGCCACAGTTCTTACAGATTGTGATCTATATATTTTCCAGAAGCTAGCTCATTGTGGAACAGAGAAAGGGGTTGAGAAATCTGAAAATAAAATCCTTCCATGTCTCAAAGCCTAAAAAAAACTCCATAGGGACCATTATATCAGTTTTCTGCAATAATATTCACATCTATTACATATTAATTTCAATCCTGCTATATCATTTATTATCCAGATACAGAAATGGGAATTAAGATAAGGTTTTTGTTCATTCATCAAGCCCTAATGACATTACTTTTTTTTTCTTTTCATGACAGTGAAATAGCTGCAAAATGAAAATGAAAGTCTAAGTTTAGACTTCCATCTGAGGCACGATAGACTTGATCGACAAGAATGGTATCAGGAGAAGGGACTACAGAGAAACTAGAAAAGCTAGGACTGTTTCTCTCACAGCAGAGAAGGTTAAATAGAAATTAAATAAAATATTCAAATGCATGAGCAATATGGTAAAGTTTCGACAATCAATTGGGTCAGAAACCAAAAGACACAAATTGAAAGTAATTGTCAAAAAAATCAGAGGGGTCATAAGGAGATTTTTTTTTCTCACACACTGAGTTGTAATGATTTAGACTCTATTGCCTGAAAGGGCGATGGAAGTATTTTCAAAAGATAACTTTCGAAAAGCAAATGGATAAATACTTGAAGGGGAAAATATAAACTACTGGGCTCTGGGGGAAGAGCAAGGGACTGGCAATAATTGACAACACTACCAAAGAGTTACCAAATGCACACACATCAAAAGTGCTACATGCTTCTACGGGCTCAATCTTATATATTCCTGCCGAAGTCCAATTGCCTCCAGTTCTTTAGAGATAGTTTGTTGCCATGAATTCTACGAGTTCTTTTGCCCTATGTTACTAAATACGACACATTAATTACCTACCCCACCTTTATAGCACTCAATCTGGCCTCATCTTACTACACACTGTTCCTGGAACAATGCGCCACTCAGCACATATCCTGAAATTCACTGGCATCCCTTGCACCATCACCACCTTTGAAAGCCTGTTATGCACCTGAACAGTACTGTCAGTATGAAGCTATCCTTCCTGGTTTCTGACATTTATCCTGCACATAGCAGATACACAATGCATTATGGCCAGGGTTCTATAAGTCCTACTGAATGTACTGATGCAGAACAGGACTTCCCTTTCCCAGGGCTAGTAATAGAGGTCATGACATCAGACCATGCCAGCCTGTTCTGAGATTGCCCCTGGATCAAAGCGGTCTCAGCCATATGGAGAACTCCACAGCAATGTTTGAAGAAAAACCATGTCTTTCTTCACTCCAACAGGATATGCATAAACATCTTCTCTCTGATGCCTCACTCTATCTCTGCTACTGTGCACATCTCTCACCAAGGCTCCTGCTCAATCACTCTCACTATTGCTTGGAATATCTTGTCCATTCATTCTCACTCATCCCAATTCCTGACATCACTAGCTCTATCTACCCTCTGCACTGTCTACTCACTCACTTGGGATATTTCCCCACCTGCCTCAAAACTAACAGCTGTGATACCCACTTTTATATCCATTCATACCTGTTTCTTTCTCATTCCAAAAGCAAATCAGACCACAACAGAGAGATGGGTGAAGGGCTTCCTGACATTCAGCTCCTCGCCTCTCATGACCTGACTAACCACCCGAGCAAGCTCTGAACTACTATCGGAGGCTGTCCTTGACTTACTGTGCCAGGACTCCGAAGAAAAAGGCAATTCCCTCACGTTTACCGAAGCCTGCTGACAACCAGGACAAATTTCCTCGCTTTGTGTCTGCACTAAAGGGCATGGCAAGACAGCAGTAATAGGAAAGTTGTGTATTTCGCTGAAGGGGAAAAGTACCGGAAAAAAAAGCAAAGAAAAGGCACTGGTATAATTGTGCAGATGGGTTCAAAGTGAGTGAGTAGATTAGATTACTGACAGTGTGGAAACAGGCCCTTCGGCCCAACAAGTCCACACCGACCCGCCAAAGCACAACCCACCCATACCCCTACATTTACCCCTTACCTAACACAACGGGCAATTTAGCATGGCCAATTCACCTGACCCGCACATCTTTGGACTGTGGGAGGAAACCGGAGCACCCGGAGGAAACCCACACAGACACGGGGAGAACGTGCAAACTCCACACAGTCTGTCGCTTGAGTCGGGAATTGAACCGGGTCTCAGGCGCTGTGAGTACTAGATAACAGTCCAGAGATGCAGCCTGGTCCACTCCAAGAGCTGCGTACATGTGGCTGAGCACAGAGATCTTGCAACATCATTACAATGCTAGTTGCCGGTACAGCCTAAGCAACTATGCTGAAATACTCTGCAAGTGGATTGGACATGTGCCATTCAGATTTTTAGAGCTCGGTACTTATCAGATGTCAACGTCCATGGATGTGGGGTGTGTGTGGCTAATGCCTATGATGCTGTCAAGTGCAACACTAAGGTCAACTAGAGCAATCGCAAACTGAATCTGCCAGGTACACAGTCTGGTTTATATGTCTAACTTGTTTGGTCACTTGATTAAAATAGGAAGCTGAATATTAATGAGGCGAGTTGAGCCGTCAATGAGCCATTTAGTAAGCAACAACCATCCCATTAATTGGAAATTCCTCACTTCCCAGAGAGAGAGAGAGAGACTCATTACGTCACTTGTGAAAAACATAGGAGATAATACAAGATGATCCTAATGTCAAAATTGGCCTCACCAGACTTCTTATCTGCTCCCAGCTACATATCTCGCCAGAGCTCAAGGTCCTCTGACCTCTTTCTGATTCCACCCTTTGCTTCTTCCAGTTCACCAAAATGAGTAACTCAAGAACTTAACCAAACATATCCATCGGCATCTACTGAATTTACTCTTTTGCTTCATGGCCAGAAGCAGTTGCCCTCACAAAGAGAATCCTAAAACAGGAAATGACTGAAGTTCAGCTGACTAGTCAACATTTGAAAAGAGAAAACCTCACTTAACATTTTAATTGTAAGACTTCAACAGTTTAAGAGAGATCACATTCGAATAGAATTAGAATGAGATTTTATGGTCACGTAATCAGGTAAGGGGATATGGGCGTACAGTGAAAAGTGTACAATGTTGCTATTTCCATCGTCATCTTGGGTACAAAGGTACTTAAGTACAAAATCTTAGGTGCAAAGTAGAAAAATAAGGAAATATAGTTAAAAGTTCAATATTAAAGTAGAAAAATAAAGAAATAAAGTTAAAGATTCAACATTACAGTCTTTCTTAAATGCTTAGCCATGCTGGGCTCACACTCTCTACAAGGATTCAATCTCCCCATGCAAGATGCCTCTGCAGATGCCAGGAGACCTTGGGCTGCCAGTCTTATTCTTTCAGATGCAGATTAGACTGGAGAGCATTTATTGCAGTATGTTTTCAGATTTCTCACATTCTTCATTTCATCGCAAAGAATTAAAATGCGGTAGGTGAATTTAAAATATCCAATTACACAATTGTTTCCAATGTATCTTACATTTTAGTTTGTTGTGTGCACATACAACATACATCTGTGCCTACACAAACAAGACTAAGATGAAAATACCTTGGCAAATTTCTGTGAGAGGTAGAGTATAGCAAGAAAAATAAGAGAAATTCTCAGTGCTGACTATTAGCTTTTATGGTAACAATTAAAAAGACATTAATCTTCACTGCCTATGCTTACTCTGTATTCCCTCTTTGAACACAATAATAAACAACAGTACCAACAGCAGATAATTTATGACATTTTATAGCACAAAAACACAAAAAAATTCTACTGTCACTACAAATTTGTACATTCTACAACACCAGTCAACAATCTTACCGGTATTTAACAAAACTGCAAGAAGTCACTGTGATTGCATTTATTGAATCCGAAACCTCCTATCCATTGATTTTTGAATTACATGAGGATTTCATGCTAGCAAGTATATTCATAGGAACGGGTGACTAGTTTGTGAAACCATATTAAATAATGATGTGGATCTCCAGAAAGCACACTTAACAAGTTATCCTAAATCTGTCAAGATATGTAAATGAAAACTGGGCCATTGTCACTCAGTTTCTGGCTTTGGATTTTCAGATTTTCTCACTTTTGGAAATAACATACTTCTACTTTGTGTGTGTTATTGGATTGTTGTACAAATACAAGTTGTTCTTATGACTCTATAACTTCCACATTGGGATTTCGACTGTGGTTTAGGTGTATATCCATGCATCGACATTAATTAAGCCATCATTAACATTCCAGAAGTGCAGTAATCTCAGATACTGAATTTAATCAAATCAACCACAAACCTTTCAGCTGACAATGTTATTTCTTGTAATATTTCACATTCCAATGCTTTCGTATCATGAGATGCTTCAAGGAGGAAAGCAAGCAAGATACTCAGCCAAGGACATCTGCTGAAAACTAATTCTCTTAAATGCAAAATATACCTTATGATGTAATTTTTATTTAAATGCAAAAGAACATAATCTTCGTCTTGCAATACTGATATGTAAAATAGCACATATTTTATTGACCCCAGCTGCAGGTGGGGGAGGGGGCATAAAATTTCTCAGGTAATCAGATGACCTACTTGTCATTTATTTGTCCACCCACAAACAATTTGCAAGTTAGGGTGGGGGCATCTGTCCTCAATTACAATTGAGGCCCTAAAATGGTCAGTCATGCCTGGCCACAATTTTGAGGCCGGTGGGAAAAGTTTAGGGACAGGAAGGGGAAACCTAGCATACCGTAAATCCCATCCACTCTCCAAACCACCCTCAGGTATCCAATTTCATCCCACTAAGACCAAGGCTATATCGGGTCCTGGATACTCCAGCAATGAGGCTAGTGGGACACACTCCTTGTGGCACTTCTGGCACTACAAAGCAGCCAGCCAATTGGATTGAAAGGCAGATGTCCCATTTCTCTGGCTGATGAAACAGTAAATTCTGCCTCTGAACTCTAATATATGGATCCAGATAGTGGATAAAAATAAAGTTAAAACTTCAACAGTGCAGGTAAAAGTTGTTCCTCGTTGCTTTGGAATTATCTATTGATTTATCATAATTATCATTGTGAAAAATTCTACATTTGTCTTACATCTGATATCATGTATTACTTTTAGTCTGAGCATGTACGCACTGGACAGTTCCTAATAAATGATTGCACACTGAACTCCAACAATGGTAAGTATAAGCACTGTATTTTCTGAATTAATGTGGGAATCTGAAGAATACACTATTAACATGATAGAATTCATTTTGTGAAACAGGAGGTCTTTTCATCTATCGAAAATGAACATAGCTCAACAAACCCAGTGCACTTAGAGTCATAGAAATGTACAGCACCGAAATAGACACTTGGTCCAACTTGGTCTGATCCATGCCGATCAGACATCCTAAATTAATCTAGTTCCATTTGCCAGCACTTGGCCCATATCTCTCTCAACCCTTCATATTCATGTACCCATGCAGATGCCTTTTAAATTTTGCAATTGTACCAGCCTCTATCACTTTCTCTGGCAACTCATTCCATACATGAACCACTCTTTGCATCAAAAAGTTGACCCTTAGGTCCGTTTTAAATCTTTCCCCTCGCTCACTAAACCTATGCCCTTTAGTTCTGGACTCCCCCACCCCAGAGAAAAGACTTTATCTATTTACCCTGTCCATGCCCTTCATGATTTGATAAATCTCTGTAAGGTCACCCCTCAGCCTCTGACACTCTAGGGAAAAAAACAGCCCCAGCCTACTCAGCCTCTTCTTACAGTTCAAACCCTACAACTTTGGCAACAACCTTGTCAATCTTCTTTAAGAAGGTGAAAAACATGTTGGATGAAAATAATGTTGTGGATGTCCTGAAAATGGGCTTTTAGAAAATCTTCCACAAAATTCAACTCAGGTAAACTCTGAAGTAAAATAAGTAATAGGGAATTAACTGAAGTGCAGTAAAATGGATTTAAAAAAAGTTACAATTGAAAAATTTCAAGTTAATTAATTACAATTTATCTCTACAAATTGAAATTAATATTTCATCATTTTTATGATGATTTTGAGAAGTGCAAATGTTAAAAGCACTGTATAAGTACAGGTAGTTGCCACAGAGTTCTGGACTAAGAAACGTAAACATTTGTTTCAGAAGCAGCAGTAGGCCACTCAGTTCCTCGATTCTGCTCTGTCAATAAAACCATTACTTTAATTCCCAACTCCCTCCAATAACCTTTCAACCTTTTACTTAATAAGAATCTATTCACATTGTGTACAATACATCAACAATTGCAGTCTCCTCTCCACAACGGCACTTAGTAGTAAAGCAGGAGATGCAGGAAATAATTTGAGGACCAAAGTAAGCGTCAATGAGCTCTTGATAAAATGATTCAATTGTTACATAATAGCTGTAATTGAGATGGCTTGTTTTGATTAAAAACATAAAAATTATAAATTGCCTGAGAAAACAGTATGTAATGTTGAAAATCAGAGGGATTTGTTGTTTCAGATTCACAAGGCAGTTGAAACTGTCTCATTTAAATAAGGTTATTAAACACTAATGCAGAACTGAGTTTTATGGAAAAAGGTACAGAATATGAAAGTCCAGCAACAATACTGATTCTATATAAAACCTTAATAAATTCACATGGAGCACTGTGCACAGGTTTGAGCTCCACGCATAGTAAAGACATCAAGGAGGATACTGCACAAATTCACAAGAATGCTGCCTGGTGGGGGGAAAAATGCAAAAACATCTCTTACCAGATTGGGGTTGGCTTTAATACTGTAGATTATAGTGTTATTTGATAAAGGATATTAAAATATCAAAAAGTATTAAAAAATGGTCGCCAGAAACACGATGAGCCAGATTCTTCAGAGAGTGGAAACCCGGGCAGATTGCTACTCTTACCCTTCATTTTCCGAAAGAAGGGTGCTCCTCACTTCTGAGTGAGGGTGCCTCACTTAGGGCTTCCTCAGAAATGCAGAGGAAAGCAAACATGTCTCCAGTAATAACAGTCAGCTGCCATATTCAGATACTTAAATGTTCTGACAGCCACTCTGACAACTGATAACAAATTAGAAGTACACAAGTTTAGTGATGTTAGGGTGCTAGGAAGTTCGGATGCCAAATGAATAGGAGGATAGGGCGTCCTGTAACTAGAATGCCAGGTGGCAGGAGTGCCATGGTCCCAGTAAGTAGGATGCCAGCTGATGGTGGTGCTGGGGTGTAATCAGCAGGTCTGGGGGAAGGTTTAATTTGGGATATGTGAGATACATACGGGGTCAGTGTCCTAAGAATTTAGATTAGGTATTTAATAGACCAATATTCCCTGAGTAACTATTTTACTTAATTTCATTAGAACCCTCCAAAGTCTCCAACTTAAATGGAAACTTAGAGGCTTCCAGGCATCGTGATATTGCCCAGTGTAAAATCCAATTTCCTGCACTATTCCTTTGGAGTGTGCTACAGATAGGAATTCCACAGTGTACTCATCCACAATCCCTATTTAATTGAGAACAATAATTCACATTCCTTCATTGTTGTTGAATCAAGAGTATGAAAAGTTGAGGGTATCTTCACTTCAGATTGCTACAACACGGTAATTCACTACCAACTTCTCAAGGACAAATTGGGCAAATACACAATCAGTGCTAGACCAACCAGGCGAAAACAACAATGGGGTACGTTTTTTTTCAGATCCTGAACAATTTGGACAGTGGAGAGTCAGTGGGAAAAATATGGTGACACCAGAAAGAATGAAATTCTTGAAGTTCAGAGAAAATATGTCCACATTTCCAAACATGTTTTAAACAGTTCAATGAGAATCTCACTAGTGAGCAGTAATAGGCCTATTGCATGCTTAACAGAGTCATAGAGATGTACAACATGGAAACAGATCCTCGGTCCAACCTGTCCATTCCGATCAGATATCCCAACCCAATTTAGTCCCACCTGCCAGCACCTGGCCCATATCTCTCCAAACCCTTCCTATTTATATACCCATCCAAATGCCTTTTAAGTGTTGCAGTTGTACCAGCCTCCACCACATCCTCTGGCAGCTCATTCCATACACATACCACCCTCTGGGTGAAAAGGTTGCCCCTTAGGTCTCTTTTATATCTTTCCCCTCTCACCCTAAACCTATGGCCTCTAGTTCTGGACTCCCCGACCACAGGGAAAAGACTTTGTCTATTTATCCTATTTATGCCCCTCATGATTTTGTAAACCTCTATAAGGTCACCCCTCAACCTCCGATGCTCCAGGGAAAAAAGCCCCAGCCTTTTCAGCCTCTCCCAATAGCTCAAATCCTCCAACCCTGGCAACATCCTTGCAAATCTTTCCTGAACCCTTTCAAGTTTCACAACATCTTTCCGCTGGGAGGAGACCAGAATTGCATGCAATATTCCAACAGTGGCTATCTCAGTATTACCTCACCTTGCCTTATTCATTTGCAGTTTGATATTTTCCCCTCCAGTCGGGAGAAACTAGATGGTGACAATGCTTGTCTGAGTGCGTACTCAACGGCTGCAACTTACTGTCATCTTCTCTAGGCTTCCATCTTGGGCAGCATTCCCCAACAACTCAGAGCAAGCTCTATGGGCAGCAATTTCTGCCACAGAGGCTGGTACTGGAAAAGCACTGGCATCATGGCAAATTTGGAACTCACTTATAATACAGTTCAGCAATGCAATTTGGAGCTCACTTACACCTTACATTGGAATCCAGCTATCAGGACACTTTGCCTGCAGAGACAGACACTCATCTCGTACATCATAACAGGGTGCAACTCAGGCATGCCAGTTTAGCTTTCTTAGTACTCACACACTTTGTGCCTAGTTGGATGCTCATAGAATCTCTGTCTTGTTTTGTCTTTTAGTGCAGAAAGGTAGCTTTTCATGTTTATTGTGGATTAACAGTCAAAGTCAGGAGGTGTGTCATCGGCCAGGAAAGGTGGTGAGGTATTTCAAGCGAGTGCATAGGAAGTGCAGAGCAAAGGAAGTATTAGTAATTAGGAGGCTGGGTGAGTGAGAATCATCAAGGGACGATGCTGCATACATTACAGGGGTGATGGACCACTAGTTTTGATGGGAGTGAGTGCAATAGCAGAGTTAGAGTTAGTGTGAGTTGGCAGAGAGAAGATTGTAGTACTTCTCATTGCAGAGCACAGAAGGTCATTAATTATTTTTGCAGCATTGCTGTGTGTTATCGAGATAGTGGACACCACATTGACACAGGTGGCTACTTCAGGCAATGTTTGACATAGTGAGCAGTTGGGGTACAAATACAGTGCCCACGGCTTTAACATTGAAATTGATCTGTGAGTATTTCACTTCTAATGAACGCAAGGTAGTGCATTTTATGGAGGCATGGTGCAAAATGAATGAGGCGAGCAGGGTGACATTGATGAGAGAAAGGTGCACAGAAGGAAACCGATTGTGATACTTCCTGAAATTGACAGCCAATCTTTGGGAAAATTCAGGCCATTCTAAGTGATTTCGCACAGAAGCTGAGTGATGTAAGACTGTGGATGCATTGATTAAAGCAAAGACCAAGTCAATATGTTAGAATGATAGACTGCTGAAGGAAGAGGGCTAAAAGGATATGAGAATGTAGAAAAAACAAGAATGATACCTGGACTTCAGAAGTTATGAGGAGAAATTACATAAGTTAGGCCTGTTCATCTCCAGAATTTAGAGGTTAAGGGGTGATCTGATCAAGGTCTTCAAGATATTAGCAGGAAAAGTCTTGGTAGATAAATTACTTCCACTGGTTGAGGATTCTACAGCTAAGGGATATAGTCTGAGAAATGTTCAGGAGAGATATTGGGAAGTACTTATATACACATAGAGTGGTAGATGTTTGAGACTCTCTTCCACAAATGGCAGTGGATGCTAGATCAACTGCTAATTTTAATTCTGAGATAGATCCATTTTTGTTAAGCAAAGATATTAATTCTTCGGATTAGGATTACTGTTTATCTGGAGGATAATCAGTGATACTGAGTAGTTGGACAAAACTACGTATTTCCATTATGTAATTGTTTGATGTTATATCTCTGGTCTTTTCCCACAAAGAAAGAACAAAATCAAATTTATATGCCTTTCAAAATCTCAGACTACCCCAAGACAGATTACTGCCAATTAAGTTCCTGTATTTTGAACTGTAGTTGGAGTTGCAGAAGGAAACGCAACAGCCAATTTCTACTTGCTAGGCATCACCAACAGCACTGAGACAATGACCAGGTAATCTACTTTAGTGTTGCTGATCAAGGAAGAAATATTGGACAGGACTTCCTCATTTTTCTTCAAAACATTGTAATAGAATCTTTCACAGGACTGATGATACCTTGTTTTATAATTCATGATGATAATGAAAAAATATGGAGAATCAGCTTTCAACTTCCATCACCTGTGTTTTAACCTGAGACCATCCTGGGTTAAAATAGTCTTTACAAAGGGAAAAAAAACATGAATCAAAAATGGCTGCAGTAATTTCAGGCAGAAGTTCAGGAAACCAATGTAAAGTAAATCCAGCTGAACTGAAATTACCATTTTAGCTTTGAAACTACAGTCCTGCATTAATATACATTTGTATGAGAAGTTTCACATATTAGAATCATACAGAAACTCTACATGCAGATACAGGTTTTTTGGTGCACTGAGTCCATACCGACACATCTGGACACATCTCCCGTAATCCCAGATTTACCAAGGGGTTAATCTACCTAACCTGCACATCTGTGAACACTATGGGGCAATTTAGCATGGCCAATCCATCTAGCCTGCACATTTTTAGACTGTTGGAGGCAACCAGAACACTTGGCAGAAACCCACACAGACATGAGTTTGTATGTATGGAGTTTGCACAGTCGCCCAAGGCTGGAATCAAACCCAGGTCCCTAATGCTACAAGGCAGCAGTGCTAACCACTGTGCCACCATGCATTGCCGTGGATATGAAAGGGTTGCTTTCATCTATCTAGTTTGGTAAGGCAATGGAGTTAAACTTAGGAATACACAAATTAACCATATTTTAGTAGCTGCTTGGCAAAGCATCAGAGGCAGAAAATAACACAGATTTGTAATTGCTAGGGACTGAAAGACTCTCTCCTTCCCTCCTTGTTCCTGTGCCTCTCAAAAGCCAGCATCAAAGATACAGCAAATCGGAGAAAGCTTTACTCATGGAGAACTCAAGGATTCTGCAAATTTTACTGAGGACACATTCTGCTGAAGACACAAGACATGAACTCAACAGCTGTAGCCTCAAGTTCAACTCTCACAAATCAACAGATCCTACAATTTTTAAATTTTAAACGTTTTCATCTTCATTTTTGAACTAACTACTTTCGCCTTCTTAAGCTTTATACCCGTGTGTTGTATATGTGTTTAATGTTGTACTTTATTATTTTGTTTGGGGTTAGCAAGTTACAAAACAAATCGTTTTATTCAAGAAAACTATGTAATCAGCACTGAAATTTTGTTGAATATTAGGTTTTAATTAGATTGCGATATCATTATATGCTAAAAATAAATGATTGATAATAATAATAAATACATCCTCGGTCCAGTCCAGGGCAAGTTAAAAAGAGGATATATGATCCACTCTTCTTCATCTGGTTGTGACACAATTCATCAAAAATCTGAATATACTCTAATAGTTGAGTTTGGCTTAGTAATTTTCTTCTTATTGTGTATGTCTTATTCGTTGTTAAACATCACAATTCTCTACTTCAGCAATCATCTGCGTTGATGTAAGCCTGATAATAATAGCTCCCTGCATGAATTAATATACTGCCAAATTACTACTTTATGTTTCTTATATGAATGAAATTTATTCCCACTTGTCATCAATTCATCAACTGCAGAAGTAATCTTCAATTATGCATCACTTCAAACCATTGCAAGACTTGGAATAACTGGATCAGTGCGACCTTAATGCTTGCTGCCAGAGTGAAAACATGATTCAAATATTTTTGATCTTGACGCCCTCAAAACTGCGTATCGTATTCCATAAGTTAACCACTGCTCTCTGTGGATTTACCATCACCTTTACATATTCAGCATTGTTACAAGCCTCAGATAGATATCTCTTTTAAAAAATTATAGTTTACAGTAATTGAAGGAAATAACTAATGCCCAAGATCTCAAGTTTAAGACCATCATAAGTACAAACAAACTAAAATAGCTATAAATAAAACATTATTTCGCTGAGACCTAACCTATCAAACTAAATAAGAGATGCTTTTGTCTTGACTCATTAACACAACTGAATTATATTTTCCCACTTGTTTTCCTGTCCCTGCATTTTTGGCAGATATGTTGCAACATCATAAAATCCCAAGTTAACTCCAGCTTTGCAGAAACATATTTCTTTGTGCTAAGTCAAATCTTCCAATGTCCTTAGAAAATTACCCTACTCAGGCCATGCATTCCAAAACCAACTTTCACAAGTCAGACCCATCTTGGGAACTTCTAGTTCCTTAAATCTCTCAAAGTCCCCATCCACCCTGTCCTCATTTTGAAGTGAAAACTAGCTTCTACAGCATGCTGCTTGACCGTTAACACAAAAATAGTTCACTCTGCTCTTCGCAGCAGTAGCAGTTTTTGTCGCTCTCTCACACTCTCTCTTTCTACATGTATCTCAAAAAAGCTCTTCTTTCTCTCTGTGTAAAGGTGTAAAAAATGTCACTAGATTACCAGTAAGATTTGGTTTGTTTTCTTTTTCCATGATAACCAGACCACATGGGCCTCTCTCCAGTCAGAGGATTAGTGCAAATACTGTTAGAAAGAAACAGACGTTGGCTATTAATTAATGTCTAGGTACATAAAAGGGGGAACAGCTAGTACTGGGGGATTGAATCATTGGACTTGAATAATCAATAAAATCTCTGCACACAAAATGTCTATGATTGTAATCCTATAAGGGTCTGAGCGTAATGGATTATGGCAAGATGTGTGGCAGAATTAGGCTACAAGTGCAGCGATAGCCATCTTGACATTAGCATTGTCTTAGTTCATCCTTTCGCAATTAGCATTGCAAGAATTTTTCTAGGCAGTGATGAGATGCCAATTGGTAGAGATTAATGGTTGCTAAAATGCCTTTTTAATGCCACATGATTTATTAATATTCAGACTCTCAACTTACCAAATCTTTCAAACAAACTAAACACTATGAAGGAGTAAAGCATGTCTCAGGATCTTAGGGGAGTCTTATGGGAGTAGTCCTTATTGAAATCCATGGAGATCCTGACACAGTAACTCAAGAGCAGCCTCCCATGCCAGTACAGGGAATTGCCCACAGTCAGACATTCAAGGATCTGTGTCTCTACTGCCCAGCGAGTCACAGTCAGTGGCAACTCTGGGTATAATGTTAATGTGGTCAGGAACATACCTACGCAGCAGTCATAGTTTCCTTCCTGACCACATTAACATTATACCCAGAGTCATCAGTCAGGGTTCTGGGCACATCTTGCTGTGGCTTCCCAGTTATCTTGGTTGATGGGGTGGGCTGCAGTCAGTTTCTTGATAAAGGTGAGTAAATGGGTTGTTGGGGGCTTGAAAAACTGTGAAGTGGGATAAACAGGATGGGCTAATCGAAAAGGGATGTGTACGTCTGGGGGCTCAGTGGCTGTAAGCTTCTGGCAGAGGAGTGCTCATTATCATCTTCTGCCGTGCTGGAAACTGCAAGTGCATTTTAAAAGTATTCATAGAAACAGTGTTCTTGGAGGCTAATGATTTGCTTTGGGAGAGTTTTCACATGTGATCAAAGTAAAGAGTTGTGCATTAATCTTTCAATTTAGAAAGACACAGTTTTATTCATTCAGAGAAGCACCCACAGGTTTAAAAAAAGCTTTTGGATTCCAGTTTAAGCAGTTTTCCAGACGTCTTGGCAGTAGGCAGATGTAGAAAATAGTTGCTCCTAAGAAAGGGAGATAGTTTTAAAGTTGTTTTTTTGTTAAAAAGTCTAACTCAGTTGTACAAAGATTCAAGGAAGAAGCTATCATATTCAGAATTTGCATGGAAATGATAGAGAAGGGAATTATTTCTGATGTAAGTACAGTAAAGAAAGACAGCTGGGATTAGTGGGATTATATTTTACATGCATTATAAATAAACAGTTTGGTTTATTCTATGTTATCCTTTTTTTTGTATAATAATTTTATTGTTAAACTGAATCTGCAGCATTGTGTGTGTTTTAGTAAAAGATCACCTCATTAAAACCAAAAAGAAACTGTCAAGACAGATTTCAACCTGAGATCAGACATTTTCCAGTAATAACATCACCTGGGATCATAACACAAATTATTAAGGCTAGAAGGAGTACAGGTGATGGCTGTTAGCTGAGTAATTGATGTCTTGATGTGTAAAGGGAGAACAGCTGAGACTAGGAGAGAACAATGTTGGAATTGTTTACTCAATAAACTCTCTGCACAAAGAAAAAGTATATCTCTTAATTTGGATCAATTAACAAGCGCCATGCCCCTTTACAGAATATTGTGTATCATCTTAAAGACAAGGAGACACTTTTAAATTTAACTTGCTTATAAAATTCAGTATTCACCATATCGCCATGTGTACATTGGATTCTCAATCTTACCCCTTCTTTTTATTGAGTGTCTACTACCCAGTGTTTAAACACTGTATCTCTTGCCATGGGCAAGTTGAAGTTGATGTTGCTGATATCATCAATCTGCACCTGGAAGTGAAGTCAGTACCACTCTGCCCATAGGCACATGCACTGATATCATCAATTTGTGCCTGATGAACTTCATACCTTCTAGGAGCGAAGCAGTGAGATGTCAGTAGCAAGACAGCTAGAGAGGTAGTGAGCAGGTGGCCAAATATTTCAAGTGGAGTTATGAGTAAATTGCAATTTATATTTGAACTGAATTGATTTGAAAAAGAAACACTTTATTGTTCTGCACTTGGTAACATTTATTTGCATCACTCAATTTTACAAAAGTCTTATTCTTTGGTGGAATCAGCTGGTAGGGATTTTGCTGGAGTTGCTAGTAGGGATATCACAGGCACTGCAATTGCATGGGTAGCGAGAATGCCTCCTGCAGTGACAGGTGCTGCAAACACAGCTTTTTTTAAAAGAAAACAACTGAGTTATAACAGCCCTTGGAAAACAAGATTATTCATCAAAATATGCATCCGACATAGACCATAAATTAAAATGAAAGGGACAATGAAAGTCAGAAACATAATGTCAGGTGTCACAGTCCAATAGTCTAATACAGCTTATTTAATCACATCGCAGACCAATAGAGAGAAAAAAGAAATTAGAAATGAAATGCAAAACCAGCATTGTATGGTCATTTATAACCATGAAATGAAAGATATCTGGAACAGAGATAGACTATGGAAATTAACATAAATCAAAGATTTGAAATTAAATTGAAAATGCAAAATACGGTCAGCATTTGAAAGGAGAAAGGGAGACAGAGTACTTGCCTGAAGTCTCATCACTATCTTTAATGGTTTTGCTGAGATGCAACTTTGGCAATAATCAAGAAGTTATACTACATTCATTCAGAGAAGTTCTTTTAATCAATATTCCTCCCATTACTATAACCCTTCAACGCACTGTGGCTGCTGTGAAACAAGACAACAATTGCTCACAGGATGTGTACGTAATACTGCAATTTTCACTGCTCCAATTTGCATAGTCTAAAGGTGGAACAAATTGCTGAGGGTTGCCAGTATGTCCATCCGAATTTAAAACCCTGAAAGTTGCTGTGCTCCATCTGTCCAGGATTGCTTTTCAGCATTTTATGTGTAAAATAATTTTAAAAACAAACTATGTTTTTTCCTCACTTTGGTTTTTCCTGTACATTACTATAAAGTTTATTTAAAATAACTATTTCTTCACCGTGATCCACTATGGTAATCCTTCAATCAATGCTCATCATTCTGACTGCACATTTTGACAAGAAGCACTACCTGCAAAATGGAACAAGCAACCCGACATCTGATCATGTTAAGGATCTATTGTCGCTGAATATAATTTGAATGAACATAAAACTGTTTAGTAAGCTAGGAACACCCAGATTGCAAAGAATCCCAACTTTTTATCTCAATTGTAATCCATCATTGTATACCCTTTGCCCCAGTCTCCTCCACTCTTAGCCCTAACAATAAGAGTGAGTGGTTCATGTCTTTCTTTAAGGCCACCCAATCAGCTGCTGCTACTGTATTATTCTCTTTCACCAGCCTAAACACCTATCCTTGAGACCCACTACCTGCTTGGATCCTTTTCGCTATGAACCATTGACCATCCAGTTTCCTTTTCTGGTCTCCACGTTAGCAGATAACATACTGGTTCTGTCTCTACAGATGCTGTCCTGATTTCCTCTGAAACTGCCAGTATCATCCTTTTCCTTAAAAGATAAACAAACATTAATTTCTATGCCTTTGCAAACTACTATCCTATCTCCAAACTGGTTTACCTCCAAAGTTCTTGTATGTATTGCCATTTCTCAAATCCATGACATCTTGCAATTCATGCTTGAATCCTCCACCTCCACCCGAGCCACAACACCAAAGTAGCTCTTACCAAACTTACAAATGGCATTCTACGTAAGTATAGTAAATTTTATTTTGTCATTATTCTCAGTGTATCGGTAGCTTTTTACATGATCGATCCTCCAACAAGCCCTCTGCACTATTGTTCAGCTCAGTGGAATACTCTTACCTCTCTCAACTTCTCTACTGTTGCTAAATTACCAGACTGCTTATCTGACATCCAGTAATGGAAGAGCAAATATTTGCTTCACTTAAATTTTGGGAGGGCTGAAGCCATTGTTTTCATCCCAGCTTCAGTCTCTTCACATCCTCACCAAAATGAGCAACAATCATGTATTCACACCATGCTAAGACCAGCTATTTCCACCATTGTATCTCACTTAACTTCACCCTGGCTCAACATATCTGCAGCTGAAACACTAATCATGTCTTTGTTACCTCCAAAGCTGACGAGTCTAATACACTCCTCCCTGATCTCCCACAAATCTTGTTATGCCTCACAAATCTTATTGAGTTCTTTGAGGTGGTGACAAGACAGGTCAACGAAGGTCGAGCAATGGATGTGGTATATATGGACTTCAGCAAGGCACTTGATAAGGTTTCCCATGGTAGACTCATTCATAAAGTCAGGAAGTAAGGGATACAAGGAGATTTGGCTATCTGGATTCAGAAGGCAGAGAGTGGTTATAGGCGGAAAGCATTCTGCCTGGAGGTCAGTGTTGAGTGAAGTTCCACAGGACTCTGTTCTTGGGCCTCTGCTCTTTGTCGTTTTTATAAATGACTTGAATGAGGAGGTTGAGGGGTGGGTTAGTAAGTTTGCAGATGACACAAAGTTTGAAGGTGCCGTTGATAGTATCGAGGTCTATTGCAGGCTGCAGCTTGACAGATGGGATGCAGAGCTGTGCTGAGAAATGGCAGATGGAGTTCAACCTGGATAAATGCGAAGTGATGCATTTTGGAAGGTCGCACTCGAATGCTGAATATAGGATTAAAGACAGGATTCTTGGCAGTGTGGAGGAATAGAGTGATCTTGATGTTTAAGTACATAGATCCCTCAACTTGCCACCCAAGTTGGTAAGAAAGTATATGGTGTTTTGGCTTTAATTAACAAGGGGATCCAGTTTAAGCGCTGCAGGGTTTTGCTACAGCTCTGCAAGTCTCTGGTGAGGCCACACTTGGAATATTGTGTCCAGTTCTAGTTGCCCTATTATAAGGAAAGATACAGAGGCTTTGGAGAGGGTGCAAAGAAGGTTTACCAGGATGCTGCCTGGACTGGAAGACTTGCCTTATGATGAGAGGTTGACTAAGCTCGGACTTTTATCTCTGAGAGAAGGAGGAAGAGAGATGACCTGACTGAGGTATACAAGCTAATGAGAAGAATGTATAGAGTCAATAGCCAGAGACTTTTCCCTAGGGCAAGATTGACTGGCATGATGGGCCATAGTTTTAAGATATTAGGAGACAGGTATAGAGGAGACGTCAGAGGTAGGTTCTTTACACAGAGTTGTGAATGCGTTGCCAGCGGTGGTGGTCGAAGCAGAGTCATTAGGGACATTTAAGCGACTGCTGGTCATATATATGGATAGCAGTGAATAGAGGGGTGCATCGGTTGTTATTTTATTTTACATTAGGATTCATGCTCGGCACAACATCGTGGGCCAAAGGGCCTGTTCTGTGCTGTAGTTTTCTATGTTCTATGTTCAGTGTACATCCTCCCCTCCATAAGCTTGAGATCATCCAAAATTCTACTCCTTGTCACTTAAATAGCACCAAGTCCCATTCAGCTAACACCTATAAGCATGCTGACTTATATTTCCCTTCAACAGATAGCACCTTCATTTTAAAATTCTCTTCCATATCTGTAAGTCCTATCATGGTCTCACCTTTGCATATCGCTGCCTCAAAGCCTACCTTCGGCTAATTCTTGAATCCTGAGCAACCCCAATTTTAATCAATCCATATTGTTGGCCATGCATTCAGTTGCCAAGGCCCTAAACTCTAATTCCCATCCCAGATCTCTCCTGCCCTATGTCTGTTCTTTGTCCTTTCCTGGACAGCTTTTGGTCATCTGACCTAATAGTTTAAGTAGTTCATTGCCATTTGTTAGATTTTAATTTTCCTACGAAACATTTTTTCTTATGCTAAACAAACTAAAAATTTTTATTTCCTATTTTTTTATTATGTTAAACAAATGATGTAAATCTATTTTAGATTAGATTAGATTACTTACAGTGTGGAAACAGGCCCTTCGGCCCAACAAGCCCACATCGACCCGCCGAAGCGCAACCCACCCATACATTTACCACTTGCCTAACACTACGGGCAATTTGCCATGGCCAATTCACCTAACCCGCACATCTTTGGACTGTGGGAGGAAACCGGAGCACCCGGAGGAAACACACGCAGACACGGGGAGAACGTGCAAACTCCACACAGTCAGTCGCCTGAGGCGGGAAATGAACCTGGGTCTCTGGCGCTGTGAGGCAGCAGTGCTAACCACTGTGCCACCGTGCTGCCCACTGTCATTGTTATTATAATTAAGTAACACATATTCAACATAACTTTTCCAGAAAACATCTGTTACTTCCTCCATTCCCTGTCATCACAAAGTAACATCTGGTAATATCAAAGGACCAATAGATTAGATTAGATTCTCTACAGTGTGGAAACAGGCCCTTCGGCCCAACCAGTTCACATCGACCCTCCAAAGAGTACCCCTCCAGACCCATTTCCCTCTGACTAATGCACCTAAGACTATGGGCAATTTAGCATGGCCAATTCACCTGACCTGCACATCTTTAGACTGTGGGAGGAAACCCACGCAGATATGGGGAGAATGTGCAAACTCCACACAGACAGTCACCCAAGGCTAGAATCGAACCTGGGACCCTGGTGCTGTGAAGCAGCAGTGCTAATCACTGAGCTACCATGCCGCCCCTTAGACAAAATGTATGCAATTTCTATCTGAGAGATTTAACTTAAAAATGTTGTTAGCACCTCAGAACGTTTTGTTACGTTAAAGGTGTTATGCAAATATAGGTTATTGTGTAAGGATGTATTGATTTTGATTTTTATTGTCACATGTACCAAGATACAGTGAAAAGTATATTTGTGCATGCTAACCAAACAAATCATACCATAAACGAGTATATCAGGGTAAAAGAACAGAATGCAGAATATAGTTTCACAGCGACAGAGAAGGGCAGAGAAAGATCAATTCTAGTTCATGAACTCCATTCATAAGTTTGACAACAACAAGGCAGAAACTGTTCTCTGATGGTACATGTTTACAACCTTTTGTATCTTCTGCCTGATGGAAAAGGGTGAAGTAGCCTGACCAAGGATGGTGGGGGAGGAGGTCTTTGTAACCAGAATTTAAAACTAGTCAGGACAGATGGATTGACAGTAATCTCTCCCTGTTGGCTGTGTGTCTATATTAAATAAGTTGTGGCAATATCAACTTGGTTTCTACTGAATGCAAAACATGGCCCAAAATTAGTCCCAGTCTAGCCACGGATATTTTTGATCAACCAGACATGTTATAATATACCTCTAGGACTGGTGGGACTTGAACTGGGGATCCTGTCCCAGAGGTTGAGACAATATTACTGTGCCACAACAGCTCCAGTCTAGAAATGAATTGGCCTCAATCAGAGGAACTAGTAGGTGTGAAAAATGGAAGCAGAAAGTTGCATTGTGCAGTGAGGGCTGTTGTTCTAAGGTCAGGAATAAGGTAAATAGGGTAGGAAGTTAGAAACTACCACCTGAAAATGTTTTTGCTAGATATGATCAGTCACCATTTAGCAGAGAGGTTAGTGCAAAAACTATTCCACTCTGTAGCCTGAATATTTGTGATTTTGATAATTGCAAAACTTACTGAAAATGGGGACAATACGTATGTTTTGTTACAGATATCTGCATAATAATGGGATCAATTTTGGAGTGCTGCAGAGTAGTGCTTTACTATGGTCATCCTACTTTCAAATCATGATAACAAAATCTTCACATCCACAAACAGCATGGTGGCTCAGTGGTTAGCACTGCAGCCTCACAGCGCCAGCACATTCTACCCATGTCCGTGTGGATTTCCTCCGGGTGCTCTGGTTCTCTCCCATAATCCAAAGAGGTGCAGGTCAGGTGAATTAGCTATGCATTAGGTGCATTAGTCAGGGGTAAATATAGAGTAGGGGAATGGGTCTGGGTGGGTTACTCTTTGGAGGGTCAGTGTGTGAACTTGTTGGGCTGAAGGGCCTGTTTCCACACTGTAGGGAATCTAATCTAAACTGTATCTACTGCTTAAAGCACAGCAGGTCAGGCAGCATCCAAGGAATAGGAAATTCGATGTTTCGGCTTATGCCCGAAATGTCGAATTTCCTATTCCTTGGATGCTGCCTGACCTGCTGTGCTTTAACCAGCAACGCATTTTCAGCTGTGATCTCCAGCATCTGCAGACCTCATTTTTACCCGTGTATCTACTGCTTATCATTATTCATTAAAATGACAGTGCCCTAGATCTTCATGACATATTGCGATTTTAATAGATAATAGGATTAGCCTATGAGAAAAGAGTCGATGACACAATAACTTGATCATTCTTTTTGAATGAATTTATCTATTGTGTTTGTTCCAATATCAGTTCAGCTTCAATTTAAACATAACTCTCTAATAATAACCCAGTAGAGACTCAGATCTTCTTGCACCTCTATAAATGATAGCTTTTTTCCAATTATGTATTAGTGACAATCAAGCAGGTTTTATTTTCGTTCCCTATTGCATTTTGTGTGTCCTGCTGCTTTGATCACCCCTTCCTAACACTTGACCAGTCATAGAGTTGTGAGATATTGTTATAGGTCTCTTTACTAATCCACTCACAAGTACTTATTAACTACTGTGTTCCCTTTTCATTCATTCATAACCCCTTATTATAATGTGTTTTTCATCCATTAATAAAACTGCAGTTCTGTAGTACTTTTCACTATGACAATACATTCTTTCCAAACCCATTACTACTACCTCACACCTTCAACCCTTATCAGGCGCAGTTCTACACCAAAAGCTACCTTTCAAAAAGTATCAAAATTGTAACATATTCAGAACAATATCCATCCAGCCAACATATATCCACAAAAGATTATATATTAATCAGATTTAACCAACCATCTCTCAGGCCCTGAACAGATACAGAACATCAATTTCCCTAATTAATAACTACTGTCCCTTTAAAGGAACTTCCTATCAAGACAGCGCTTCTGTGAAATTGCATGAATGAATGAAAATCACACTGGCAAATAGTAAACAAATTTCACAACCCAACTGCAGTGATTAGTTTAATATCCTGTATTCTTTTATTTGGTACAGGTATAATGTCTAACTTATTTAGAGCATATAGGTCTCGTACCTTTACTAACTTAAGAGACAAAAGGACTAACACCTCTTAATTATGCAAGCAGACCGGACAGACACTCTGAATCCTATCAGGAGCAGCAGGCAGGACTTAGTAAACACTTAAACCATCTCCTGTTTCCCCAGGACAGAAGTCATCAAAACATCTGTGTACAATAGATAAAACAATGTAACATCTTAGTGTTAGAATTTTAATATATGTAAGAAATGTGTATAAAGAGCCTACAGTAAGAACTGTACTTTGGGATTCTATTGCCGCCTCAAACTTGTGCTACTTGCTGAATAAGGAGGCTACTTTCACCACTCACCAATTTTGGTCGTTATTTAAACACGATCCTACAAAGTTATTCAGCATAAGAACAGACCCTTCTGTTCAACTCACCCGTGCCGACCAGATATCCTGAACTGATCTAGTCCCATCTGCCAGCATTTGGCCCAGATCCCTGTACACCCTTTCTATTCATGTGTTTTGACACAGTGGTGAACCCTTTTGCTAATTAAATCAAGGAAAGCTCATCTTGCCTTGTAATCTGTTAATACATGAGTGACAGAGTACTCCCAACTTTCACTATTTAAAAAAAAATCAAGTTATTCTTTAAATCGAAAAGTGAACATTAAACAACTATTATTTACAACTCTAAGCCTCCTTTCTTTTAAAGGTTTGTTATCTACTTCCAACTCTATCACAATATACTGTTCTGATAACTACGCGTAGTAAAATTACATCAACTTAATTTTCAAAACTAGACAGCGGTGGTTGTCTCCGGTATCCTCCTTTTGGCTGTAGATCTCCCTCAGTCTTCAGTCTTTTGCTGCAAAGATATTTCATATGAAAAAGGTAGATTTGATAGAGAGTGTTTGCTGGTCAGTACTCTGGCGATGGCCGTTGGTCACTCTCTCTGGTTAATTCTCAAAATGCCAGCTTCTTTATACCCCAAACATCAGATCGTCTCATTGGTTTGATGTTGTCAAAACATTAAATTCAAATTCAATTGGGTTTGTAGTATCTTGGGTATAATTTAAACAGATGGGTCAAATTCAAACTGTTGTGAAAACATAGCAACCAAAACTCAGGTATTTGTTTCACAGCCTAATGTTACATATTTTCAGTTTTCCAGTGCACTCTGAGACTGCTAGTCAGTCATATGACAGGTGCCTGCAAGCTCTCAGTGCAAAACAGCTTCCACTCTTTCTTAAAATGTAGAGTACACACCTTCAACTTCATAACACATGTACCCAGCCAAGCACCTTTCAAATGTTGCAAATTGTACCAGGCTCCACCTCCTCCACCCCACAGAAAAGCAAAACAGTATAATAAGGGGAACTATGAAATAAAATTATGAAAGGCACTGATACAAAATAGTAAATTTTTTACAGGCACATAAATAAAAATAGGAAAGGTAGGGTGGGAACAGGGCATCTTCAGGATAGTATCACAAGCAACAGTGGAGAAATAGCAGAAATTTAAATTAATAATTTCTTTCAGTGTTTACCAAAGAAACAACAATCCTGATCCTCTGTGAGGAAATTAGAAGTGGAATCTTTAACATAATCCGAGATGTAAGATGACTCTTACTTTAGCAGCCCACAACATTACCACTGAATTCCTGCAAGAATCAATCCTTTGAGTCTTACTACTTCACATCTTTGTTATACTCCTCAGCAGCATCATTCAAAAACATGTCAGCTTCCTTGAATGCTGACAACATGCCGCTTTCCCAACATAACAGCCTCTTTCAACCCCTTCCACAAGCTCTAAATTGTTTGACTGCTTATCCAATATCCAGTATCCAAATGAGCAGAAATGTATTTAACAAACTACTGTTAATATTGAAGGTATCATACTTGGATCCTGCCACAAACACCACTCCTTCAGTATTGATTCCATCCTTTATCGAGTTATAAAGTCAGAGTCATGCAGCATGAAAACAAACCTTTCATTATAACTAGTCTATGCCAAGCATGTTCCAAAACTAAACTAGTCCCACCTGCATTTGGCCCATATCCCTCCAAACCTTTTCTATTCATGTACTTATCCAAATGTCTTTTAAACATTGTGACTGTACTTGCAATCACCACTTCCTCTGTTCATTCATTCCACCCACAAACTACTCTGTACAAACATGTTGCCCCTCATGTCCTTTTTAAAATCTTTGTCCTATCATCTTAAAAATAAGCCCCCTCGTTTTGAACTCTCCCACCTTAGGGAAAAGATTTTTATAACTCAAACCCTCCATTCCTGGCAATACCCTGGTAAATCTTTTCTGAACTCTCTCCAGTTTAATAATATTCTTTTTATAACAGGGCAACTGGAACTGTACTCAGTCCTCTAGCAAAGGCCTCACCAATATCCTGTACAACCTCAACATGACATTTCAACTCCTATACTCAAATGTCTGAGCCATGTAGACAAGCTTATGCAAGAACTGCCTGAGGTTGAACCAGACTGTTCGAACCTTGATATAAATTTTGAACTAAACGTGATGTTCACGACATCATTCTACTTCACCCCACTTCACTCGTTTTCTGTTTAGACTCCTGTTCCTTTCCACTAGTGCAATGCATTCCTAGCTCTCCTTCCACATTTTTCTCTCCACTAACTTTATGGCATCTGCTACCCATGCACTAGCTCACATCAAAGTCAAGTTCATCCACCTCTTCTCTGTTCCTCATTTACACTGGCTCCCGGTTAAACAGCACCTGGATTTCAAAATTTGCATGTTTTGAAATCCCTCTCTACTTGTATAATTTTTTTGAGCTATACAACTCTTTGACATACATGAGCTTCCACAATTCTTTTTGAATATTCCGAGGTTTAATTGCTCTAACGTGCATGCTTTCTGCTCCAATGTCTGGATTGTGAAATTTGTGACCTAAATAGTTCCACTGTTCTACTTCTCTCCTTCACCTTTAAGACATTCCTTAAAATCTACTCCATTCCCAAATTTTATTTTAGTATGTTCTCATATCTCCTTATGAGGGGGTTGATGTCATTTTTAGGGCACTCCTATGAAGTACTCGGAAATATTTACTGTGTTAAAGTCATTAAAGTTAAAGAAAGTACAAGGAAGCATTTTGGCCATCATCTTGGCATCTGATCTCCAAATAAGTGTTGTGACTTAGTGCTATTCTCCTCTCTGCCTTTTTCCTGCAACATTATACATTGCGTAATGCGTTGAATAGAAACAATGCTGTTTTGAAGGTCTCCACTGAACCAGCTTCCACCACAAGTCCAAGGCTGCACATTGCAGATCCAAAAAACTCATTGTTGTAAAAGACTTTTTGTTACAAGCAGAGAACAATTTTCCCATAACTACTCTTCAGACCCCTTAGGATTTTGTAAACTTCAAACAGATCTTATCTTAGCCATCTCCTCTCCAAGGAAAACAGACCCAACTTCTCCAATCTATTGTCATGACTGATGATTCTCAACCCCAGACCCATTCCTGTAAACAGTGTAATTTGTTTGCACCAATTGTCTAAGCACAGTTCTTCAGACTATTTCACCCAATATGCAATAAAACATCTTGTGAAGTCAACTGAATGTCAATTAGTACATTTCATCATTAAAATGATTTGAGATCTGGGCCAGAAAACAAAGGTTCCTCTAATCTACATGTAGAAATAGAATAGTGGGAGTCAAATTCCACAAGAAACTGTTGAATATGTCAAGTTAAGGGACTAACCAAAGCCAATGAATTGAACGGATACCTGCAGAACACTGGAATTTGCAAGACATATTGAGTCTTGACATATACAGACATTTCGAGTAAAAAATGAGGTCTGCAGATGCTGGAGATCACAGCTGCAAATGTGTTGCTGGTCAAAGCACAGCAGGTTAGGCAGCATCTCTATTCCTGAGATGCTGCCTAACCTGCTGTGCTTTGACCAGCAACACATTTGCAGATATACAGACATTACAGAGTCAGTCAAAATAAGTCATTTCTCCTCTTTTAATGTCTTTTGCATTTTACTACATCCATGCAAAGTGTTCTACTTTGATGTAATCTCAGGTTTTATGCTACCTTCTCACCCACAGCATAATTCTTGGAACTACAGACCTATTCATTCTCAGTTCATTTTGACTTGACCAAGATTTTTTTGATCTGCATATATCCCCTCCAGTTCCCTTCCATGGAACATTAAAGTCAGCAGCTCCGTGTTCAAATCACACTCGATATGTGAAATCTAGTCTCCAGTTGCACTTAATCTGCAAACTGGTCTAAAAACAGCAGTTCAAGTTCCAACAAGCAGAGTCAACTTATACTCCTCGGCTCCTGGCCGGCTGGTTAACTATTATGTTTAGAAGAGATCTTTGCAGCACGCTTAGCATTTTCAGAGCTGTTTCTCAAAGGTTAGAAATGTGAATCATTAGGCACCAGAGATGCGAGGATCCTGGCTTTGTAAAGGCATAAATGAAGAATATGCAGGTTATCAAAGCATCTAAAGAGATCTTAATCACTTTGCAAATCAAGTTTCAAATTACACTATAATTAATTAGGGCAAACTGATGTCTGACTAACATGGCATGAGGTGGCACTTCACTTCTTCCAGAGTCAAGCTGGACAGAAGTCACCTTCTACAGAAGTTCAACATTAGATTAGATTACTTACAGTGTGGAAACAGGCCCTTCGGCCCAACAAGTCCACACCAACCCACCAAAGCGCAACCCACCCATACCCCTACATTTACCTCTTACCGAACACTACAGGCAATTTAGCATGGCCAATTCACCTGACCCACACATCTTTGGACTGTGGGAGGAAACCGGAGCGCCCGGATGAAACCCAAGCAGACACGGGGAGAAACGTGCAAATTCCACACAGTCAGTCGCCTGAGTCGGGAATTGAACCCAGGTCTCTGGTGCTGTGAGGCAGCAGTGCTGACCACTGTGCTACCGTGCCGCCCACATATTGATAAATACATTCTAAATTCAATCGCAAGAAGCTGATGTGAAAAAAATGCAAAACATCATACTGCACTTCAATTCACGACAAAAAAAAGCATTGAAGTATCCAATATTTTAAAGTTAAGACGCATTGAAGGTTAGATGTTATCCACAAAAATGCTCATGGGAATAATGACTGATGATTAACCTGTGCCAGTTCACTGCAATACAAATGTCACATTAAATTTGCATGATGCCTGCTATTTTAAATTATTGTTTTGCAGTTACCGCTACTCCCACTGTTCATTGGCTGTATGAATTGTCATGGGCCCAATATCACAAGGTGACAGTGCATTGTGACTCTGGGACATGCTGAAGTTTTATATTTCAGATGTTATCAAAGAAGATCTGATACAGAACAGATTAGGACAGATGTCTATGAGTTGTGCAATGGAGACAGGCTTTAAGAAGGGACAGAGTGGTAGTGATAGAAATATTTAGGAAGGAATCGATGTCCTATCTATTCCTCTCTCCACAGATGCTCTGTGACCTGCTGAATATTTGCAGAATTATTTTAATAATTTAGGTTTCAGCATTCCTTCTACATTGCTTCCGAGGTGGTGTAGGGTGAAGCTGGACCCTTAAGACCCTTTGGAGATACCCTTTAAGGGTGCCTACAGTCTGCTTTAGGGAAGGTTAACAGTCTCACAACAATTGCTGAAGAATCATTTGACTGAAACACTAAGATATGGAAAACATGTAGAAAACAGCCACAAAGAGAATCTACAGGGTTTCTGTATACATTGTGGAAAGGCTTAATTCATAAGATTGTTTGGGAACCTGCATTTTCCTGTGATTTCATTATGAGTTGTCAAAATAAGGACAACTTGATGGTCAGTGATAAAAAAAACAAGGAGTTTGGGAATATTAGTGGATCAAGTGGTGCAGTTGAGATTATTGGTATCACATCTGAATTATTCCATCTTGTACAGGGCAGAAGAAAGCAGATGCCTATAGTGTAGCCTCGCTTTTATTTCCTGTTCTTCCAATTTTTGTTTTATTTCCTCATCACTTTTTCAACTACCTCCTCTTCTTCATGGTCTTGTTTCTCAGCTTCTAAACTCATAAACTGACAGTTGTTTCAGCATGATGGCTAGGATGGGTTAGTACCACAAACCTTGATATACTAAGCTGAGTACAGCAAGGCCCCTCCAAAGTGGTTGAGATTGGACACATTGCTTAAGGACTTCAATGTACTGAATATCATTCTTTATGGCAACTTAGCTCTCATTTGATTACCTGGTATATGTGTATCATGGGTCCTGGTCCATAGTCATGAGAAATCTATGCTGCCCAGTAATCATAGGTCAAATCCTCTGGCACAGGGGACTTGCGCAGAATGAGAAAATTGTGATTATTGCCAAGGATAATAGCATTCATCTACATGGTGTCATATATTGAGGAAGTGGAGTCCCTTTAGATTCATAGAAGTGAATGACTTAATATGAATCACACACACCTACATGCACTCAATTACACCATGAGGAATGGGGAAGCATACAAGCCATGAAAACTCTTGTACTCCAGCTTCTTGCTCGTCTCTGTCAACAAAGAATGAGGTAAAGCTTCCCCTTCATGTATCGTAAGCCACAGCAATCTTTCATAGACAGAAAGTTCCACAAACCATGAGAAGATAATAATATTTACAGTAGCAGCCTGGAGGGTGCATGAAAATTAAGAATCATAATCAGCTTGACAGGAATAAATACGCTGCCCTTCTGCTTTGAGGTGAATGCAGCCTCTTGCTGCCTTTCTTTCATGGATGACTTGAAAGAAAGGACCAGATTTGCGGTTGCTAAATTTTGCAGATTATACAAAATAAGTGGGAAAGTTATAAAGAGGGAATAGGGAGGAGGCAAAAGGAAACAAATTGGCAGATATTGTATACGAGCAATCAGGTGACAAATGAAATATAACATTGGAAAATGTTCAACTGGGAGGAAAATGAGAAAAGTAGCATATTACTTAGATTGAAAGAGATTAGAAAACTCGAGGTTCAGAGAGAGCTGTTTGCATCCCTGGTACATGAAACTCAAGCAGTTAGTACAATGGTACAGCAAGTGATTAGGAAGGGAAATTGAATGCTGTTGTTTATTGCAAGGGGAATGGAATATAACAATAGGAAGATTTTGATACAATCATACAGGGCATTGGCGAGACAACATCTGGAGTATTGTGTAGAATTTTGGCCTTTCTTAGTTAAGAAACAATTTTACCTTGTAAGCAGAGCAGAGGTGATTGCATGCGTTATGGATCTTGGGATGAAGGATTTGTCTTTAAGGAAAAGGATGAATAAATGGTCTTGTATTCTTCAGAGTTTAGAAGAATGAGAGTTGATATGATTGAAACATGAAAAATCCTGAGGGAACTTGTTAGGACGAAGCTGAAAGGATGTTTTGACATGTGAGAAGAACTCATACTAGGGGACACTGTTTAAATATTAGGAGTCTCCCATTTAAGACAGGGATGAGGTGAGTTTTTTTTTCCCCCAGAGGCATGGTGTCGATGGACTTCTCTTCCTCAAAAACATGGATGCAAGGTGACTGAATATTTTTAAGGCTGAGTTAGATCGACTCCCCTGTCATTCAAGAATCCAAAGGCATGGGATACACAGGAAAGTAGAGCTTACAACTACATCTTACGATTAGTAATATTATCAATTGTCGAGCAGGCTATGGCCTATACATGGTCTCAATTTGTATGTTCTGTGGGGTTGGTCTTTCTCTAATGTGAACTCTCTTCATTGTACCAGTCTTGTTTAGTACCCTGAAGGTATTAAATGAACAGAAAAATACTTTAACACTAGCCAGATGCACTGTAAAACGTTGAGTTACAGAGTAACATTGATTCAGATAATTACAGAGCTGCGACCAGTTAGAAATCTGATGGGGAGACCCAAACATGGGGTTGCATGAAAGGTGAGAATAGATTCAGGAGATATGACATTCATAACTTTGAAGAGGAAATGGAATTAGCAGTGGTAGTTTGCAAACAGCAGAAAGGTCACAGATGGGGTTTTATGAGGGGCATATTATGATGACAAATTTGAAATGAGACGGGGAGGAAGTCCTCGAGGAGAAAGCACTATGCACAATATAAACTAGGTCTAATGTTTAGCAGCAAAATAACTCATGCACCATTATTTTGAAAAGGTGTATGTATTTTAACATCATCATTGTCAGTCTTTTTCTTTTTTTTATTAGACAAACAAATATCTGCCAAATGTCCTGGATATTTCAATTCTGATTACTTTTCATTCAGTTGCTTTGCTGACATCTTTTAAGCTTCTTAACAAAGCACAGCCAATGTACATAATCCTGACTTAAATTTTTAAATATTGTAAATGCTACAAAATAATGAAAGAATAAAACAAACATAATAGAACATGCGCTGGTTCAATGCTCTAATATTTAAAAGTAAACTTTATTTTTTAAAAAATTACTGAAGGATCCACTGAATTCTAAATAGATTGAAGTATTATGCTTAATCTTTTCGAAACAGCTACCAGAGATAATTATTAACTGAAAAATTAATCATCGATCAACACTCTTGTGTCCAATTGGCAAAGAGAGAGAGAGACTGGTAAATTGTATTGATCAAGCACAAGGCGCATTCAATAGAAATGCCATCCTGAGGGCTCTGCCTACTGAAGTAATTGGGGTCCTAAACCGATGCTTGCAAACACCAAGAAATGTTACCACTAAAAGAATGTGAAAGAGATGTTTAATATAACACACACAATATCCTACATCTCTAACAGTAGCTTACAAGCAACAAAAGTTGGGCTCTATGCTCAATAAAACATATGGTATTGACGTCATTAGCAAATGAAACAACCATTTATGAAAATGGGACCTCAATAATTTTTAGTTAGCTCTCATAGGACTCTCTGCAACACGTTTGCCTGTAATTGAGACTGACAGCAGTTCAAAGAGCTGGCCTATGAGTTCACTTCTGCAAAACTTTAAAACTGACAAAGGCAAAACATTTGAGTTCAAATTTCACCCAACATTTTTCATAAAATTATATTACACTATTTTAGTTTTGTGCATTCCTGGCATAACACCAATTTAGATGAAAGTGTACAGCTCATGATTAAACTGTTTTAAAGCAGCTTGTATCCCAAGTTCAGTTTGGAGGTCATTTATGCTCAATTAAAAAACATACATTTTCTAGTTTATACACTATCATTTATAAGAACAGTACCACTGATGAGAAGCTTTAGTTAGAAGGATAGATTGAAGAAGTTAGAACGGCTTTTCTTGGAGATGAGGAAGCTAAGAAGAAATTTGAGTGAAGTTTACAAAATTATGAGAAGCCTGCAGACAGGAAGAGAGTTCCCACTGGTAAAGGGACCAAGTGTAAGAGGACATGGATTTAAAGTAAGTTACAAAGGAAGTTAATGGAATACAGCAAGTAACTAGGGTCTGGAATACATTATCTGAAAGTGTGGTGATGGAGGTTCAAATGAGGCATCAAGACAGCATTGAACAATTATTTAAATTCAAATAAAATGCAACGTTATGGGGACAAGTGGGAGAACGGAACCAGGTCCCAGTGCTTTCTCAATGAATTGGCGTAGGCACAATGGGCTGAATGGTTTCTTCCCTCCTTCTAACTAACCACAGTTCTGTGATTCACTACAGTCATGGAAATAATTCAAAATACAGAAGTGGTTATGATGAAAATTAGGCTTCAGCAGATGATCCCACCTCAGGGGATACTGTTGTTTTTGGTTTTTTGACAAAGTTCTATCTGTGTGATAACTCTCATGTGATGTCACAACTCATGTCAGTGGCATGTTCCACAGGAATAATAACAAACAGAGACATTTTCTTTGTGAAGTCTCTATCCTGAGCTATGAAATGTCAATATCACATTTCATGTAGTCACTGAGCTTGATCAAATATCCTGACTTTGAGCTTGTAGTACAATATGACTTGTGATGATCACCCATAATTAGTTACAATCGCTGATGTTGCTCTGACCTGAATAATTAAGATTCTCATGTTGACCCTGGAGCAGCCACATAGATTTTGGGTGTGCTCAGCCTAACAGAGTACAAATGGTGCTGAAGCACCAAAATACCTTGCTTATTTTAGAATGAATTTTTTAAAAAGATCAGATTTCAGAACTCATAATGGAGTTGCGAAATTAGTTTTTTTTAAAAATAGTAACAATAGCATATGGTGGTTTCTGCTACTGACAGGTGAGTATGGCAGATTTTCAATCCCTAAAGGACCGTTGTGAACCAGATGGGTTTTTATGACAAACGGCAATCATTTCCCAGTTTTCACTTTACTGTGTTTTTCTTTAATTCCAAATATATCAAATAAGTTCAAGTTCCAGTTTATACTATCATGGGACTGGAACTCATTTGCCCCCAGAATATTAGCCTGGGTCTCTGGATTACTGTTCCAGTGACTGCATCACCATCTTCCTATATACCTACATATGGATATGTGCGGAAAGTGTAGAAATTTATTGGATCTGTTAAGCTCATTGGAACTGTAAAAAGGGAACAATCAAGTCATTTAAATAACCTGCCCTTTAAAAATGTGAAAAAGTGTACATAGTGCCTTTAAAAAAAGTCACAATTCCTTCAGGTGACACAAGCCTGAAGAATATCATTTTAAATTAGTGATACATGTAAAAAGTGAGGTCTGCAGATGCTGGAGATCAGAGCTGAAAATGTGTTGCTGGTTAAAGCACAGCAGGTCAGGCAGCATCCAAGGAACAGGGAATTCGACCACAAGGGATGAACTCAGATTTCTCCAGTTTCCTCATTTCCCCTCCCCCCACCTTGTCTCAGTCGATTTCTTCGAACTCAGCACCGCCCTCCTAACCTGCAATTTTCTTCCTGACCTCTCCGCCCGCACCCCACTCCGGCCTATCACCCTCACCTTGACCTCCTTCCACCTATCACATCTCCATCGCCGGTCCCCCAAGTCCCTCCTCCCTACCTTTTATCTTAGCCTGCTGAACACATTTTCCTCATTCCTGATGAAGGGCTTTTGCCCGAAACGTCGAATTCCCTGTTCCTTGGATGCTGCCTGACCTGCTGTGCTTTAACCAGCAACACATTTTCAGCAATTAGTGATACATGACTAATTTTACGACATGCCATTGCAACAGTGGCGCATGTATCAGTTGTCAGTTTGATTGACAATTCCTGGTGTTTATAAAGTCTTTGAAGGGACATTTTTATTCATGATATCTGTTTTAAAAGAAGCTAAAGGAAGATAAATTTAGTGAATGGATTTTTAATCAATATGTGTATGTGTGTGTTTTTTTTAAATACTGCATTCAACAAGAGACAATTAAGAACTTTATTTAATTTCAGCATTAGTCGATTCATCAATAGACCTCAGGTCCCAAGGTCTGGTTATTGGGAATACTGGATGAGTTTGTAAAGAGGACCTAATGGCAAATGGAGGTCAATAGGGGCATGGTTGGCACTAAATTGACATTGGGGTACAAAGGGCCACGGAGAATCGGTAGTGTGGCAGAAATGGACAGACACATATGAGGGACTATGCGCAGAAGTAATGGAATGGGCAAGACGTAGCATGGATTGTCACAGATCCAGAATGGGTAGTGTGGACTGGAAGACTTTGTTTTGTTTTGTTTTATTCTTTTCTTCC